>NC_047100.1:26462351-27085355 GCF_902459505.1 Geotrypetes seraphini | reverse complement strand
GACAAGTCTGTTAATCAACAATATCAACAAGAAAGACTTGTAATGTAGCAAGGTTTATGATAGTTAGCAGTACCCTCAGATACCTGAGCCATTAAACCATCAAAGATTCTTATAACAGCCTGTACAGGTAAAAAGTATCATTCATCGGGTTCTGCTATTTTAAAGTGCTTAATTTTTGATTTTTACTGCACATCCATTAGATAAAGTGCTCTAAGGCCCTGATTCTCAAAAAGTGCGTCCCGATTTTAGGCAGCTGTAGGCGTCTTACAGCTGTCTAATCAGCCAATCGGGATGCACGTTTAAAAAAAAAAAAATGCTCCCCAGGCAGGCCTGAAGGCACCTCCGGGAGCCTAGGGAGACCTGCAAGACGCCTAAGCTCGCCTAAGGGCCTTAGGCGAACCTAGGTGGCCCTACGCGTCTCCCTAGTAAAGGAAGAAACCTTAAAAATGTAGGCCAGCAAAATGCTGGTCTACATTGTAAGTAGACGCAGCTGCTATACTTATCGCGGCAAGGGATCTCTCTGCCGCTATAAGTATAGCGGGCCGCGGCCTGTCCCCCCCCCCCCGACATTACCGATCTCCCTCCCACCCCGACACTACCGATGCTGGCAGGAGAGTGCCCAATCCCTCCTGCCCGAAGACGGCGCACCCCCCCCTCCTGCCCGAAGACTGCACACAACCCCCCGGCCCTAACAACCCCCAAACTAACCTGTTCTTCGGGCCAGACGGTTCTTTCCCGTCTAGCCGGTAAGCCCGCCTCGTCGAAATGAGGCGGGCTCGCCCCTTCCCGGCCCATCCCGCCGAAGCCTAAGGCCTGATTGGCCCAGGCTCTAGAAGCCTGGACCAATCAGGCCTTAGGCATAGCGGGTCCGCCCATCCCCACTTGGCCAATCAGACCTTAGACTTAGTGGGGATGGGCGGACCCGCTATGCCTAAGGCCTGATTGGTCCAGGCTTCTAGAGCCTGGGCCAATCAGGCCTTAGGCTTCGGCGGGATGGGCCGGGAAGGGGCGAGCCCGCCTCATTTCGACGAGGCGGGCTTACCGGCTAGACGGGAAAGAACCGTCTGGCCCGAAGAACAGGTTAGTTTGGGGGTTGTTAGCGCCGGGGAGTGGTGTGCCGTCTTCGGGCAGGAGGGGGGGGATGTGCCGTCTTCGGGCAGGAGGGATTGGACACTCTCCTGCCAGCATCAGTAGTGTCGGGGTGGGAGGGAGATCGGTAATGCCGGGGGGGGGGGGGGCGGTTGGTAGTGTCGGGGGGAGGGGCGGTCGGTCGGTAGTGTCGGGGGGGGGGCATCCGATCGGACAGGCCGCGGCCCGCTATACTTATAGCGGCAGAGAGATCCCTTGCCGCGATAAGTGTAGCGGGCCGTGTCTAATCTAACCCGATTCTCTAACCCGCGTCTGTAACATGGACGCCGGTTACAGAATCGGGGTTTAGTTTAGGCCGATTCTGAATAGGACGCCTCTCCCAGGCGTCCTATACAGAATCAGGGCCGAGCGCCTTCAATATAGGCGGCCTGCCTGGGGAGCATTTTTTTTTTTTAAAAACGTGCATCCCGATTGGCTGATTAGACAGCTGTAGGACGCCTACAGCTGCCTAAAATCGGGACGCACTTTTAGAGAATCTGGGCCTAAGTGCATAAATAAATAACAAACAGCACTTATCTGAAAGCGCTGTCCAAGCCCAACGGGACCCGTTTTGCCGAACTTTCGGCTTCTTCAGGGGTCGTGATAATTAACTACAAGCAAATCAAAAAAATACAGTGAAATGAAAATAGAATTGTTGAAAACTATAATATAAACTTTGCAATGATTTGTTTTTTTGATTTGCTTGATTTGCTTGTAGTTAATTATCACGACCCCTGAAGAAGCCGAAAGTTCGGCGAAACGGGTCCCGTTGGGCTTGGACAGCGCTTTCAGATAAGTGCTGTTTGTTATTTATTTATGCACTTAGAGCACTTTATCTAATGGATGTGCAGTAAAAATCAAAAATTAAGCACTTTAAAATAGCAGAACCCGATGAATGATACTTTTTACCTGTATAGGCTGTTATAAGAATCTTTGATGGTTTAATGGCTCAGGTATCTGAGGGTACTGCTAACTATCATAAACCTTGCTACATTACAAGTCTTTCTTGTTGATATTATTAATCATTGACCAGCCACATTGTTACTTTGAAGAGATTAATTGGGTTGGTCCCTATGACTTAAAGTTGGGTTTTTTTTTTTTTTTTTTTTTTGGTATGGTGGTTTTCTCGCTAGTAAATAACAGAAGAGATCTGAATTTTGAATAGGCTGCTTGTCATTGTGTTTTTCTAGGATTAGGAAAAAAAAAAAGCTCTCATTGGCACGTCAGCTCATATCATATGTTGGCTACCACTTTTCTTGTTTGAAGGCCAAAATTCCTGGGTAACTCATGCCGGATTTGGAAATTTTTGCCTGTCACTTTTTTTTTTTTTTTTTTTTTTTTCCAGAATCGCCGTTGTAAGTTCCAAGTTGTACGCTTTATGCGTTTAAACTCTTTGAGTTATTGTAGCTAAATAATTAACAAAGAGGGAGAAGCCGAGTTAACTAGGCTACCTCATGTTGCATCCCCATATTGTGCTGTATGACAATTATATTGCAGTAATTAAGGCTTTGTGTATTTAAATCATTTTTATTCCTGTTGCTTAGGCAATGATGCCTAAGCTTTTTGGATAACAGTTTTACAACATTCAGCGACATGTTCTGCCAGTTTATATTTCCAGCTCATCTCCAATGGATGTCACAATTTTGTTATGGGAAAATAATTCAGCAAGGTAATCCAGGGCAATTGAAAAGCAGATTCTCTAAAATCGCCGCGCTCAACCATGGTTAAAATGCACAAATTTTACCACCTCAAAACAGCTCGCTATGTGTGTGTGTGGGTTCATAGTCAGTGGCGCGCAAGACGCCAGTGTGCCGACAATTCGGCGCAAGACAGAAGCGCACGGGAGAAAATAATTTTTAAAGAGCTCAGATGGGGGGGGGGTTTGGGGTGGCAACACCCCCACTTTATTGGTTAGAGTTCGCGCTGCTGTTGGAGGGGAGTTCGGGGGGTTGGAAACCCTCCATTATAGCGAAAACAGAACTTTTTCTGATTTTTTTCAGGAAAACTTCAGTTTCTTCTGTAATGTGGGGGGTTTCACCCCCCCACACCCCCTGCAATGGCAGCGCAAACACTAACCAATAAAGTTGCCACCCCAAACCCCCAGTCGGAGCTCTTTAAAAATTATTTTTCCCCTTGCGCGCTTCTGTCTTGCGCCAAATTATTGGCGCGCTGGCCCCTGGCGCGCGATTATCCCGTCACTTTGTGTGTGTGGAGGGGGGGTTTCCGTGCTTTCTAGCAGCCTCCAATTGTACTTTGCAAATGTAGTACAATGAGGTCATTAATATTAAAACTGTAGTCTAATGATATCTCTCCAGGCGATTTCTTTTAAAAGGAATGCCCCTCCATTTACAGAGAATTGGGGCTGACATTTATGGGTAGCGTCTGACCTGTCGTAGCCTTACTTTCCTCTCGATGCCTGAGCGCTGATTGGCTCGGACACTGACGGGAAAATAAGCAGCTCAGACCTGACACCAGCCCTGATTTTCCTCGTAGCTCTAAAAAAACCTGGTAGTCTAGTACTCCCAGCACCATTACCGTCTCCGCTGATGCCCCCACCACCACCCCAAGTGGAAGATTTGACAGGAGGGATGTCCACTCCCTCCAGCAGCAGGCTTTATTTTTTTTTTTTAAGGGTGCACAGCACACGCAACCTCCCTCCCCCCCCTGACAGCCCCCCACCATACAAGCCTGATGGTCTAGTAGGCTGTGTCCACCCTCTGAACTCCCCTTCTACCTTTTTTTAGAAGACCAGCAGGAGGGGAACTCCCTCCCTTCCACTGGCAGGCTCACCTCTTCAAAATGGTCAATCAGGGCCATAGGCCCCTTCCCGGTGCACTGGAAGGGAGGGGCCTAACACACCAATTGGCCCAGGTGCCTAAGGCCCCTCCCATAAGAGGGGTTTTAGATGTCAGGGCCTTAGGCTCCTCCCTGGTGCATCCCAGGAAGGGGAAGGCCCACCATTTTGAAGAGGTGGGCCTGCCGGCAGGAGTGAGTAATTAAGGGGGGCTGGGGGGGGAGAAATGGCCCACTAGATCACCAGGCTTGCATGATGGGGGGGGGGGCTGTGGGAAACTGCTGCACCCATTAAAAAGAAAAAAAAGCAGCTCCTGCTCTCCCTTCCTGAACCAGCAAGCGGAGCAGGGTTTTCTCGGCCTGAATGTTTGCACCTGAGTTAGGCGCGGAAGTTGGAACACGCCCCAAATCTGCCCCTAACCAAGCCTACTTGCTTGTAGGCACCTTGGTTGTAGACACCTACCAGTTAACTTTTTAATAGATTTTTAAATGGTGCTTTCCATATTGGTGCTGATTTAAGCCAATTAAGGGCCAGATTCACCAACCTGCAGGACCGACGAACCTAAAATATGCAGATGGGAGCGATCAGAGGAACACACCCATCTGCTGGCATGGATCGCTTTTCTGAGATCCCCACGCATGTGCAGACCAGCTGTAGATGGTCTGCGCATGCCCGTCGGAGCCGCAATCTTTTTTTTTTTTTAAACTTTAACTTTTTATTATTTTTTAGCCCTGCAAGGCTGTGGTTTTAACCCGCTTTAAACCCGCAGATTAAAACCACGGGCTCGCAGGGCAGGGAAGATCAGGAAAAAACTGGGGTGGCGATGAGGCAATTTAGGGTGGTGAGCAGAGAGCACAGCTTCCAGAGTCGGAAAGACGTCTTTATCTGGTCCCAAGCAGTCGCTTCTTCAGTTGATCAAGCAGCCCAGTCGGATGTGAAATTTTGTGTTGTGAATCGCGTCCTTGCCTACTTTGCATGCGCTTCACCTCATTTGCATGCACAGATCACCTCATTTGCATGGATTCGAAGAGGATCACAGGAGAGGTTAGTGAATGGGTCCCGAGGGAAATCTGGTTGCAAATCGATCGGTACATGATCGGTTTGCTTTGTGAATCTAGCCCAAAGAGAATGAAGTTGGGCACTATTTTACAGAATCTGGGGCTTTATGCATATATACTGATGCACATGCATAAAAATGCCTTGAATAATATTAGCCTTATATAGCAGGGCTGTAGAGTTGGCACACAAAACCTTCTGACTCTTGGTTCCTTTTCTTATATATCTATATAGGAGCTTAAGGGGATGGGTCGGGGACAAACTTTGTCCTCATGTCATTCTCTAGGTGCTGCTTTCACTAATATAAATATCATAAATTATTACATTTTTGCAATTATTAAAGAGCTTGCATTCTAAAAGTAAATGGGTTAATCAAATTATCTGTGAAATAAGTAATTTAAGCAGTATAATATTTGCATGACATACTATTTAACTCTGTTAGTCTTGAGTTGGAATCTTCATAAAGGGGAGTGGCGCAGTGGTTAAAGCCACAGCTTCAGCACCCTGAGGTTGTGGGTTTAAGCCCACACTGCTCGTTGTGACCCCTGCACAAGCCACTTAATCCCCTTGTGACCCCTGCACAAGTCACTTAATCCCCTTGTGAGACCACCAGGACAGACGAGGAAAAAAGCTTTGAGTACCTGAATAGTCATGTAAACCATTCTGAGCCCCCCAGGGAGAACTCCTTCATTGGAGTTCCTTCTCTATACCAGTTCCTGTAAACCGTGCTGAGCTCTACGATTGTGGAGAGGATGCGGTATACAAACTTAAGGTTTAGTTTAGAAAATTGAATAAATAGTGTGAAAAGTTTCAGCCTCTGATAACCAGAGCTGCTGTTGTGATGTCATAGTGCGTCTTTCCACCAATGCCTAAGAGCCAGCCTCATCAGTGATGTCACAATGGCTTCATTGACCTATACTTGGCTCACTTTTACTACACTTAATTTCTAGAGTGCTGTTCTTTGTGACCCTGAACAAGTTATGTAATTCCCCCCATTGCCCCAGATACATTACATTGTGAGCCTGCTGGGACAGACAGGGAAAAATGAGCTTGAGTACGTGAATAAATTCACGTAAATCAGTCTGAATTCCCCTGGGAGAACGGTATGGAAAATTAAATATTCAAATAAATAGTTGTAAATTTTGTATATGGGCATTTCTGTGCTATTGGGGCTGCTTCTGGATGCCAGCTTTTCTATAAGACACAGGGACCGATGGAAGAAAGCCTCGTGGTAGAACTTACTCAGCATGCAGCCTCTACTGCAAAATTGCTTACACCATGATACGGTATTTTTGGCCATTAATGGCCATACAGATTACTGCTGAGTTTAAAATTGCATTAGTAGTTCACAGCTCGTTGCAAAATGTCACCCTTCTTGTTAGTGTGTGAGCTGTTATTGGCAGACTCCCTCATGATTGTGATAACACAAAAACAAAGTTGTGGGTGAAAAAGCTTTTTGCACTGCCCCCCCTCCCCCCCAACTCAACCTGACTACTTCCTTTCCCCGGATATTAAAAAGAAAACAAAAAACCCTTCCCTTTAATGCACCCCCCCCAAAGTTATATCTTAAAAGGAAAGAACTCAATTTTACCTATTTTTTCCTTCCAATTCCTTCTCCCACTTCCATTTTACTACTTCTGTAAACCGCTTAAAGATATTTTTTATTATTTGCAGTCTGTTTTCCAGGCGTATCAAAGAAGACAAGTTAACTTAATCATGAATTTTTGAGGGGTACGATTGGTGGGCAGACTGGATGGACTGTTCAGGTCTTTATCTGCCATCATTTACTATACTAATGATGACTACTGACTCCAGCCTCCAGCACAGCCTGTTCGTTGGAGCAGTGTGGATGCCCACCATGTTTAGAAAGTTGTTTTAACTACTAATCTTTTGCCACGCCCTGAAGCAGTAGTAATGCACAAAACATGCATGTCGGCCTTGGCGGCTTGCTTGTCCTGGTGTTAGTTTCTTCAAGAACCAGGACTGCTTAAAAAGCTAAGTTCATTCTAAACCAGGGATCCTTGAGGGCCGCAATCCAGTCGGGTTTTCAGGATTTCCCTAATGAATATGAATTGAAAGCAGTGCATGCACATAGATCTCGTGCAGATTCATTGGGGAAATCCTGAAAACCCGACTGGATTGCAGCCCTCGAGGAGGGACTTTGAGACCCCTGTTTTAAACTGAAATATTTAATACTATTTATTGATGAAACAGGAGAGAAAAAGTATAATGACTAAATTATAAAAACTTTATAAAATACTATAGTGGTACAGGAGCCGATGAGGAAGCATTACCGCCATTTTATCCCCTTGAATGAATACTTGATGTATTTGGGGTGCCGCTTCTGATGGCTCACGATATACTAGTGCTGCATGATTCGAATCGATTCAGAAACAAAAATAAATCGACCTTCCAATTTGGCGACTGTACCCCCCCTTGCCCCCTAAAGCAGGATCGGCAACGCTGCCTCTTGCTGGCTGGCCGCTCCTGCTTTACAGGGCAAGTGGGGAGTATAGTCGTGAAGTGCTTCTGTACAGCTTCCCCCCTGGCCTCCCGGCATCAATTTACCTAATTTCAGCAGCCTGGATAAGATCTCTAGTGCTAGCGAGCTTTGCAAGCTGCCATCGGGTCTTCCAAGCTGCCTTCTCGGGACCGCGGCAGAGAGAAGGCAGCTTGGAAGACCCGATGGCAGCTTGCAAAGCTCTCTAGCACTAGCGATCTTATCCAGGCAACTGAAATTAGGTAAACTGATGCCGGGAGGCCAGGAGGAACACGCAGGGGTGGGGTGTAGGCGTTCGGTGGGGGACAAACCTTCAGGGGAATGGGCCCTGGTGTAGAAGTACATGGAGGGAGGGAAGGGGAGGGGTTCAAAGAGACGTGCATATGCTGGACTTTGGGGGAAGAAATCGAGGAGAGGGTGAAAGATGATGGGCAATGGGATTTAGGGAGGGAAGGAACAGAAACGGAGAGAAGTTGGACACAAGAGATGGTGTGGAGGGGGGATAGAGATACTGGATAGGAGGGTAGTTGGGAATAGAAAGGGAGAGATGGTGGACCCTGGGGTGGTGGGGAAGGAGGGAGAGATGCTGGATGAAAGGGTAGTTGAGAAAAGGTATATCTGGATGGAGATGAAAAAAAAAGGAAAGATGCCAGACCTCCAGGGGAGGGAAGGGAAACGGAAGGGGAGGACAGAGATGGCAGATGGATGGTTAGCACAGAGAAAGATGGAGACCCTGCCAAGCAAGTTATGAGAAGACAACTAGAATTTGGGACCAACAAAAGGTAGAAAATTCATTTTATTTTCTGTTCTGTGATTACAATAAGTCAGATTTGAAACATGTATCCTGACAGCTGGTGTTAGACCGCAAATGTGAGCTAGGATTTAACAGAGAGGAAAAGTCTTATTTTTGTTTGTTTACACCATAGCCCCAGTGTGGTTAGGAGAAGGCAAAGGGGGTGAAGAGGTTATAAAAATAAACCCATCAGGATGTTAAAAAAAAATCACCCAATTGGGCAGGAAAATCGAATCGAAATTTTTTTTTTTCCTGAATTGGGCAGCACTAAGATATCACTGTAGAAACATTTCTTAAAAATCTTCCTAACATATTGGGAAGATTTGCACTTTGGATGTTTCTTGGTTTGATTGCAAATCTATTAACAAAATCTCAGCTAGTGGAATTGATTGATATTGAAAAATGGTGGCACACCTGCCAGTGCATTGCATGTTGGGATACACCGAGCAGGGTCACGGTCACAAATAAGGGAATTAGAAAAGTCCTTTTTATAGGGCAAAATTCCATCCTGCTTGGGTCATTCTCGGGGTGGCAGTGCAAGTCAGGCACCACTATTTTTCAATTGTTTGCCTGGCATTTTCTTGCGTCTGTCCTGGACCTGGCAATGCAGAGGGCGAAAAGCCTGACTTGAAGTGGGTCAAGAGTAGCTTGATGAAAGGAAAGTCGAGACAATCATGGTGGAACAGCATGTTCACTTAGCTTCGATAAGAAAGGGAGGTAGGGCAGGTAGAGTCCAGTGAGGGTTTGGTAAAAGAACATTATTGTATATATCCTAATCAAATTTGGATGCAGAATTTAGGGAAAGAATCCTAAGAAGGAAAGAAATGATACCGAAGCTGAGTAAAGTACATTAGGTGATTCTTATCTAGTAAGAATGTTTTAGAGTGTAGAGAGACTTAAACAAAAAAAAAACAACTCCAAACCTTTCAGCAATTGCGGTTTCAATTTATTTGCAGTTTTTTTAGCTTGTTGGTTTCCCCCCCCCCCCCCAAATAACATCAGCTTGCAAAGAGAAATCGCTGATTCCAAGCATTTGCTGAGAAAATCACAGATTCCCAGCACTTTCTTCACTGTGTTTTGCCTCTCCTTCAGGAACAGGTCAGGTCTCCCACCATGTTTGTGGTTTCACCATATTCACGATGGTTTTTAGTAGAAAACCGCAAATAACATATGGAAGTTAATTTACAGTTTTTCTGTATTTGCGGGTCTGTTGATCCCCTATCGCAGCAAATACGGAAGGGAGAAGTGTATGCCAATGAATTGATACTTCAAAGTGCTCAGAAGGTATAAATTTATCAAGACTATCCAGCAAATGTTATGCCAGACAATGGGTGAAATTTTGATTGTGCATCTAGTTTGTTTTAGAGATACAGTTGTTTCCTTTTTGAGCACGTTGAAAAATCAAAACTCCCTGTCGGTGGCTTAGCGAGGGTGAGAGGCCCCCCACACGACCCACCCCCTTCCCATGTACCTCTAGCTGAAGTTGTTGCTCACAGCAGTCAACAAAGTGCTACTTGTGACCCCCCCCCCCCCCCGGTTGGCTCTCCCTCTGATGTTCTATGTGTGGCACCCAGAAGTGACATCAGTGCTGTGAAGAGCCCGTCATTGACCGCCACTAGAGATATGGGGGAAGGGCATGCAAGGGGAGGAATGGGGAAAGGCAGGGGGGATGGAAAAGAGGAGGAGGGGTTCTGACGCCCCCACCAAAATGGCATCCAAGGCGTACCACCCCCCCGCCCCCCCTTTCATAAGTCTTGTAGTTGGAGAAAATAAGGGAAGTAATTTGTGCCAAATATAGGCCTTGGCTTACCTGTAAGCACACGAAAGCCATGCTGGGTTTTGGTTTTTTGTTGGTTTTTATTGAGGCTTTGTAAATTCTGATTTTCTGAATTAATGCCAGGGCTAATGTTAGAAAATTGTGAAATAGTATATGTTTTTTTTGTAATGTCATCTGAAGGAGGAAAAGCCTTAGTTCATACATTTTTGTGTGTGGGGGAGGAATACTACAGTATGACTTGTCTCGTAAAAACCTCCCTCGCATGGAGGCAAATCGGCGCATTCTTGGTGCTAAATGTTGCTTTAATATATGTATAAAAACAGTGGTGTCCGCAAACTACTATAGAAGCGTGGTCCGGTCTGGTTTAGTCCAATTGCAAACTGCCAAACCGTTGGAAAAGCAACAATCTGGTCTGATGCATTTTTTGTGACTTCAGTGGGGACCATAAGACGGTGTCAGGTCAAAAGCGCGCCGGATCAAAGGCACGCGCAGACGTGCACGCCGCAGAAAATTACTGTTTTTAGGGCTCCGACGGGGGGGGGTGTGTGTGTGGGGGAACCCCCCACTTTACTTAATAGAGATCGCGCCGCGTTGTGGGGGCGTTTTGGGGGGTTGTAACCCCCCACATGTTACTGAAAACTTCACTTTTTCCCTGTTTTTAGGGAAAAAGTTAAGTTTACAGTAAAATGTGGAGGGTTACAACGCCGGCGCAATCTCTATTAAGTAAACTGGGGGGGCTCCCCAACAAAACCCCCTGTCGGAGCCCCTAAAAACTGTAATTTTCTTTGGCGCACGCCTCCGTCTTGCGCTCAGTTGTCAGCGCGCGCCTTTGTCTTTCACGGCGTTGTCTATGAACCCCATAAGACTAGCCCTTCAAAGAAAATAATTTTTTTAAATTGATGGCTTCTGGTGCTAAACCCAGAAATTCCCAGAGCTGGTTAACGCATAGCTGTTTAAAGGGGGAATTCAAGCAGTGTTAAGGGAAATAGGGCATGCTAAATGCTACAGAGGCTCATTTTCAAAGCACATAGAGTTAACAATGATACTACAGAACTTTAAAAGGGGTTTTTGCATTTAATGCACACTAACTTTTCTTCTTCCCCAATGCAATTATTTAAAACCTTAACTGACTGAATCGCTGCCTATCCCTTCCCTGTTTATCAATCTGCGCTAGAGGTTTTAAGCACAGGCCAGTAAAGTAAGTGCTCAGATACCCATGTCTGCTATTGGGACAGACATGGGGGGAAGCGACCAAGATGGTAAAGGGGATGGGACTCCTCTCGTATGAGGAAAGATTAAAACGGTTAGGGCTCTTCAGCTTGGAAAAGAGACGGCTGAGGGGAGATAGGATTGAAGTCTACAAAATCCTGAGCGGAGTAGAACGGGTTCAAGTGGATCGATTTTTCACTTTTGTCAGAAATTACAAAGACTAGGGGACATTCAAAGTTACAGGGAAGTGCTCTTAAAACCAACAGGAGGAAAAATTTTTTTCACTCGGAGAATAGATTAAGCTCTGGAACGCAGTGCCAGAAGGTGTGGTAAGAGTGGATAGCGTAGTTGATTTTAAGAAAGGATTGGACAAATTCCTGGAGGAAAAGTCCATAGTCTGTTGTTGAGAGATACATAGGGGAAGCCACCGAGAGAACGGGCTACAGACCTTGATGGACCCAGTAAGGCTATTCTTATGTTGTCAAACATCTTTTGACCTTAATATCTAACTGGAGTCCTTTTAACACCCAAAATAAAGCTTCATTCACCTATATGCAGTTGCCTCTGGCATGCCTAACTCACGCTCAAAAGTAGACCTGCTTTTGCAATGCCTACAATTTAGGCATTAGGGTGCCGAATGGCATGCAATTCTGTAAATGGATGTCTATATTGAAGCCACGTCCATGCTTAACCTGTTAAGTGCAGCTTTTTCCGATGGGCGCCCCATGAAATTGTGGATGCCTATTTTGTGAATTGTGAACATCCTTTGGATGTTTCAATTGCTTTTTAAACTTGTTAATTGGGCTTTGTTATCCACCTTATTTGGACACCTAAAGTTAGACATCATTTACAGAATCTGGCTCCTAGTGTGTATCACTGGAATAGTGTGGTACATTGCATTCTCCAACATATGCTTTTCCTGCGGATTTCTTCTTGCTATGCTTCCATTTTCCCATGATGTCCATATCTTCGTCTTGAGTGTGGGGGCCCAAAATAAATCCATTGGGTTGGAGAAACAGACATATAGAAACATGATGGCAGATAAAGGCCAAATAAGCCCATGTGCAGCATCCACTATCTCCTCCTCTTCCTATTGGCTAAGGCTCTTTTTCAGGGGCATTGTGATGTCATAGAATGGTTTTAGAAACATTTTAACAGGATGGCCAAAGGGCCCATCCAGTCTGCCCATCCACAGTAACCATTATTCCTTCCTCTCTCTTAAGAGATCCCACGTGCCTATCCCAGGCTTTCTTGAAATCAGACAGTCTGTCTCCACCACTTGTTCCGGGAGACTGTTCCATGCATCTACCACTCTTTCTGTAAAGGATTTCCTTAGGCTCAGGTGTAATCTATCACCTGTGAACTTCATCCTATGCCTTCTCATTCCAGAGCTTCCTTTCAAATGAAAGACTCGAGGTTTGATTTCCATACAAGACTCTGGGAGGATAGATATGTTTTCTAGTTTTAAATTTAAAGATGGTTTTTCATATTCTGTATTTTCCCTCTTTTCTCATTGAACACATATTCTGTGTTGACTATTGGAGTCAAAGGTTCTGCATTTCATTTTTATTTTTTCTTGTGCACTTAACACACTTCCCCTCTTAGCTTATTAATTGAAGATGTATATCCATTTAAATTAGTGGTTTCAGCACATTAGCACATACATGCACTAAGGAGGTTTGTAAAACAACTGGTTTTTATGATTGGACACACACACTTATAGATTCCAATAGCAGGACTGTTGACCCCCCAAAGCCTTTTTTATAGGGAAAAAATGTAGAATTTGGCAGGAAAAAGAGAACCGCCATCATCCAGTGGGCCTTTCTGCATGTGTTGCCTTCCTCCCCTCTCCATGGAAACCTGTATTTTATTTGCGATCCTTGCTATTGGGAGTTGCTGTAGCAGGGTTGGGCAATATGGAGTGGTGGGGGGGGCAGATGCTAGGCATCTGATACCTTTTGGGTCAGCATTAGTTGTAAGGGCTAATAGTGGCTTCCACCAAATCTAAATATTTCTGAATAAAGCACCCCCGCCCCCAAAGTACATAAATATTCTTCTCCAGAAGTTTGTTCCCAATGCTACCTGTAGAGTAGCTGTCTGGCTTTCATTGTGTTTTTAAACCATGTCTGTGGTGGTCTAAAACTCGCTGAAGGATGAGTGATGCCAGAATAAAGCTGGACTCCTGCTTCAGAGGCAGTGCCTCAACAAACCTCTGAAGGAAATGAGAGGAGGTTAACAGACAGTATGGGGGGGGGGAAGCTACTTGGAGGGGCTAAATGAGGTCAGGATGGTGGCAGCTGGGCAAGTGAATTGAAGTGGAAGGAGAATGGCTTAAGGAGGAAGCCAGTGTATGTGGGAGCAACATGGCGAGGATGGGTAGATAGGGAGGGAGGAACAATCCATCTGGGGAATCGCTTAGTTGCACCGAGTATGTTCTGAGCAGACAAGCTGGTTGCATTAACAAACATGGACCCCTTTTTTATGTGGCGGTGGCTTGGGCTTTTAGGTTGACTTTCTTTGCCAAAGTTGAAAAATAGTGAAGACCAAAGTTTAAGGTATCCTGTCTGACCTTTTTAATAATGACCATCCGTGGAAAATCAGGGGCGGGAAACTGCACGGGGACACCAGGAAATTCTTTTTCACTGAAAGGGTGGTTGATCGCTGGAATAGTCTTCCACTTCAGGTTATTGAGGCCAGCAGCGTGCCTGATTTTAAGGCCAAATGGGATAGACACGTGGGATCTATTCATAGAGAAAGGTAGGGGAGGGTCATTGAGGTGGGCAGATTAGATGGGCTTTGGCCCTTATCTGCCGTCAATTTCTATGTTTCTATCAGTGTAATGTTGACAGGAGAACCTGTGGAGCTTAATGTTTCGTAAAGTTCATTGAGTCCATGTGCCCATAGATATAGGTTTTTTCTTTGTTTACCCTTTTGGTGGGGGACCCTCATTTTCAGCTGCACTAATTGATACCCCCCCCCCCCGAAAATGCAAGATTATTTATTTTTTCTCAAAAAGTGAAATCTAGGTGTAACATTCTGAACTGTGCCAAATATTATTGAAGTTGGGATCTCACCTTCAAAGAGGTGTTTAAACCTCCCACATTAGACAACTTAAGACTTTAACATTAGCTCTCTTAATGGAGCTTCACTCTGAATGCATTAGGGATTTCTGTTTTAGCTGCTAATGTTATAGATTCCAGTAGGAATAATATCTGTAATACTGAGTTCCCTGGTAGAATAAACCATCCCAAATTTATGATTCATTCCTTTTTAACTTTTAACTCACAAAATTATTTGCCATCACTCCTGCATATCTCTTCTCAGAACGATCCCTATGTCCCTGTTCGCCATCTTTGTTTTAGCCTTTGAATCCTGTCAGTCTGTTCCCTCTGTTTATTGCTTGTTTACCTTGAGGGACCAGTCAGGTTTTCATAATATCCTTTATGAATATGCATAGCTGCAAAAAACACAAGTTCAAAACATAATTTTTTTTTTTTAAATCCCAAAATTTTTTTTGTAATATGTGGTGTGCTCTGACCCATAACCATAATGCCACAGACAAGGTTACCATGGAACCATCACTCACATCAGAGCCCCTGAACCGCCCACAATGTGGAAAATTAACTGCTCTAAAAATCAGTTAATATCCAAAAGTACTTATCTGCACAATGTGACACAGTTCCACCACACTCAAGGAAGGGGGAGTCCTTGAGGTGTTTTATGTATGAGTAATTCTGTTTCGCCTAATACAACAACTGACACCCCCCCCAAACCAAGAATCTGCAACCTTCTCTAATAAAATCTCAGCCCAAGAACTAGCAGACTTCTTCCTCAAAGTCAAGTTGGTTCAATCGGAAGTTGCTAAGACAGCCGCAACAAACACTTCCCAACACAACTATAGGGAATACACTGAACCCATAAAAGCAGACCCGATATGGTCTTCTTTCACTAACCTTTCCATCCCCGATACCAATAAGCTAATATCAAAACTAGCCTTACGAGGTAGTCCCCTAGACCAGGGGTGGGCAACTCTGGTCCTCAAAGGCCAGAATCCAGTCGGGTTTTCAGGATTTCCCCAATGAATATGCACGAGATCTATTTGCATGCACTGCTTTCAATGCATATTCATTGGGGAAATCCTGAAAACCCGACTGGATTCTGGCCCTTGAGGACCAGAGTTGCCCACCCTTGCCCTAGACAACTGCCCTCCTTACCTTTTTTCAGCAGCTCCGCATCATATCATTAACTGGCTTTCCAACCTGCTAAATAGTTCCCTAAACCAAGGGCTCCTACCCAAAGAAATGGGTAAAATAGCCTTAACCGCTATACCGAAAACAGCCCAAGCAGACCTCTCCATTACATCTAACTACAGACTGATTGCTGGCATTCCGATCCTCACTAAAATCCTCAAGTCCCATATCAGCAAGCAGCTAGCCTCATACATAGAGCTACACTTCTGCCTTCATTCATCCCAATACAGCTTCTAAAAAAAGCTCATCATCTGAACTGAACTGCTCATCATCACTCTAATCACTAAAATCAAACAGTTACTAAGCTCAGGTCATCAGGCAATATTACTCCAATTTGATATCTCCGCAGCCTTCAACTCGGTGGACCATCAATTACTCCTAACCAAACTTTCGGAAATTGGAATAACAGGAACTGTACTGAAATGGTTCACCGACTTCGTGCAAAATCGCGAATACATGGTCAAAAGGCAAGAATCTAAACCTTGGAAGGCATTCTGTGGCTTCCCACAAGACTCCTCACTATCCTCAATCCAATTCTATTCAATTTATTCATGAGCTCTCTGGGACACATCAAAATGGAAGACGAAACTATACTATCTTTTGCCGACGACATCCTCCTTATCCTCATAACCACTAACCATCCTAATACTGCTGAAAAAATCTAACAATATTGATAAAATTCAAACCTGGGCAATACAAGTTGAAACTGAATGCCACTAAGACCAAAGCCATTGGTTTCCGCACCTCACAACAGAACGCCATATCAAACCTCACTCATTAGGCATCACTCTCATAATGGAAAAATCCACCAAGATACTAGGCTGCATCGTAGATGACACTCTTGTAATGGAACCACAAATATCTAATCTTGGGAAAAGACCATCTGCACTATGCGTCAACTGCATCTTGCGAGATCATACTTCTACCACCAGCACCACTTTGCTCTGATCGTTCAGATGATGGTTCTACCTCAACTGGACTATTGCAACTCTGCCTACCTTGGCATCAACACCACTCTTATCCACAAATTACAACTCATCCAGAACACTGCCGTTTGAATCATATTTCTTTAATTTGTAGATTAGTCTATCTCAATTTATCAGGCAGCTGCATTGGCTCCCAATATCATCACAAATAATTTTCAAAATTGTCATGTATCCTACCCTAGATTCTATATAGAAGCTCAGCAGCCCCTCTCATCCAATTATTCTCTAACGTTTGGCCAACATCAAAAAGAATTCTTAATAGAATCCAACTAAACTGGCCATCCACAAAATACTTCCATTACAAGCGAATTTTCCACTCTGTTAAATTTACCTAGGTGTAAAAAACCTGGAATGACCTACCAGACACTTTCAGGAAAGAGACAAACTACGCCATATTCAGAAAAATCCTGAAGACTCGCCTCTTTGACAATTAACTGTCTTAGTTTATATACAGCACCCCCTACTTCTAGGTCCTCCTTCTTACTTCTCCTACTAAACCTGGCATCCTCAAAATACCCCATCACTTCTCCATGCCCCTCCCCTTTTCTTTCCCCTTCCTCTTTGATCTGTCACCTTGAGCCTGTATAGGTATGGAAGATTAGATTAGATAATGCACAGGAGTAAGGAGTTCCTTGAGTGCGTTGGAACAGTCACATTCTGCAGATAAGTACTTTTGGATATTAATTGGGGTGTGTTTGTGTTTTTTTTTTTTTTGGGGGGGGGTTATCAGTTGTGAGCACTTTACTGACACCTATTTTGTAGGCATTAAGGTCCTGATTTCTCCAAAGTCTGCCTAAAATTAGGGGCTGATATTGGCACAGATTCCATAAAATTTAGGCGTCCATTATAGAATCGTGCTCAACATCCTAATATTTAGGTGTGCCCAATTTATGCCGGCATCTTCTGAGCCTAACGGCAACTGAGTCACAAAGAGGCGCCTAGCTCAAAGATGCCCATGAGCCACCCCCTAACCACGCCCACTTTTTAGAGTAGTCACTTTGGGTTAGGTGCTTACTTTTTATAGAATGGAACCTTTCCTGTTGGGTGCCTAGCTTTCAATTAAGACCAATTAAAGCCTATTCTAAGGAGTTGAGTGCCGATAACTGTGGTGTATAGCAAACTGTGTGCCGCAGCGCGCTAGTGCGCCGTCTGAGATTCTAGGTGTGCTTATTTGGTTTGTAATGTCACGACCAATTATCTCGCCACTTAGAACCAGTTAAAACCCTTAAGTTAGGCGTCAGGAAGCACTATCTAGGCCAGGGGTGGGCAACTGCAGTCCTCGAGGGCTGGAATCCAGTTGGGTTTTCAGGATTTCCCCAATGAATATGCGTTGAAAGCAGTGCGTGCAAATAGATCTCATCCATATTCATTGGGGAAATTCTGAAAACCCAACTGGATTCCAGCCCTCAAGGACCGCAGTTGCCCACCCCTGATCTAGGTGCTCGCCGGTGATTTTAAAGCCCTCGGTGCTTACCGCAGCTTAGTAAAAGGGCCCCTTGGTAACATTGTGTGGACATTCTTCTGAACTATGAGGAAAAACCATTAAAAACTTCCTTTATTAGCATTTGAAGGGTGCCTGTCTAAACCATCCTCCAGTGGTGCAATTTTGTGGACTTCTTGTCTGGTTAGAGATCTTTAATCTGCAGGGTCGTGAAGGAATGCTGTTTTCTGGAGCCGACCTTGCGTCCAGCTCCTTTTAAAGTGTGCGCATGACATTATTCTTTGTCCAATTAATGTGCGTCTGATCTGGGTATATCATTCAGTAAGTGCAAAAATTTGCCTCTTGGCACATAGGAACTCTGGTTCTAACCGTGCCAGAAATAGCACCGATGTGCACCTTTTAATTGGCACATTGATTAAGATGGAAATTTGTGAAATGTTGCAAATGAATGGCTCTAGGTGCCTAGTGGAAAAGTAGTGTACAAAGCTGATTCAGTGATGCAAGTCTCTCTTCTAGCTTTACTGCGTGGAGGGGATCAAATTTAATTTTTATTGTGCTTTTTGGCAAGATTGCTACCTGGAGTTGAGCACATATTGATCAAATTGGGAACACGGATCAACTATAGATGTTACTTTTTTGGTGTGGTAAATAATTAAAAGAAGACTCCCATTCCCTTTTGTTAAGTGTGGGGTGTTTGGGTTTTGTTTTTTTTCTTAGATTATTTTTGGCAGTCGTAGAGGTGAGCCCATTCCCTAGGTGCTGGCTCTCTATTCTTGGAGCCCGCTTTACTCTCTCTCTTTTATCCTTCGGAGCAAGATCTTTTTTTTTTAAGTGATTCAGAGGTTAAAATCACAGCATGTGAGGCTCTGCCTTTCCTTCCTCCTCAGATAGGTAAAATGAGTTCTTATTGTGAGCGATAATAAGCATACATTATGTTTTTGTAAAGCGATTCAGACAATGGTCTTACAGAACTCTGCTTTTGCTTTTTTCTTTTTTTTTTTTTTTCCACCCTCCTCTTTCCACAGATATCACCTTGGCTTGTGTCTCCTTCTGTCTTCCCATGATAGCTGTGTGTGTGTGTATCGTTTCTCATTTTGTTTAAAAATAACTGCACTGTTTTAGAACCTATAGAAATAAAAATGTCTCGGGAGTGAAACGGGCTTGCGTTTTGGATCGCCTTTTTCTTAACACATTAGAAAAATTTGTGTTGTACGCAGACGCTTTTAGGAGCCTTGAAAAAAAAAAAAAATGTGGGTATTTAATTTGGCTGCAGGTGATACCCAATCTGAAAGGTAGACAAGGAAATGTGTGTAGGCTGAAGGATGGGATGAACAGCTGCTCCCTGGGGGAACAGCGGCAGTGTGGGAAAGTGAGAGAGAAAATACCGTTCATTCAATCCTCAAAGGTAAATTCTTCAAAAGGGGCAGAAAGCTAGGGCCTCAGCAGGCAAAGAGTTGTTGAAACGCCACGAGAGTGCAACAGCCACCGAGGTCCTAGCGTGAGTCGAGCCACAGAAGTATGGAACGAATAACCTTTTGTTTAAAATTTAAGGAGAAAAAAAAATGATCTATTCTGTGAACTCTAATTGTATACATCTGTGGAGGAGAATTTCAACAAAGCCACTTTTCTCAGTGAACGAGAGATAAGGTTTTCTAATCTGCAAAAACAATAAACTTGCACTTAGGAACCTCTCTGGTTGGGAGGCAGGGAGATCTTGGTTGTAGCCTCATAAATTTGGCCATTTAAACAACTTGTCTGCAAAAAGGACGCTTGCTTTTTTGTTTTTTTTTTCTTCTGAAGAGGAGAAAGCTTATGAAGGTTGAAGCAGCCTCTAAGAATTTAGTACCTTGGGCCGCAGTAGAAACCTCTACCACGGCTTAGTAAAATGAGGAGGGGGTGGGGTGGGGTGGGGGTTAGTGCTCTTGTTGAAATATTTGTCAGGCCAGTAAATGTCATGAGGTTTAGATTCAACAGGACTGGCTGCCAACAAGCCTGGCCGTGTTCGATCTGCTGAATCTAATTATCAATTACTTTTGGTCAGTTTTCCAGTTAAGCAGTTACATTTCACTTGAGTGTTAAGGATGCTGGATAAATTTGGGGTCCTTTTTTTTTACTAAAGCTTAGCATGTACTAGAATCCTATTTTATACCTGTGGACTACATGGCACTTAACTTTAGGAAAAAGTATTCCGAGTTCTTTCAGTATATGATGTAATTTTAAAATCTGTATATTTATTCAGGTTCTCTCTCTTAATATTTCAGTTTTTTTAAAGATCACAAACTGTTTGGTTTGAAATAGATGTATTTTGTGTTATACTTATTGTGAGTTTAAAAATGAATAAAGATTTATTAAAAAAAAGAAATAGATGCAATAACAGGAGAAATCAGAAGGAGAGTAAAAACTTCCCCTCTGCATAGGTAAGGTTACCAGATGTCGACTATCCCTGGACATGTCCTCCTTTTGAGGACATGTCCGGGGGTCCGTTCAGCTTTTCAAAATCCAGCACTTTTTTGTCTGGGTTTTGAAAAGATATCGTGTTGGGTGGGGGCAGTGAGGGGCTGGGAGGGTGGAGCTGTGGCATAATGGGGCAGGGATGGATGGAACTGGGTGGGCCTGGGGGTCCAGATTTTATGTCAGCTGAGGCGACTGTACCATGCTTGATTTTTAAACTTGCAGCATTACCACCAAAATGTTTCTCCAAATTTACCCCCGATTTGTCACTTGGGGGCATCATTTATCTGTCTCTCCTTCCTTTTTTTTTTCATTGGAAATTAAGGGGTCCTTTTTTTTTTTACTAAAGCCACAGTACAAGTGGCCTTAGCGTGCCCCTTACATGGGTCTTTCCTGCACGCTAAGGCTACTTGTGCTGTGGCCAGAAAATGGCACACTTTACTGTTTTCCAGATTAATGACCACACTAATTTTCTATTCTTGTACAATCTCTCTGGAAGCTGAATGGATGGGATCTTGTATCTCTCTAAGCTTCAGCTGCAGGGCAACTAAAAGATATCCCTCCCCTTTGGGCTTCCTGTCTTGCTCAGTTTGTTCCTACAGCTTCACTGCATGGTTCATCTCGGCTAATTCTGCTTGTGATTTGTTTCCACTTCCTAGTCCTTTTTTTTTCTCCTCTTCCTCCCCCCCCTTGCGGGTTTGCCCACATGCTGCATATCAACTCTGTGTGAGTGATCCTTTTGGTGGGAGATCGCAGACATTTTACATTTTGTCTGCTTCCGGAGGGTGCTCTGTAAGCCTGAAACTGCAGTAAGCCCTCTGGACAAACCTGATCTTCAGGCTGTGTCCATGTTCCAGGATTTTCCTGGGGTTTGCAGTTTATGATGTTTGCATTACCTGTTTGATTCCAGTTGGCCATTTTTTGGCCATTGTTTTTAATATTATAGTGAGCAGAATTGACTGGTAGCGGGAGTCCCGCGCCCTCTCTTTTCTTCTGTTTCCTGTTGTCATAGGTCTACATGGCTTTTCTACTAACTGAGCAAGACAGGAAACTCCCGGGCAGGTAGCCCAAAGGGGAGGGATCATCTTTTAGTTGCCCTGCAGCCGAAGCTAATAGAGATAAAAGATCTATTCAGCTTCCAGAGAAGATATACAAGAAAGAAGATTAGCAGGGGTAAGAAACCTAATATTTCATTAGAGCATTTTTTTAAAAACTTAACACGGTGTCAGGTCAAAAACGCGCCGGGACAAAGGCGCGAGCAGACAATTGAGCGCAGTGCTGAGGCGCGCGCCGAAGAAAATTACTGTTTTTAGGGCTCCGACGGGGGGGGGGGGGCTTGGGGGGGAACCACCCCACTTTACTTAATACAAATCGCGCAGCATTGTGGGGGCGTTGTGGGGGGTTTGGGGGGTTGTAACCCCCCAAATTTTACTGAAAACTTCACTTTTTCCCTGTTTTTAGGGAAAAAGTTAAGTTTACAGTAAAATGTGGGGGGTTACAACCCCTCAAACCCCCCCACAACGCCGGCGTGACTTGTAGTAAGTAAACTGGGGGTGCTCCCCAACAAACCCCCCGTCAGAGCCCCTAAAAACAGTAATTTTCTTCGGCACGCGCCTCCGTCTTGCGCTCAGTTGTCGGTGCGCGCCTCCGTCTTGCGCTCAGGTGTTGGCGCGTGCCTTTGTCTTCCGCGTTGTTGTCTATGAGCCACTTAACACATTAGTCCCCTACCACCATCTTTGTAGGTGATAAAAGTACTCCCCATGCTAATTAGCATATGGCAGTGGTATAGCAAAGAGTTAAGTGGCGTCTGGATGGTAGTGCCCCTTCCCCTTTCTTCCGTATCTTTTATTTTTTAAAAAAAAATTTTCCAGGTGAGATCAACACCACGAACTTGCTGCCCACATTGTACTGGCTAACCTTCTGATGTCGCTTCTAGGCGCAAGATCCGGAAGTGACGTCAGAGGCGATGCCGACACAGGCAGTGAGTTAACAATGCTGCTCGTGCAGGAAAAATTGAAAGAGGCGCGAGGGAAGGGGGGGGGGGAGAGGAGAACTGGTGCCCGTGCCCTTTACACAGATGGCACCCGGGGAAGACCGCCTCCCTCCACACCCCTTAACATGCCACCTTGAAGGAAAACAACAAAAACAACAAATTTTTAGTGCGTCATGTGCATATTCAAAATGGCAAAGTTACTGCAGGGATGCCAGGGCACATCCTGCAGTAAGACTTTAATATTTGCTAAGCACCCACTAGAGCTTATTGCAATTTGGTAAAGGTAGCCCCAGGTACGTTAGATAGATTGTGAGCCCACCGGGACAGAGAGGGGAAATGCTTGAGTACCTGATTGTAAAACCGCTTAGATAACCTTGATAGGCGGTATATAAAATCCTAATAAAAATAAATAGAAATTTGATTCTGAGATATAGTTAGATCTCAATAAGAGCCACTCTTGGGAATGATGTTTTTTAATTTTAAAAGGTATGATGAGTGCCTTTTTTTGCCAGTGTGGCATATACTAATTTTGGCTGCTCAGAAGGGCTCAAGTTTATTGGCCACCAATTGCAATAAAACTTTGGTGTGTTTTTTTTTTTTTTTTTTTTTTTTAAAGCTTGTGATTGGTTCCAGCTTTCATATTGCACATTGTCAGTCAGGTCCTTAATTTTCAGGGTAGTGTCTGCTCCTAATTTTTTTTTTTTTTTAATCCTACTGCATGGAGGAATTGGCAGTCCTTGTGTTTTGTTTATAAATTTCATTTTTCTTTGCTTACATTTAGGATTTAGTCAAATTACTTGCCTTGAATTTGAAACTGGTTAAGTCGAGCTAGTTTTAGCTCCCTGCTTCAAGGAACTTACAAAGAGATGACGCTTGAAGTAGTGTGAAGGTTGAAGCAACTCGTTCCAAATTATCAATATAATACGTGGAATTACGTAAAGTATTTAAAATAATAATGCTTATCCAGTGATCTAACATTCTTTTTGAATAAAATAGTTTTCAAACTATTCCAAAATGTCACAATTGTCAGTTTCTCAGGAACTGAGCCTTTTATCTTACCTTGTTCATGTTAAAGTTTGTGATTTGTATTCCTTCGAGTGATGGCTCTCTTGTTTTAATGATGCTCCTTTTTTTTTGAACTTTTTCTTTCCTTTCTTATGTACACCACTTTGGCCTCCTTTCTAATAAAGCCAGTGTATATGTATATAAGCATTCATCATGCTAAACTCATAATGCACATTGTTCCAATCTTTGGCTACCTGGTCAGTGAAAAGCAATGACTTTACACTCATTGAGGCTCATTTTTCAAAACACTTAGTTCTCCTTTTATTAAGGTGCGCTAGTGGCGTTAACGCGCGTGAGTTTGATCACATGCTAACCTCGGTGCTGGCCTAAAAACTACCGCCTTCTCAAGAGGAGGCGGTAGTGGCTAGGACAGCTGGCGGTTTAGCATGTGGTATTACACATTTTAAACCACTAGCGCACCTTTGTCGAGGGAGCCCTTAGACACTCGGGACCAAATTCTTTAAGGGTGTCCCCAATTGGAGGAGGCGATAGGCATTCTACCACTATTTAATCAGCCAATCGGGACACACTTTCTCTAAAAAAAAACCAAAAAAACAACCCGAGGCAGGCCACCTACACTTATGTGTCTGTTGCGGGTGCCGGAACATGCTTAGGGACGCTTAAGCTCCCCCCAGGGTGGGTGTGTTTTTGCCCAGAAGTGGCCTTAGGCAAGCTTAAGCGGCCCTAGGCGTTTCCCTAGGGCCATGATCGGTGCCTGAAATGTATAGTACATGTGCACATCCTATACGGTCCGTGTTTTGGTAAACCTGCCTTCCTCAGGAGTTGGATGATAGGGTACACAGATAAAAGCATGGACTAAACAGTGTGGGTGTATTTGAACAGAAAAAAAAAAATGGCTTGTGTATTCTATATCAGTCAGACCCTGAGGAAGGCAGGTTCGCTGAAACAGACTGTGTAGGGTCTGTTTGGTCAATTGCATGTGTACTCAGATTTTTATTTGTATTTTTATGTTTTTATTGTTTAGAGTGAATAATAAATCATCTTTTAGAACATTTACAGCCACAGTCTTTGTTTTTTTTTATATTTCAAATAGATGGCCGCTAAACTGATCGCAGCAAGGAAATATCCCTGCCATGTTCAACTAAGCGGTCATTGCAAGTTGGTCGGCAGGAGGGATGCTCATTCCTTCCTGCTGCCAACCCCGAAACAGTCCCTGGCAGGAGGGGGTGCCCACTCCCTCCTGCTGGCACCCTCACCAACATTCCTCACAGGAGTGATGAGAATGGGGGGGGGGGGGGGCTTCCCTTTCATCAGGCCCTGATTGGTCATGGTGGCTAAGGTCCCTCCCCTTTTTACTGGATGAACTTGGCCTGAGAAAAGGGAACCAGTTAAAGCCTATTTTTTTGTGTGTAAAATGATGTGGGGGGGAAAAAATCCCCTCTCCCTATTTCCCCATATTGTGTATATGTTGCATTTATTGAAGGAACCATGAATTCTTCATTCCAGCAGAAAATTCTTAAGAATTGTCTGTTACCTGAAGCATAATTGGGTTAGGCAGCAAGCTGGTGATCCAAAACACACAAGCAATTTTCGATTTTAAGTCTAGTCAAGCCCCGACTCGAACTCCATGCAGATGCTGTGGCAGGACCTAACTGAATCAGCCAGGGCTCTACTGCACTAAATTTTACTGAAATAAACACTTGATCTCCGACTTCGCTTTGCTTCTATTTATTCAGCAGAATATGAATACCAGATACAAATAATGGGCATTGAGCTTCACCATAACAAATAGTGTTTCTTTTCAGTCTTTGACTGAAATAGCAAAATGTTACTCAGTATGGCACTAGTTCAGACATGGGCAACTCCGTTTTGCAGGATTTCTGCATTGAAAGCAGTGCATACAAGTAGATCTCATGCATCTTTATGGAGGAAATCCTGAAAACCCGATTGGATTCTGGCCCTTGAGGACTGGAGTTGCCCCTATCACCAGTTGCTACTACTATTTATTAGTTCTATAGCGCTACCAGACTCGTGCAGTTCTGTATGTGAAACACACAAGAGACTGTCCCTTCTCGAAAGAATTAATTATGAAAGACACACTGACCATGAAAGTGCTACTTAACACACTCGTCAGAAAAGGTTATCATGCTGCTGTCCAGGGCCATGGTGTGCCCTCACCTGGAGTACTGCGTCCAGCACTGGTTGCTGTACATGAAGAAGAACACGGTACTACTCGAAAGGGTCCAGAGAAGAGCGACAAAAATGATTAAGGAGATGGAGGAGTTGCCGTACAGTGACCAGATTGGAGAAAGTGGGCCTCTTCTCCCTTGAAAAGAGGAGACTGCGAGGGGACATGATTGAAACGTTTAAGATACTGAAGGGAATAGACTTAGTAGATAAAGACAAGACTGTTCACACTCTCCAAGGTAGGGAGAACAGGAGGATGCTTTCTAAAGTTGAAAGAGGATAGATTCTGTACAAACGTAAGGAAGTTCTTCTTCACCCAGAGAGTGGTAGAAAACTGGAATGCTCTTCTGGAGTCTGTTATAGGGGAAAACACCATTCAGGGATTCAAGACAAAGTAGATAAGGACAGGTTGTTCACCCTCTCCAAGGTAGAGAGAACGAGAGGGCAATCTCTAAAGTTGAAAGAGGATAGATTCTGTACAAACGTAAGGAAGTGCTTCTTCACCCAGAGAGTGGTGGTAAACTGGAACGCTCTTCTGAAGGCTGTTAAAGGGGAAAACACCCTCCAGGGATTCAAGACAAAGTTGGACAACTTCATGCAAACTGCTGAAACTGGATTCATTTGGAGCACTGGATGAGCGGACTGCTGGGCGGGATGGACCACTGGTCTGACCCAGCAGTGGCAATTCTTGTGTTCCTTTAACATTTAAGGATTGAGTATTTGGGCCTTTTCTATGCATTTTTCCCACAAAGGCATTGGTACATGAGATCTTTCACAGACACATGTTTCTTGGTATTTCTTTTTAGCAGCAACAGTTGGCAGGAAGAAGAGCCAGAAAATAAATGCTTGTTTTCCCTAGTAAGTCTTGTTCAGTGAGTCCTCGTATCTACTTTGTACTGCTTCACCCACACATTATTTCTCTTTAATTGCGCTAGTGGAGGAAGAGCTGTTTCAGGTGGGTTAAAAGAGCGCGCTTAGTCACCCTTGTAAATAACAAGTATTTAAAAAAGTGGTATAAGAGGTTGAGTTTTCTCCTCTTCTACTGGCACCACCTCGCTCAAGATTGAGCCAGACTCAGTTGTTTTTTTTTTTGGTTGGGGGGGATGGGGTTAAGAAAAGGTAAGATGTGGCTTTGATAGAAACGTGTTAAATAATAACATAGTAGATGATGGCAGATAAAGACCCAAATGGTCCATCCAGTCTGTCCAACCTGATTCAATTTAAATTTTTTAAATTTTTTCTTCTTAGCTATTTCTGGGCAAGAATCCAAAGCTCTACCTGCTACTGTGCTTGGGTTCCAACTGCCGAAATCTCCGTTGAAACCTACTCCAGCCCATCCTCCCCCAAATGGCCATATACAGACCATGCAAGTCTGCCCAGTACTGGCCTTAGTTCAATATTTAATATTGTTGTCTGATTCTAGATCCTCTGTGTTCATCCCACGCTTCTTTGAACTCAGTCACTGTTTTCCTCTCCACCACCTCTCTCGGGAGCGCATTCCAGGCCTCCACCACCCTCTCTGTAAAGTAGAATTTCCTAACATTGCTCTTGAATTTACCACCCCTCAACCTCAAATTATGTCCTCTGGTTTTACCATTTTCCTTTCTCTGGAAAAGATTTTGTTCTATGTTGATACCCTTCAAGTATTTGAACGTCTGAATCATATCTCCCCTGTTCCTCCTTTCCTCTAGGGTATACATATTCAGGGCTTCCAGACTCTCCTGATATGTCTTCTGGTGCAAGCCTCCTATCATTTTTGTTGCCCTCCTCTGGCCACTTCAAGTCTTCTTATGTCCTTCAAAACTGAACACAATACTCCAAGTGGGGTCTTACCAATGACCTGTACAGAGGCATCAACACTTTCTTCCTTCTACTGGCTATGCTTCTCTTTATACATCCCAGCATCCTTCTGGCAGCAGCTACCACCTTGACACACTTTTTTCGCCTTTAGATCTTCAGACACTATCACCCCAAGGTTCCCTCTCCCGTCTGTGCATATAAGTTTCTCACCTCCCAGCATATACGGTTCCTGCCGATTATTAATCCCCAAATGCATTACTCTGTATTTCTTTGCATTGAATTTTAGTTGCCAGGCATTAGACCATTCCTCTAACTTTTGCAGATCCTTTTTTCATATTTTCCACTTCCTCTGTGGTGTCTACTCTGTTACAAATCTTGGTATCATCTGCAAAAAGGCACGCTTTTCCTTCTAACCCTTCAGCAATGTCACTCACAAACATATTGAACAGGATCGGCACCAGCACCAAACTCTGAGGGACTCAAGTAATAATAATAATAACAGCTTATATACCGCAATACCGTGAAGTTTGATGCGGTTTACAAAGATTAAGCAAAGGTACAAATTAATTGACTTGCTCACCTTTCCTTCCTCCGAGCGACGTCCATTGACCACCACCCTCTGGCATCTGTCCGACAGCCAGTTTCTAACCTAGTTCACCACTTTGGGTCCTAACTTCAGCCATTCAAGTTTATTCAACAGCCTCCTATGATGAACCGTATCAAAGGCTTTGCTGAAATCTAAGTAAATTACATCTAGCATATGTCCTCGATCCAGCTCTCTGGTCACCCAATCAAAAAATTCAATCAGGTTCGTTTCACACGATTTACCTTTTGTAAAAAGCTATGTTGCCTTGGATCTTGTAACCCAGTGGTTCCCAACCCCGTCCTGCAGGACCACCAGGCGAGTTGGGTTTTCAGGATAGCCCTAATGAATATGCATGCAGCAGATTTGCATACTTGGCACCTCCATTATATGCAGATCCCTCTCATGCATATTCATTAGGGCTATCCTGAAAACCCGACTGTCCTGGTGGTCCTCCTGGACAGGGTTCAGAACCACTGCTGTAACCCATCAGCTTCAAGGAAGTACACTATCCCAGTGGTTCCCAACCCTGTCCTGGAGGACCACCAGGCCAATCGGGTTTTCAGGCTAGCCCTAATGAATATGCATGAGAGAGATTTGCATAGAATGGAAGTGAAAGGCAGGCAAATCTGCTCCATGCATATTTATTAGGGCTAGCCTGGAAACCCGATTGGCCTGGTGTTCCTCCAGGACAGGGTTGGGAACCACTGCACTATCCTTTCTTTCAGCAACACTTCCATTATTTTTCCAACAACCGAAGTGAGGCTCACCGGCCTGTAGTTTCCTGCTTCATCCCTGTGACCACTTTTGTCAATAGGGACCACATCTGCTATCCTCCAATCTCTAGGAACCACTCCCGGTGCCAGAGATTTGTTGAACAAGTCTTTAATAGGACTCGTTGGAACTTCTCTGAGCTCCCTTAGTATCCTGGGATAGATTCCGTCTGGTCTCATCGCTTTGTCCACCTTCAGTTTTTCAAGTTGCTCATAAACACTCTTCTCTGTGACCAGCGCAGAATCTACTCCATTTTCTCGTGTAACTTTGCCAGACAATCTTGGTCCTTCTCCAGGATTTTCTTCTGTGAACACAGAACAGAAATATTTGTTTAGCACATTTGCTTGTTCCTCGTCAATCTCCCCAGATGACAGATATAGGCCAAATGGTCCATCCACAGCATCCGCCATCACCTCCTCTCCCTTAAAAATCCCACATGCCTGTTCTCGCTTTCTTGAATTCAGACACGGTCTTGTCTCCTCTACCAGGAGAATCTACCATACTATATATATACAGTATTGAGATATTTAAATGTCTCCGTAGGCCTTAGGTCATAGACTTACCGATCATTTTTAAGAGCCACCTTCTGTACCAACTACATCCTGTTTATAACTTTTTTGACCTTGCTGGCCATTCTACTACCTATGCACCCAAGCATCTGTCTAGCTTTTGCGGTCACATTTTCAACCTGTTTGGCCACCTTAAGATCTTTGCAGACTTTCACACTCAAGTCCTACTCCTCTTTTGTGCACAAAAGTTCTTCACCCCAAAAAGACTTATGAGGGTAGAACGGCAGGGGAACACAAGCAACTGGAAAGAAACAGATGTAGGGGTTACCACAGGGCTCCGCTAAGTCACCCATACTGTTAGTTTTCCTCCAATCACTGGGGACATTCATCAGAAAACCGGGATGGGAATGCTGCATCTACAGGGACAATGTCCAGCTGATCATCCTGCTGAAGAAACAGGATGCGAAGATTAAACTGTGGATTAAGATGGGCCTAGAGAAAAACTTTGCATGGTTCCAAACAACTGGACTAGTAGCTAACAAGGATAAAATAGAACTTTTAATTAACAAATGGGGAGGAAATAGCCTGAGATACCAATTAACTTTGTATGGCAATAGCATAAAATCATCCACGGAAGAGGTGAGGAATCTAGGAGTATGGCTGAACCCAAATCTAGTGCAACCAACTCGAATGTATGAGAAAATATATTCAAAACACACCAACGCTCTCAAAATATTATCACAGCAAAACACAAAGTCATGATAAGCAATGCTGAGCCCCGCCAATGAGAAGCATGGTAACTGTGGGATTATTCAAAAAACAGGGTCTAGCACAGTGTCTTTCAAACTTTCTCGAGCCGGGGCATACTAAAGGTAGTGGCCACGGATTTAGGCACCCAGAAGTGCTGGGATGACATCACATATATGTGTGACATCATCACGTTGAGGTCCACACATGTGCAGAGGCCCTACAGATGGGCCCTGAGACGCCAGTAGGGTGTGCCAGCAGGGAAGAAGGCCGGAGAGAAGGAGAGGCACTGATGCCAGCTGATGGCCTACAGCTTTATTTCTCAACTACTTCAAGCTTAAGTACCCCTTAAGTCTAACATATATCAACTGAGTACCCCAACCACAAAACCTTCCTAGGCCCACCCAAGCTCTGCCCCAGATCCCATCCCCTTTATTAATTGTAATGCAATTTTTTCCATTCATTTTTCATATACATAGCAGATATAAATTCTCAAAACTGACACATTTCAATCGCTATATTGAAAATAAAAATCATTTTACCTACTGGCGATCCTCTGCAGGCTGCTGTAATTAGCTTTAAAGGAGAGCCCGGGAGGCCGGGGGGGAAGCTGGAGGACTCTAGAGAGAAGGGGGAAACGTGCAGGCCTTCAGCAAATTGGGCAGTGCTGGCGCTGTACTGCGTAGGGAAGTCAGCTGGCAGTCGCCTCTCTTTCTCAGCATGCCTTGGCACACAGGAGGCACACAGTTTGAGATACACTGATCTAGCACATACAAACAGCCTCAGAGCCCCTCCTCCACAGTGCGGTTATATTAAATGGAGAACTCAACAGGGTCGGATAACTGGCATTGGCATAAAAAAATTCCTCAAATAGATAATTTTAAACAGAAAAGTCTTGCGCAATGCAGAACCTCTGGTTTAGAATCAAGCCACCACTAAAAAGTATATCAGTGATGGTGTACTTATCTGGAGTCAGATCTACCACACATTGACGATGGCCAGCGTTTCGCTAAATTCAAGCTGCCTCAGGATGTGAAGGTGTTATCTTCCCTGGAAAACACAAATCAGTATACAGTGGTACCTTGGAATCCGAAATTAATCCATTCCAGAACTCCGTTCGAGTTCCAAAACGTTCGAGTTCGAAGACAATTTTTCCCTTTGAAGTTTCAAGTTTCAAGTTTATTAGGATTTTATATACCGCCTATCAAGGTTATCTAAGCGGTTTTTACAATCAGGTACTCAAGTATTTTCCCTCTCTGTCCCGGTGGGCTCACAATCTATCTAACGTACCTGGGGCTATGGAGGATTAAGTGACTTGCCCAGGGTCACAAGGAGCAGCGCGGGGTTTGAACCCACAACCCCAGGGTGCTGAGGCTGTGGATCCAACCACTGCGCCACACACTCCTTTTCTTGGTTCCACAAACTCTGCAAGATCGGGCCTACCTGGCATAAACAGCAAGATCGGGACCTCCAGCAGCAGAGGCAGCAAGATCGGGACCCCCAGCAGCAGAGGCAGCAAGTTCGGGACCCCCAGCAGCAGAGGCAGCAAGATCGGGACCCCCAGCAGCAGAGGCAGCAAGATTGGGACCCCCAGCAGCAGAGGCAGCAAGATCGGGACCTCCAGCAGCAGAGGCAGCAAGATTGGGATCCCCAGCAGCAGCGGCAGCAAGATCGGGACCCCCAGCAGCAGAGGCAGCAAGATTGGGATCCCCAGCAGCAGAGGCAGCAAGATTGGGACCCCCAGCAGCAGAGGCAGCAAGATTGGGTTCCCCAGCGGCAAGACAGCAAGATCAGCAACAGCATCTGCAAGTGGTGTTCAGCCCAAAGCTTCTCTCCCAGGCGGAAACAGGAAGCTGCGTCAGAGGGGAAGCTTTGGGCTAAGCACTGCTTGCAGTTCAGATTCCAAAGCAGCGTTCGGATTCTGGGGCAAAAATGAAGAAAAAAATTTTTTTGAATCAAAATCGTTCGAGTTCTGGGGCGTTCGGATTCCGAGGTACCACTGTATACTCCTCACTCCTCATCAGTTCAAACATTGAAACAGTGGATACCACAATATATTTTCAACGTTATTATGCAAGTCTCCAGATGTTCTGCTGCTCATCTTGCTGCCACCCAGACACAGAATTCAGAAAAACCCTGCCCATTTACATAAGCCTTTCTTCCAGCCTCACTTTCAGCCACCTCGCTGTCAATCAACATTACATGCAGACATCACATCACATTATTATCCGAGGGAATGTTAAATCATGTGATGCCATTCTGTACAAGAACCCAAACTTAGACAGGATATTGCAGATCAAACGCATCGTGAAAAATGCTTATGGTAAACTTTACTGGGTTAGAGGACTTAAACCCTACCTCACCCATCAAGCGATAGCCAATGTAATAATAACACTGGTGTGATGGGGTGTATATCCCATCGCGTGAAAGAGTACTTTCCCGAGGGAGGGCTACACCGGAATCTAACCCTCCCCATGGGCAATAGGGAATAGCTGGGTTCAACTAGTTCCTAATGGGATGGTTCTAGTCATAGTGAAAGACTAGGTGGGTGGTGTTAGGAACAAGCTACCCCTATTGCTCTGTAGTATTGTGTTGCCCAATAGTACAGATTGAATGACCTTGCCATGGGACTTGAATAACTAATTTGCATATGAAGTGAATTGCAGCAAAAAGGGGTGATTTATAAAGAAAAGAGACTCCTAAAGCCATAAACTGGACTCCTGATAGGGAGAGGAGCTTTAGCTTGGACCCCCCTCAATCCTTAGGGGACATTTTGAGGGAGGGGGGTCAAGAGGGACCTCACCCTGAACTGAAAAGGGGGATCGATTAATGGACTCCCAGCAGAAAGGACCATAGTTGAGTTCTTGGAAATGAGAGCTCCAGGGCAATCTTTGAAGGGAGGACTTTTGGCTTTGGGAAATGCCCTCCTTCAGTGATATCAAATACAAAAATGTTTGTACAAGAATGTTCTTGGTGATGGCTCCAAAGTGATGTAACTCCTTTCAGAAGGAATTTAAAACTAGAAAAGGATACTTTAAGCAACACAGAGGAGATAGCTGGCTAGTGCCCATTAGGAACACTACATAGAAAAAGATACAGGTATTTGTGCAAATAAGTAGTATTTAGTACGAACATAGTACATGATACTAGCATTATATGTGTGTATATGTGTACAGCCACGCAGTCTGCGACCTCAACCGCTGTCCACCTTATCTCCTAAAAACCTCCAGCACAAAATACCGAGCTCTTCTCCTACAATGGATACAAACCACACTTACTAATGGCCTCTTCCCCGACTTAAGATGGTTAAGGGGTTGGAGGAGCTGCCGTACAGCGAAAGATTGGAGAAGCTGGGCCTCTTCTCTCTCGAACAGAGGAGATTGAGAGGGGACATGATTGAAACATTCAAGGTACTGAAGGGGATAGACTTGATAGATAAGGACAAGTTGTTCACCCTCTCCAAGGTAAAGAGAACGAGAGGGCACTCTCTAAAGTTAAAAGGGGATAGATTCCGTACGAACGTAAGGAAGTTCTTCTTCACCCAGAGAGTGGTAGAAAACTGGAATGCTCTTCCGGAGTCTGTCATAGGGGAAAACATCCTCCAAGGATTCAAGACAAAGTTAGACAAGTTCCTGGTGAACAAGAGCATACGCAGGTAGGGCTAGACTTAGTTAGGGTGCCGGTCTTTGACAAGAGGGCCGCCTTGTGAGCGGACTGCTGGGCATGATGGATCACTGGTCTGACCCAGCAGCGGCAATTCTTATGTTCTTATGGTCTTCTCAACTGAACTCAGCGAAATCATCATCACCCCGATCCTAAAAGGACCAACAGACCAACCATCCAACTACAGACCCATTGCCTCTATACCGCTCTATGTCAAAATAATAGAAGGGCTAGTAACTAAACTCCTCACCAATTATCTAGAAGACCACAACATACTTCACCCCACGCAATCTGGCTTCAGATCCAACTTCAGCACAGAGACATTACTAGGATCCCTCATGGACACAGCAAGACAACACCTGAGCCCCCCCCAAAAAAAAAATGATGCTCATTCAACTGGACCTGACCGCAGCATTCGACCTGGTGGACCATACCATCCTACTTCAAATTTTGGACAAAATAAGTCTCACAGATAAAGTGTACTCATGGTTTGAAGGATTCCTGAAATCCAGAACCTACAGAGTAAAATTGGATAAAGAAAAATCAGATCCTTGGGCCAACCTCTGCGGCGTACCCCAAGGATCCCCACTATCCTCTTCAACCTCTATATTGCCTCCCTCGGTACCCACCTGAACAAACAAGGCATCATGTCCTATAGCTATGCAGATGACATTACAATTCTCATACCTTTCGATCAACCACAGCCCTCCATGACAGCAACACTACATCGAACACTTGAAACAGTGGCGACTTGGATGAAAGACCACAAACTGAAATTGAACCCAGACAAAACAAAATTCATCCTCCTCGAAAACAACAAAATTCCAATCATAACCAACATAGAAATCAACGCAATTAACTACCCCATACAACCCACCCTAAAACTACTCAGAATGACAATAGACAGGTGCTGCACCATGCAACCGCAAATCAATAAAACTATACAGAAATCTTTTGCAGTCATGAGAAACCTAAGACAAGTTCGGAAATTATTCGAGATTACACAATTCTAGCTCATAGTACAATCCCTAATACTAGGTCTGCTAGATCAGGGGTAGGCAATTCCGGTCCTCGAGAGCTGGAGCCAGGTTAGGTTTTCAAGATATCCACTATGAATATATATGAGATGGATTTGCATGCACTGCCTCCTTGAGATGCAAATCTATCTCCTGAATATTTATTGTGGACATCCTGAAAACCTGACCTGGCTCCGGCTCTCGATGACCGGAATTGCCTACCCCTGTGCTAGACTATTGCAACATCCTCTATCTCCCCTGCCCTGCAACAATAACAGAATAATTCAAAACACAGCACTGAGACTCATCTACTCATTGAGGAAACATGACCACATTACAGAGGCTTACCTCAATTCACACTGGCTTCCAATTCCAGTAAAAATACTATTCAAATTCTATTGTCTACTATTTAAAACTATAAACGGAGATAGCCCAACCTACCTGAACTACCGCCTTATCCAAGCCACCTCAACCAGGCACAGGAAAACTCTCACCCCATTCACACACCCACCAATCAAAGAAGTTAAAAGGAAAAAACTATATGATGGCCTCCTGGCCACTCAAGCAGCAAAACTTGACAACCAAATCTCCAATCTACTGATAGCGACCCCAGACTACAAAACATTCAGAAAAAAAATAAAGATTATACTGTTCAAGAAATTCCTGAAAAAGACCCAGCACCATAAGTCTCCTTCTTTCCCTCCACTTATTCCCCAATCCACCGAAACAACCTACTCTACTCTTGAAAATGACCAGATATCTTGTGTAAACCCACCTTCTATAACTCTTTTGTAATCCGCCTTGAACCGCGAGGTAATGGCGGAATAGAAATCCCTAATGTAATGTAATATATACGTACGATGATTGACCAACTATGGTATAAATGTGTACATATATGTAGTATGATTATGGTATAAATGTCTGTATTGAAACCCATCTCAGAAAATGCTAACTCATTGCTACACCATTACAGAAGCTCATGTAAACCACTCTGAATTGACTCCCCAGTCATTAGTAACGGTATAGAAGCTCTCAATAAACTGTGCCATTCCCTTGGGTTTTGGTAGCCAAATGCATGGCCTTTCATTTCTGAGCATTAAATTTTAGCTGCCAAATTTCAGACCATTCCTCAAGCTTTACTAGGTCCTTCTTCATGTTATCCACACCATCAGGGGTGTCTACTCTATCGCAGTTCAGAGGAGAGCGACACGTCTGATAAAAGGTTTGGAAAAACTTTCATATGCTGAGAGATTGGAAATACTGGGACTCTTTTCCCTGGAGAAGAGGAGACTTAGAGGGGATATGGTAGAGACTTACAAGATCATGAAGGGCATAGAGAGGGACAGATTCTTCAAACTTTCAAAAAATAAAAGAACAAGAGGGCATTCGGAAAAGTTGAAAGGGGACAGATTCAAAACGAATGCTAGGAAGTTCTTCTTTACCCAACGTTTGGTGGACATCTGGAATGCGCTTCCAGAGGGTGTAATAGGGCAGAGTACGGTACTGGGGTTAAAGAAAGGATTGGACAATTTCCTGCTGAAAAAGGGGATAGAGGGGTATAGATAGAGGATTGCTGTTGGGCCACCGCGTGAGGGGACTGCTGGGCATGAAGGACCTCAAGTCTGACCCAGCGGAGGCATTGCTTATGTTCTTATCATCTGCAGAGGCAAATCTTGCAAAAATGTTAAAAAGAACAGGCCCAAGAACCGAACCTTGAAGCACACCACTGGTACCATCCGTTTCCTCATAGCGATCTCCATTGACCGCTACCCAGTTCTTGACCAAGTCTGTCACTTTGGGGCTCATATCGAGGGCCTCAGTGTATAGTTAAATCTTTAACAACGCATTTGGTGAAAGTTTTTTTTTTTCAAATGAGAATCTCCTTAGGAAATTAGCCTTGGGATGGATTTAATGGTCAGTTTTTCACATGGAAAAAGGTCAATAGTGCTGTGTCCCAAGAGCCCCTGTTGGGGCCTGTACTGTTATGTATAAATTAATAATCTGGAGATGGGGGTGACCGTGAGGTGGTCCTGATTGGTGAGGCCCGACTTTAGTACAGGAAGAGGTGGTTGGAGCATACCGCGAGTGATTTCCTTCAGTCACCAGCGCTCCAGCTGCCCTCTCCTTCCCCTTCGTGGTCGGAAAATACCGCGAATGACGGTCCATCTGTCTTGAAAGAACCAGGCATCTCTCCCACCCCCTCTACTGCCACATCTAACATTTCTCCCTCTCTCATCCCCATGGAGTTGGACATTTATGAAAATTTCCAGAAGAGGGTGTCCATTGTTAGTCTAGAACAGGGTTAGCCAATTCCGGTCCTCAAGAGCCACAATATCCACAATAAATGTGCATGAGATGGATTTGCATGTACTGCTTCCTTGAGATGCAACTCTATCTCATGCATATTCATTGTGGATATCCTGAAAACCTGACCTGCATGTGGCTCTTGAGGACCGAAATTGCCTACCCCTGTTCTAGACTAACAATGGACGCCCTCTTCTGGAAATTAATTTTCATAAGTGTCTGACTCAATGGCTCTTCCCCTCCTCCCCCCAGCATTTTCTTTTAGGCAGCAAAGCGCAATATTCTGGTTGACTGGAGGATGTGACTCTCCATCCTGTCTAGATTACCTCCTGTGTATAATTTTTCTCACATGTGTCTTGCCATATGTATCGTAGGAATGTGACAGCTAATTTTGTAGGTGGCCCAGAACGTTAAAATGTCTAGAAATAGAGGTTTTCCCTAGTCTGATATGTATAGTTTCATTTTTAAAGCATTTGACCTACCTAGCAGAATATATATTTTTTTAAATAAGAGGACATATTTTCTATACTTTTTCTGAAATATTTCTAAGATATGAAATACCAGCAAAGGTTTGCTTGGAAAAATTTACCCCCTCTTCAATGAAATAGTTTCTAGCACAGAGAGCTGCGCTGAATGGCCCGCTCTGCTCCAAACGCTCACTGAGTTGCTGTGAGTATCGGGGAGCAGCGTGGGCCATTGAGCGCGGTTCTCTGCGCAGTTTAATAGAAGAGCGGGGTTGATTTAAATTCAAAGTGAGCACTATGGATGTTTGCTGTAGAGTAAACATAAGTTTTCATCAGTGAAGAAACATACTAGCATACATATATCTTAAGAAATAGGCTTTCTGTCTGGAGCATTAGTGAAGGTGTTACATAATACTGTATGTTCTGTATTAAATTGAACATACTATAGAAAATGAAATCCTAAGTGTACGAAAATTGTTGTTCAAATCATGCCAAACAGAGAAGTTATCACCTTACTGATATGCTGACATACTGGCAATGCTTGCTTGTTCCATGTGGGTGGGATGCTTGTCTGAGGGAAGATATTATTGAAGTCTACAAAATCCTGAGTGGAGCAGAATGGGTACAAGTGGATTGATTTTTCACTCTGTCAAAAATTGCAAAGACTGGGGGGACACTCGAAGTTACAGGGAGATACTTCTAAAACCAATAGGAAGAAATATTTTTTTCCCTCAGAGAATAGTTAAGCTCTGGAACGCGTTGCCAGAGGTTGTGGAAAGAGCAGATAGCGTAGCTGGTTTTAAAAAAGGTTTGGACAATTTCCTGGAAGAAAAGTCTTGTTATTGAGAAAGGCATGGGGGAAACCACTGCTTGTCCTGGATCAGTAGCAAGGAATGTTGTTACTCTCTGGGGATTCTGCATGGAATTTTGCTTCTCTTTGGGGTTCCAAAATCTTGCTTACTCTTTGAGATTCTGGAATGTTGCTACTCTTTGGGTTTTTGGCCAGGTACTAGTGACCTGGATTGGCCACCGTGAAGATGGGCTGCTGGGCTGGTTGGACCATTGGTCTGACCCAGTAAGGCTATTCTTATGTTCTCATACTGACATTTTGGCACAAATCAAAACTGTACGAAGAAGAAAGGGAATCGGATATTTTGACTGCAAAGGTCAGTCATTTAGTGTGAACATGTTGCAAACAACCAAGAGTCTGCAAATTATTGCAAGATTACATATAAAAATACTTTTTTTGTAAGTATTGAAAAAAACCCCCAAAAACTGGATTCAGTGGCTCTATTCTTGAACACTGTTTTGGTATCTTAAGAACATAAGAGCAGCCTTACTGGGTCAGACCCATAGTCCATCAAGACCAGTAGCCCGTTCTCACGGTGGCCAATCCAGGTTACTAGTACCTGGCCAAAACCCAAGGTGTAGCAATATTCCATGCTACCGATCCAGGGAAAGCAGTGGCTTCCGTCGTGTCTTTCTCAATAACAGACTATGGACTTTTCCTCCAGGAACTTGTCCAAACCTTTTTTAAATCCAGCTACACTATCCGCTCTTACCACATCCTCTGGCAACGCGTTCCAGAGCTTAACTATTCTCTGAGTGAAAAAAAATTTCCTCCAATTGGTTTCAAAAGTATCTTCCTTTGGGTTGGGTAATAATTCTGGTGGTCTTGAGCTCTATAGTCAAAATTAGGTATTTTTCTTTTTGTTTTTTTTTGGGGGGGGGGAAGTAAAAGGAACGCACCGCAGGTGTTGGCTGAGCTCTGTACCCATCTTTGGAATTTTAACACTATTACAAACTCCTGTTGAATAATAAAGGTTTGTATGAATGTGAAGCTTGGCAGTGCTCATGGGATGGTGACCTTGCATCAGTGCAAATCCTTTGGGTCAAATTATAAAAATGCTTTTGTCAATTCTCTCAACTGTGCCAAGGCAAAGGTGAACGCCTTTTATTTCAAGTTAACCTGGTCCCCTCCCAAGGGGTTAAATAGGCACAATACATCACAGGTATGTTTTCCACACAGGGAAAAGATATTATTGTAAGGATAAATATAATTTACTTTGTACATTTCAATAGGTTGTGCTACATTCCTTTCAAAAACCCGTATCAGACAATATGGGACCTGAGTTTTAAGATCTCTTTGACACCTGAAGTAGGTTCCTTACTGGCTACAGTAGCTTAAATACTGTACTTTTTATTGGTTAATCAAAGGGTGTCACAACCCCTAGAGACTCCCTAGATCAGTGGTTTCTAACCCTGTCCTGGGGGACTATCAGCCAGTCGGGTTTTCAGGATATCCCTAATGAATATGCATGAGATAGATTTGCATACCTGTCACTTCCATTATATGCAAATCTCTCTCATGCATATTCATTAGAGATATCTTGAAACCCCGACTAGCTGCTGGTCCCCCCAGGACAGGGTTGGGAACCACTGCCCAGATTAATATGACCACTACAGCTGTCCCAACTCGTAATGTTCCGTTACCTGAATTTTGGAACCAAAGAAGGGAGACCAGATGTAGCCTCATGGTTTCAGAAAGGTTGTGGGCGTCTTTTAAAATGTTGTTTTTATCTTTTTAAAGAAATAGAGCAGGGAGGTCTCCATGCAAATCGCATACTGAATTGCAGGACCTCCAGACTAGGAAGAACATCGCAAGTCCTTTGTGAATAAATTGGCACGGTTTCTAATCTGTCTGGACAGACCCCTTCAGGATCAGTAGATTTGACTGAAATATTAATCTAATGAATGAGGGAGGGTCTTGGGCATCTTTTTCTATCTTAAGAAACAGATTTGTATCAGGTTCCCGCCTCCAACAAATCTGTAATAAGGGGCCACTAGTCTTCAGGATCACCGAACTCTGGAACAGTTTTACTACCCCGCTTCGGAGCCTGACCTCCCTCCAACTCTTCCGAAAACATTTGAAAACTTGGCTTTTCTCCAAAATGCAATGACCCCTCCCTCATCGATATACGAAGTCCCTCTAAACTTCTCTTCTTAGTCTTTCTACTTTCATTGTAGTTCCTTTCTATACCAATTCCTGTAAACCGTGCCGAGCTCTACTTCTGTGGAGATGATGCGGTATACAAACTTAAGGTTTAGTTTAGTTTAGTTTGAATTCTGTTCTACATTTCAAAGCGGCATTATGGTGATGCGCTGCGTAGTCTTTGTCATACTGGACTGTTCTATCTGGATTGATTTTGATTTGAATCCTAATTTACAGATTATACTATAATTGATTTAGTTCTTATCTGTCTGATTTGTCTTTTATATGGGGTATATTCCCATTGGGCCTGAAGGGGAATCATTTTTTATAATAGGGTGCCTATGTGGAAAGCCCAAGAAGTTGTGCTACCATGACTCTATTTGTTGGCAACTGTGTGTTTCTGCCGCAGCAGATTCTAGGTGTGCCCCGAGACACCGGTAAGGAGGAGAGTCGCTGACGACTCGCCTCCTCAGCAGTGTGTCTCCTCTTCTTGCACCTCCCCTCCAGGATCCCCCACCGGCGAAGTGATAGGTTCAGGGTTGCAGCCAGAGGGCCTCCGCATGGATGTCAACAAGATGTCACACATGTGACATCATCACATTTCCGGAGGCCTTCTGGCCCGGGGGCACCAGGATTAGTGTGCCGCCGTGCCGAAAAGTTTGTGGGACACTGTTTTATAGCATCACCCTCTTGCACTGAAGAGTCCCCTTTTGATGATGGTGAAATTTGCTTTCTGCAACCCAAGAAGATGTTCTAGCTAAAAGATCCCTATACGGCCCATTACTATGTCTATGCGGGGTAATTTAAAAATTTTTTCTTGATAATGTAAATAACCTCAATAAGGACAATGTTTCCCCCCTCATGCATAAAACAGCTTCTCTCTCATTTGATCTCTTGATTTTTTTAAAAAAATATTCTTAAAAATAGTATTTAGGTTTGCTTTGGATATAAGCTGACCGGCAAGAAGCTGAAATTTCTGCATGAAGCAGTGGGTGGAAATAATGCTGTGCTATTCAGCCTTCACTGCTTCTACAATATCACCTGCACCCACTTTCAGTTTAACGGCCAGCATGCTAGGTTGTCTCGTCCTTTTTTTTTTTTTTAATTGTCTTTATTAACAATTGCAAAGGGAACATACAAAGGTTGTCTTGTCCTGGTCCACGTTTCCTAGCCTACCATGGCGAACAGAGGATGGACAGGAGTAGGGTGTGGACAGTTCAAACAAACTGGACATAAATTACGCACAAGACTTTCCTTATTTACCATCCAGTGGAAGAGCTGCTCTAGAGCAAGTCATAGTGTGAGGTTCTTGGGCGGGAGGGGGAGCGGGGGGGGAGTGGTTCCTTCACAGACAGGGTGGTTAACTGCACTACTGCATCCTGTGAAGGACAGTATAAAGTCTGGTAATAAACATAGGGGGTCTTTTACTTAAGGTGCGCTAGTCAATTTAGTACACGCTAAACGTTAACGCGTCCTTAGGATATAACGGGCATGTTAGCATTTAGCGTGTGCTAAATCGGCTAGTGCACCTTAATAAAAGACCCCCATAATTTGGGCAAATTGTGGATAGGACATAAAAAAATAATATATGCATTCTTGGACATGTAACTTGCATTCTATAAATTGACTCATCCTGAACAATAGGCCAGCCATCTTTCTCGGACTTCAATGGGAGATTTAATTAATTTTATCTTTTCTGTTAAGACATTCATATTGTTTTGTGGGATGGCCTTTCTAAAAATGGTAGTACCTCCAGTATGTATCAAATAATTGTGCCAAATCCTGTCAATCTTTTGATGCATTGCCCGCCAGAGTCAACCTGGTGACGAGCCAGGCTCTCGTCGGCAGAGGAACAAGCGAATGCCTTTCACTCTTTAGAATATTCATAAGCCAGGGCTGTGCCGGGAGCTGTAGGTTGCTGGTTTTAGGCTTTTTGTGTGTGACAGAATGATACATTGCACATCTGGAAGCCATAAGCCGGGCCCTAGTGATAAACATTCTGCTTATTGCATCTGTGTATGGTTCTGCACCAGTGACGTTCGGCTTGGGAAGGCAAGACTTGGGTTCACTATTGCCCCCTTCCTATCGGGACAGAGCTATTTTAGCAGGTCAAGATGCCTAAGGGTTTGAGCTGTTAGAGATCACTGCCTGCTTACCTTGAGGGGGAAATCAATGAATGGAATGAATCTCGAGTGCCTGTACTACTTTATCTTCCTAAGGAAGACTATCGCTTGGGTTCTTACTGTCCTCATCTTGGCTTTGAATGTCCTCCTTGGTAAACAAGGTGATTAAGGGATATATTATCTTCCAGATTCTATATAGTATGCCGTAAACTAATTAGCCAGTTAGGTGCCAACAACCAATTATTGGGGTTAATTAGCATTTAATGAGCACAAATCTAGATTTGTGTGTGTGTGTGTGTGTCTGGCCTAGTTGCTATTCTTTAGCATCTGTGCCTAAATTACATAGTGTGCAACTTGAAAGGAGTGATCACGGGTCGGGGCAGTCCCAGAAGTTAGGTGCAACGTTATAATACTTGGGTTTTTGATCCTAACCGATATCAGTTGGGTGCAGGAATCCATTCAAAGCGCTTGGTGCTTGTTGACCTTCACAGAACAGAATACAATTTTTATTTGTATACCGCTGACATCTCTTCGAAGTTCGCAGCGGTTCACAAACCATGAAGTATCTAAATACCATGTTTTCCCTGAAAATAAGACAGTGTCATAATAATTTTGGGTACAAAAATGAATTAGGGGCATGTCTATTTTTTTAATTCTATGAATTAGGGGATGTCTATTTTTTTTTTTTTCATGTACAACAACCATCTCTCCCTTCATCTTTTCCACTCCAATTCTTCCTCTTTCCTTTATCCTCCCCCCCCCATGTATAACATCTTTCCTCCTCTCTCACCCATTCCCTTGTGCAGCAGAACCCTACTGACCCTCGTGCTGTGATGCGGCTGAGGGAAAGCCCCACTAGGGAAGACCACAAAGCAGCCTGTTCAGAGCAACTGCCGCTTTAGGAGGCCTCGGAGCGGAGGTATGTCAGGTCTCACCGGGGTGGAGGGTCGCTGAATTGACGAGTCCAGTTTTTTCGGTAAATTGAGCAAAACTAGTGTCAGGGATGGAATCAGGGAGTGTCTGGAACATTCGGGGGTGGGGGGGGCTTGCGAGGGTTGATCTTAACTAGGGCTTATTTGTGGGGTAGGGCTTATATTAGGAGCATCTTTAAAAATCACGCTAGAGCTTAATTTTGGGGAAGCAGGGTATTAGGTGCTTAAAAAACATGCCTAACTGTCCAATAAGCTCAAAATCTGTATGACAAATGCTTACATACTAAGGATACAAAAAAGAAGACCAAAGGGAAAACAAAGAACACAATAGAATTCAAATAAAACAAAAGATAATTAAAGTTTTACTTAAAAAAATAAGACCCTGTCAGATGAAAAGAACCCCATTTAGAAAAGAAACAGTTTCTCGTTTCTTTTAAACAAGCCGCAATGGGCCAGATGACAGGGATTCTCCAGCCCGAGCACCCATGTCTACCTGTCTCGGTGTGAATCCATGATAACGTGAATTGACCCTGTTATGCTTTGAGAATACGCAGCTTATTCTATTGTATTCTTGATATGTTTTATGTGCATTTCTGTATTTCTGTTATGTTTATCTATACATTTCTGTATTTTAAAAAGTCAATAAAATAATATTAAAAAAAATATTTATTTATTTATATAAATAAAGTAAATGACTGAAATTAAAAAATCAGTACGGATCATAATTAGGATGTAATTAGATAACTAAAAATAAACAGACTGCAAGACTAATGTAGAATGCTAGTGTATCTTAAGTCGGACTGTTTTTGCTGTTTTGAGTGCATGCCCGTGTCTAATGCAGCTTAGTGAAAGGGCTCCTAGTGTGCGATGTGGGAACGAAAGGGTTAAACAATATTCACCAGTGTCGAAAAAGTATGTTGGAAGTCCTGTGACCTTTTCACCCGCTGGCCGGTCATCCCGAGGCACAGCTTCAGCGAGAAGAAAGCGAGTGGCTGTCTGGGAAGACTAGACACCAGCAAAAACAAAAAAACAAAAAACAAAACCAACCCCGTAAAATAAGGGATTTAGTTAAAGCTATTTCTCATCAGAACTGAACATGTTGTGATAACTCCAACTGCTTCTTTGCATTTATCTCTCTGTGGAAGTTTACTAGATAAGCGAGAGTCGATGGCAATATTTTCTGAGATATTAATGGGGCTCGAGCGCTGCTGATGCTGTTATCGTCCAGCATGTGACTGGAATTAAGCATAATAAGTCTGTTGTCTACTGCAGGTTCTAACAGTTTAATAAGTTTACACAAGTGGTTCTTGACTGTCCAGATGTGCATCTGAATAAGCCCTGAATAAAGATGTCATAGTTTTGTCAGTCACTTTCATTTAGTAAGGAAAAGGACTTTTTTTTTTTTTTAACTTTATCAGGTCCTAGCTTTTTTTTTTCCTATTTTTATACTATCCTAAAGCATTAAGCAATTTTTTTGAGAAATTCTTTTTTTTTTAGTGAGTCTTTTCAATAAGCAAAAGCAGCAGGGTATGGAGGACCTCTCATATACTGACAGACTGAAGAAGCTGGGGCTTTTCTCCCTGGAAAAGCGGAGACTTAGAGGAGACATGATAGAAACCTTCAAGATCATGAAGGGCATAGAAAGAGTAGACAGGGACAGATTTTTTAAATTATGAGGAACCACAAGTCCAAGGGGACACTCAGAGAAATTGAAAGGGGGAAGGTTTAGAACAAACGCCAGGAAGTTCTTTTTCACCCAGAGGGTGGTGGATACATGGAACGCACTTCCGGAGGATGTGATAAGTAGGAGCATGCTACAGGGCTTCAAAGAAGGTTTGGATAGGTACTTGGAGGACAAAGGGATTGAGGGGTACAGATAAGAGTAGAGGTAGGTTATAGGGATAAGATTAGAGGCAGTAGAAAAATTAGACAGGGGCACTGTTCAGGCAATTAGGCCTGATGGACCGCCGCGGGTGCAGACCGCTGGGCAAGATGGACCTCTGGTCTGCCTCAGCGGAGGCAACTTCCTATGTTCTTAGCCCTTGAAAGCTGTCCAAAGAGAGCTGCAAGTTGGGTCACCGTTATGGAAACATAAGAATAGCCATACTGGGTCAGACCAATCTAGCCCGGTATCCTGTTTCCAGGTCACAGGTACCCGGCAATGTTTTGTCTGCTTCCGAGAAAGGTGGTAAAGGCTGGTCAAATCCTAATGGAGAAAACCCCCCCAAAAAGAGAAGCATTTCCAGTACTCAAAATCAAAAAATCTTCCCAACCCAAATCTAGACGGCACAAGAGTGGAACGAACCTACAATAATAAAAAAAAATAAACTTTCAGCAAAAAATATTGAATATATCTATCTATCTAATATAATAATGATGGGCAGGTCCTCAGTTTTCACAGCTGTTTGGGGAACTTCCCTCAAAGCACTGCTCTCACAATAGTACACCCAAAAGGGTATCACCTTTGAATCATCCCTGGACCTTGCCCAGTGAGTAAGTGAAAGTGTAATAATAGTGCACTAAAACGGCGTGCTATTTAGCGTAAGAGTTTGTTCCGCTGCTCCCGTCCCATCAAGCAAAGGGTAGTTCAGCAACCACAGTTTGTAAAAAATTTAGCCTATGCCAAGAAAGCACAAATAAAAATAAATAAATAATAATCACAAATATGCTGGAAAATGAAGCACAGTACCTCTCGGTTGGTGATGTTGGAGAATATAAAAAATCAAGTCCAGATAGTGCGCGTGCTGTATGAATGCGAGTCCAACGGGGCTCCGTTTCAACCCACTCTGTGCTCTTTGGGGACAACGGCATAGAAATCGAATTAAATAAATAAATATATCATGTACATAAAATGAGTTAGGCATAAAAATAATCCAGTTTGTTTTAAAAAGAATTTATATGCCTGCCTCATTTTATGTACATGATATAATATTATGTGGATCGATTTTTCACTCCGTCAGAAATTACAAAGACTAAGGGACACTCGATGAAGTTACAGGCAAATACTTTTAAAACCAATAGGAGGAAATTTTTGTTTTGCTTGGAGAATAGCTAAGCTCTGGAACGCATTGCCAGAGGTTGTGGTAAGAGCGGATAGCGTAGCTGGTTTTAAGAAAGGTTTGGACAAGTTCCTGGAGGAAAAGTCCATAGTCTTTTATGGAGAAAGACACGGGGGAAGGCACTGCTTGCCCTTTGATCGGTAGCATGGAATGTTGCTACTCTTTGGGTTTTGGCCAGGCACTAGTGACCTGGATTGGCCACCGTGAGAATGGGCTACTGGGCTTGATGGACCATTGGTCTGACCCAGTAAGGCTATTCTTATGTTCTTATGTTGATATATGATGTTTTAATAAATTGATTGTCCTCACAGTAGTTTGACTTTGTGTCCCTTCCCCACTCTTTTTTTGATTTTATATCCCGCACGTGGGGTTGTGACTTTTTTTAATATGATACAGGATTTTCAAGTTTTACATTATTTTTTTCCTGGATCTTTACTTTTGGACATGTAACAGAAATGCATTTGTTTAATTGATCACCCTCAAAATTTAACAAAGTAATTGATTGAATGCCTCACAATTTGCCCTTGTCACCTAAGTGTTAAAGTAGCTCATTGCAACCATAATTGTGTTAAACTCTTTATTTCTGAAGGTTTTTAGATTCTAATCATCACTTTGCCAAAGAAAATACTGCAATAGCGCTGACTTTATGTTCACTCTGTCATTTACTAATTATCTGTCATTTTTATTTTCTTACCTTTTTTTAACTACGAGGGTTGATTGAAAAATAATGAGCCTGTTTTTTGTTGGGTTTTTTTTTTTTTGTCGGAATAAGATGGCTCCACAGGATCTGAACATTTTTCTCTTTCAAAGTAGCGTCCTTCACATTCATACTTTTTTTTTTATTCTGCAGCGTTTCAAAAATGATTCAGACACGCAGTAGACGGTTTTGTGATATCAGTTTAAGCGCTGCGGCCGTGGTGTTTTTCACTTCATCTGAAGTGGGGTTTTTTTTTTTCCTTTAATTTTCCACACAGTTCCTTGCTGCACAAGGGAATGGGTGAGAGAGGAGGAAAGACGTTATACATGGGGGGGGGGGGAGGATAAAGGAAAGAGGAAGAATTGGGGTGGAATAGAGGAAGGGAGAGATGGTTGTTGTACATGAAAAAAAAATAGACATCCCCTAATTCATAGAATTAAAAATATAGACATGCCCTAATTCATTTTTTGTACCCAAAATTAATATAAGACACTGTCTTATTTTCGGGGAAAACATGGTATTTAGATACTTCGTGGTTTGTGAACTGCTGCGAACTTCGAAGAGATGTTGGCGGTATACAAATAAAAATTGTAATGATGTAACATTTCAAGAGTTTCTTTATTGCTCTTTCCAAGTTTAATCAAAAAATTAAATCGCACACCTGTGACCCAACAACGAAGAATGCGGCATTCCAACTGGAGGTTTAGAAACATTCAATGTAGGAGCTTCAGAAAAACCAGCACAGCTTTGCCACGTCTACTTGGAAAGAAAAACAGCCGTTTCAATCAGCCCTTGTTTATTTGGTATTTTATCATCCATCTCATTACTAGTCCCACCTTAAGTACCTTGTTGCTAGAAATGTACACTTCTCCCTCCATATTTGCGGTTTCAGCATTTGCGGTTTTGATTATTCACGGTTTTTAGCTTGCTGGCTCCTCCCCCCAAATTACATCAGCTTGCATAGAAAAATTGCCGATTCCAAGCGTTTACAGAGAAAAATTGCCGATTCCCAGCACTTTCTTCACCATGTTTTGCCTCTCCTTTAGGACAGGCCAAGTCTCCCACCATGTTATTTGTGGTTTCACCCTATTTATAATGGTTTTTAATAGAAAACAGCGAATAACATATGAAAAAGTTATTTGCGGTTTTTCTGTATTTGCGGTTCTGTTAATCCCCTATCACAGGGAATACGGAGGGAGAAGTGTACTTTATTTTTATTGAACTATGAAAAAATGTAAATATCCCAAGAGCACCAAGTTACTACTGCGGCTTTGTAAAAGGGACCCTGTGTTTGGCAACTGTGCCTGTTACCCGATGGCCAACCAGCTATTTTCAGGAAGAACAATAATGGGAGGGAAAAGCATTTCTGATGCTAATTTGTCGTAAGGTTTATTTCCTCATATCAGCTTTAACTGGTCTCCTGTACGTCTGCAATGGGACTGATTTGTACATCTTTTGATTTGTCAATTATGAGAATTTTCATCTGCTGTCTATATAATCACTAGCTTTTAACTCTGTTAAGTCCACTCAGTTTGTACCATCTTTTAATCATTGTAAACCGCATAGAACTTCACGGTCCTGCGGTATATAAACTGTTATTATTATTATTTTGCACTGTTCAGGAAGAAATGCATTTGTTTCTTTTCCTCTGGGGTTGTACTGCATGCAAAGTCTTGAATCTTAAAGTTTCGTTTGTATATATTAGTACTTTTAGTTTTTGGTCCCATATTTGCATAGTGGTTATCTGTGTTCTGGTAGGAATGAATGTTGAGAAGCATACAGTGTGCTTTGTGTAGTTTAATTTTGTGGTTAACCATTATGTGTTGTTAATAAGATTATATCAGTGTTCTTCAACCGCCGTTCCACAAAATAATTCTTTTATTTCCGCCAGTTCATAGGTGTAAAAAGGTTGAGCACTGGTCTACAAAGCTCTATTTAAACTTTGATTGGTATGACAACTACAGTTATATCTGAAAGTGACCTAAAAATATGTCATGCATTGTTTTTAGTTAGTAAGGATTATTGAAATACTTTTTTTTTTCTTAAACTTGGTTTACCCGGCAGGAGTCTGCAGAGATTACAGGTCCTTTAAAATGTGGCAGCCCAACTTGTGGTGATCTGCAATGCAAGGAATTTATATAACTCAATACTGGTACAGTTTTTTGGGTTTTTTTTTTTGTATCTGCTTCAAATAAAATGTTCAGTTTCACTTTTTAAAGTTCTTTGACATTGAAGGTGTTGCATGGCTATGGGCCAAGTTATCCAATGAGATTAATTAGACCACAGGTTCCTAAGTAGGCTCCGTGGTCATTAGATGAGAGACAATTGACCAGGGTGGACTTTATTTAAATCTGAAATCAGGAAGGTTTTTATACTTTCTCGGATTTGGTCTCTTTTTTTTATGGCCTGCTGCCATAAGTGTTTTTTTTTTTTTTCCTTTTTTAAAGAGCCGTGACGTCCAAAAGGCAGCCGAGGCTAGCGCAAGCAGGAGGTGGAAAACGCTGCTCGTGCCAGCAAACATTTCAAGAGGGATGCGGTGTGTGTGTGTGTGTGTGTGTGTGTGTGGGGTGCTTGTGTTGGTCGTTTGACTTTGTACTGTAAATCGGATTGTTTTTTTTATTTTTGTTTCGTTTAACTTGGAAGCTCTGAACGTGACCTGGTCACCTGTATTTTTTATGCCCACAGTTTTTAATACATTTGAGTCGACTGCTTCATTCATAACTACAGTACTTTGTTTTTTTTGTTTATCCTACTGTAGCCAACACTTTCTTCCTGGTTTCATTTTTATGGACTGTTGGTCGTCTTAGTACAGTGGTCTCAAAGTCAAACCCTTTGCAGGGCCACATTTTGGATTTGTAGGTATTTGGAGGGCCTCAGAAAAAAGAGTTGATGTCTTATTAATGTCTTATTAAAGACATTTATTAAGACATTATGTATGTCTTATTAAAGACATACATAAAAATGTAAACCTCTCTCCAACTTTGGTATCAAAAACTCTTATATCTGGCATCCCAAGTCCTCTAAATATTCTTCATGCTTTTACCTCTAACCCTTTGTTGTCGTTCCTTCCTATTTCATCTACTGTAAACCGCGCCGAGCTCTACGAACGTGGAGATGATGCGGTATACAAACCTAAGGATTAGATTAGATGACAGTTTTGCATGAGGTAAAACTCTTTCTAGTTTATAACTCTTTCCTTTTGGCTAAGTCTTAATAATAATATTGTCATTTCTAGCTAAAGAGACATAGGATCAAGAAACTGTTTTATTTTACTTTTGTGATTATGATAAACATACCGAAGGCCTCAAAATAGAACCTGGTGGGCCGCGAGTTTGAGTCCACTGTCTTAGTATGTACAAAAAAAAATACTACAATTTCACTACTTGAGTTCTCATTAAAGCACTTTCTTTTTTTTGCCTGTTTCTTTATTTTGCTTAATAACTTTTTTTTATATAAGAGTTTAAGCTCACTGGAGAGGAACACTTTACAATTTCTGTGCTGTGAGACAGAAAAGTAGGGGTGTAGAAGTGTAAATTTTGGCCACAGATATCACTTGGTGTTCAAGTCCCTGCGTCTGGGGTGACTCTTAGCCTCGTTACATGAGAGGTCCACTATGTGAAGATCACTGCTCTAAGTAATTCTCATTCTCTTTCTTTATCTGCAAGATTTGTCATTAGACTTAAGAAGTGAAGAGCAGAATTTCCTGGAATCACTAGTAGGGCTGAGTCATCATATTGCATAGGATTTGATTAAGGCTTTCATTATTAAATGGTGATTCTGTTTCTTCTTTTTTTTTTGCTGCCTTTTCGGTAATCGTTTAAAATAAATGGTGTGTGGGTGATGATCCAGCCTTCACCAAGAGCATTTCAGTGATTGCTTAAACAGGAAATAACTGGACAGTGAAAGTGTATGTTTGTAATGATTTAGAAAATTATTTCTGTTCCTCATTGTCCTTTCTCAAAAAAATCTTATTGTGACTTTTCATGGAAACGGAAGCATTTTGCTTCATTTGGGGGTCCTTTTACAAAGGTGTGTTAGCTGTTTTAGGGCGCGCTAAACGCATCCATAGACTTTTATAATGGGCACGTTAGCGTTTAGCGCGCATGTATATTTAGCGTGTGCTAAAACGGCTAATTCACCTTTGTAAAAGGACCCCTTGACGTTGTCGTCATGGGGTGCGTCCCCCTCCTCTGTGCCTCGCAACCATCCTGCTTTCAGTGTTCTTCTGAATGCATGCTACCACTGATCTTCTGAAAGCAGCAGTTAGGATCTGCATACTGATAGCCTGGATTTAGCGCTAAGGCCCTGAAGCAGTGGTTACTGACCACGAAACGATCGTCGGCCTGGCCTGTTTGTATTTCAGTGGTTTTTACCATTAATCATTCTCGGCTATTTTTTTTATTTGCTCCCACCTGCTAACTTTAAACTTGTGCGAAAGTTTTTTTGCCTACGATGCTTGGGTGGAAGAGTGTGGGTCCGCCTCTCCGTTTGTCTGAGGCTTTTCTTTCGCTTAAGTAATAAGCTACCTTTCTTGGCTTGTGTGGTCCTTTAATCATCTATACACACCTCCATCCCAACCAAAAATCAGTAATTTGATTAGCACTTGCTACTGGGTTTCTGCCAGATGCTTGTGACCTGCGTTGGCCACTATGGGGAAACAGGATACTGGGCTTGATGGACCTTTAGTCTGCCCCAGTGCGGCGACTCTTATGAATCCGTGCATAGGACACTGACACACAGCATACTAACATGAAGGGTAATGAGGCTATTGGCTATTTCACCGCGATGCACAGAAGTATGTAGAAGAATTTAAGGTGAGCGCAATGCAAATACCAGGTCTGAGCCGGCAGCATAGAAGGGTTAGTAGCATTGTCTGTGAGGGTGTAGACCCGTGGCACATTAAACTCGGTGCCGTGGCTGGAGGGCATCCAGAAGTGCACGGATGTTGAAGCAATGACCTCATGTTGACGTCCGTGCATGCGCAGAGGCCCTCCAGCTGTGGCCTTGAGCCTATTTCTACGCCAGTTGGGGTTACTGATGGAGGAGAGGTGCTGGCGCCGACTTAAAGCCTACAGGACGTGCCTCTCATCGCGAGGGAAATATCCTGTAAGCAGTCAGCTAACATAGGCACCTTGCCTCGCCGGTGTCTTGCGGCACATCCGGAATCTGCCGCAGCACACAGCTTGCGATACACTGGTATAGAGTAATGCCAGTTTCTTCTTTTTGCTATGATCATAACAGTACACCAGTATACAGTACTGGGTCTCTTCTCCCTTGAAAAGAGGAGAATGAGAGGAGACATGATCGAAACGTTCAAAATACTGAAGGGAATAGACTTAGTAGATAAGGAGAGATTGTTCACCCTCTCCAAGGTAGGGAGAACGAAAGGGCACTCTCTAAAGTTTAAAGGGGATAGATTCCGTACGAACGTAAGGAAGTTCTTCTTCACCCAGAGAGTGGTGGAAAACTGGAATGCTCTTCCGGAGTCTGTTATAGGGGAAAACACCCTTCAAGGATTCAAGACAAAGGAGATAAGGACAGGTTGTTCACCCTCTCCAAGGTAGGGAGAACAAGAAAGCACTCTCTAAACTTGAAAGGGGATAGATTCTGTACAAATGTAGGGAAGTTCTTCTTCACCCAGAGAGTGGTAGAAAACTGGAACGCTCTTCCGGAATCTGTCTTAGGGAAAAACACTGGCTACCCATACAAGCACGAATTCAATTCAAATTCTACTGCCTATTATTCAGAGCGGTAAACGGTTCTTCCCCCTCCTACCTAAACAACCGCTTAAACCAGATCTTCACCTCAAGACACAGAAGAACCCCGAACCCTTTTGCCTTCCCCCCACTCAAAGGCACACAGCGCAGGAAAATGTTTGACAACCTTCTGGCAACACAAGCAGCAAAACTCAACCATTCCATCTCCAATCTGCTGACGACAACGGACGACCTCAAACATTCCGAAAAGAAATCGAAACCCCGCTTTTCAAAAAATTCATCCAAATATCTTAACCCCTCTTCACCTTACCTCCAGATAATTCTCCCCTAAAAAATCCTCCCCAAAACACCTACCAAGTAAACAGATCCCTGAAATGTATTGTAATCTTACCTACTCTAACCGTAGTCTATTTGTTTATATCACACAGTTCTGCACTGTCAATTTACTATCCAACTTGTAAGTTCCCCTCGGAATCTATCCAGCTATCTCTCCTCTTTTGTAAAAAAAAAAAAAAATTGTAACTTCACTGGAAAATGTTCAGTCAAATCTTTTGTAATCCGCCTTGAACTGCAAGGTATAGGCGGAATAGAAATCCGTAATGTAATGTAATGTAACACCCTCCAGGGTTTCAAGACTAAGCTGGACAAGTTCCTGCTAAACCGGAACGTACGCAGGTGAAGCTGGACTCATTTAGAGCACTGGTCTTTGACCTGGGGGGGGGGGGGTTCGCCGCGTGAACGGACTGCTGGGCAGGATGGACCCAGCAGTGGCAATTCTTATGTTCTAACATTTAAGACAGAGTAGAAGGCCAAGCAGAAAAAACTATATATTGCATAAGCACATGGAAAAGCTCTGTGCATACATGCTCGGAACCTTGTTTGTAGGCTCTGGTAGATTTCACCCGGATTAGCGCACGAGTTCTGTGTGGTTCAGATTTGCATATGATTAGCTTACTGCATTGGTGGGCTAAGCTTTTGTTTCATTAAATTTGCATTAGGAGCTGTGTATTTGGCTATTGGCACATGGCTCAAACTTGAGCTTTCTGCATAGGTCCCTCGGCTATATAGAACATCCCTGTGACAGCAGACAGAGCTTTGCAACTTAGTAGTTACCCGTTCATTGCACCAAATAAGCCAGATTGAGTAATGGAGGAAGAGGAGACTCCTTTACCTGACTGTCTCAAGAAAAAGAGCTTGAGAACATTGTATGTAAATATTTAAAGCTTTTACCAACATCCAAAAACTTATGGTATGCGTTACCTTCTTAAGTGGGGGATTTTTTTTTTTTTTTTAAGATGCCTTTTTTTTTTTTTCTGCAGCGCATACAGTACAATGTGTCTGGCAGCGATTTCTGGCAAAAGAAGTCACCAAATTATTATTCAGTCATGGGTTTTTAACAGCCGCAGAGCAAGTGGATATTAACAAGATGATGCCGTTCATTCCCCGTCTTCCCTGGGTGCCAGCTTGCCTATTAACGGGGAAAAAGCTTGCCAGGTTTAAGAGAGCGCTGCCCAGATGGTACGCGCACGACGCCCACTTGGTTACAGAATCTAAGCAGGGAATAACTCAGCAGCCACTACAAGCTGTGGGTCAATTGAGGGGGGGGGGGGGAATGCCTGTTGCTTCACGCATATGCAAATCTGTTAATGTTATGTTAGTGTTGTGTGGTCTGAACACAAGGCATTGGCTTTCTCCAGGGGCCCAGATGAACTTGGATGGCAGCCCAGTTAATGAGGATCTAAGTGAGATGCCTCAGTTGGAGAAGGATACCACAGCTTGCTTCCTCAGTGTGAACACATTGCTTCCTCCATGCCCTCATTTTCTCCACAGCTGAAATCATATTCAGGAAGTTTCTCCAATAGGCTGATTCTGTAATAGGATAAACAGGCTTTTTATAAGGCTAAATCAGCGGGTGCAAAATGCTATTTTTAGCTTAGCGCCAGAGACCACTCATTTGACTGCGTCTCCACCGGTCCGTCTGTCTCACTCTCTCTTCCCTCCCCCCCCCAAATCTGCCACACTTTCTGCACTCTTGTTTCATCAGCTACAGATGTGGCATGCAGCCGTCTCGGGGAAAAAAGTCATGAACTGTGTTGTCTGTACAGTTTTAACAGCCAACATCTGTTGCAGCAGCCCTGATGGAAACGATTTTTTTTTTTTTTTTTAAGGAAAGCGATAAACTGGCTCGATGCACGCTTCTTTAATCTGGTCTCCACGGACAATTATTTTGTATTAATTGCATCAAGATAAAAAAATCTGTAAAAAGTGGTCTCTACGGCTTTCAAATTTAGTTTGAAAGTAGCAATTTGAGTGCTTCATGCTCTTAGCAAGAGTTAAAAGAAAAAAAAAATACGTAAATAAAAAAGACAAAATTGTTTTTAACGTCAAGGGCTTTTGTGCTCTTGAAGATTAGAGACCCTTTAGCATTGCTGTAACCAAGGAAAAATGTTCCTGAAATTATTGTTCTTTTTTTTTTTGCATGCATATGAAAGGCATTAAATGTGTGGGGTTTTTTCCCCCCCCATCAAGTGACAAATCCAGATTTTAATTGTATTTGAAATCTTCTCTTATGAACAATAATATCTCGTTACTGTGCAGAACCACCTTTGTTCTGATGTAAAATATATTTGATCCAGAAATTATTCAGTGTGGCATTTTTATCTGCTGGGTAACGTCACTTCCTGGGCCAGAGCTAGGCAATTCTGCTCCTCGAGAGCCACAGGCAGGTCAGGTTTTCAGGATATCCACAGTAAATATGCATGAGACAGATTTGCATCTCAAGGAGGCAGTGCATGCAAATGCGTCTCATACATATTAAGTAGAATCAAATAGAAATGTATATTGGAACTAGATACCACGTATAGAGCAAATTCAGATGAACATATTGTTTGTAAATACATCAGCTGTAACCTGTCTTGAGTGTATTCTACGTATGTTAATCTGTAACCCGTTCTGAGCTCATTGGGGGAGAACAGGATAGCAGATGAATTAATTAAATTTATGCTTAATTTAGGTATGTGAATTTATACTAGGTTTCAGTTGGTAAAATGGATCCCGGTACTTAGCGCTGTTCTATAACTGATGCCCTGCTTGGAGCAACATTTTATAATGTAGCACTTGGCACTCTTTTTTTTTCATTAATCAAATTTGGGTGCCATTTACTGAATCTAGCCATAAATGGATAAATTAGGGGATTTCGCCATATACTTATGACTTGGATTGGCCATTGTTGGCAGTGGGATATTAGCCTAGATAGATCATTATTCTGACCCGGTAAGACTATTATATTCTTAGGCCTTCGAAACAACAGATTCAAACTAAAGAATTGTCGGTATCTAGTGTTAGATGCATTTTCAGTGGCACTGAATAAATGGATAGCGTGCCAGGTGTATATGTAAATCGGAGCACACAGCTAGTGCTTCACTTTATATGACGTGGCCATCCTGGTTGAATATCAGGCTCCACTGTGTTTGCAACCAAACGTGTCTATTGGGCTTCTCTACCAATCAAATGTAAAAATTTTCCAAGTGGCTAATTCACAGATGGCATGACCAAGACCATCAAGGAGGGTGGCGACCTCTCTCCCAAGCTGCTGCTTTGTCCTTGGGGGGGGGGAGGGGGAAAATCTGGAAAGACACCAGAAGTGTTCAAGGATCCCCCTGAAGGTACACTATTAAAAGCAAAAGTTGGGTCTACAGCAAAAGCTTCTGGTTGAGTTTAGGAGGAATCAGAATGTGGATAATTGAATTTCCCCTAGCTAATCCCTTCAGAATTGTGTGTATGTGTGTCCTTCGCCCCTCAGGCTGTTGTGGACCAATGAAAGAAGAATGTGTATTACAAACTCTAAAGGGACTGTTATTTATTCATTCAGTTTTCTATACCGTTCTCCTAGGGGAGCTCAGAAAGGTTTGCATGAATTTATTCAGATATGTAAGCATTTTTCCCTGTGTTTCCAGGTGGGCTCAGTCTACCTAATGTACCTGGGGCAATGGGGGGGATTAAGTGACTTGCCCAGGGTCACAAGGAGCAGTGTGGGTTTGAACCCACAACCTCAGGGAGCTTAGGCTGTAGCTTTAACCACTGCACCACTCTAGAAATCATAATGTAATAAAAGTGAGCTAAGTATAGGACAACCAAGCCATTGTGACATCACTGATGAGGTTGGCTGTTATTGGTGGAATGAGGCATTATGACATCACAATACAAGCTCTGGTTATCAGAGGCTGTAACTTTTCACACTATTTATTTATTTAATCTTCTATACCGTTCTCCCAGGGGAGCTCAGAACGGGTTACATGGATTAATTCAGTTACTCGAGCATTTTTCCCTGTCCTGGTGGGCTCGCAATCTATTTAATGTACCTGGGGCAAGGGGGGGTTTTAAGTGACTTGCCCAGGGTCACAAGGAGCAGTGTAGGTTTGAACCCACAACCTCAGGGTGCTCTGAGGCTGTAGCTTCAACCACCGCACCACCCTTTTCAGCAGACCATCTTGAATTGCTCTTATAGCAGGTACAAGGAACATCCCATGCCAGAGGACCAAGATTAAAGTGTGAAAAATAGGTTGGCTCAGGAGCACAAAGCTTTTACGAGGATTGCTACTACTTACTTGACTGGTAGATACTATGGTTAGCAATGAGAGTTTTCAGGGAAGCTGTTCACATGAATGTATCTTCCAGTTGAAAACTGTTCTCATATTCTGCCTTTTCACTGGAAATCACCAAGCTGAGATCTCTTTTTATTTTTAAAATTTTACACCAAAACGTACTCGGATGTTAAATAAACTGTCTGGGGAACCAGCAGATGTGTGTGTTTGCTCTAAAGAGGCTTTTATTTTTTAAATGCACCCTTTGAACTGTAACAAATAACGAATAATACTTTTTAGGGGATCAGCATTGATTTTGTCGTCATGAAGATTCTCTCTCTTTATTGACTTAAAAAAAAAGAAAAAAAAGTTCGCTGTGTGAAATGAGGTGAAAATACCGCCATGGTACAATATTAGAATCCCTTTTTAAGACGGCTCATGTCAGGCAAACTAAACGTTAAGGCTGCTCGTAGGACAGTATCGTTGAAGCATGTTGGGGAATCTTTGTCACATTTACAAATCTGATGAAAGGCTGCAAGGAAAGAGCCTAATTATACACTTTCACTTTTTAGGAAATGCTGGAAGTCTGTAGTGACAAAACCAGTGCTTAAAACAAAGCTGTGTTTGGCTGCTGTTATAATTTTGTGTTGGGCTTTTTTCTTTTTTTTTTTTTCATCTTACATACTTGTGTCATTACTCATACAGAGCTGGAACCTACCTGGTTAGACTGACTTTAGGGATATGCATTCATTTTGTGCTTGCAATATATATTTCAGTATGTATTGAATTATCTCTTTGCATTCATTCCGAATAACATTCACCATGTTTTTTTAGCCCAAAACAGTATTAATAACGATTGCCCCCAAAACAAAACTTTTAATGACCAAAAAAAAAGCGAAAACTACATAAAACAATTCTTTTCCCTTCCCCTCCCTAAGTTAGAGAGCGGTTGTTGTGTCTTAACAATGAGGACTCTATTTTCCTTGTGATGTCGGAGGTACATACCAGTTAGATTGTAGTGTTAGCCCCGCATACAATATTTTGGTTGTTGCTGTGTGGTGATCGTCGCTTGTGTTATTGGAGCACCTTTTGACACATAGTAACATAGTAGATGACGGCAGATAAAGACCCGAATGGTCCATCCAGTCTGCCCAACCTGATTCAATTTAAATTTTTTATTTTTTTCTTCTTAGCTATTTCTGGGCAAGAATCCAAAGCTTTACCCGGTACTGTGCTTGGGCTCCAACTGCCAAAATCTCTGTTAAGACTTACTCCAGCCCATCTACACCCTCCCAGCCATTGAAGCCCTCCCCAGCCCATCCTCCACCAAACGGCCATACACAGACACAGACCATGCAAGTCTGCCCAGTACTGGCCTTAGTTCAATATGGAGGCGCTGATTAAGGACAGCATCTGTGATCATATCGAAAAAAATTGTCAGCTAAGGTTGAGCCAGCATGGGTTCTGCAAGGGTAGGTCGTGCCTCACAAACTTGTTGTACTTCTTTGAGGGGGTAAATAGCCAGGTGGACAAAGGTGAACCCATAGACATAATTTACCTAGACTTCCAGAAAGCCTTCGATAAGGTACCACATGAGCGGTTGCTCAGGAAGCTATGGAATCACGGGGTGCGAGGGGAGGTCCACCGATGGATCAAAAACTGGCTGGCAGACAGGAAGCAGAGGGTTGGTGTAAAGGGCCACTACTCAGACTGACAAGGGGTCACGAGCGGGGTTCCTCAAGGGTCAGTGCTGGGACCGCTCCTGTTTAACATATTCATTGACGACCTGGAGGCGGGAACAAAATGTGAGGTCATCAAATTTGCAGATGACACCAAACTATTCAGCAAGGTTGAAACCACGGTAGATTGCGAGGATCTCCAAAGGGATCTTACGACACTGGAAGAATGGGCGAAAAAGTGGCAAATGAGCTTCAACGTAGGGAAATGCAAGGTCATGCATATAGGGAGAAGGAACCCTATGTTCACTTACAAAATGGGGGGATCAATGCTAGGGGTCAGTAAGCTGGAAAGAGACCTGGGAGTGATGGTAGACACGACATTGAAGGCGTCGGCACAGTGCGCCACAGCCTCGAGGAAAGCAAACCAAATGTTGGGTATCATTAAGAAGGGTATCTCGACCAGAACGAAGGAAGTCATCCTGCCACTGTACCGGGCTATGGTGCGCCCGCATCTGGAATACTGTGTACAGTACTGGTCACCGTACCTCAAAAAGGACATGGCAATGCTTGAGGGAGTCCAGAGAAGAGCAACTAAACTGATTAAGGGTATGGAAAACCTTACATACACTGACAGACTGAAGAAGCTGGGGCTGTTCTCCCTGGAAAAGCGGAGACTCAGAGGAGATATGATAGAGACCTTCAAGATCCTGAGGGGCATTGAAAAGGTTGACAAGGACAGATTTTTCAATTTGAAAGAAACCACAAGAACAAGGGGTCACTTGATGAAATTGAAGGGGGACAGGTTTAGAACAAACGCAAGGAAATTCTTTTTCACACAGAGGGTGGTGGACACATGGAACACCCTTCCGGAGGCCGTGATAGGAAATAGCACAGTACAGGGTTTCAAGGAAGACCTGGATAGGTTCCTGGAGGACAAAGGGATTGAGGGGTACAGATAAGAGCAGTGGAAGGTTTAGAGATAAGTGTAGAGGTAGGTATAAAATTAGTCAGGGACCGCTGCTCAGGCAATATGCCTGATGGGCCGCCGCGTGAGCGGACCGCTGGGTAGGATGGACCTCTGGTCTGCCCCAGCGGAGGCGACTACTTATGTACTTATGTACTTAATATTTAATATTATTTTCTGATTCTAAATCCTCTGTGTTCATCCCACGCTTCTCTGAACTCAGTCACAGTTTTACTCTCCACCACCTCTCTCGGGAGCGCATGCCAGGCATCCACCACCCTCTCCATAAAATAGAATTTCCTAACATTGCCCCTGAATCTACCACCCCTCAACCTCAAATTATGTCCTCTGGTTTTACCATTTTCCTTTCTCTGGGAAAGATTTTGTTCTACGTTAATACCCTCCAAGTATTTGAACGTCTGAATCGTATCTCCCCTGTCCCTCCTTTCCTCTAGGGTATACATATTCAGGGCTTCCAGTCTCTCCTCATACGTCTTCTGACACCCATCGCCAACTCACCACTATCTTGTAAACAAAAATTGCATTACCACGGTGGTTTCTTTTTACAGTATTTCAAGGTAGTCAAGAGCAGAGTACGAGATTTCGGACACTGCTGAGGTCAGGTATATTCAGTATTTTTTCCTTTTTGTCCTGGTAGTTCCTCCATTCTCAGTTAAGATTTTTTTTTTTTTTTTGTCTCCTTTACAATTGAGTCTGATTTTCATGTAGGGAGCTCATAGCTTGTTCTTATAAAACTTTCCATTGGATGAAACATGGCACACATTTTTTTTCTTTCTTATGTGCGGTTTCCAGTCTATCACAGCGTTTTTTCTTTGACTGCATTTGTTTACCCACATTGTACTAGGCGGCAGGAACCTTGCGAGTCCTTCTGCAAGTAACCTCAGTTTGGTTTGATTTTACGTCAATTGGCGCCATCTACTGGGCTACTTTTGTACCCCTGAGGAAGGCCCTTGTGGCTGAAACACAGACCGTGTTGGGGCCTAGTATATGCTCTATTACCAAGGACTTTACATGCCTGCCATGTTTTGTTTTATTTATGTATATTATTGTGCAAATTTTACTTGAAATTTAATATTTTAAATAAATGTGTTTGTCTACACAGTGGCTTGACTTGTGTTCTTTCCCCATTTCCTTTTTTTTTCCTTTTTCTGTGGAGACATTTTTATCCTATTTTACAGTTACACAGCCAGCTACCAGATGATTAGCTGTGCTCGTCTTTGTAGACCAGGGTTTCTCAACTCAGTCAGGTTCTCAGGAGCTCATAGTTCAATATGCATGGGATACATTTGCATGCACTGCCTCCATTATATGCATCTCTCTGCTTGTGGATATTCAATTTGGATATCTTGAAAGCCAGACTGGCTTGGTTTGTCTTGGACTGGGTTGAGAATAGAGAATGACACGGGGACAAATTTTTCCCTCTCCCTGCGGGAACTGATTTTCCTGTTCACCCCTAGAGAGGTTTTTCCCCCCCCCCTTTCCCTGCCCCATTCCTTCAAGCTCTGTCTTCATCGGCACAAGCCTCAAACACTTTAAAATAATACGAGTTTGAGGCTTGTGCAGTTAAGGCAGAGCTTACAGGAATGGGGCTGGGGAAAAATTTGTCCCCGTGTCATTCTCTAGTTGAGAACCTCTGTTGTAGACACTACCTCTGTAAGTGGTAGTAATTTTTCACTTATGGATTTTAGTTTATTCCAAAGTAATTAGGTGCCAGTTTTCTGAGTTCTTTGCGGCTAAATGAATGTTTACATGTGGATGACAAGTCACTTAAAAATATTGCTCTGTTTCCTCTATGGGTAAAAAAGACCCATGCTTGCTGTCAACAGTGATGCTTTTTTCCAATGAGAAAGAGAACAATGTTAGTGAAAGCACATATTGAGCTCTAGAAACATAAAAAGATGGAAAAATGAAGGCAGATAAAGAATATTTGGCCTATACATCCATGTTATCTACTCTCATCCTCTCTCTTAGTGATCCTATCTACTTGTCCCAAGATTTCATGAATTCAGGCAGCTTTCATCTCAACCACCTCTACTGGAAGTCTGCCATGAATTCACTAACCTTTCCGTGAAGAAATATTTCCTTAAGGTACACTCAATAAATCTGTCTTCTTTCTACTACTATGAATTATTTCTATAACGCTACCAGGCATACACAGCGCTGTACAGTCGCAAAGAAGACAGTCCCTACTCGAAAGAGCTTACAATCTAAACAGACAAGACAGACAAACAGGATGTCATAGATACAGTTAAGGGGAATGGTTAATCAGCTGGCTGGGTTGGTGGGCTTATGGATTGAAGGCTATATCAAAGTGGATTTTCTGGTATTGACCTATCAAATTTTTAAAAGGAAACTCTGTGAGCACGTTTCTCTTAAAAATAGCTTCCAGATCCTAAAGCACATGTGTCCGTAGGTTTGCAACTTTCCTGTATATGAAAATTCCCATCTTAGTCAGTGTTCTTGGCTCTGTTGTGCTTCTTCCAGTTTGATGCCCTAAATGGAACTGGTCTTGGCTATCTAAACAACCACCTAATCAGAAATAACCCATCACGACCAAGGAGAGCACAGGCTCTCTTCACTCATCCCCCAGCAAAAGGCATACAAAGCAAAAAAAAAAAACTATATGACGAACTTCTAGCCACAAGAGCAGCGAAAATAGACCTCCACCTCTCCGAGCTACTGGCCAAGACGACCAACTACAAAACATTCAGGAAAGAACTGAAGACTATTCTCTTCAAAAACATTTGTCAAATGATCTAACTAAAACCTTAGAAACCCTTCCCCAGATCCCATCGCTCACGCTATCCATCAGCTCTTGTAAGATCATTCTATCTATCAACTTTTTAAGCTCCCTGGGATTGCCCAGATCAGTTCTTTTTTTGTAAACCGCCTAGAACTGCGGGATAGAAAAGAATAATGTAACGTGACCTCACTTGAAAAAGATCAGAGATAGGGAAATCCTTGGAAACTAGAGGTAATCATCTTTTCTCATCTTAACACTTTTAGGCACAGTTTACTGAAAAGCAAGAGTACCTTTTGTTAAGTTTTTTATATTTTTGTTCATCTCTCTGTACTCTTCCGTTTACATAAACTGGTACATGTGGAAAATGCCTGAAGTTAGAAAGACACAGCGAGTTATAGGTAGAGGGGACACCGTGCCCTGCCACATGGGCTGCAGCTACCATCAAGTGCATTGAAACAGTGGTAAGAGTTGGTGATGGCTGGAATACCAGTGGCTCATCAGTGAGGTACCCCAGGCCTTGCCATGGATAAGAAAGATGCTGGTGGAGCCATAAAAAAAAAAAAATTAGGATGGTGGGAAGCCTGAGCCAGTTCCTCTTTCTTCTCTGGAAGGTAACTACAATGTAAAAAATAAAAAAGTGAGATGGCAGAATAATTTTGAAGGAAGCGAGCATACCAGTGTACCTTTCTTTGTAAAAAAAAAAAATTCAATAAAAACCTTTTAAAAATGAGAATTATAGGGGGAAGGGAGCAGAAAGGAGGGAAAATTTAGCAGCTATACTGTGGTTTAAAGAGATGTGTAGAGAAGGGAGATGAAGGACAATAGGGGGGGGGGGTGAGTGCACCCTGATACACTCCCTTGAGCTCATACCCCTTTCACGAAATTTCACACTTCTTTGACTCCTTACACCCATCATTACACCCCCCTCTCACATATATCCTGCCTCCCCCCCCCAACTTTCTTGCACACATATTCCCCTTTTTTGTATACTTCCTACAACTGTAGATGGAGCGGGGTTCACAATGTTTAAAATAAAATACTCCCCATGTATTAAAATCTTCTCTGTCCCCTTGGATGCTCTCGCTTTTTCTTTCTTTCTCCTCCCAAAGACAGTACAGTCTCCTCTTTTCTTCCCTTGGCACTCCCTTGGTTACCTCTGTCCGCTCTCATCAGCGTTGTGATCTCTCCTGCGATTCCCCCGGGTGTATTCATGCTGCATTCTTCATAGCATCTGGAAATCTTGAGCATAGCGCAAATACTGTTTACAGAAAGAAAAGTACATAAGAGAACACTTCTCTCCAGTAGCAGTCTTCCTCTTCTCTGTCTAAAGACAAACCAGCATTTGCACATTTCCTAGGGGGGGTGGAACAAACCTGTGCATATTTCCAAAGACAGCAGTGGAGCGCAAGGAAGCGAGACAGAGAAATCGTAACATTAAAGTGATTTTGTACTGACCAAAGTTTGAGCTCTTCCCATTTGTTTCACTTTGGTTATCCCACCAGATGGCTTTTCAAGACTGATTTAATTCCTTGAAAGGTTTTCCTGGAACCATCCCACAGCGTCTCTAACCGATGCTGGAAAAATCACGGGCGTCTTTCAGAAGTTCAGGGCTTGGCACCTGAAGGAGGAGATGCAAGTGGGGCCTGGGCAGAGGACCAAGTTGAGACCGTAGGAGAGAAGAGGATGCCGCAGTGGTTCCTGCTGCCAGTGGCATAGCCCTGTTGCTGTGCCATAGAGAAGGAAGGAGAAGACGTTATGGAAGGGGAGGACTGCCTGGAAAAGGGGCACAGGAGGTAGGAAGGGCATGAAGAAAGACAAAGAAGAAAGCAAAAGAGCAAAATTAATCAAATTGTATAATTAAAGGTGAATTTAAAAAAAAAAAATCTTCTCTTGACTTCTAAACTGTTTGGCAGTAGCCCAAATTCTCTAGGTATGATTTTTTTTTTTTTCTAGCTGTTTGTAGACCACAGCACGAGCTAGTCAGCTGCCAGCAAAAAAAGAAAACTTTGACAGAGGAGTTATCCTACATAAACTGTTTGTTTCTTTTTCCAAAGGGTGGTCTTCTGAATTAACCAAATTTACTGAAATAGCTTTTTCTGTCAGGATTCCTTAAAAGACAGAAAACAGAGGGTACGGTTAAACGGCCAGTTCTCTCCATGGGAGGAGGTGAACTGTACTGGAATTGATGCTTTCTAACAGAGTACCTGGAAGACTGAGTTTCGCCTGGGGAAAATGGGCTGAACAAACTGCCCGACTCGGTACGTCAAGCTCTTGTCTCTGACAGTGTTCAAGTCCAGACTCAAAGCTCCTTTCAATTCCAAACTCTGACCCACCTGCTAAGCACCAATATCTGTTTTATCATTCCCCCACCTGAGCACTGTGTATGGATGCATCTTCTTATCCAGTTTGTCTGTCTTGACTAGATTGTAAGCTCTTTTGAGCGGGGACGGTCTTTTCTATGTTTTAATGTGCAGTGCTGCGTATGTCTAGTAGCGCTATAGAAATTGGTAGTTAATAGTACCTTTTTTATAGCTCTTTTAAACTGTAAACTGGTAGCTCTTCAATTACATTAGAATATTTTCCATTGACAAGCAAAGTTGAGTAAGGCACACTAATGGGTGAAATTGTGAAGCCCATGGACAGAACAGCTCTCCCAGAGCTCAGAAGTAAAGTGCATCTGCTTTCTTTGCAAAGTGGTCTTCTTGTTTTGAGTTTTGTATGTTCTCTGCTCTGAGCACACATGAAAACAAAACTCTTAGTGGGTTTCTCCTTTAATTTGTCTTCCAGTGTTTATAATCATGAAAAACAGACTTGTGAAAGGTCTTTTTTTTTTTTTTTTTTTCATTTTCTGGTCCTTTTCACTTTCTGCAGAAAGATTTTGTGGATGAAGTCAGGGTTCTGATTCTGCCGTTAGTGCTGTGGACGGATCTAAAGCTTTGACTCGCACTTTGCTGGTTTTCGCTTAGATCATGGACCGGGTTGAGTGTAAATGTTGTGGACGGATCTAAAACTTTGACTCGCACTTTGCTGGTTTTCTCTTAGATCATGGACCGGGTTGAGTGTAAATGTTGTGGACGGATCTAAAACTTTGACTCGCGCTTTGCTGGTTTTCTCTTAGATCATGGACCGGGTTGAGTGTAAATGTTGTGGACGGATCTAAAACTTTGACTCGCGCTTTGCTGGTTTTCTCTTAGATCATGGACCGGGTTGAGTGTAAATGTTGTGGACGGATCTAAAGCTTTGGCTCGCGCTTTGCTGGTTTTCTCTTAGATCATGGACCGGGTTGAGTGTAAATGTTGTGGACGGATCTAAAGCTTTGACTCGCGCTTTGCTGGTTTTCTCTTAGATCATGGACCGGGTTGAGTGTAAATGTTGTGGACGGATCTAAAGCTTTGGCTCGCGCTTTGCTGGTTTTCTCTTAGATCATGGACCGGGTTGAGTGTAAATGTTGTGGACGGATCTAAAGCTTTGACTCGCGCTTTGCTGGTTTTCTCTTAGATCATGGACCGGGTTGAGTGTAAATGTTGTGGACGGATCTAAAACTTTGACTCAAACTTTGCTGGTTTTCGCTTAGATCATGGACTGGGTTGAGTGTAAATGTTGTGGACGGATCTAAAACTTTGACTCGCACTTTGCTGGTTTTCTCTTAGATCATGGACCGGGTTGAGTGTAAATGTTGTGGACGGATCTAAAACTTTGACTCAAACTTTGCTGGTTTTCGCTTAGATCATGGACTGGGTTGAGTGTAAATGTTGTGGACGGATCTAAAACTTTGACTCGCACTTTGCTGGTTTTCTCTTAGATCATGGACCGGGTTGAGTGTAAATGTTGTGAACGGATCTAAAACTTTGACTCGCACTTTGCTGGTTTTCGCTTAGATCATGGACCGGGTTGAGTGTAAATGTTGTGGACGAATCTAAAACTTTGACTCGCGCTTTGCTGGTTTTCTCTTAGATCATGGACCGGGTTGAGTGTAAATGTTGTGGACGGATCTAAAACTTTGACTCGCGCTTTGCTGGTTTTCTCTTAGATCATGGACCGGGTTGAGTGTAAATGTTGTGGACGGATCTAAAACTTTGACTCAAGCTTTGCTGGTTTTGTCTTAGATCATGGATCGGATTGAGTACAAATGTGGACGGATGCTGCTGTGAACTTGATAGTATCATTTCCGTTGTCTCTCTCATCATTTATCAGTTCTCTCCAACATATGCTCCTGAATAATCCTACATGTGTCTTTTTTTTTGGCACTGGCTACATGTGTAACCAGAAGGTAAATTTTTATGAGAGGTCTTTTTATGCATGAAAAATCCTTCACAAAATTATCATCTGAACTGTCTTCCATCAGAGTAGATGTCCGTGCAATCTCAGCCTCTCATGTCCACAAAGAAAGGCTTCCTCCTTCAGTCCAAATCCTTAAACCTCCCATATAAATGCCTCCTATGCCATGGGATCTTGTTCTTACATCCCTCATGAAATTGCTATTTTGAACCCATGTAATTACTATTTCTTAAGCTAGAAGTATTGGTGAAACTCAAGTGTCGGTTACCTATGACCCATACAGTCGGTTTCATCATACTAAAGTAGCCTATTTGACCATGAAAAAGCTGCTTCCTGCTGGTTCATTGTAAATTCCTATTCTACATCTGTGAGGAAATAGTGTGTGTTATATTTGTATCCTAAACCGCACAAGCACCATGTGAGAGGAGTTCCTGCATAAATTGGACTTTAAAATGGATTTCACAATCTATAACAAGTGGAATCTGTCAGTCAACTGAAATTATTTGTTTCATTTGACCCCAACAGTCTTGGCCAAGGTTCAGTTGGCTACATCAATGCCAACTGGCTTGCATCCTGTTGTGAACAAGACTGGTGCTCCTCAAGCTCTAGTGAGTTAAACCTCATCAAATTGGAGCCAGTACGGATGTCTAAAGTCTGCTTTGCTAAACAGTAGATCGAAAGCAGTTCTTGGTCTTGACGTCAAACCTTCTCTTGTCACTATTTTTCTTGGGCCAGAAGTCAGTCAAGACAGTAGCTCGGATAGCCCAGCACGACAAAAAAACGATCTCTAACTTTAGCAGCTCTTTGCATCATTATCCCTGAATGAACTTTTCTTGCACAATGCTCAGATGATCTCTAAAAAGTCAGGCCCTGCTTCCAGAATCGGGAATACTGATGTCTAGCAAGGACCCTTGGCACTGGAAGTATAGGCCAGGGTTTTGCAGGCCTACGATTCTGGCACCTAGTGAATTGCGTCCAGTGGTGCCTAGTGACGCCGAAGTCTGCTGCTGCCCCTAAATACACTCACTTCTGGGCTTTGACGTCGCTAGGTGCCATGGATCCAGGCGCTGGTCTCGGAGGGCGCCTAATTTTTTCGATGAGTTTTTAATTGTTTTTTTTAATGGTGTGACCAATTATCGCCTCACTTAAACGCAATTAAAACACTTAAGCTAGGCACATGCCGAAACCTAACTTTTGGCAGCTTTTTTGAGAAACCAGCCCTTAGAGCCAGATTCTATAAACGGCACCTAAGCACATTGTAGGCTCCACTCCATGTGGTTGTCAATCAGTGCTAGGCACCACTTCTAGAATCGTGTCTAGTAGTTCCTAAGCAGACTTAGGTGTTTCTAGGCATCGTAGTAGTAGACTCTGGCACATTAGGCCAGGTTTTACTGGGCCTAATTTACCAGTGCTTAACTTGCACGCCTAGCCTAAGTAAACCATGTCTACTTTTCAGGTAGGCCACTGGCACTTCGATTTAGGTGTCGCTGAGTTCTGCGTGGAATGCTTAATTTTTTATTTTTTTTTTTAATTTGTCAATTAACTTCAGTGTCATGATCGATTACCACACCATTTCAGCTAACAATTTGGGTCATGTGCAGATTTTAGTTGGGCATCGTTAGGCATTCACAATTTAAAGCGCCGTTTATAGAATGGTGTCTAAGGACAGTTTATGCACATAATTTCATATTGGTGTCAATTAATGCCACTTAAGTCATCATTGGTAATGGAAGCCAATTAGGCCCGTATTCTAAAAACGGCACCTTAACTTAGGTGCTGTTCAATACCCTACCGGCACCTAAGTTAAGTCCAAAATTTAAAACAGGACTTTAAAAAGAAAATTCAAGATGTCTGCGTGTGCCTAAAACCACCAGAATCGCGCCTACGTAAGTGCTTCACGGCGCCTATTACCACTGTAGGCGTGACTAACGCCGGATGTAGTATTAGATGCCCTAAAGCACCTATGTGGGCGTGATTCACATCAAAAAATAGGTGCTTGAATTGTAGGCCTTGAAAAGCTTGGCCTCCATTGCCAATGCCTACCTTTCCCGGAGGCGCGATGCTCTTAACGGCGCCGCCACACGATTGACTTGTGATTGGCGGCCGACAACGACGCCATTTTGAGAAACCAGGCCTTAGTACTCACTTAAACTATTTAAATTAGGTGCTATTCTATAACTTGCATGCACAAATTTTGCACGCTCGTCGCAAAATTGTTAAGTTGATAGAACAAGAGGGATTATTTGCACATAGTGTACACTTTTTCTTCCTTGATAGCATGCACAGGTGCAAGCTCACGAGTGCATGGGGCAAGAGCACACACTATTGTGTAAAAGCGTGCACTCTTTAAGGGGAGCACACACTTCATGGGGCCTTTTCACTACACTTCGTTAACACCAGAGAAATGACCTTATGCAGGGCGCATTAAAAAGTTGTACATGTCTGCATCCATGCATGATAAATGCGTTGTATTTTTATTCTTCTAAAATTTTTGGGAGGTGTCATGTCAGGGCAGAAAAGCAGCATGGAAATGCTATTCAGCTAACATGCAGATGTCGCCGGCATGCTAGCTAGTTAAAATGTCCATAACGTGGGAGCCCTTCGTGCACCCTAAGTAGGCACCTTACATCCTGAAGAGACTACGCTACTCCCAGGAGGAAACATGGCCTCCAACTCCACAAAGTGCCAGACGCTGATCCTACTTCCACTTCTTACCAAGCGACTGGAATCAAGTGCCTTAACGTATCGGATCCATCAAAGGGATTTTGCGCTTTAGGAAAGCAATAAGAAAAAAAATTACCTCTTTACCCAGCACCCTCTGCACCTTAACATTATTACATAGAGTAACATTATTATATAGAGTAACAGAAGATCTAACCCACCAATCTTCCTCCAGTTTAAATGACCATCCAGTCTGTAATTCCCAAACAAATGTATACCAGATATATAATAATAATAGCTTTATTTATATCCCATCATACCTTTTCAGTTCAAGACGGTGTACAACAAGAGGTGCTGTAAGGACAGCAAGGTTAGATATTTGGGGAGGGGTAGAAGACAGTTGAGTAAACGAGTTGGTATGGGGTAGGGGGAAGGAAAGTGTAAGATGAGCAGAATTGAAGGATCAGATAGGTGACGGGAAGATGTGAAGGATCAGATAAATTTGTCGAATAAGTGGGTTTTTAGTGATTTTCTGAATGAATGGTATGTTGGTGCATTCAGGGTTAGGTCGCTTAAGGTATTGTTCCAGAGATCCCTGCTTGAACGGAGAGTGTCCTGTGAAAGTTAATTTAGGATGAACAAACTGTATTATATGAATGTCACTGTAAACTGTTTTGACTAATTATGGAACTCGTTTTATCTAATTCTATATGTTACCCTGTAACCTGTCCTGAGCTCTCTGGGGAGGACTTGATGTAAAGTGAGTTAAATAAATATTCCTGCAATAGTGTGCAGCTGTTTAAAAAATTATTGCATGTTCTATTTTATGACCATGCTAGAAATGGAGAGGCCTGAGTTAGGACGTGCTAAACCCGTTTACGAGCGCCGCTTAGGGCTCTTAAAGGCTCTCGGCAACAGGCACTCCAGCTCGGGACCACGTCTGGAGGGCATCTGGGGATGCAACGAGGCGACATCACGCGCGTGCATGTGACGTCATTGTGTCGTCATCGTTGTGAGCCGATGACCTCCCGATGCGGCTCTGAGCATGAGAGCAGGTTGAGGGGGCGGGGACTGGGGTGGAGTGGGGCGTGACTTGGGTGGAACAGAGCGGGGCTAGGTAGAACCAGGTAGGTCCGTGGCGGGACCATGGGTCTGGATTTTCCCATTGTAAAATCTGGCGACCCTAGGCGTTCAGGCCCCTCCCAGAACATGGAGTAGAGCAGAGTCTCAGATTCTGGACCAGCCTGGGTACTGGTTTAGAAGTGGCAACAGGGTTCAGTGGGTCAGTGTATTGGAAAACAGGTCAAACAGCTCCAGTGCAAGGGAAAGCCCGGTGTTCTGTAATGTGGCTAGGAAAGCTTCAGTTTTTGTGTTGCCAGCAAAGCCTTTTTCAAGGCCAGTCAGTTCTTTGGGGCGGGGGGGTTATTGTTCCTAGTTTTCTTTCCCTCCAGCACCTCAGCTTTTTGTGCCAAAGGGTTGATTAATCAGTCAACTCCCTTCTGGCCTCTGGTGAGGTTTAAACCAACAGTCAGAGAGAATCTAATGCATTTAATGAGCTTCTATTTAGCCAAAATAATGGCTGCCGCTTAGACAGTGAGACGTTACCCACATCCTGGAAGTATTATGGGAGAATGCTGTCTGAAATAAGTATTACCCTTTAGGATTTGTTCAGCTTCTGTTCCATATTCCTGCAACTAACCCAGGCCAAAAATTTTAGACATTGGTTTGACTGGGCAGACTAAGTGGGTCAAGGTCCTCGTTTTTGACAGTAATTGTGTAGCTGGAGACTCGCTTTCTCTCTGAGTGCTTCCAGAAGTTGCATGTTATCCGAGACAGCTGTACAGATCACAGAAAAATTTTATCTGCCTATTCCCCACTTGGCGAATTAAGGAAATTACATTTTCAAAAGAGTTAATGGTAATATCTCTGGGTTGAAAAATTGCAGTCTTAAGAGCTGATCAGTCCAAGACCACCGTGCCAGCTCAGACTTGAATCCAAACTGTATTACAGCGGACTTGGATAGCCGGATAAAAATCCTAGCCAAGACGAATCCATCTGAGCCACAGTCGGAACCATATAGTGACTTCCTTGTCAAATCTTATTAAAAATAAAACAGCCGAGGCTTATGTTTTTGGTTAAAAGAGGGCTTCTTAGCTGTTTCAATTGCAAGATCCAGTTTTGACAACCGGTTGAGTTTTTTAAAAAAAAGACATGGAAATTATTTCTACAGTTTATCCCATTGAAGGCTGCCTGAAGAAAATGCTTTGACTCTATCTTATCAAATAGGAAGTATTGTGTTCTCATTTGTTTCTGCTGCTGATGGAACAGAAGTTCCTGGGCACAAAACTCAATTTCTTTCATTATGCCAGTTGTAAAGTGGGGTATCTTTTTTTTTCTCTTTTAAATGTGTCTGTTAAGGGCAAACTATGAAGAAAATCCAAAGCAGTCATCACTTAGGATGTCGGAACCCTCTTCCAGATCTACAAGTGGTTTTGTCCTGGAATATTACCGACTTTAATCTTGTGTGTGTTCTGCTGAAACACATTTTCACAAACAGTTTTACTAGATAAGTCTCTTCTGAATTCCAGAGTTTATCCTGGATTTAGATTTGTTGTTTTTTATAATCATCTTTCAAGTTTATTTACATTTTAACATACCAACTATCATTTAAAAGAGAAAACCCAACGAGTAGCAACATTCTATGCTACCGATCCAGGGCAAGCAGTGGCTTCTCCCATGTCTTAATAACTATGGACTATTCTCCAGGAAATTTCTTAAAACCAACTACGCAGATTTTAAGACATGTCTTCTGATTTATTCAGGACTATTTCCCATAGATGTAGGATGTTGAATCAAGCTTATGTTTTTATGCACCTAGCTTTGGCCAGACATAATTATGCCTGCTGAAACTGGTGTAAATGCTTGTGCCTGAGTGAGGTACACTTATCCAGTATTCTGTAACTATGCTTTTTAACTTTTCAGAATGGCTCCGACATGTTTATGCCCCTCCTATGGCCACGCCTCCTTTTGGGATACTTGCTATGGGAGTTAGGCACCTGCTTGATAGAATAGCATGAGGCCAGATGTAAGTGCAAATTTTAATGAGTGCCAAGTAACATCAGAAATTGGTTACTGATGGGCACACATTTTGGCAGCTTGTCCAAATGTGGGCAGCATGCACAGAAACTAGGAGAATGTGTTTTTGTAAGCAAAAAAGTTGACCTAGGAAATGGGAGCTCAACTATCATCTGATTTATATTGTGTAAAAATTTTGTAGCACAACCTTTTGTTCTGTAAATTTCACAGTCGCAAAACCAATTTCTTTATGGCTGCCACAGTTGACCTATGAGGAAAAACGTGGTATATTTGGTTGAGAATCTGGAGATTCACAAATAAGATACCTGGACGTTGAACTCTTTTGAGCTACGTCAGGTAGCAAGTCTGCTAATTAGATGGCAGCAGCCCATGCTTGGTTGGTCCAGGAACACCAGCAGCACACATTCACTGTTCATGAGTAATCTAAGGAAACACTTTTTTTTACAGAACATAAGCAATGCCTCCGCTTGGTCAGACCCGAGGTCCATCCTGCCCAGGAGTCCGCGCACGCGGCGGCCCAACAGGTCCAGGACCTGTGCAGTAATCCTCTATCTATACCCCTCTATCCCCTTTTCCATCAGGAAGTTGTCCAATCCTTTCTTAAACCCCAGTACCGTGCTCTGCCCTATTACGACCTCTGGAAGCGCATTCCAGGTGTCCACCACACGTTGGGTAAAGAAGAACTTCCTGGCATTTGTTTTGAATCTGTCCCCTTTCAACTTTTCCAAATGCCCTCTTGTTCTTTGAAAGTTTGAAGAATTGGTCCTTCTCTACTCTCTCTATGCCCTTCATGATCTTGTAAGTCTCTATCATATCCCCTCTAAGTCTCCTCTTCTCCAGGGAAAAGAGACCCAGTTTCTCCAATCTCTCAGCGTATGAAAGGTTTTCCATCCCTTTTATCAGACGCATCGCTATCCTCTGAGTCCTTTCGAGTAACGCCATATCCTTCTTAAGGTACGGTGACCAATATTGGACGCAGTACTCCAGATGCGGACGCACCATCACCCGATACAACGGCAGGATAACTTCTTTCGTTCTGGTTGTAATACCCTTCTTGATTATGCCTAGCATTCTATTTGTCTTCTTAGCGGCCGCTGTGCACTGTGCCGTTGGCTTCATTGTCATGTCCACCATTACCCCAAGTCCCTTTCTTGGGTACTCTCATTCAATAACATCCCTCCCATCGTATAGTTGTATCTCGGGTTTCTGCTTCCCACATGTAATACTTTACATTTTTCAACATTGAACTTCATCTGCCATCTCGTCGCCCATTCCCCTAGTTTGTTCAAGTCCCTCTGCAATTCTTCGCAGTCTTCCTTAGTCCGAGCTCCACTAAATAGTTTGGTGTCGTCCGTGAATTTTATTATCTCACACTTCGTCCCTGATTCTAGATCATTTATGAATATATTAAATAGCAAAATAGCAGCGGCCCGAGCACCGAGCCCTGCGGAACACCACTCGTGACCGTCCTCCAGTCCGAGTAATGGCCCTTCACCCCTACTCTGTTTCCTACCCGCCAATCAGTTTCTGATCCATCTATGTATGTCTCCGTCCACTCCATGGTTCTTCAGTTTCCGGAGTAGAAAGAGTGGTAGATGCATGGAACAGTCTCCCAGAAGAGGTGGTGGAGACAGAGACTGTGCCTGAATTCAAAAGGGCCTGGGATAGGCACATGGGATCTCTCGGAGAGAGAAAGATAATGGTTACTGTGGATGGGCAGACTAGATGGGCCATTTGGCTTTTATCTGCCATCATGTTTCTATAACCATAAAGTTCTATGACATCACCATGCAGGTATAAAGAGCCTTAGCCAATAGGAGGAGGAGATGCAAATGTTAAGAGCCTTAGCCAATAGGGAGAGAGGAGAGATAGTGGCTGTTGCAGATGGGCAGACTGGATGGGCCATTTGGTCTTTATCTGCTATCATGTTTCTATGTTCTTATGATGAAGAGGGAACGTGAGGAAACCATAGCAGAACTTCCAACCACTATTTCCATGCACGCTAATAACTCTAACTTCTTAAATGCCTATGAGTAATTTCTCTCTGCTTTTGATGTCAATAAAACAAATTCAAAAGCAGCAGGGCGTCTTCAGAAATCAGAAACACTTCACCACTGCGATTCTGGTTTATTCCTGTTTTCAGCTTTTCAAACAAACTATTTTTGTGCCTGTATTCTATGCATTTTTTTTTTTTTTAAATGGTTGCTTTCTGTCGGCAAAGGGTGAAAAAAATTACCTGCTCTGGCACAGGCTTCTTCCTTTCTCACAGATGTAATTCTTGTATGTATTTTCGCCCTCTGCAACCCTGTGTTTTGTCGGAGAGAAATACCACATTGATATTTTTATTTCATCTCCTAAAGATACAAAGATAAGGTTTGGTTAAATTCATGCATCAGTTTTGGAGAAATTATGCATTCTTTGTGATTAAATCGTTAAATATCTTGCACACTGTGGCTTGCTTGTATGGAAATTTATTTCAGGTAAAATTAGATATTATTGTTTAATGGGGTGGCATTTCAATTTACACCTTATAGCGGGCAGATACGAAGAAGGGACATTTTTAAAATGGAATAGTGAGGTTCATTTAAGTAATGGAGGCTAAATCATATGGCCTTTAATTCTTAATTGCTCTGTGAATTGTTATCGGTGGGTTGTGGGCTATCTTGGTAGTATCAATCAAGTGTCCACTTAGCCGTAACCAGAAGCAATTGTGCCCAAGTGTGCTGACAGTGACCTTCCTATTCCTTGATTTGACCTCATAACCTCTCCTGCCCTATTGTTCAGGATTTTATAGAATGCATGATTGCATTTCTGGGGGTCAAGTGGATATCGGAGGACAAATATTTTCATATTGCAACAGCAGTAAATACTATTGCTTTATTTCTGTGGCAGTACAAGACATGCAGAGTGCTGTAGAGATAACAGAGAAGAGTCCCTGCTCCCTGGAGGTTACAATTTACTCAAAACATATAGATAAAACCCACTTCCTGAAACTTCTTTTTACAGTAAATATGCTTAAAATGAACAAGACCATGATCAAGAGAGACAGATTTAAAAGCAACTTTTTAAAAGATGTGAGGACCTATCTGTCAAGTGGCGTTCTTTTCCATTTTTTTTTTTTTTAATAACAGTGTAAACCACTTTGATATGTTTGCTGTAAAAGGTGGTATAGTAAGTCTGAATAAACATAACTAGATGAAGCACTAACTCGGGAAGTCTGTCCCGAATAAGAAAGGAAGTTCTGTCACTGAATGCATGCAGTTACGTTCACCCTGGAGGGAATACTGTAAATAGTGCTCAAAGTTTGGTTCCGGAAAAAAAAATAAAAATGATCCTATGTAGCTTTATGTAAAGGGCACATGCTAGTGTCAATTCCCATGCCTACCTTTGGGTGTTGGACTTAAACGCAACAAAGACAAAGTTATTATGTTTTAGTTTTCAAGTTTATTTAAAATATTTGATTTGATCGCAAAATCCAAATCCAATGCGATTTACATTTATATTTTAAAAAGGGAGGAAAAAAAGGATTAAATACAATTTATAAATAAATAAAAAGAGATAGGTAATGAAACAAGAGGTTGGGGAAGGTTACCCACTTAATTTCCACTTAGTAGTACTCCCACTTAGTAGTACTCCTAGGGAGAGTGTGGCGCAGTGGTTCAAACCCTCGCTGCTCCTTGTGACCCTGGGCAAGTCACTTAATCCATACATTAGCTAGATTGTGAGCCTGCCTGGACAGAGAGGGAAAAATGCTTGAGTACCTGAATAAATTAATGTAAACCGTTCTGAGCTCCCCTGGGAGAACGGTATAGAAAATTGCATAAATAAAAAAAAAAAAAATAGTCCATTGTAAAATAATAAAATTTAAATGAATCGGTTAAAAGCCAACTTTTTAGGAGACTTTTAAACTTGCCATCTTCAGTTATCCTTAATTCTGGTGATATTTTGCATATAGAATCATCTTCTAGAGCAATGGTTTCCAATCCTGTCCTGGAGGACCACCAGGCCAGTCGAGTTTTTGGGATAGCCCTAATTTAAAAAGTTCTTATAACACATTTGAAAATGAATTCTTTTGAAATTTTGCTATTATCTTTTATTTATCATTTGTAAATCATTCCTTGTTTATTTAATTGCTGTAAACCGAGTCGAGCTTGCTCAGAACAATGACTCAGTATACAAAGTTAAGCTTTACTTTAGTTTAGGAAGGAGCCGGACAAAGCTTTAAGGCACACTAATTGAAAATGGGAGAGCAGTGGAGGTGGATCCACTAAAGGTTATACTACATTATGATGGGAATAAGAGGAAAACCAAGATAACACCAGGTTCCAGTATTCAAATGAGATCACTGTTCCCAAGAGCAGATGATAGATAATCCAAAGGTACTGGAAGAAGCAGACAGGTTGAAGAGGATGAGGATCGGATCTGGGCCATGAGAAGGTAGCTTGAGTCTTTGGCAAAGGCTAACGTAGTGCATTATTGGGCAGAAGCCAGAATGGGAAGGTCAAGAATATTTTTAGATATAAGACGGCTAAGGTAGTACAGGCAAATGCCATGTTTCAGTAGTCTGAAAGTGAAAGGCAAGGGGAGAAAGCATGATTGCAGTACAGGCAGGTTCCCGCAAGGGCTGTTGGTAGTCCAGGGGTGGGCAGTCTTTTTCACTCGTGGGCCACTATGGGTTCTTAAATTTGACAGAGGCCGGGCGACCAGGGGTGGTGGTGGGGGAGAGGTCTGATTTTGCAGGAGGAAACAGCACTCCCACGGCTGCCAGCTGCGGAACGAATGGAAACGGAAAGAGCCAAATGCTGCGCCGACTTCCAAACAAACAAACAAAATATGCCTCCAACTGGAGAATAAAAACAATGAACGTCACAGGGCTGAACTCTCCTCGGTGGCCGCTTTATCAGTGGCCCCGCTACCGATCCCGCCAACGGTGCCCCCGGCGCTTTTTCCTCGCCCCCCCCACCGTCCTTCGTTTATCGCTTATCCCCGCGCAACAGCTAAAAGTTTACAGTAGGCATTCAGAGGTCCCTTACGCTGGTAGAATATGCAATTATTCTACCGGTGTTATTGCTAGAACGGGGCCACTCGGCGCTTTGCAGCAGTGGCTGCGCACGATGATGGTAAGAGAGAGGGCTCCAGACCTAGGCAAATTACGGCCGCCTCTGATGCCTTGGGCAGGATTAAAAAACTAAACTGGCCGGCTGTGGCCCGTGGGCCGTAGTTTGCCCATGTCTGGTATAGTCACAACATGGAACTGCTAGCAAACTTTAGAACCATGCTGTGGGAACCAAGTGTAGTGGAACAAGGTAGTCTTTCATGCTACTCTCCCCTCATTCTACTCTTCATTCCCCCTACCTTCAAACAGGAAGTTGCATCAGAGGGGATGGGACACATCCTCAGAGGGAAGACTTTGGGACTAGCCACAGGTAGCAGGTGTGAAAATCTGGAACTGCTAGCAAACTTTAGAACCATGCTGTGGAAACCAAGTGTAGTGGAACATGCTAGACTGAAGGGAAAGATTGTTGGGGTGGGGGGGAGAACAGCGATGTTCCTCTGAACCTAAGCCCAGCCAGCTAGTTGTGCATTTGGAAGAGGAGAGAAGATAGAACTGAAGAAAAGGGAGCAAGGGTGCTAGTAATGTAATGTAATTTATTTCTTATATACCGCTACATCCGTTAGGTTCTAAGCGGTTTGAAGAAAATATACATTAAGATTATAAATGAGAAGTAAGAAGGTACTTAAAAAATTCCCTTACTGTCCCGAAGGCTCACAATCTAACTAAAGTACCTGGAAATTAATAAAGAAGAGAAAATAAAGATGGTTGAAAAAAGAAAAATTCTATGTGAACTTATAGGATGGAAATTAAACTGACAGTGAAGAACTGTATGAAAAATACATATGGAATGCAGTTAGAGAGGGTAGGTTACAATCTATTTATGGTATTTGTTTAATTGGAAGGTGTTAAGGTGGGTAATTTGGGGGAAGGTTATCTGAAGGTAGGTGAATCTTCTGGAGGTAAAAGAGGAGGGGTTAAGATATTTGGATGAATTTTTTGAAAAGCAGGGTTTTGATTTCTTTTCTGAATGTTTTGATGTTGTCTGATATTGTCATAAGATTGGAGATGGAATGGTTGATTTTTGCTGCTTGTGTTGCCAGAAGGTTGTCAAACATTTTCTTGCGTTGTGTGCCTTTGAGTGGGGGGAAGGCGAAAGGGTTTGAGGTTCTTCTGTGTCTTGAGGTGGAGATTTGGTTTAAGCGGTTGTTTGGATAGGAGGGGGAAGAGCCGTGTAATGCTTTGAATATCAGGCAGTGGAATTTGAATTGGATTACCAGTGAGAGTCTAAGAAGGCAGTTGTTATGTGATCATATTTTTTGAGTGAGTAGATCAATCTGAGGGCGGTGTTTTGTATGGTCTGGAGTTGTTTTATCATAGTGGCTGGACAAGGAAGATATAGGGAGTTGCAATAATCCAGCAGACCTAAGACTAGGGATTGGACGATTAGTCTAAATTGTGCTTGGTCAAAGAATTTTCTGATTTTACGGAGATTTCTCATGGTTAGAAAAGTAGAGTAAGAACGAATGAGGGGATGAAAGTGGAGGTGGAAGGACCTCGTTCGGCAGAAGCCTTTCATGCTAAATATTAGTTGTTTCTTAGTAGCAGAATTAAAGTAGCATGAAGTGAACTCTGTTGCCTGTAAACACTTTAATTTTAAAATGCTAAAAATGACTTCATCTAGTTAATTAGGCGTGAGTAATACATTTGTAATTAACACTCGTCTTTGACACACTTGTATATATTTTTTTTTAAATGTATTTTCATTCAGTCTAGAAGGCTAATTTTTAAACCGTCTGGGATCCCTGGGGAGAACAGTTTTCAAAGGCTCCTAGCCACCTCAGTAATGACTAGTGTGACCAGAGATCGCCATTTAAAATCCCCCCCTCCCTTCAAGTCAAGGTAAAGTACAACTGGGGTTTCCCCTTTTTGAAAATTTGTTTTGTGCCCTTGAATCCACATGCTCCCCAGGCAATTTCAAAAATGCCTCCCCCTCCCAAAATAAAGATGAGCCTCTCTAGGCAAGCAAAAGAAGCTCAGAGCATGTAAAGGGTAATTCCTATCTACAGCCCGGACTGGGGAGTACAAGTCTATCTGTTCCTGTAAGTAGAATAGCAAAAAATAGTTTCACAAGTGAAAACGCACTGTTATATAAGTATTGGGGAGTGGGGGGAACCACAATCATTCAAACATGACTTCTAACATTGAAATCATAAATATATAAACAGTGGAGGAAAACTGACCTTAATACCCAAAACAGTCTGTATGATCACTAGTCCGTGAAAAAACTCCACAAATGAAAAATAATTAATCATGCATTCTCATAGTCGTATAAATAAACTTATACTTCAGATTTTTAATAAATATAATTGACGAATTCTCTGGCTCCACGCCAACAAACTTGAGTACAGTTGGCTACAACTGGGGGAATCGTTATAATCGAGTCCAGAGACCAAGAAAGCTGACGTGAAAATAAACATTCGCTTATCTTGTATGTCCATAGCAGTCTCAGGAACGTAGTCCTTATGCTATCAAAGTAAGCAAATCCCGACAGAGGGTGCTCCTGTTTCGCAGCGCGAAGGCGCTACATCAGGGGAAGCGGAAAAAAAAGGCAAAATTTTTTCACGCACCAAAAAAGAAAGCTGTGGCTCGATTAACAAACATGGCCGCCTGTAAGTAGAATGCCATTACCATAAGAACCTTTAATGATTTGCATAAAAGCCTTGAACCGACGCCTTCCTCAGATTGGAAGCCTGGAATAACATGGTTCCTAGATTGCGAAATCTTGCAGCTGTGTCTTGAGCCAACCGAAGTCTCTGCAACTCCTGCAGTAATTTGCGAGGGTTCTCAGCAGTAGAAGAATCCTAGAAGCGGTGAGCGGGTTAAGTTCGTGAACATATTTCCCACAGCACGTGGCATTCCAAGTCATGGGGAAGAGAGGGTGAGGTTTTTGCTTTCCCTTCTGAGCCCTTTCAGAACTGGTGGCTGTCAGGTCTTTGCTGCCTGAGACTATAATCCAAAGAGAGGATCAGAAAGCAGAGGAGTTGCAATGGAGTCGCACGTCCAGTGCACTCATCCAACATTTTTTTTTCTTTTTAGGCCTTGGCTGCCAAATTTTTGGTGACTTGGCTCATGGGGGTTTTCCAAACCATGAAAGCAGACAGACTGATGTGGGATTCTGTCTTCTAATTGGTAGCCATGACTGGGGAAAAGATGTGCCTTGCACTTTTGCTTTATTTTCAGTGGTGAAGAAAAACAAACAAACAAAAAAACCGCAGAAGCGATGTACTAGATGCCAAGTCTTTATTTCAATCAATGAACGTTGTTTTAATGTGAAAGGAACAAGGACCCAACGCGGTCCGTGTTTTGATTAACACATCTTCCTTAGGGGGTCTGAAGAAATCCTTTATGGGCCACAATAACAGGGGGGATATGATTCAGATGCTCAAATACTTGAAGGGTATTAACGTAGGACGACATCTTTTCTAGAGAAAGGAAAATGGTAAAACCAGAGGACATAATTTGAGGTTGAGGGGTGGTAGATTCAAAGGCAATGTTAGGAAATTCTATTTTACGGAGAGGGTAGTGGATGCCTGGAATGCACTCCCGAGAGAGGTGGTGGAGAGTAAAACTGTGACTGAGTTCAAAGAAGCGTGGGATGAACACAGTGGATTTAGAATTAGAAAATAAGATAAAATATTGAACTAAGGCCAGTACTGGGCAGACTTGCACGGTCTGTGTCTGTATATGGCCTTTGGTTGAGGGCTTCAATGGCTGGGAGGGTGTAGATGGGCTGGAGTAGGTTTTAATGGAGATTTCTACAGTAGGAACGCAAGCATAGTACCGGGTAGAGCTTTTGGATTCTTGCCCAGAAATAGCTAAGAAGAAAAAAAATTTAAATTGAATCAGGTTGGGCAGACTGGATGGACCATTCGGGTCTTTATCTGCCGTCATCTACTATGTTACTATGTTAATAACGTTCTATAAATCCGAACCTCATTGTAAAACAGGGATACCTTGAAGAGCTGCATATCAGTGGGTCGCTGATAGACAAAGTGATGCCTAGGGATTAAGTTGCGTTCCCATCACCCTGAGGCTTTACCTTTATCTCACAGCATTGCTCGTCTGTGATATACAAAGATATGTAGACATCTTGTTTGCCTATTGTATTTTTACACCTTTGTAGGCCTCTCTTATTATTTTTTTCCCTACAGCACCATCAATTAGTGGGCAATGCAATTGGAGCAAGTAAGAAAGATTACTATAATTTTGGTTTCCAACAAGTTTTAATCTACACAATAAGGACATTGATTGTAATAACTGTGTTGCTGTAACATTTACATTGTAAAGCTATTGAAATAGCTGGAATAAAAAAAAAAAAAATCCTTAACTTTAATGTTGGGAAGTGTTTATTCTAAAGAACTATAAATACATGGTAACTTTTGTAAATTCTTGATGAGCTCCAATTGGGATATTTTGTCAAGACAACCCCTCTCTGGTGTTCTTGCACCAATGTAAGTGAAGATTGCATAGTTCAGCCAGCAGAGGATTTGAACAGTTATAAATTTTAGACTGAAGGCGGTAGTTTTCATGCGCTAATTTGCTAATGCTGAACTAAAGTAGCCACGTTAAAAATTAAATGAATTTTCTATTTAATGTCTCAGGTTTCAAGTTTATTTAGTTTCTTTGATTACCTCGCATAGTCCAAATCCAATGCGATTTACATAAGTTCCAAAGTTATGTAAAATATTAAAAACCAACAAACATAACATTCATTCCTAATACAATAGTACATATAAGGAGGGGAGCGGTAAACAACAATTAACATAAATACAATTCTAAAAAAAAAAACTAAAAGTAAAAAAAAAAACAGGGGAGGATTAAGCCACAGAAGGTAGGGGAACAAATACCTGCTTGATTCTATTAGATCGTCTTCCTGAAACCATTATAGGTTATGACAGATTTATTGGAAAGCGTCCTTGAATAGGAGACTTTTAAACTTGCTAAGTGATTTTTCTTCTCTTATATTGAGTGGAAGTGAATTCCAAATTTGTGGAGCTGTGGCGGAAAAGATCATATAATGTGACTTAAGAATTCGGAAAGCAATCCTTCCCTTTGCAAAGCGTAAAAGTAGATACTGTTTGGCCCGATAATAAACTGTGCAGTCTTGGGGTGGAGATGCCCTCTTGTATATACGTTAACATCCCCAGTATAAAGAACTTTTGATGCACGCTGTGACCGGTATCTCGCGTGCATTGCTGACGGATCGTATAATCATCACCCTATTCCCGCTGTCATATGTGGAGCAAATCATGCCACTACATGCACTTTTTTTTTTTTTCCACCATTCAGCAGAACTTTAGCAAAGTAGGTACAGGTGATCAAGGCCACCAGCGTGCTAGACTTTAAGAATAAATGGGACATCCACGTGGGATCCCTACGAGGGTCGAGCTAAGGAACTAGGTCATCAGCTCTCAGACTTAATGGGGTGGGTCAGTAGAGTGGGCAGACTTGATGGGCTGTGGCCCTTTTCTGCCGTCATCTTTCTATGTTTCTTTCTAGGTGGTAAAATCCAAATTTGTAGAGAAGGGGTACAGGAATGTTTTCTGTTTCGATGGCCAGGACTTCATTGGACATAGTAGAGCTAAGAGAAAAATGTTTGGTTTTGCAAGTTTTCTGTCAATATTTTTTTGGATACTTTTATGAAACTTTCTGAATATATTCCAAATATGATAGAACTGTAGAGTAAAAAAGTGACATTGGACAATACCTATTTCTGCTCCAGTCTGTCTTGGCATTCCTCCCCTCAAAGCACGTTGAATTTAACCACAAAGCAAAAATGAACCGGGCATCGCATAAATGTGATTTGAGTTTCCTGAACGCACCACTGTTTTGTTTTCCTTCTGGATTTCTTCCTCCTCATTCCTTTCTGCAGTTAACTTTTGGGGTTTGTTTATTTGTGCAGACCCTGCAAATTTCATTAATGCTCCCAAGCCCCCTTCGACGTCCTTTCCATTTGAACAAACACACAAAATAAAACTAAACAAAGTCCATTCTATTAAAGCTTAATGCAGAGTAAACAAATTCAAAATTGCTAGGGCAGACTTGAAAAACAAATACCCCAGACGCTATCATTAGGTATGAATGTCTGAGATTCAGCACATCAGTGACATGCTAGTATCCTTCTTCCAGAATGTTCTTTCTGATAGCAGTACATAAGACTATTTATTTTTTTTTGTTAGCTTTCTGAATTTAACCTATTGTACAAAGAGATGCAAAGTCTCATTAGCAGTTTGTTACACTCATTAGAAAGCTCTCTCACACTCCTTGAGCTCTTTCTCTTACTCATTAGAGGCTCAGTGCCAGTGCACTGATCCTTATCACTGCTTTCATGAAATGCAAGCCTTAAGATGAAATACCAAATGACCCAACCAGTAGAAAAGTGTGAGCACGCGTTCCTGTCTACTTTCCTTCCCTCACCCCGTTCCTTAGTCCGGCACAAATTATTCATGTTTCAAGTTTCAAGTTTATTAGGATTTGATATACCGCTTATCAAGGTTATCTAAGCGGTTTTTACAATCAGGTACTTAAGCAATTTTCCCTGTCTGTCCCGGTGGGCTCACAATCAATGGGGGGGATCGAGTGACTTACCCAAGGTCACAGGGAGTAGCGTAGGTTTGAACCCACAACCCCAGGGTGCTGAGGCTGTAGCTTTAACCACTGTTCCACACTCTCATGGGACTCAGAGGCTATCTTTTGGTATTTCATGGGTACTGAAATGCACAACAAGACAGCAGGTAAGTAGCTTAGGATTCCAAAACAAGGCTAAACATTGAAACAAGGTGGTTAGATTTGGATGCTCAGTGCACACTTGTTGGGTAGGTATGGGTGACTTCATTCCCTTGAAAGGGACAGTCTTGGAAAGAGGATGGCAGGTTTGATTGGAACAGGTGAGATGTGTATAATTTAACATGGAGTATTATTAGTGCCTTTTATTAACTGGTACTACTTGGAGGCAGAACACATACAGGCCTAAAGTCCTCCATCCCACAAGTGTAGGGGGAGCCAAATGCTTCCATAGGTATTTCAAACAGCCTCTGTGCTTTGAATCTGCACCACAGAGCTCTGTACTTTGCACTCCACAGATGGTAACTCTACGTAGCTTTTGACATAGGGTCATTCCATGTCAACTGGTTCAGAGCTCCCTACGCGAGCATTTCAGACCTCTAATGAAAATATCCAGAGTTTTCGGGCATGGTCTAGAGCAGGGGCTTCCAAAGTATGGCCCGCGGACCACATGTGGCCCGTAATATGATTTTATCCAGCCCGCGGAAGAATTGTGCAGAAATGCACCAGTTGGACTAATTTTCCAATGAGAAAAAAGATTGACATTCAGGCAAATGAACATATTAAAGATAAATTCGAGGAAGGAAACTTGATCAAAAATTTATTTAAAAAAATAATTGAATTCTGAGCAGTTTCCAAATTTGAAGAAATTTGCTTGTAAATTTATCTCCATTTTTGGGACAACGTATCTTTGCGAACAAACTTTTTTTCCTGAATGAAATATATCAAGTCAAAATACAGGGCAAATTTATCTGATGAACATTTGAAGTCGCTATTTGTAATTAGCCTTTCAAAATTTGAACCTCAGCTTAATAAAATTTTAAAAACACAGAAACAGTTCCATCATTCACAGTAATGGTTTTATTATAATTTGTGATGAAAATATGAGAATTTGCTGGTAGCGTTTATCGTCATTAATATGTAATAATTTAATCTCACATACTCTGTAATTAGTTTATAAAATTTTCTTCTTTCAATAAAACTCATATCTAGAATTCTTTAACTTTTTTTTTTTTTTTTTTTTACTACGGCCTGCTGAAAAGTGCTGAAGTACCCAATCTGGCCCTCGTGGTGAAAAGTTTGGAGACCCCTGGTCTAGTTTTAGGGGCCCCTTTATATCAACCACATTTTTTTTTTTTTGGTATCTGCGTAAGATGTCAAGTGGGGGACTTTCCTTGAAATTGGGTTAGTTGACATGGAATTGCCCCACAGAGTTTGTGCTGCCAGTCTCCTACAGCTAACTTCATCGGCACCTGGGCAAATCACCCTGCATGATTTTGGAGGATGACACCACCTCCTCTGTGGCCACTGAAGAATGCTGGGAGTAAAGCACCTGGACAGTGCAGTCTGCAGAGGCTTCAAGGCTCTGGGAAATGAGATTTGTTTTCAGATATCAGGTATATAGTATATGGCATTGAAATCTGCAGGTAATATGATGAAAGTGGTGAATGAATAGTCTGGGTGCACTGATTCATAGACAGATTAATAGCTGTGTCCATTCGAACACTAATAGAGTTCCTGTCACATTTTTATGAACAAGCCTCTTGCCATTTCTACCATGTTCATATCGACCATTTATGACCCAGTTCCTATTCATTTCATGGGATGCTACATAAAATGTCTATTTTTTCCCCCTATTAAATGGATGACTTCAAACAAATAAACCTCTAGTGCAGTGTTCTTAAATGCAAGGCCTAGGGGCCAGTGGTGGCCCTTGGAGAACTCTGGGGTGGCCCCCCATTGTCAATTTTTTTTTTTTTTTTTTTGTTACTTTGCCTCTCTATCCAAGCTTGTGACATAAAAGGGGAAATGGATTGGAGCAAAAGCTGTATGCTAGAAGGACAATGCATGAAGAAGATAATGCATTTGGAAAAACCCCTTAAGGATACCCCCAATGAAACATTTGAAGGTGGACTAAATTATCATTGACATGTGCTGATCAACAGTATCATGGCTCTGCATATTTGCCAGCTGTCCTTCAGCTTGTTTGGATCTATAGTGACCTCAACTTAAAAATTAATCAAGACCACTATTCTAGTAGAAGCATACGATACATTGCATGGGACATCAAATAGTCTTGCAACAACTGAAAAAAACAACCTAAGGTAAGGCTGATGTGGCATAATGACATGTATTTGCTGTTGCTGATTATGTAAAATTTCAAGCAAAAACTAAAACAAAATCCTTTGCTAACAGTTTGTGACAATATATATTCACTGGTGTTCGGAAGTCACTTTATTCCTGTTGGCAGAGACTGCTAACTGGTCACTCGGGCATCTCTGGTCTCTTCCAGTCACTCCTGGTCACTTGGATCTCTTCTGGTTACTACTGGTAAATTTGGCTCTCCTGTTACTTTGGTCCCCGTGAACCCACGGGTCACAGGCCAGTTCGGGTTTGAGCTTACTGGGGATTAGGCGAGTGCCAGCATGTACCCCCCCCCCCCTCCTGGCGCTTTTAAGAGTTCCTGTTGCCAGGAACTCTTCCTCTTATCTTTCTGGGCTCCGGGTCTTGTCTGCAAGCTCCTGTTTCTCTCAGGATGAGATCTGTTCCAACTTGACTCAACATGCAAATGAGCTTGCTTCACTTGGCCTGCTGGGACGAGCCTATACCTAACAGGTTTTAGCATAGGTCTTCTCCATGCAGCTTTCTCATGGTGGTGATTGGGGTGATATCGACCCTACCCCATCACAATTTTGAAGGGGTAAAAATTCCTAAAATAACATCCTGTGCTAAATGCTCCAATGTTGCTCCGATGTGCATAGAATTCTTATGAGCGTTGGAGCATTTAGCGCTCCTGGTCATGGTAGAAACCTCTACCGTGGATTAGTAAAAGAAGGCCTAAATATTTTATCATTGCACCTGAATTATCTGTTCGATCATTCCAACTCATTCTTCCATTTGGTATTCCTTTTGAGTGCTTTGTTTTTCTTTGGACAAAAACATATATTAACATATATAACAAGGTGCCACACGAGAGACTGCTTAAAAAGATATGGAACCACGGGGTACAAGGGGAGGTCCACCGATGGATCAAAAACTGGCTGGCAAACAGGAAGCAGAGGGTTGGCGTAAAGGGCCACTACTCAGACTGGAAAGGGGTCACGAGCGGAGTTCCGCAGGGGTCGGTGCTGGGACCGCTCTTGTTCAATATCTACATAAATGACCTAGAGGCGGGAACTAAGTGTGAAGTCATTAAATTTGCAGATGACACCAAACTATACAGCAGGGCTCAAACCAAGGAAGACTGCGAGGATCTCCAAAAGGATCTAACGCAGCTGGAAAAGTGGGCCGAAAAATGGCAGATGAGCTTCAACGTGGGGAAATGCAAGGTCATGCACGTGGGGAAAAAGAACCCGATGTTCACATACAAAATGGGGGGAACACCACTAGGGGTTAGTAACCTGGAGAGAGACCTGGGAGTGATGGTAGACGCAACACTGAAGGCATCGGCGCAATGCGCCACAGCCTCTAGGAAAGCAAACAGAATGCTGGGTATCATTAAGAAGGGTATTACGACCAGGACGAAGGAAGTTATCATGCCGCTGTATCGTGCAATGGTACGGCCGCATCTGGAGTACTGTGTCCAGTACTGGTCACCGTACCTCAAGAAAGACATGGCGGTACTTGAGGGAGTACAAAGAAGAGCAACCAAACTGATAAAGGGAATGGAAAATCTCCCATATACCGACAGATTGAAGCAGTTGGGACTTTTCTCCCTGGAGAAGCGAAGACTTAGAGGAGACATGATAGAAACCTTCAAGATCCTGAAGGGCATAGAAAAAGTAGACAGGGACAGATTTTTCAAATTAAGGGGCACCACAAGCACAAGGGGGCATTGGGGGAAATTGAAAGGGGACAGGTTTAGAACAAACGCTAGGAAGTACTTTTTCACTCAGAGGGTGGTGGATACATGGAACGCGCTTCCAGAGGCTGTTGTAGACAAGAAAACACTAAATGGTTTCAAAGAAGGTTTGGATAGATTCCTGGAAGAAAAAGGGTTTGGGGGGTATAGATAGGTGTAGACCATTGCTCAGGCAATGGGCCTGATGGGCCGCCGCGGGAGCGGACCGCTGAGCAGGATGGACCTATGGTCTGCCTCAGCGGAGGCAACTTCTTATGTTCTTATGTTCTTAACCAGAAGAAAAATAAAAAAGGGAATATATTTGTGTATGAATAAAACATAAGACCATATTCCACTAAAATATGAAATTGTTGTGATCCATAAAAATAAACAAAACAAAAGAAACCCAACAATGCAATCAGATACTTAAAAAACCTGGAATACAAGTATTTATCTAAAGAATATCTAAACTGAAAATATATATTTAATTTACCATCTAGTTATGTAAAGTTTAGTGATATCTAATGACAATATCACAACTCATGTTAAACTTGCTTAGGTTTCACAGCGTAAAATGCTAAGACAGACACACTGCCTAGTATATATGTTTACTTTCCACTTCACATGAGATTGACAAGTCATCTCACCAATTCTGTTTGTAAAATGTTCTAATTTTACTGTAACAAAGGGAAGTGAATAAAACCTAGAATAGACAACACCACAAACATGTTTCAGTCTTTATCAACATCTTTCCTCTTTCTCTCTCTCGTCTCACACTTGCTGCCTAGCATCTTCCTTTCCCCCACTTCCCATAGTCAGCATCTGCCCCTCTTTCTCTCTCCCCTTCTCCATCTCTACACTCTGTTCCCCTCCATGTTCAGGATCTCTGAGTCCCCCTAACATCTTTCCTCTTTGCTACTCTCCCCTCATTCTACTCTTCATTCCCCCTACCTTCAAACAGGAAGTTGCATCAGAGGGAAGACTTTGGGACTAGCCACAGGTAGCAGGTGTGAAAATCTGGAACTGCTAGCAAACTTTAGAACCATGCTTCTTAATCCTTTTTTTTGTTGTTCCTGTGATCTCTTGATTGCAGCCAAATACTAGTACAATTGTGTGACTTTCCCTCCTCCCCTAGGTGTTGAATAATGATGTGTTTGTGGTGACTTCAAAAGCAGGTTTTGGGACCCCATTTTGGGAAGCTCTGCTTTAGAAGTAAAAACAAATTTTGAAGGTAGATGTGGGCGGGGGGGGGGAGGAGCTGAGGCAAAGTTGAGAGGGGAGATACCAGATCGTGGTGGGTGGGCAGAAGGAAAGAAGGGGAGGGAACACACATTTAGCCAGTCAAATTTGTTGCATGCCAGTTAGACAACCATTTTTTTTTCTATTTCTTCTCTTCTGGTTTCCTCTTCTTTCCCTTCTTGCCTTCATTCCCTGTCCTCGTGTTCCTCTTCGCCTGAATCTCTTGCTCTTGTCCTCTGTTCATGCTGTCATCTTTATTGTCGCTGCTTCTATTTTCACTAACTGCTTCCCCACTAATAAGCATTTCTTGTATGGTGCAATTGGTATTGAACCCTGGATGATAAAGTTTGAGAATAGCATGTGCTTACTAGATGCGTTCTTAGCACGTACATTGATGATTTATATGAGATCATGCATTCATTTGTATCACATTGTGCTTTTCAACGTGAACCTAAAAGTTTCAGAGGGTATGATTAAATGGTTATTTTTCTCAATGGAAGAGAGTAAACAGTGGAGTGCCACAGGGATCTGTGCTGGGACCGCGGTGCTATTTAACTTATTTATAAACGATCTGGAAATTGGAACGACAAGTGAGGTGATTAAATTTGTAGATGACGCTAAACTGTTTAAAGTTGTTAAAACACATGCAGATTGTGAAAAATTGCTGGCAGACCTTAGGAAATTGGAGGACTTGGACGTCCAAGTGGCAGATGAAATTTAATATGAACAAATGCAAAGTGATGCACATTGGGAAGAATAACCCAAATCACAGTTACCAGGGTCCACCTCGGGGGATTAGCGCCCAAGATAAGGATCTGGGTATCATCGTAGACAATACGATGAAACCTACCCAAAGTGCAGTCGCGGCCCGAAAATCAAACAAGATGCTAGGAATTAATAAAAAAGGGATGATTAACAAGACTAAGAAAGTTATAATGCCTCTGTATTGCTCCATGGTGTGACCTCACCTAGAGTATTGCGTTCAATTCTGGTCTCCTTATCTCAAGAAAAAACATAGCGACACTAGAAAAGGTTCAAAGAGTGACCAAGATGATAAAGTAGATTGAACTTCTCTCGTATGAGAAAAGACTAAAAAGGTTAGGGCTCTACAGCTTGGAAAAGAGACGGCTGAGGGGAGATACGATTGAAGTCTACAAAATCCTGAGTGGAGTAGAACGGGTACAAGTGGATCGATTTTTCACTCCGTCAGAAATTACAAAGACTAGGGGACACTCAATGAAGTTACAGGGAAATATTTTTAAAACCAATAGGAGGATATATTTTTTCACTCTGAGAATACTTAAACCCTGGAACGCATTGCCAAAGGTGGTGGTAAGAGCGGATAGCGCAGCTGGTTTTAAGAAAGGTTTGGATAATTTCCTGGAGGAAAAGTCCATGGTCTGTTATTGAGAAAGACACGGGGGAAGCCACTGCTTGCCCTGGATCGGTAGCACGGATGTCGCTACTCTTTGGAGTTCTGGAATCTTGCTATTCTTTGAGGTTCTGCCTGGAATCTCGATACTCTTTGGGGGTCTGGGATCTTTTGTTACTCTTTGGGATTCTGGAATGTTGCTACTCTTTGTGTTTTGGCCAGATACTAGGGACCTGGATTAGCCACTGTTGGAAACGGGATACTGGGCTTGATGGGCCTCCGGTCTGTCCCAGTCTGTCATTCCTTCTGTTCTTTTGTAGACAGCCAGCCAGCCAGCCAGCAGTTCATTGTGTTTAAAATCCTGATAGTTTGCAGTTTTGCTGCTCGTATTAGCTGCAGACACACTTGTAGGTACAGGTCGTGCTGCTTATGTGTGCGTGTTGAGACAGATGAATAACTTATGGGCTGATAATCGGGAGAATCTTATCAGCAGTTTTTCAGAATTTGACATTGTGCACGAAATGTGCCAGTGGCAGAAATTTAGCACTCAGTATGTGCCGTTACAGCTGCATTCCTCGCACATGAATTATGACAAGTTAGGCTGACTCTGCTGTGGTTTGTTGTGTCTGGTTTGATTCCTACTTTTTAATGTTGCGTTTGGTCACTTGAAGCTTGTTTTCACAGTCTGGCCAAAACCAGCAGGATCCCCGTGCACTGCAGGGGAATATGAAACATTAACCTTAAATCTCAAGAATTCAACAGCAATGAGTTTGCAGTCTTTTTGCATCACTCATGACACCTTGGCTTGTGAACTTGCTGACTGCATAAGTTGAGCATGTTAGATAACAGGATGGCTGTAAAAAAAAATACAGTAAATGGGATGTAATGTGCATGGAGATTGGAGACCCAGCCATCACTAGGTTTGGATAATTTCCTAAAAGAAAAGTCCATAAGCCATTATTCGAGTGGACTTGGGAAAAATCCACTGCTTAGTCTTAAAGATAAGCAGCATAAAATCTGCTTTACCCTTTTGGGGTCTTGCTATGTACTTGGGACCTGGGCTGGCCATTGTTGGAAATGGAATATTGGGCTTGATGGACCTTCGATCTATCCCAGTATGGCAATTCTTCTGTTCTTATGTGACCAAGTAATAGGATAATTGAGCCATTGTGACATAATGCCTCATTCCACCAATGCCTAAGAGCCAACCTCATCAGTGATGTCACAGTGGCTTGAATGTTCTATAGTTGGCTCACATAAGAACATAAGAATTGACATACTGGGACAGACCAAAGGTCCATCAACCCCAGTATCCTGTTTCCAACTGTGGTCAACTCAGGTCCCTAGTATCTGGCAGAAACCCAAATAGCGGCAACATTCTAGAGCTGAGATTGTGTTGTCATAATGCCTCATTCCACCAATGCCTAAGAGCCAACCTCATCAGTGATGTCACAATGGCTTGATTGTTCTATACTTGGCTCACATAAGAATTGACATACTGGGACAGACTGAAGGTCCATCAAGCTCAGTATCTTGTATCCCAACGGTGGCCAACCCAGGTCCCAAGTACCTAGCTAGATCCCAAGTAGTAAAAATAGATTTTATGCTGGTTATCCTAGGAATAAGCAGTGGATTTCCCCAAGCCATTTCAATAATGGCCTATGGACTTCTCTTTTAGAAAATTATCCAAGCCTTTTTAAAACCCTGCTAAGCTAACTGATTTCACCACAACCTCCAGCAACAAATTCAAGAGTTTAATTACACGTTGGGTGAAGAAATATTTTCTCTGGTTTGTTTTAAATCTACTACTTAGTAGTTTCAATGCATGCGCCCCCTAGTCCTAGTATTTTTGGAAAGAGTGAACAAGCGATTTACATCTACCCTTTCCACTCCACTCAGTATTTTATAGACCTCCTATTATAATGCACCTGAGCTGTCTGTTCTCCAAGCTGAAGACCCCAGCCGCTTTAGCCTTTCCTCATAGGGAAGTCATCCCACCCCTTTGATCATTTGCATTGCCCTTCTTTGTACATTTTCTAATTTTGTTATATCTTTTTTGAGATACGGTGACCAGAATTGCACACGGTGCAAGTAATGAGCTTAGTTCTAAAACTTGGGTACAAAAAAAGCTGTTCCCCGGATAAATGAAGGTTTTTAGTTTCAGGAATTCTAGTTTGACGTCGACCATTTTTTTCCACTGAATAACTTATACCTTTTAGTGGAAATTTCACACGTCTTGGACTACTTTTAGTATAAACAGTGCTCAAAGTTGGGCACCAAAAAAAGATCAGCACTGGTTACTATTCTACAAATGACACACCAAGTTGGGCATCGTTAATAGAATAACGCCTAGAGCTGGGTTTTACAGTAATGGAACACTGGTGTAAATTAGGGTTACTAGATTTTAGACCCTCCCCCTGGCCTGCTCCATCCCCAGCCCCACCCCCCCGCTACCTGTTCATCGGGCAGGAAGGCGTCCATGCATGCATGGATGCTCCCGACGTGATTTCTTTTCAAAATCCGGGGGAAATCCGGACGTAGTGTAAATTCTCTGCATAAATTAGGCATGGATCCCCTAGATTCTATAATAATGAACACAGCAGTGTTTCTCAACTCTGTCCTGGAGCAACCCCTTGCCAGTCAGGTTTTCAAGATATCCACAATAAATATGCATGAAAGACACTGGCATGTAATGGAGGCAATGTATGCAAATCAAGTTTATGCAAATTCAGTGTGGATGTCCTGAAAACCTGACTGGCAAGGGCTTACTCCAGGACCGAGTTGAGAAACACTGTTTTAGTGAATGCCTCTGACCCGACCATGTCCCTCCCATAGCCACGCCCTTAAGTTTACCCGTGCATCTTTATAGAATACCACCTACCAAGATGCGCATGTAAATTGAAGGTACTAGTTGACTCCGTTATTCAATTAAATTTTGTATTCAGATTGAACACGCAACCAAATTTGGGTGCACCATTTTACGGTTCATAGACAACGGCGTGAAAGACAAAGGCGCGCCCGGACAATTGAGCGCAGCGCGGAGGCGCGCGCCGCTCTAAATTACTGTTTTTAGGGCTCCGACGGGGGTGTGTGTGTGGGGGGAACCCCCCACTTTACTTAATAGACATCACGCCGGCGTTATGGGGGGTTTGGGGGGTTGTAACCCTCCACATTTTACTGTAAACTTAACTTTTTCCCTAAAAACAGGGAAAAAGTGAAGTTTTCAGTAAAATGTGGGGGGTTACAACCCCCCAAACCCCCCACAACACCCCCACAACGCGGCGCGATGTCTATTAAGTAAAGTGGGGGGGTTCCCCCCCACACCCCCCCCCGTCGGAGCCCTAAAAACAGTAATTTAGAGCGGTGCGCGCCTCCGCGCTGCGCTCAATTGTCTGGGCGCGCCTTTGTCCCGGCGCGCTTTTGACCTGACACCCCATTTTACATTTGTAGAATTTGGGGGCATATGGCTCTTCTGTGAAGGCAGTCTGCTTCTGGTACTTAATCGTCTTTGGAACCAAGCTCTCTCCGTTGCTTCCTTCCTCACTGCTCAGAAGCTCAAACCATTTGCTGACCCATGATGCAGAGGAGGTGTAAATGCTGTCTGGGAGATTTTTTGAAGCACACAGGTATTTTTGCTTTCTAAAGTGGAGAGTGTTACATACATTTTAAAAGTTCACCCAGGTCACGCATAGAACTTGCCTCCTTAAAACCTGTATGTACATAAGAACATAAGAAGTTGCCTCCGCTGAGGCAGACCAGAGGTCCATCCTGCTCAGCGGTCCGCTCCCGCGGTGGCCCATCAAGCCCATTGCCTGAGCAGTGGTATATATCTATACCCTTCAATCCCTTTTTCTTCTAGGAATCTATCCAAACCTTCTTTGAAACCATTTAATGTGTTCCTGTCTACCACAGCCTCTGGAAGCGCGTTCCATGTATCCACCACCCTCTGAGTGAAGAAGAACTTCCTAACGTTTGTTCTAAACCTGTCCTCTTTCAGTTTCTCCGAGTGCCCCCTTGTACTTGTGCTGCAGATGTGCACCTCTAGGCAGCAGGTTTTCCCAAATTGCTGCTTTAGGGCAGTGTTTTTCAACCTTTTTACACCTATGGACCGGCAGAAATAAAAGAATTATTCTGTGGACCGGCATTGGTCTGTGGACAGGCAGTTGAAGAACACGGGGCTAAGTCGTGGGCCAGACCCCGCCCATCTCTACCCAATCTCCACTCCAGCCCCCGCCCCCATAATAGTACTAATTGCATCTTGTACTTCCCGTGCCTCATCTGGAAGCCTTCCCTCTGACATTGCGACGTCAGAGAGAAGGCTTCCGGTTCAGGCGCAGGATGCCCGTAGGAGCCACTGCCCGTGGCTTTGTGTACTGAATCAGTTAGGAAGAGGGAGCTGGCTCGAAGATAACGCCGCATCAATCGCACCGTGGACCGGCGGTTGAAGAACACTGTTTTGGGCCTGATGCACGTGCTGGCCCTGTGGACCGGTAGGAAATTTCTGTGGACCGGCACTAGTCCGTGGACCGGTGGTTGAAGAACACTGCTTTAGGGTGTATGCCCACTTTTTATTTGCCCTTCTCAGGCTATCTCTGCTATAATACGTTGGGCTAACTGCGCTGCGTCTCCTGTCAACTTGTTACCAGTGCTGTAATTTCGGCTCTTTTTTTTTTTTTTAAAGCACTTTTGTTTTAAATGCGGCTGCTATGCCTCTTGTTTTGTATATGGCAGTGTTGTGTAAACAAGCTGATTACTTGCTAGGCACTGGCCCCGGGGAACCTGCAGCTGCTCCATCCCTGTTCCCAGCTGACGTTTCTACGGAGCAAAGCGTGCTAAAGGGAAAAAAAAAAGGAACAGAAGAGAGAAAAATAGAAATGTTTGATAACGGGAGCAAACCTTCCTGCAGCCAAGTGCCTGTTTACAAGTGTAGGTTGTTTGTAAGCCTTCTCCTCTCTTGAGCCTTTGCTGCCCCATTGCAAACATAGTGGTTCGACAGGTTTTGTGTTTGGGCTTAGCTTTGTGTTAACCAGGATCACAAATTAGCACAGGGAGCATTTTCTAACTGGGATGCATATACATTTCAAAATGTAAATAGGAAGGGGTGATGGCTTCATTCCTTTTGCTAGCGCCCAGGTTAATAATATTGCCTTTGAAATCCACGTGTAAACAGATTGTATACGGGAGCAATTAATGTGACTTTCCAGATTTTTCTCGGAAATATTTTAATGGTTTAATTTACGATGCTCCTCGCTTAATATTGTGAATGGCATAGGGACGTATTTACAGCCTAATCAGAGAAAGGCAGCCTTATTGTCATTAGAACAACACTTTGACTAATGGCTTTTTGCCCACAGTGTTTGGGCAGGCTCTGCGTGAGGATTTCATTTTTAAAAGATGTGTAATCGTTATGGGGGGATTTTAATGCCAAAGGAGTAAGTCTCTCTGAAGGCGCAGTGGTTGGAAAGTGCAGTATAGGAGAAAGAAAGGAAATGAAGCAGGTGGTAACTTAGTACAGTTTTGTAAAACTAATCAAATGTTACATTACATTAGTGACTTTTAGTCTGCCTTATCCTCGCAATTCTAGGCGGATTAGAAAAGAAGTAAGCTGGACATTTGCAGGACAATTACGGGATCAGGTACTAATTACAAGACTGTGAGTCCAAAATAAGGGATACTTAAGTTACGGCATTAGTTTGTCTTGACCAAATTCTTGAATAGAAGAGTCTTTATTTCCCTTCGGAGGGTTTTGTAATTGGGCGTTATTGGTAAGTGAGCGAGGAGGTGGTCTAATTTCACTGCATGAGTTGCTAGTAGTCCGTCGTACATCTTTTTGCACTGTGTGCCTTTTGGGGAGGGGGGGTGAGTAAATGGAGTCTTGAGTTCTCCCTTGGCCTGGTTGATAAGGCGATCGTTCACGTAGGTAGGGATAGCGCCATTCAGGGCTTTTCAGCATCATAAACTTCACCAGTGCACATGGACCTCTCCGAATGGCATGTATCAAAATAAAATAGATTATATTTGTATTGGTCGGAGATGAAAATTTGCAATTTTGATGGATTTTGATGGCACGGACTAAACCAGGAGCAGATTGTAGACGTGTCAAAAGCTCATGGTCACTTCCAGAAGACTATTGTATGAAGCTAAATAATAGATTTGCTGCTCTTGATTATAAGTGATAGAGAGAGAACCTGAAGAGTTATGGAATGACATCAAAATTGTAATTAGTGATGAAGCTGCAAAAACATTTCAGAGGATAAAGAAAACAAAAACAAAAAAAAAATTGCCTTGGATCTCGGAAGAAACTAGAAAAGTAGCAGAACAAAAAAGACAAGCAGAACTTTCTGGTGATAGAGAAAATATTACAAATGAACTGAGCATTTCAACGACAAGTTTGGCAAGACATGGAAACACATTTTCAGGATATATGTCAGAGAATTGAATCGTAAAACCAGATTTATGGTAAAACCAGATTTATCTTATCAGGATATTAAGAGACGACAGCAGAAATTTTAGTTTTGATTGGGGATGCTTAAAGATGCCAGTAGAATGATACTGAATGACCCAGATGGCATTAAAAAGAGATGGAAAGAATATACAGAAAATCTATATAAAAAGAAAGCAATGTAGAAAAATTGGGGAAATTGACTTGGACATTGACACTGAAGAAGAACAGGTATTTTAAGGGAGGGAGTTAGAGAAGTAATTAAGGCTTTTTCAAACAAGCCTTAATGGTATTCCAATTGAATGAATTAAAGGCTCAGAAGGTGCTATTATGGCTCTCACTCAACTGTGTCAACAGATTTGGGAGACAAAAACACAGCCAACTGACCGTTGTTTATACCTGTCCCTAGAAAAGTTACACCAAAGACTGTAACAACTATAGAACATTTGCATTAATTCCACACACCAGCAAAATATTATTAAAAATAATACATATAACCATATATGGAGCAAGAATTACCTCAGGCTGGTTTTAGAAAAGGTCAAGGAACCAGAGATGATATTGCCAATGCTAGGTGGATACTGGAAAAGAGTAGGGAATATCAAAATCCTCTGTATTTTTGCTTCATTGATTATAGCAAAGCTTTTGATTGTGTGGATCATGATAAATTATGGAGAACCCTAGTACAAATTGGAATACCAAAATACATAAATTTGCTTATAAAGAGCCTCTATGAAAATCAAGAAGCTGCAGTGAGAACTGAATATGGCAAAACTGATTGTTTTCCAATAAAACGGCAAAGTCATTTTTAGAAAAGAAAATTTGGAAGAAGAGTGTCGGTTTCAAAGTTGGTGGTTGGAACATAACCTTCATTGTGCAGATGACACAACACTGCTTGCCAGCAGTAAAGACGATACGTTGTAACTCCCGAAGAAAGCCAAAACTGAAAGTCATAAAATGGGATTAGAACTGAACATAAATAAGATGAAGATCATTAACATGATGAAGATTTTGAACTTGAAGGTGATAGAATAGAAGTTGTAAAGAGTTTTAATTTCTTGGGTTCTTTTGTAAACAAGGAAGCAACAAGAAGTAACTAGTTGTGAAGAAATGTACTGTAGAATGGTACTTGGTTGCTAAGGAAGGCTCTTGACAAAGTATTTAAAGGCAAGCAAAAAACACTCAAAATGAAGATCAGACTTGTCCACGCATTTATTTTCATGGTGGTCAATTATGGATATGAAAGGGCATTACGGACGTGAAAGGGCATTACGGAAGCAAGACAGAAAGAAGATGTGATTGATTTATTTGAACTTTGGTGCTGGAGAAGGATTTTATGCTTTCCGTGGACTGCCAGAAGAACTAATAAACCAATTTTGGGAGAGATTACACTGACTGTCACTTGAAGCCCACAGGATGAAGTTACGACTGTCTTATTTTGGTCACACCATTAGAAAGGAGAGATTATTGGAGAAAGACATCATGTTTGGAAAGATTGAAGGAAACAGGCAAAGAGGGTGTCTGCATACATTGAAGACAACTATGGAGATGACACCGAAGGACTTTGTTAGACTAGCACACAACTTGACTTCTTTTTGGGTCTATGATTCATCAAGTTGCTAGGACTTGAATATGAATCAATGGGCACCTAACACATGCAATCTTTCTATAGGGTCAAACAAGATTCTTTTTTTTTTAGAGAGTGGATAGATTTAGAAGAGAAGTGGCCTAGTGACTGGAGCAGTGGGCTAAAATCCAAGTAGCACTTCCTGTACTGACTGTTCTTGTTATCTTAGATGGGCTACATTATCCTTTTTTGTGTTGGGTACCTACTTCGATTCACAGGTCTTTGTCCCAAAGAACGTACAATTCCTGAATACTAAGAGTTCTACAAGATGTCCTTTAAATATTTCTTTGGAAAAGCAAGTTAAACGTATAGATATTATGTTGCATGTCTAAATATGATTGAAAACAATTTCTAAATTTAAAATGGGGTAACACAGCGATTATAGATTTCTCCTATATCCTATACATTGAGGAATTTAAACAATTACTTTTTTTTTTTTAAATATATGTTGATATAACTATATATTTTGCTTCTTAAGTTGTACACAGCTGTAGACTTAGGCAGCAAAGCTGAAGGTTTTGTTAACATATTGCTAGGGTGACAATAGTTTTCTCTTTAGGGATCTTTGTTTGCACCACTCAAGTATTGATTTTGACAAGTAGTCTTCTGTTTGCACTGAAATCTGTTCTGGATGTTTAAACTGAGATTTCCGTCTTGTACAAATCCCATTTCTAGTTGGTGTCTTCCTTCATTGATAGGCATAAGACATAATATTTTTGTTTGCTGTGGAGAGATCATAGATTGTGGACATTAGGACTTCTTTAATTCCCTTCCCCCAGTTTCTGTAGGGTGACCATTTTAAGATTCATCACTGTTTTGCGACTTCTACCTTTTATTATCATAGGATGCTCAGTTGAGGATTAGAGAATGACAAGGGAATAAATTTTCCCCCGTCCCCACGGAACTCATTTTCCGTCCCGTCCCCGCAAGTTATTTTCCTGTCCCTGCCCCATTTCTGCAAGCTGCGTCCTCATCTGCACAAGCCTCAAACACTTTAAAATCATAAGTGTTCGAGGCTTGTGCGGTTAAGGCTGAGCTTACAGGAATGGGACAGGGACAGTGACAAAACTTGTGGGGATGGGACGGAGAAAATGAGTTCCCGGGGGATGAGGAAAAATTTGTCCCTGTATCATTCTCTATTGAGGATCCTCCTTTCTGCTTGGTAGCCAAAGAATGCATAGTGTACAGTATTCTCTGGTTTGTTTGTTTTTTCTGTGACTAAAGGATGGACAGCGTAGATTTTCCTTGCTTATTGTTCATTATTATTTCTTTTTCAATTTCATTGGTTTCCTACTGTAGGCCTTCTCTTTTCCCTTGGTAGGCAGAGACTGACTCGTTTGGATTCTTCTTTATCTTTGGAGGCTGAAGGTTAATTATCGAGGCAGCCTCTAGAGTGCTTTGTTATGCTGCCTAGTAAGACTATTTTGACACCTGACAAAAATGACCTACTGTCTTCAGAACCTACCATAAATGTGTCTGTGTAATGACGTGTAACAAGGACCAAGAATGATGTACTTGAGCTTTCCAGTGTCATCTGGACAAAAGACCGGTGTGATCTCCAAAGCTCATTTGTCTCAACATTTATGATGCATTCCATTGCACCAAAACAAGAATTCATCATAACCAGTAAAAGAGTCCAGTTTTCCTCTAGGTTCAGTGTGGCTTTCAGAACTGTTTTCCACTTGTAACAGTAGCAAACTAACTTGCATTATCTGGTCATGAGCAGCCATTCTTTTAGGGTTTTCCCCACTATTTATATCAGTTCGTTAAATTACTAGAAAGACTTTACTACAATGGTCTCAAACTCAAACCCTTTGCAGGGCCACATTTTGGATTTGTAGGTACTTGGAGGGCCTCAGAAAAAGTAGTTAATGTCTTATTTAAAAAATGACAATTTTGCATGAGATAAAACTTTTTATAGTTTATAACTCTTTCCTTTTGGCTAAGTCTTAATAATAATATTGTCATTTATAGCTAAAGAGACATAGGATCAATAACCTGATTTATTTACTTTTGTGATTATGGTAAATATAGTACCTATGGTAAACATAGTACCTGCCGGGCCGCGAGTTTGAGCCCACTGTACTAGACATATGCATTGCTGTACACAAAACACATATGAGACAGTCTCTACGTGACAGAGCTTACAATCTATTTGAGACAGACAAACCAGACAAAGAACTGATTAGGGGATTACATAGAGTGGGAATGATTTCAACAGATATGGATATCTGCTAGAACCCATAGAAGATAGTAAAGAGTGGCAGACCGTGATAAATTATTGAAAACGACAGACTGAAATGATCAAGTCCATTTAGACCTACCTTGTGTGCACATGTGTGGTGGTAATGAAGAAGAAAGGCTTTGTGGCTAGTTGTGATCATCCTACCAGCATAGTGTTGGAAGAGCATGGCCAAGGTAATATTCTAGATAAAGAAATACAGTACACTTCTCCCTCGTTATTCGCGGGGGGTACGGGCAGAGCCGGACTGCGAATGGCAAAAAACCACGATTATCTGGCTCTGACCCTGCCGCCTTCCCGGCCTTACCTGGTGGTCTAGAGGGCTTTCGGGGCAGGAGCGATCTTCCTACGTTCCTGTCCCGTGCAGATCGCCATGAGGAAATGGCTGCTGTGAGTTCCCATAGTCTCTTGAGACTACGACGGGAACTCCCTACAGCCATTTCCTCATGGCGATCTGCACGGGGCAGGAGCGTAGGAAGATCGCTCCTGCCCCGAAAGCCCGCTAGACCACCAGGTAAGGCCGGGAAGGTGGCAGGGAGGTAAAAAATATGTTTTTTTAAAATTTTCCTCACCTCCCCAGAAAAAAATCGCGATTATGTGAAATCGCGAGTGCAGAAACCGCGAATGGGGAGGGGGAAGTGTATATTTCTTTAGTATCAGCTGTCCCATTCTGAGCAAATGGTTATCTCCTATTACCAACAGATGAAGACAGAGAGAAAAAAAAACGTAGTTCTTCCCAGTGATCTCGGTATAAGGTCTGGCGCTAAGAAGAAACCTGTACCTTTAGCACAGTGTCTCCCAAACTTTGTCAAGCCGTGGCACACTAAACGTGGTGGCTGCGGCTCGAGGCATCTGGAAGTGCGTATGTTGACGTGATGCCATCACATCAACGTCCGCAAGTGTGCGAAGACCCTCCAGATGGGCCCTGAGCTGCCAGTGTGGGGTGCTGGAAGTGAAGGATGTGCCTCTCACCACTGGAGGCACGTCCTGTAGAAAACCAGCGTTGGCACCTCTCTCTTCCCAAGTTTTCACGTTTACCAAGTTTATTTAAAATTTGATATACTGCATAATAAATATCTAAGCAGTGTACAGAAATTTTTAAAAAAATGTAAAATTTGGGGCTATACATTAAAACACCGAGACAGAATATTCAAACACATGTGAAATACAATTAATGATGGGATAGATGTGCAAGAAAAGGCAAGTACAAGAGGAAGGGAGTGTGCTCTTCATTTGAAGTCATAGGTTAGAATTCTGGGTATTACAAATTGTAGGCATCTTTGAATAGAAACGCTTTAAAATTGGATTTGAATTTATCTAAGGAGGATTCTTCCTGGAGGTTCGATGGTAATGCGTTCATATAGAGTGGGTTCCGTCCCTGATAAGATCTTCTTGTGTGTGGTATCATAAAATAAGTGACGTAAGGAGGGAATGGTTAAGAGATGTTTGATTACTAGATCCGTGAGTGTTCTTGAGGAGCCTGTCCATGAGTCCTGGGGAGAGAAAGGTTTTTTATTTTGAACGTGAGATGTAAGATTTTTTAGGTAATCCTGTGGGTAAGTGACAACCAGTGGGATTTTATCAGAAGAAGAGTTACGCGATCAATTTTTTTTTTGCTTATATATTAGTTTAATGGGTGTATTTTGGCTAATCTGAAGTTGTCTTCGGTTTTTTCTGATCTAATCCTTGACATAGTGAATTAAATGATCGAGTTGAGAGATAGGGATATGATGTATTCCAGAAAGGCATTTAAGATCTGGTGTTAAATGATCATAATAATTGCAAGTCAAAGATCTTGATGCTTTTTTGGAGTATGTTTCTGTTTCTCTCTATGCTTATTTTTATCTCTATTTTGTTTACTTTAATTATTATTTTAATTCTATCTTTAAATTATTTATTCATTACTTGTTGGAATATTTCATTTCTATCTCTATCTCTACCTCTGTCTTTTTATTTTATTTTTCATACTGTTTCTTCAGGTACTTTAGTTAGATTGTGAGCCTTTGGGACAGTTAGGGAATTTCCAAGTACCTATCTTATTTATTTAGTTTTTATTTATTGTATCTTTAATGCATCATTTTTGTAAACCGCTTGGAAACCTCACGGTTATTAGCGGTATATAAGAATTAAATTAAAATTACTAAGGAACGCAGTAGAATGTTTAAGGATGAAGGTTCTAAAAGACTAGAGATTGATCGGATCATGCGTAACCTATAGAAACATTTTCACTGTCTCGGCACACAGTTTTTGCGATACGCTGCTCTAGCAGATGATAGGGATCTCTGGTTGGTGTTCATGTCCCTGGCTTAGCTCCCACCCAGCATGAAAACGCTTCACCGAAGTAAATTGGGGGTAAAGGGAGACAAATAAAGATCCATTGCTGCTTTCTGTTTCTTTGGACTGTGGTAGGATGGTGTGCTTTTTCTCTTTAGTTACTGTTCATTTCAAATGTGAAATATCTGATTATTAATAACTGGGGATTTTAAAATTATCAGGTCTAATATTTTAAAAAAATGTTGAGCTCCCAACTTAGCTTCCTAAGGCTCTCCTTCTACTAAAGCGAATTAATGCAGGCCAGCAAAGTAACTGTACCAAAGCCCTTTAAATCCCCTATAGACTTAAGTGCGGTTGCCGTGTGGCACTCGCTACCACTCCTTAGTAAAAGGGGGCCTAAATTTGTGCCCTATTTTCAGCTGAAAATCCATCTTAATCTAGGAGCTTAGGTTAGACTCATAAAGTTAGGCCTGCCATTCGTTTGCCTAGATTTGAGCCTAGTATGAAAATTCAGTGCTCAGCTTCTAACTTCTTTCCTTGCTTTAAATTCACCCCTGTTGCTACCCACTTTTAGCGAAATTTTGGGCAAATATTTCAGCACCCAGCCCTAGAAAAGTTTCAAAAAGGTCAGTTTATGAACAAAATTCTCTTGAGAGCATAAATCTTTTTGAATATTGGCCCCCAGAATAACAAACCAATAGAGAAAAAGATTCCATAAAGGCAAGGGGCCATTTCTCTCTTTAGAACGAAGTACACAGATTAACAGCATGATGTCCACTTTGTTTATTCTCTGTGGACTTTGTTCTTGAATCTTATTTTGTTTTTTGTACTTGATAATGATGGGGTTTTTTTTTTACATTTTTTAAAATAAAATCTGCTCTAAGGGAATAAAAGTTGGCCACTAACATGAATGGCTATGTTCAATCCTTAGTCAGATATTGTAGTGCATATATAATCTACTCAATTCACTACACGTTATACTCAGAAAGAGGTGAAATGTTTGTAAACCATCCATCTTGCATTTAAGAGCAAAAAAAAAAAATACCTTGTTTGACACATTAACATGCAGGATAATGAGATGCTGTAGTGCAAAGGTATTTTCCCCACCTCTTGAATGTGTCTCATGCCTTGTTGTTTTCAAGGAAGTGGTGGGGTATTGGACTTGTTCACATTTCAGCTAAAAGATGAAAAAAAACACAAAAAAACACCCAACTTCTTGTTTTCGTTTTAGAATTCTGAATGCTCTTTCTGGGGCTTTTAAACCTGTTGGCAATCTTGTGATGGTTAAGATTTTGGTCTCGCTTCAGAGCTGCACCTGCACCATGAGTAAATAGATGTGTTGTTTACAACTAAAAACGGTAAGTTAGAAAGCATTTTCTAATATTCTTTTTAAAAAAGTGTTTCATCTACATTAAACTTGAGATAACCCTGCCTATAGAAGTTAATTGACTTACAGGATAACCTTGCCTGCAGGATTTAGACCTTACTGAAAAATATTTGTGGGCTTCTGTTGGCGTCCTCTTCATGACTTGACTGCATCAATAAATTTGATAGCAAATTCTTTGCACTTTAATACATTGTTCTGATTTCAGCACAATAATAATTTGAAGTTGCCTTTGAGGCCCAAGTAGGCCCCTTCATCTGGTCATTTTGTTGTTGTGTTGGTGTAATAAGGTGGTGGCCTCACTTACAAAGAGCAGTTTTCTGTCCAGCACCTGTCTGGCCAGTAGAGCTGAATGATACAATGTTAAACAACCTGATTAACTCAGTGAGAGATTGGAGAAACTGGGCCTCTTCTCCCTTGAAAAGAGGAGACTGAGAGGGGACATGATCGAAACGTTCAAGATAATGAAGGGAATAGACTTAGTAGATAAAGACAGGTTGTTCACCCTCCCCAAGGTAGAGAGAACAAGAGGGCACTCTCTAAAGTTAAAAGGGGATCGATTCCGTACAAACATAAGGAATTTCTTCTTCTCCCAGAGAGTGGTAGAAAACTGGAACGCTCTTCCGGAGGCTATTATAGGGGAAAACACCCTCCAGGGATTCAAGACAAAGTTAGACAAGTTCCTGCTGAACAAGAACGTTCGGTGGTAGAGCTAGTCTCAGTTAGCGTGCTGGTCTTTGACCAGAGGGCCACCGCTTGAGCGGACTGCTGGGCACGATGGACCACTGGTCTGACCCAGCAGCGGCAATTCTTATGTTCTTATGACTACCTGCTACTTTTCTTATCTCTTCCATCTGGGCTCTTAGCTTTCCTAACAAATAGTCTAGTGTGTTGGGGAAGGTGGGAAATGGAGCCATTTGCAGCCTAAGGAGATATTTTCAAATGACTTGGGCTTCTTGGTGGTGCTAACTCTATAAACGAGCGTTGTCATGCAGTACGAGCACATATACATGTCACGTCAAATACACACAATATATGCGCGTCGCATCACTGATCGCGTCTGAGCATAATACATACACCCGCAGTTCAAGTGTGCACAACATACGCACAGCTCACGCTGAGCGCGGCTGAACGTAATAAAAGCATCACGCCCAATTCACCCACAGTGTAGTGACTGTTCGAAATGAGTGAAATCTTGCAATATAAGTACGTACAGTACTGTGTTTTCTTTTAAAGTTCTTGGGATGTGGAACGAATCGTCCGAGTTTCCATTATTTCCTATGGGGAAATTCGCTTTGATATACGAGCGCTTTAGATTACGAGCATGCTTCTGGAATGAATTATGTGAATTATGCTCGCAAATCAAGGTACCACCGTATGTATGTATGTTTCAAGTTTCAAGTTTTATTCATATTTGATTAGTCGCTTAATTAAAATTTTTCTAAGCGAGTTACAATATGTAAAAACAACATATAATTTAACATTGTATTAAAAACAAAAAAACAAAAACAAACAAACAAACAAAAAAAAACAAAACAGAAAACAAAATAGCAAAAATAGTTTAAACAATAAATATGTTTTGAAAAATGTTTAAAGAAGGAATACAACTGGCAAGTTTACGGACTGATACACTAGGTAAGAGAAAGATAAACATTAAAAGGGAGAAGGTTGAAGAAATATGCAGAGGAAGGAAGAGAGTCTAAAAAAGCAATTTACAAGTTGAAAGCATCCTTAAATAAGAAGCTTTTTAAGTTCTTTTTAAAATGGCTTAGATTATATTCATCTCTTAATTGTAGAGGTAAAGAATTCCAGAGTTGTGGTGCTATTACTGAAAACATATCCTGACGACGGGTTCCAATAAATTTCAAGGAGGGAATAACTAGAAGTTTTTGGTATGTATGTGTGTGTGTGTGTGTGTGTGTGTACCCATTCTCTGTTAGATATCAACTTCAGGTCCATCCAGACTTCCAGGTCCATCCCAACTTCAGGTCCATCCAAAGGTTCCTTTGTCATGGCTCTGGAGCCATCAGGAAACATCCAGTTTTCATTTTGTTTCAGTTTGTGCCATTTCTGTTGGCACACGCCTACTCTTTCCTGGCTAGAAAAGGTTGTTTACCTGGTTTGTGCGTAGCCCAGCATTCTGTGGGAAGCCCACAAAAATGAAATGGTGGGATTTTACTTTCCTGTAGAGGTACCATGGTTGGAGAAAAGAATGGAGCAAAAACAAGAATCATTTTGAAAGACCTGAATGGTCCAACCAGTCTGCCCAACCTGATTCAATTTAAATTTTTTAAATTTTTTCTTCTTAGCTATTTCTGGGCAAGAATCCAAAGCTCTACCCGGTACTGTGCTTGGGTTCTAACTGCCAAAGCCTCCATCAAAACTCACTCCAGCCCATCTACACCCTCCCAGTCATTGAATACCTCCCCAGCCCATCCTCAACCAAAAGGCCATATACAGACACATACCGTACAAGTCTGCCCAGTACTGGCCTTAGTTCTTCAATATTTACTATTATTTTCTGATTCTAGATCCTCTGTGTTCATTCTATGCTTCTTTGAACTCCGTTACCGTTTTCCTCTCCACCACCTCTTTCGGGAGCGCATTCCAGGCATCCATCATCCTCTCTGTAAAGTAGAATTTTCTAACATTGCTGTTGAATCTGCCACCCCTCAACCTCAAATTATGTCCTCTGGTTTTACCATTTTCCTTTCGCTGGAAAAGATTTTGTTCTACATTAATTTCCTTTAAGTCTGAATCATATCTCCCCTGTCCCTCCTTTCCTCTAGGTTATACATATTCAGGGCTTCCAGTCTTTCCTCATACGTCTTCTGGCGCAAACCTCCTGTCATTTTTGTCACCCTCCTCTGGACCGCTTCAAGTCTTCTTATGTCCTTTTCCAGATTCGGTCTCCAAAACTGAACACAATACTCCAAGTGGGGCCTTACCAATGACCTGTACAGGGGCATCAACACCTTCTTCCTTCTACTGACTTCGCCTCTTTTTATACAGCCCAGCATCCTTCTGGCAGCAGCCACTGCCTTGTCACACTGTTTTTTCGCCTTTAGATCTTCAGACACTGTCATCTCAAGGTCCCTCTCCCCGTCCGTGCATATCAGCCTCTCACCTCCTAGCGTATATGGTTCCTTCCGATTATTAATTCCCAAATGCATTACTCTGCATTTGTTTGCATTGAATTTTAGTTGCCAGACATTAGAACATTCCTCTAACTTTTGCAGATCCTTTTTCATATTTTCCACTCCTTCTTCAGTGCCTACTCTGTTACAAATCTTGCTATCATCCACAAAAAGGCAAACTTTTCCTTCTAACCCTTCAGCAATGTCACTCACAAACATTTTGAATAGGATCGGCACCAGCACCGAACCCTGAGGGACTCCACTACTCACCTTTCCTTCCTCCGAGCAACTTCCATTAACCACCACCCTCTGGCGTCTGTCAGACAGTCAGTTTCTAACCCAGTTCACCACTTTGGGTCCTAACTTCAGCCCTTCAAGATTGTTCAAGAGCCTCCTATGAGGAACTGTGTCAAAGGCTTTGCTGAAATCTAAGTAAATTACATCTAGCCTATGTCCTCGATCCAGCTCTCCAGTCACCCAATCAAGAAATTCAATCAGGTTTGTTTGGTACGATTTACCTTTTGCAAAGCCATGTTGCCTCGGATCCTGTAACCCATTAGATTCAAGGAAGTACGCTATCCTTTCTTTCAGTAGCACTTCCATTAGGAAATTTAATTCTACATTTAGAAAACTAGCAACACCAGAAAAAATATATAAGATTCATGAGTTATGCCATTATATAACTAATAGCTTTTATTACTAATAAAATGTAGCTGGAACAGATTGACATGGTCATGTGAAAGTTGGTCGTATTAGTGAGACCACTTTTATGCATTTACTGAACGCATTTATAAAAATCAGAAATGGGAACACTAGTGTAACACTAGATTCCTGCTATGCGAGCCCTTAATATTGCAGGAATCATTGAACATGGCATAGTCTGTATGTAACTCCAAGTAGGAAGCTCAGCCTGGATGTTCATGTTTATTAAAAACTTTCTATACCACATAACAGCCAAAAAAAGGATCCAAACAGTGTACAATATAATAATAATAATAATAATAATAATAATAACTTTATTTTTGTATACCGCCATACCCAAGGAGTTCTAGGCGGTTTACATTAGATTAACAAAAAATTACAAGTGGTTTAAAAACAATTGAACAATATTAGAGGCAAGCAATAAATAATACGTGGTTCGAAAACAATTGAACAATATTTGGAGCAAGGAGGTAGAATGAAGTTAGGAGAAGAGAGGGGGGTAGGTTAGGGGGGGGAGGGGGTGGGTAGGTTGGGAAAGGAGGTGGAAGAGGGGAGGAGGAGATTGTTGTTCATTGGAGAGGGGTGTTAGGTGTCTTGTCCATGGAATAGGTGAGTTTTGAGAGATTTTCTAAACCCAAGGTAGGTGGGGGCCTCAAGGACAATTTGGGCTAGCCATGGGTTCAGTTTGGCAGCCTGGAAGGCAAAAGTTTTATCAAGGAATCTTTTGTAGTGACATAGTTTCAGGGAGGGGAAGGCGAAGAGTTGAATTCTGCGGGAGTACTTGTTTATGTGATTCAGATAGAAGTGAGGGTTTAAGTAGCTTGGGGATAGGCCAAATACTGTTTTATAGCAGAAGCAGGCAAATTTGAATAGGACTCTGGATTCAAAGGGTAGCCAGTGAAGTTTGTGGTAGAAAGGGGTGACATGTTCCCATTTTTTCAGGCCGAATATGAGGCGGACCGCAGTGTTCTGGATCATTTTGAGTCTTCTAATGGTTTTCTTCGTGGAGCTCAAGTAAATAATATTGCAGTAATCTAGTATGCTAAGGATGGAGGATTGTACTAGCAGGCGGAATGAGGTCTCGTCAAAGTATTTTTTAATGGTGCGGAGTTTCCATAGCACCGCGATGCATTTCCTAACTGTGATGTCTGTGTGTTTCTCCAGGGATAAATGTTTATCTAGTGTGACTCCCAGTATTTTTAAGGTTTGTTCGAGGGGGAAAGTAGATCCTTTCACTTGAATTGTGGTGTCTTTGATTTTGTCGTTGGGGGTGGCTAGTAAGAATTTTGTTTTGTCGGGGTTTAGTTTTAGTTTGTAGGATAACATCCAGCGTTCAATCTGAGTGAGTATATTTGAGAGTGAGGTAAGAAACTCTGGTGTGAAATTGGTTAGTGGGATGACTATTGTGATGTCATCCGCGTAGATAAAGAATTTGAGTTTGAGGCTTTGCAGGAGGTTTCCTAGGGAGGTAAGGTAGACATTAAATAAGGTGGGGGACAGGGGGACATATTCAATAAGAAAGGAACTCCATTTAAAAATAGGATAGAAAAAAGCAAAAGTAAAAAACAGTGTGTGTGTGTTTTTTTTTAAATGGCAAGCAATCAACAACTCCTCATAACAATTCTAATAAAAACAGTAAATCTTAATAAACTATAATACATACAATTAAAAAATTTATCCATATCAAAAATTAATCATTATATTAGTACAAATTACACTCTTGTAGAAAAAATGTACAGGAAAGCTAAGATTTCTGGAAAAAGTGTTAATTGGGAGAAGTTTGCAGACAGATATTCAAAACAAGAGTCAAATCGTTCAGGTTGGTCTTTGCCACTGCATCCTCTGCCCACTGATGTTTGGAGAATTCACCTTTTTTTCGGTGCCTTTTAGACAGAGACTTTGGTACAGTAGATATTTCCTTGTCCCTGGAGGGCTTGCAATCTAAGGCTGCCCTTGACTAAGCCATACAGCCGAGTGCCATGCGATAAATGCTCTGACTCCCATACAGTTCCTATTGAAGTCAGTGCATTTAGTGCGCCGGCCTGTGTTGGTCGGGCTTAGCAAAAAAGAAGAGGTAAATTTATGCATATGAGGTAATTGAAGGGTTAAGTGACTTGCCCAAGACCACAAGGAGCAGCAGTCCTGACCCGCCAACGCTTGGGCTACTATTCCACTCCATTCAAGATGGGTTAAAGAAAAGAATAGTAAAAAAGCAATTGAATTTTTAAGAGTACCTTTGCTATAAACTGCAGCCTAAAGTGACTTTTACAGAAATTGTAAAAGACAGGAAGAGCCAGAAACAAGGTAGCAGTTAACTTATTTATAGCAGACAGATATCTAGGTTTCCAGGTTTATTAAGCATTTGATATCACACTCGTTATAAGAGACTTTTTTGAGTGGCTTGCAAACTGCTAAATGTGTATATATAATACAGAAAAGAGGATTGTGGACCTTAACAATTTTCAGTAGGAAAGGATAATCGGAAAAAGAGAGAGCACTGAAAAGGAGCCTATCTTGGAAAACATGGTATTAGAGGGGCCCATTCAATCCTGTCTACACTACTGAGTGTGAGGAAAAACCCAGCCCCAAGGGCCTCGGAGATTTGGAAGATGAGATTTAATTTATTGAAAGACCCAACACGGTCTGTGTTTTGGCATAGATTACCTGCGTCAGGGGGTCCAAACCATTTCATTCTGTCAATGAATTAGGCCAAATGAACTCACAGACAGGTCCTTAAAAGAAGACTCTTCAGGGTTGAAAACTAAAATCAGAATATACTCCAGATATCGTTATCGCTCGCTTCTACTAGCCCAGTGAGGGGGGGGAACATAAGAACATAAGAATTTGCCTCCGCTGGGTCAGACCAAGGGTCCATCGAGTCCAGCGGTCTACTCCCGTGGCGGCCCATCAGGTCCATGACCTGTAGAGTGATCTTTTGTCTAACCCGTTGATTCCTACTCCCTTATATCCTGAAAAACCCCTTTTCCCCTTTTATCTATGCCCTTTTTTGCTCCTGTGTCCTCCTTTATCTGTAGCCTTCAATCCCTTTATCCTTCAGGAATTTATCTAGTCCCTCTTTGAAACCCCTTAATGTAGTCTGTCCTATTACATCTTCCGGAAGCGCATTCCAGGTATCCACCACCCTCTGAGTGAAGAAGAACTTTCTAGCATTGGTTCTAAACCTGTCCCCTTTCAATTTCTCTGAGTGCCCTCTTGTTTTTGTAGTTCCTAGTACGCTGAAGAACCTGTTCCTCTCCACCCTCTCTATGCGTTTCACAATCTTGTAAGTCTCTATCATGTCACCTCTGAGTCTCCGTTTTTCCAGGGGGAAGAGCCCAGTTTCTATAACCTTTCAGTGTATGAAAGGTTCTCCATACCCTTAATCATTTATGTCGCTCTCCTCTGGACCATCTCAAGTATCGCCATATCCTTCTTAAGGTACGGTGACCAATATTGGACAAAGTACTCTAGGTGCGGGCGCACCATCGCCCAATACAGAGGCAGGATGACTTCCTTCGTTCTTGTTGTAATACCCTTCTTGATAATACCCAACATTCTGTTTGCTTTCTTTGAGGCTGCCGCGCATTGCACCATTGGTTTCATTGTTGTATCCACCATGAAACCAACGGCGCAAAGACTGGGAAGATGAAATGGTCTGCAACCATTTGTTGAGCGGTTCACAGCGTTTTGGGTGATGTTCAAATGAGGCTTTTATAACTGCATTTTCCAATTTGCTATCCATTCGTATCCCTGTCCTCAAAGGTGATGGTTCTCATTCCGTGCGGGAAGTTCAGTCGTGCCTCGTGGCACCCTTGATTCTCCGTTGTGTAAGCAAGAGTTGGAAACTCATCGGGAATCTTGCTGTCTTCATAACTTTCTAGCTCGGCATTAATTGCTTTCTCTGAACTTAGGAAAAGAGGTAAATTGTATTTCAGAGCAAAAAAAAAAAAAAAAAAAAGACACAGCATTCATGTATGTAACTCTTTACAACAAGCAAAGGTTAACTGGGATGCAGAGCTTGTGTAGTGAGTACCTGACTACGGCATGCTACGATATAATGAGATGAGACAAGGAGATTAAAGCAGCGAACAAATTGCTCATTGTCGGAAATTTTAGTCAGGAAATTGGCAGTGTGTATGTTTTTAAATTAGAGATAACAGTGCCTGCACAATAAATGGACTGAAAGACCGAAGAAGTCAAAATTATTCCTCAGTATTTAAAGTCTGCGTCTGCACTGAAGCTTGTAATACATACTCTACAAGTTTACTTAGGGTTGCTGGGAGGGACTTTTGAGTTCTGCATCCACGCAAATGCATGTGCATTGGACAGTTGTCTGATCCAAACTTTTCAGTGGAAAACTAACGGATGATTTACCATCCACAGCCATAAATCATCTGTAACTCGAGAAGAATATGGTTCTTTCATACTTTCATAGTCTTGTCTCGTCTTTATTTTATTTTTTTTTTATACAAAAAAAAAGTCATTTTAACAATTTAATAAACTAATGCATTTCATGTGTCGGAGTGAATTATTGTAAGTGTTTTGGTCTTTCATAACACAGTGGACTCTGTATTGGTAAAAATATGGACCTTGGCTGCCACCTCAGAAGAAAGTGTAGATTTAATAAACAGTTACGAATGCTGGCAGCTGCCTATCAGATAGCCTAACATCTAGGCTAGCTTATGAAGCTGGTGTCGGCTTACATTTTTATCTCTGAAGTATTTTGAAAGCATTTATTTTGCTTCCCCTGGAGTTCTCAACCTAGCTCAGGTTTTATAATTGGCAGAATATTTTTCTGCACAGCTAATTGGCTAGCTGCCAGCGTGGAAACAGTTGTCTGAACAAGATGATGATCAGAAATTAACATGACATTTGCGTGGTGTTAATGGAATACATTAGAAATGCAGTTCTTGAAAGTAAGAATTGAGTCCATCATTCCCCCCCCCCCAAATCACGGAGGGGCAGGAGAGGCAGGCAGGCCCCTTACAGCAGCGCTGGACCAATCTCTACATCAAATGTACTTTTAAATTCTTCAAACAAAACTGTAATGGTTACCAATTAATTACGACAAATGTCAATTAAAAGTCTACTAAATATTCTGTGAGATTAAGCTTCAATTAAAGGAATTACATTAAGCATAGAAGGCAACATTTGTTCTAATGAATCGGTTTGAAGGTGACGGTTAATAAAGATGCTTTTCTGTAATGTAGGTAGAGATAACTTGAACTAATGAAAAGTGAGTTCTATATAATAATGCTCATTACGGGGGAGGAAATCCATTTCCAGAACACCCAGTATCCTCGAGGAGGCAACATTAGGACTTTTTTAAAGAATAGTGAAAGTGGGGAAGGAACCGTACACATCAACCTAACATAAAGCAGAGTTTATTAAGTACAATCAACGGTTAAAAAACACACATGTCATATCGGACAATAGTTCATCACCAATCTATCTTGCAGATCCTTGTGGACCCGACACAGTCCGTGTTTCAGCTTCAAAATGAAAGCCTGCCTCAGGGGTACAGATGGTGACCCGATAGCACACAAGTACTTCAAAATATCATATCATTTTTTTGCTGTTTGTGGACGCGCAGCCACGAAGCTCTTTAGCGATACGCCAGATTTCTACTCAAAAACACATATTTCATATATCGACTTATTATCCTGATTGATATTTGATTTTGAAGTGCTTGTGTGCCATCTATCGGGTCACCATCTGTATCCCTGAGGCAGGCTTTCACTAAGAAGCCGAAACATGGACCTTGTCGGGTCCACAAGGATCTGCGAGAAAGATTGGCTGTGAAATATTGTCCTATATGACATGTTTGGTTTTTAACCAGATTGTACTTAATAAACTGCTTTATCTCGGGTTAATGTGTAAGGTTCCTTCCCCACTTTCTTTTGTATATTTGTCGTGGTGGTGTTTGCCTTGTTTTATGAATAAAGAATAGCAAAGAAGGGGATTTTCCCATTGATCCATTATCATAACTTATTTACATAGTGGACCAATGTTTCCTGTATTGATTAAAACTACACAAAGCCTAAACTTGTGATATTAAATAATATACTGTATATACCATCCAGTTAGTTGCAATTTACATCAATTGCAAGGTACCAGTTGTTAATTATCAGTGTTGATTAAGCCTTTTAATTGAGTTAAGTGCCTAACTTTAGGTTTCCTTTATAGAATATTGGCCTAATTGTATTATGTTATACGCTAGGCTACCTTTTGAGTTGGTGCAGCAAAATGGTTTACAAATATTGGGAATAAGATGACAGGGAGACAAAACATAAGACGGCTAAAGACAATCAGTGGCGTAGTAAGGGGGAGAGGCGAGGGGGGGGGGCGGTCCGCCCCGGGCGCCTAGTTAGGGGGGCCCCCAGCACTCCTGCTCCTCTCTGCCCCCTCCTTCCCTTCTCCCTTACCTCTAGTTGTTCACTGCTACGAGTGACAAGGTCAACGTGTTCCTCGTAACTGCGTCGGCTCTCCCGCTGATGTCGCGTCCGTGTGCTGCGCATAGGAAGTAATATCAGAGGGAGAGCCACTGGGGTCACGAGGAACACGTTTTTTGGGGTTTTTTATATATGTCTTTATTAATTTTCAAGTATGAACAGAGCAATACATATATCTCTCTAATACACATCAGAACAGAAAAAAGCACCTTCTAACTTACAGAATTTAAAGTCCTCATTTCCCCCATCCCCTTACCAAACAATAATGTAAACATAGTTTCTCTTAGTACTATGAATTCTCCCCCCATCCTTGATATGGATGTGTATGGAAAACAAACCTATATTAAAGAGAGATATCAATCATATAGATGCAATAAAAGCTGCCAACGGGCTCCACACTGACATGAACGCCTCATTATTCCCTAGTAATTCCGCATTCATTTTTTCGTATTTGTAACTAGCGCATAAGTTTGCCCATCAGAAAGGGAAGTTGAGACGGTCAGCGCACTTCCAATTTCTTGTTATCATTTGAAAGGCTATCCCTGTCATGATCAAGAAAAGTCGACATTTATAGCTATCCATTGGGGGCTTTACATGCAATAAGGTGGCACATATGACCAACTCATATGTCCGAGGAAACGACGAAGCGAGTATTTCATTAATGTGTCCCCCAAATCGACTTCCAGAAGCTGAGTATCAGGGGACAAAAGAAAAGCAGATGATCCAGTGTCCCAACATAATAATAATAATAATAATAATTTTATTCTTCTATACCGCCACAATCTTGCGACTTCTAGGCGGTTTACAATCAAGAGAGCTGGACATTCAGCGAAATATAATAAGTAGATATTCAGAGGAAATACAGAGATCAGAGACCTCAGGAGGCAATAGTATAGAAATACAATTTGCTGAGCTAAAATGTAATATGTACATTTTAGTAGGTAATGTCCGACAGGACCTGTTGGGGATAAATAGCAACGTAAAGTTACGATAAGATGAAGATAACAGATTATATTTATAACAGTGTTATAATTTCAGGTGGAATAGGGAGGGGGGAGGGAGAGGGAGAGCGGGTCAATTGTTTAGGTATTTCTGGAACAGGTATGTTTTTAGGCGTTTCCTGAATTCCCCGTATGTAGTGGGCGAAAGCAGTTGGTCTAGGACTGCTTGGTGAGAGAGAAGGTGTTTGTGGTGTTTTTTCATTTTGCAGCCTCTAACTGGAGGGGAAATTAGTTTTGGGTGTGTGTTTCTCTTGAGTTTGTTATTAGAAAATACGAAAAGGTCCGTTATGTACTTGGGGGTCAGGCCGTATAGTACTTTGAAGCAGAGGCAGGCAAATTTAAACCTTACTCGGGCTTCCGTTGGTAGCCAGTGCAGCTGCCGATAGTAGGGTGTCACGTGGTCGAATTTCTTCAGCCCGAAGATAAGTCTGACCGCAGCATTTTGCATTATTTGGAGACGTCTCATATTCTTTTGTGAATATATGACAATGCCAGCATCTATTAGATTTAGAACTGTCTAATTTTTGCATGAGGAACACGTTGAAGTCATTAGTCGTGGTGAACAACTAGGGGTGGGGGTGGGGGATCAGAGAAGGAGCGGGGGGGAGAATAAGGGCGGGGGAGGAGCACTTCTACCCCGGGCGCCTCAATATAAACTATTTGATGTGAGAAAGCAGAAGCGCAGACATAGCTGTTCTAACAGTAATCAAAAGTAGATTTGTGTTGACCAACATGTTAAATTATAGTAGCTTTCTTCAACTGAAGAAACCAGCACACAATGTCTGGATTGTTCCTACAATTGTCTCCCACCCAGCACAGCAAAAAAAAACAAAAAAACAGCCAAAAACCAACATCCTTTAAATCACAGAAATGATGTGAAATGTCTTATAAGTCACAGGCATGCTGTTACTGTCCTGATTTACGGTACACAGAGGCAGATTTCAGGAAGTTTCCCAGTCAAGAGAGCATTGTTGTTGTAGAGCAGAGTTTTGGATATCCAGCCATCAGATCAGTTGTAGAGAGTTGCGCTGGGACAGAAACCCCACCCATCCCCGCCCGTCCCCGCCAGGATCCTCTCTGTCCCCACCCATCCCCGCAAGGAATTACCTCCATCCCCGCCCGTCCCCATAAAAAACTGCAATTACTTCTGACAGGATCATCAATTCCACAGTTTCTTTTGTGTTTGCGCTGCTGTTTTCCTTGTGGAATCTCTTTGGTGGAACCCTTTTTTTGTTTTCTGTTCAAGTAATTAACTTATAAACCCCCTCTTTTACTAAGGCTGACGTGTTCATTATATTCTATGGACGAACCCTGCTTCCTAAGCCTTCCATCCCCGTGGGAGTCCCATTGGCCAGAGGGGGGTCCCCATGGGAGTTCTGTGGGTTAGGGGGGATTCCCGCGATCCCCGTTCCCGTGCAGACCTCTAATCAGTTGAAGGGACTAGGAAGTGTGTGTGTAGAGCATGAAGGGTTAGTTTTAAAGGGAAATTGCATAGGCAAAAAATGTTTAGTAGATAATACCCCAGATCTTGGTATTTCAATAATAGGGAACTTGTCTGTTCGAAGTTCAGACTTTTTTTTTTTCCCCCTGCGTATCACCCAGTGCAAAAGCTTTTAGAAATCTGTGCTTTGAAAAATAAGCAAACCTCATCTTCTGTCTACTTAGGAAGAATCCTATCATAATTAATCAGTCTGCGCATATGTAACAATTCACTGAGATGGCGTGTTTATAATAAAATGAGCAATGCATATTAAATCGGCAAGCATTGGCTCCATGAGCAAGTTATCAACGATCTTAGTGTTGCGACTAAGAAATTGCATTAGAGGGGATGGTACTCCCATGTTAGAGACGGTAAGGGATTTTCTGGGCAATCATGAAATGTGGAGGACACGGAGTAGAAGGCATGCGTATTCATTTGGACCTTAGAGGAGCATTGTGAGAGAGATGTCTATTCCATGAGGCACTGGTGTTTTTACTCTTACTAATCAAGGGGGACTTTTGCTAATGATTAGTGCATAGGAATAAATTAGGTCTTGTAGCAGATAACATGAGCTAATGCTAGTATAAGACTCTTAAGTTTTAGGAAACCAGAATTTGAACAGCGCAGATAGAAAATGGAACATATTTCGGGGTCCACATTTTCCTCCATCTGTTCGCCTTCCCTCAGATACTAAGGAGTCTCATTCCTCTGGACTCAGCTTATCTAAGGCCATGGAACAGTATTACCAGAACAAGGGCATAGCCCTCCATTTTTGGGGGCACCTAGGGGTGGACTGGTGGGGGACAAAACATTCTTTCCTCCTGTTTTGTTCCCCTTCCCACTCTAAATATACCTTTGCTGGCGGAGATGCTGAGTTTGTTCAAGAACTCTATGTGTGCGAGACATCACAGTATTGATGGCTGAAGGGACACCACTTCTGCGTTAAGGAAGCAGTGCAAGGAGGAGGGGGGGTGACTTGGGCACTTTATTTATTTGGCTGGCAGGGCTTCAGTATCCAAGTGGCCAGGGGAAGGGGAGAGTGGGAGGGTAAGTGCCCGGATTGGCAGTGGGGGGTTCTCAAACCCATCCATGACAATGCGTTAAAAATGTAAACATCTTAAATGCTCGCCTCTTTTAACATAGTAATATGACATAGAGGGGCATTTTTTATTTTTGGATAGTTTTTATGTAAAAACATGGTCATTTTCGAACCAGAAAAGCATCTATCTTTTTAGTTCAAAAATTAGCCCTAGTCGGGATTCGCCTGCATGCTTTCCCCCGCCACCGCAGCCCACCGTCATGCAGCCATCCTTCCCTCCCATCTGACCCGCTGACCGCGAGCAAGTCCTACATACCGGTACTTCCTTCCAAATCAGCGTCAGGCTGGCAGCACTCTAAACAGGCTGCTTCAGCCTTGTCCGCCGGTGAATTCTCTCTGCTGCGTTACTGATTACATCATCACGGCAGAGGGAAATCACTGATTTGGAGGGAAGTACCGGTGTGTAGGGCTCGCTCGCGGTCGGCGGGGTTCGGATGGGAGGGAGGGAAGGATGGAGGGTCAGCGGGGGGTTTGGCTGCGTGGCGGGGGGGTGCTCAAGGGATGGGAGGGAGGGAAGGATAGAAGCTGGGCAAGGGTTTTGCTGCACGGGGATGGGAGGGAGAGGAGGAAAGATGTTGCACATGTGTGGGAGAGAAAGGAAAGAGGAAGAATTGGGATGAAGGAGAGGAAGGGAGAGATGATCATGTACGTACCTCGAAAATAAGACCTAGTGTGTTTTTTGGGCCCCAAATTAATATAAGACACTGTCTTATTTTCGGGGAAACACGGTACTGTGCCTAGATAGATACATAGGTGATTTTGTCTAATTTGTATAAAAACCCATTTGTAAATTATAGGTTCTTTTGAATGATGCCTGTCAATCGTTACCTATGGCACATTTATAGAAAGTAGTACAGGCATGAGATGCTTTATCCATATCGTCTACAATACAGTGTATCCTGGAAGGTAATGGCCATTTCCTGGAGTTACAAATCCTTAGTGTGAGCAAAATCTTTTTTTTTTTTCTTCCAAGGCTGTCCAGGTGCACTGTGACCCGATACTATAACCTGCTATTGAGGTTTCCTGTTTTGTAATTAAGCTACAGTGAATTTTTTGAGGCAATCAATACACAGCTGAGGGCCAGCCATCAATTATGGGACAGCTGGGCCACCCTATATTTCAGAATGGGTTTGTTTTGCACTTTAAAAAAAGTAATTGCCAATAGGCTGAATTATAAATGCCGGGTTTTAGGCCCATGGGATTGGAGGCAGCCAGCGTGTTAACTCTTCACAGGTCTGAAAATGGAAACCTTGCCACGATATTTCACACCAGCATCGCATGTCTTCACATAAATATACTTTCACTCTAAATCAGGACGGTGTTTTCTGTATTGAGTAGTTCTGGTTTAAACCTAGGATTGATTTCAACCAAATCGGATCCTTCTAGCCGAGGGGTGGGCAAACGTTTTGTTTTAGGAGTGGGTACGGTGCTTGGCAAGAGGTTCCCTTCTCACTTGAAGAGACATGAGAGTCTCCTACAGAAAGTGATGACAGCCTCCTAGAACAGCACCTTTGGTGGCAGAACCCTTTGCCTGATCCTGAGACCGGCTGAATGGTATTGGAGGCCCTAGGTCAGGGGTGGGCAACTCCGGTCCTCGAAGGCCGGAATCCAGTCAGGTTTTCAGGATTGCCCCAATGAATATGCAAATGAATCTCATGCATATTAATTGGGGAAATCCTGAAAACCCGACTGGATTCCGGCCCTCGAGGACCGGAGTTGCCCACCCCTGACCTAGGTAATCTTCAGCTGTTCTCCTCCCCCCTCCCCCTACCAAATGGCTCATTGTCCTACCATCATTCAGCATTTCCCCTTCCCCTCTCTCTCTCCCCTCCATCCTTCGAGTGGCCAACATCTTATTTCCCATTTCCTGTCTCCGCCCCAAGGCCAGCGTCTCCCCACCTCTTTCCGATCCACTTCTAGGGTAGAGCTGACACTTTACTCCTACCACCTCCCGTGCTGCACCAAGGTTTTAAAGAAGATTGCGCCCTGAAGTGCGGCAGTGTCCTCCTTTCCAACCGGAAGTCTGCATCAGAGAGGGTAGGAGAAGGCAGCGTGCGAGTGTGGGCCTGTGCTCATGGGGGTCCAAGCAGCATTCAATCTTGTTTAAGCTTCAGGCCAGTGTTGGAGTATAAAATGGGGTGGCTTTTGGTCCAGCTCCCCGAAGAAGTGTTTAACCATGACACGCTAGCAGCTGTACTCAGAGATGGATCCTCGGTGGATATAACCAGCAAATTACGTGCTTCGTTTACAAATGTCTCAACAGGCATCTAAAACTGATTATGGCTAAGACCAAGCTCCTTATCTTTCCACCTAATTTTCTGAGCCCTCTCCCCCAATTCTCTATTTATATGGACAACGCTCTCCTCCTCCCTCTGTTGTCAGCTTGCAACCTCAGGGCCACCTTTGACTCTTCTTTCTACTTCTTCGCTCAAATCCAACGAACCACTAAAGCCTGTCGCTTCTTCCTCTATAATATCACCAAAATCCAACCTTTCCTTTTTGAGCACACTCATCACCAATGTTTAGATTACTGCAACTTGCTTCTTGCAGGTCTTCTGCCCAACCATCTCTTCTCTCCAGTCCATGAAAAATTCTGGTGCACAACTTATATTCCACGAGAGCCGCCACACTCGTATTACCCCTCTCCTCAAGTCCCTTCATTGGCTCCCTATCCATTTCCCAATACAATTCAAACTTCTCTTACTGACCTACAAGTGCATTCAATCTGCAGCTCCTCAATATCTCTCCTCACTTATCTCCCCCTGTCCTCCCCCTCCCTCGTGAATTCCATTCAACAGGTAAGTCCCTCCTATCCGTACCCTTCTCCTCCACTGCCCAGTCCAGACTCCTCCCCTTCTATCTTGCTGCACCATGTGCCTGGAACAGACTGCCTGAGTCATATGTCTCTAGCAGCATTCAAATCCAAGCCAAAAGTCCCCTTTTTTGAGGCTGCTTTCAACGCCTAACTCCTATTCATTGTAAAATGTCCATTCTATTATTCTCTCTGCAAGAAACGCCACAACCCCTATATGTCCTGTCTGTCCAAATTAGATTGTAAGCTCTTCTGAGCAGGGACCGTCTATTACATGTTAAATTTACAATGCTGCATATGCCTTTCAGTGCTATAGAAATAATAAATAGAAGTAGTGTGCGACATTATTCTGCTGTGCTTTCTCTAGGTGAACTTTTATGAGCCTGCTGCAGTCCAGTTTCATCTCGGATTCTCTTGTCCATAATTTCAATTTGGAAGACCTGGTCTTCTGGCAGATTTCTTTTCTAAAAGAGTAGCAGAAATTGGCACATCTCGACCTGGACATTGCAATTACTTTTTTCTATCCCTTACCTAAAAGGGAGCTTTATATGTCCACTATTTTCCAAAAGGTACAAGTTGCTCATTCAGCCTTTCCCTGTAGGCACAATCTGAGCTATCAGGTGTTTTCTAGCTGAAGCAGATGCTTGTGGAATCCATCTTATGTGCACAGATTGTGACACATTGAATATGTCTTCTAGAATTTCAGCTTACTGTATTGCTGCCAGATGTCATGTGTTTTTGTGCATCTAGCCTGCGTGAGGATGTTCTTATGAGGCTGGCAGATGCTCTTTGTATTGGAGACTCCCTTTTTGGATAAGGTAAGATGGATGCCATTAAAGACCACTGGTCAACTTTTAAGCTTCTCTCTACTGTGTCATCATCATGAAGGCGAATGAGTGCATCCCAGTACTCTTAAGTTATGGAAGAGCCTTTTGCCATTTACCTGGCAGCCTCAGCAAACTCGGCTTACTACGTTCGCCAAACTGTGGCGGCAAGAAAGAGGATAACACATCTCAAGACAATTGGCAACTGAATTTAATGATTTAAAAGTAAAAAAAACCCAACAAAACGTGCAGGAACTGCTTTGGATTTAAATGAATTGCTGTTAAGTGACATCATTTGTCTTGACTGCCTTTGTGATGTGGCAACAAGAACCCTGGATGCTGATCAGACTCCTACTCTCTGCAATGTTTTTCCATCATGTGCCCAGCTGTGCAAGCATCTTACTGTTACTGCAACAGATTCGTCCACTGTTGCTGGCATCAAGGAACATTTCTAACATGTAATACACTTTCCACTACACAGTTTAAGATCTCTTCTACACCTATGTCTGAAAGGCAAACCAGTTACCTTCCCAGATGATGTGAAAACATAGGCAACTGAATCTTTGGAAAGGTTGTACCAAAACCATATTGAAATGGAATGCTCCGTTTGCGATTTATAAGCAGTTGTACAGAATATTGTCCCTTTTTATACTTATAATAAAACGATTTAAATATAAAATCATAAGTGTTCAAAGCTTGTGCAAATGAGGACAGAGCCCACGGGAATGGGGGTCAGAACTGACAGGGACACACTTTGTTCCCAGGTCATTCTCTATGTTATCTTTTGCCAACCTCACTACACTCGCCTCGCCCATCTTCTCAAATCACTTCCCTGGCTTCCTATACGCCTTTACCTGCAGCTCAGACTCCTATTACTAACCTACAAAGCCCCTCATTATCTCTCCTCTCTTCTCTCTCTTAATACACCTCCCCGAGAACTCCGTTCCTCAGGCAAATTGCTTTTATCTGTTCTCTTCTCCTCCACTTCCAGTGCCAGACTTCGTTCCTTTCAACTTGCCGCTCCATATGCCTGGAATAAACTGAGTCTGTCCAACATGCTAGTTTGAAAAGACCACCTTTTTGAGATAGCCTTCATCTCGTATCCCTACTCCCCTCTGCCCTTTGCTCACCCCTCTCGCCAGCAGTTTAATCATCCCTTCTAATTGTAACCCCCCCCCTTACCCTGGCATTCTGTTTGTCTGCCTTGATCACTTAGATTGTAAGCTCACTCGCGCACAGACCATCTCCTTTGTGACTCTGTACAATGCTGTGTAGTGCTCTTGAAATAATATTCGTATCAGTACTATGTTAAAGCAGTTAAATGCTATTCTGTAGATGCTATTGGAACTGGCATGGTGTTCAGTGCAAGGAGACATATGCATGGGAGGGTCATCGGAGTGCCGTCACACGATCAACTTGGAAAATGGTGCATGTTGCACACGCATTTGCCACATTTACGTGGCTGCTGTAATTGGGGGCATGGAAAAGTAAGGTGCGGCGACGCTGGGTTACATTAGTATCCTGTAATGGCATCTCGGCACCCATGTAACTTCAGGGCACTTAAAAAGGGGGGCCCGCTTATACAGGGTGGGCCAGGGAAAAGCAGCCCGCCTCCAGGCGATGAACGAGCAAGTGGATTGTTTCTATTCACTCACCCACAAGTTACAACAGATGGTGAAAGTGTGGTAGGGAGGCAAAATTAAAGCCGGAACATTGAACACAGGGCAACACCACGTCGCCAGACAGAGAGCAAGGGGCTACGGCCTCCTCCCAAGAACGTGGCAACGGTATTAGAGGCGGGTCACTTTTCCGTGGCCCACCCTATAGAATTTCCCCCTTCCCTTCCCCCCCCCAATGATAGAATATGATATCAGCAATAACAAATATGCAGCTCCTAAAATGAGTCTACATCAGGGGTCTCAGAGTCCCTCCTTGAGGGCCACAATCCAGTTGGGTTTTCAGGATTTCCCCAGTGCATATGCACGAGATCTATGTGTATGCACTGTTTTCAATGCATATGCATTGGGGAAATCCTGAAAACCCGACTGGATTGTGGCCCTCAAGGAGGGACTTTGAGATCCCTGGTCTACATAGTGTTTTTTGTTTATTTTGCTTCCAGTTGTGTTTTCAAGCTGTTGCCAATTTCATTTCCAAACTTAGTCTAGTTTCCTGCAAGAGGGATGCAAGTTTTTGAATAAGTGCAAACAGCTAGGGGGGGGGTGGGGGGCTGGTCTTTGCATGTATACCAAGCCTAACGGTTACAGGAGGACTTCAAAGGAGATGCCTGCGTTGACCTAAAATGTTGGTCACAAAAAGCTCTCGCAGCCGGTGCACTTCTTTTATTACAATTTTTCGGCAGTATGAAAAATAATTGTTTCCATATGGCTTTTGGGGCCTCCAGGCGCCCTTTGACCTCCCCCCAACCCTCCTCCACTGAGGTCCAACTAAGGAGCACTGGCAGTAATTGAAAGGCTACGGCAAAGTGAGCTCCTGCCTTAAAAGATAAGGCACACATTATACGCCACGTTACTTAAATTGCCTGGAATATTTTTAAACGCGAGAACACGTACACCGCCACAAACTCATTTCGGTTTGAAAGGGACGGCGTGCAAACAGTAGACCCAGTTAAAGTGTCCAAGTGTGATTGGAGATGTAAGTTTACAGAGATAAAACAGCTTTTCCTACTTTTTACAGCCAAACTACAAAGCGAGGGAGATATTTACAGGGGTGGGGGAGGGGGCAGAGAGAGAGTGATCTTTAATGTGGAACAGATGAAGCGACGTCAAGTTTGAAATAAAAACAAAAAAATTAGGCGGTGCTTTGTGGAAGGGCTTCTGTGTTAGGCTTCATGGGTTGAATTTGGAAGGATGAACTGGAGAGAAGGGCGTTTTTGTGCTGAAGGATTTGTGAGCCCAGCTGGAAGAATTACTACAGTGGGCCGTGTTTTCTCTCTCTTTTGGTTTGTTTGTTTTTTTTAAAATTCTTGTCTGCAGTACGACTATAGTTTTTCACCCAATTAAAACCTCCTACCGCGATCGCTGTGCCATTTGAAGTTAAAAATATTGGGATTTTTAGCAAGGAAAGACTACAGCGGCATAAACTTAATCCCCAGTCTCCTTTGCCAAGTCAACAGCTATGGAACATCCAAGGATTTCGAAGAGCTAAGCTGAAGGTGTTGCCTGACATTAACCATGCTTTCATTATTGTTTGAAGCAGGATTATTTCACATAGTTACATCGGAGGGTGTGTATAAATACGATCAGGTTACACCACCAGCAAAATATATGTATGCCCTTTTTTTTTTTTCCAACTGCAAAAGGATATTCTGAAGTTCGCTAATGCCCATTTCAGCTGGGGATCACTCGGATTTTTAAAGAGCGTTTTAGCGAGAGGCAGATTAGCTAAGAATGGCAGATGTTTATTGTAGCAGAATTACATGGAGACAAAACCAGTGCGTACCAGTGACTTTCTGTTTTCTGTATGTGGAAGGTACATTTTTATAAGAAGGCACCTATGTGAAAATTTCAAAAAGTGCCCATTTTATATATGGATTATGTTTTTTTTTAAAATTTATAGTCTGCCTTTCACAAAACGGAGCACATCATCACACACACACACAATATAGCTGCACAAACACCATTTCAATCATTATACAAAGATTAAAAATTCATAACACTGCTTTGAACTGGCCTATATGGCAAAAAGTGTGAGATCTGCACTTTACAACACCTTCTTCACCACAACAATTGGATGGCTTTTGAAGAAATATGCAGAACCGGATGACAAATATTGTAAATGGTTGCAGTTAAAACGATGTATTAATGCAGCGACTAAGATGGTTAAGGGGCTGGAGGAGCTGCCGTACAGCGAAAGATTAGAGAAACTGGGCCTCTTCTCCCTCGAACTGAGGAGATTGAGAGGGGACATGATCGAAACATTCAAGGTACTGAAGGGAATAGACTTAGTAGATAAGGACAGGTTCTTCACCCTCTCCAAGGTAGGGAGAACGAGAGGGCACTCTCTAAAGTTGAAAGGGGATAGATTCTGTACGAATGTGAGAAAGTTCTTCTTCACCCAGAGAGTGGTAGAAAACTGGAACGCTCTTCCGGAGTTTGTCATAGGGGAAAACACCCTCCAGGGATTCAAGACTAAGTAGATAAGGACAGGTTGTTCACCCTCTCCAAGGTAGGGAGAATAAGAGGGCACTCTCTGAAGTTAAAAGGGGACAGATTCCGTACGAACGTAAGGAAGTTCTTCTTCACCCAGAGAGTGGTAGAAAACTGGAACGCTCTTCCGGAGTTTGTCATAGGGGAAAACACCCTCCAGGGATTCAAGACAAAGTTAGACAAGTTCCTGGTGAACAAGAGCATATGCAGGTAGGGCCAGTCTCAGTTAGGGCACTGGTCTTTGACCAGAGGGCCGTCGCGTGAGCGGACTGCTGGGCACGATGGACCACTAGTCTGACCCAGCAGCAGCAATTCTTATGTTCAAAGTTTTACCATTACCCCTCTCAAAGGTGTAGCATCTAAATGGAATAAGTTGGTGAGGAGTTTATCTACGAGGCCTTCCATTAGCTTGACATATAGTGGAATTGAAGCTATGGGTCTGTAGTTGGATGGTTGATCTGTTGCTCCTTTCGGACCTTTTAAGATCAGGGTGACGATGATTTCGGAGAGGTGTTGTGGGAAAAGGCCATCTGTGACCATGGTTTGCATCCATTGAATGTGGAGAGTGTGGAATTTTAGGCTGGAGGTTTTAACAGGTATGGAGGGCATTGGTTGAGGTCGCAAACTGCGTGGCTGTATTTTTTTATAGAGTTTGTTGAGGTCGGACCGTTGTATTGTGGAGAAGTGGGACCAGTTTCTATGCTGCAGCTGCATATTTTTCTGTGGGGGGCATTGTGATCTCTTTTAGGTGGGTTGGGGTTCCTGCGAAGTTTGTCCTGGCAGTTGTAATTTTGTTTTTAAAGTATTCAGCTAAAAGGGTGGCTGAAGGGGGAGGGGTTGTTGTTTTTGGCTAGGTAGGATTTGGTGTCTGTTCTTTTAGTGGTTCATAGACAAAACCGCCGAAGACAAAGGCACGCGCCGACAACTGAGCGCAAGATGGAAGTGCGTGCTGAAGAAAAAGAGTGTTTTTAAGGGACTCCAAGGGGGGGTGTTTGTTGGGGAACCCCCCCCACTTTACTTAATACAGATTGCGGCGGCATTGTGGGGGGTTTGGGAGGTTGTAACCGCCCTCATTATACTGGAAACTTTACTGTTTCCCTGTTTTTTAGGGGAAAAGTGAAGTTTTCAGTAAAATGTGGGGGGTTACAACCCCCCAACCCCCCCCAATGCCCCCCAACGCGGCACAATCTGTATAAAATAAAGTGGGGGGTTCCCCCACCCCACCCCCGTCGGAGCCCTTTAAAACCGTCATTTTCTTAGGCGTGCGCCTCCGCGTTGCGCTCAGTTGTCTGCGCGCGCCTTTGTCCCGGCGCGCTTTTGACCTGACACCCTTTTAGTAATTGGAATAGTTTTTTTGTGTCTTGGGCTTCAGCGATGGTTACCAGAGACAGAAACTTTACACACTATTTGTTAAATTTTCTATATTGCTCTCCTAGGGGAACTCAGAACGGTTTACATGAATTTTTTCAGGTGCTCAAGCATTTTTCCCTGTCTGTCCTGGCAGGCTCACAATCTATCTAGTGTACCTGAGGGAGGGGGGGAATTAAGTGACTTGCCCAGGGTCACAGGGAGGAGCCTGGGTTTGAACCCGCAACCCCAGGGTGCTGAGGCCCCCCCCTTCCCCCCCCCCCGGTGTAGCACAAGGTTGCTTTTTGGTGGAAGAGGGGCAGTACAGAAAGGAAAATATATTGACATTTTTTTTCCCCAGCATTCTGTTTATGTCTGGAAGGAATCAGTAGTCCAGTGAGGAGAGGGGCTTCATTATTTCATACCCCATAGGTAATGCCTAAGCCCTTCCCTAGTATTTAAGTGCTTCTTAACTGCTGGTTTTCCATCTGTGTACTAGTCCCAATACTGTAAACCTAGTCCACAGAGCATGACCTTGTGGCCTGCTTTGTTTGTACATCTGTCAGAGCAATATGTTCCCTCTCCCCCCCTCCCCCCGCAAATGCAAATATGCTCCGTATGTTACATGCATCGCAGAGTTCCTTAGTCAACAAATAAACGGAAGGCAAAACTGTACCTAATACCCATTTAATCTAAATTCCTTTTATAAACATAAAGAAGCCTTTTAAGAGAAGCTTTAATTCAGACTAGCACCTTGATTTGTGGTTGCCATGGAGAATCAAATCTGTCATTTGACGAGAGAAGTCACCCATTTATGACAGCACTTTATCTTGTCTCTCCAGGGAAAGAAAATGTCAAAAGTGAGAGCTGAAAAAATTAAAAGCCTTGAAACACCAGAATTTCTTGATTTTCATTTTTATTATTCAGCTATCATATCCGTTCCGATAATAGCAACTTGGTGAAAAATAAATAATGTTTCTACAGTAAAATCAAATATTTCCTGTTGGAGCGGACAAGGCTCTTTTGTGACTGTCAGCGCTGTGAAGTCTGGCTAAGAAATAGTATTATTAGATAAATCCCACAGTGCCAAAATCCCATTTTTTTTCATTATATTGTCAAAATAATTATACCCCGTGTAATTTGGGGAAGGCGTTGCAGAATAAATAAACTAGTCCATTGCTGGAGATTGCCGCGAGCTTGTATTCATCGGGCTGGTTTTGTGAAACCTGAGGAAAAACGATACAAAGAGTGAGTCATTTATAGCTTTCTATAAAAGGGATGCCTGGTTGCTCTTTTTTGTGTTATTAGTAAATAACAAAAGTACGACTCTGCAGTATCGCGATCATCACCCTTCTGCCCACACCTATTTCACGAGAGCAAGCCCTTCTGCCGTAATAGGTATCGGTTTTACTTTTAGCCATAAGTATCAGGTTGTATTCTGTCAGGAGCCCCTGACTGTGTCTTGTATGTAAAGAATCAGGAACCATTAGGAAGTGGTTAGTCTTAATATAGAGTGCGATTGGTGACTGCCTTTGAGAATACCACAATAAAAGAATATCGATGCTTTGACAAGACATATAGAAATCTCCCCCTCTGTACCTGTGTGTCTGATGTATATAGAGACTAGAATGTTTCCACGTATAGCACGCCTGGGGGAATTATGTGCAAAAGTTTTAAAAATTCTGCAAAATTCTGCTCTGTTTGTAGTGTTTTTGCACATCCTAAGGTCTAAAATTTTCTCCCGTTTCCGTCTTTAAGCTCCAGTTTCCCCCTCACCAATGGTACGTTCACAATTCTCTGCCCCACCCGCTTCACTGTGCTCCTGGAATTGGCTCTCTTTCTCCCCCGCGGAGATTGCATGGTAGGAAGAGGAGGAAGTGACCCGATGTGCAGTGGTTCACTTCCTCCTCCTCCCCATAATTTCTATTCAGGAAGGGGAGAGACCTGTTGCCGGCACTGAGAAGAATTTTGCACAATAATTGCAGAATTCTGTGTGTTCTGCAGGGTGGGGGAATTCTATCAACATTATTTGTGTTATGTGGCAGTTTTCATAATTGATAAAGCAAGTAGGTCATTTCTTAAAGATATACGTATGCATATATTTGTAGACACATGCATGCATATATAAGAACATAAGAATAGCCTTCCTGGGTCAGACCAATGGTCCATTAAGCCCAGTAGTTTTAAATTGTACACTTTCACCAAAACAATATAATAAATGTTGCAAAAAAGTGAACAGTACTGCTGCAGTTTCAATGAAGGGAGTTTCAAATGAATGGAGGCCCAGTAGGCCATTCTCATGGTGGCCAATCCAGGTCATTAGTACCTGGCCAAAACCCAAAGAGTATCGAAATTCCGGCACCCCAAATAGTAACAACATTCTGTGCTACCGATCCAGGGTAAGCAGACTATGGACTTTTCCTCCAGGAAATTGTCTAAGCCTTTCATAACACCAGCTACGCTATCCGCTCTTTCCACAACCTCTGGCAATGCGTTCCAGAGCTTAACTATTCCCTGAGTGAAAAATACATTTCCCTCCTATTGATTTTAAAAGTATTTCCCTGTAACTTTGAGTGTGCCCTAGTTTTTTTATAAATAGGTGAAAACCTAGACAGAAATATATCTCTTGACATCATAGGTGTGTTTAATGAGGTCATGGCATAATATGCATATTGTTTAAAATGGAAACGTGTTTGTGGGGGGGGGGGGTGTAATTTTCTCTGTAACCCACCTAGTTGCCAGGTGCATAAAGACATCTGTATGCATCTACGTTCAACTCATTTTCAAAGAGAAATTAACAGGGTTGTTTCTTGTTGAAAATGAGCCATCGCATACAAAAGTGGGTGCTTGTGAAAGATTCATGTACTTAGCACCTCTTATATGTGTGTGTGTATGTGTGGTGGGTGGGGGGGCAAGCCAACATGCGTACACAGCAAAAGTAGATGTGAATCATCCGTTCTTCTCCTCTGGAATGCCTTTTTTTATAGCATGGATAAGAGTGCAAAGAGTTGTAGTGAGTTATTAGGACAAATTGCATTGCTTTCTTGAGGTTCTAGGAGTGCCCCTATATCTCAAACTGATTGTTATATCTTTAGGTGCCATTAGATCAGGGATCTCAGAGTCCCTCCTCGAGGGCCACAATCCAGTCGGGTTTTCAGGATTTCCCCAATGAAAATGCATGAGATCTATGTGCACGCACTGCTTTCAATGCATATTCATTGGGGAAATCCTGAAAACCCGACTGGATTGCGGCCCTCAAGGAGGGACTTTGACACCCCTGATCTAGACCATATGAATCTCAAAGCTCCTCCTTGAGGGCTGCAATCCAGTCGAGTTTTCAGGATTTCCCCAATGAATCTGCATGAGATCTATGTGCATGCACTGCTTTCAATGCATATTCATTGGGGAAATCCTGAAAACCCGACGATTGCGATCCCTCAAGGAGGGACTTTGAGATTCCTGCCTTATCATGTGTTTTATTAAGCCACTTTGATTTTGTCTAGTATCCCTGATTTTTAAACTGTTTCTATGTAAATTTTATATTGTACACCGCTTAGAAACCTGATTAAGCGGTCTAAAAAGTTTTTTTTTAATAGACTTGAAACTTGATACAGCTCTTTCTCCGCATTCGTGGGGCTTAGGTGCAGAGCCGGCCCGCGAATAGGGAAGGGAGAGCTGTATACAGATATCACTAATGAATAAGACTGAACTTCAAATGCCCAAGACCAATCGATGCTTAATGGGGTATGAATATCATTACAAGTTCACAGAAAACTCCTAACAGGGTGTTTTGCTGAAAAAAAAATGTTGAAAATACATATACTCAGATTTTAAAATGGCAAAAGTAGTTAGCTTGTTCCAACGGGAGCTCAGCCGTTTCGCTAATTAAAGCTTCCTCAGGGGTTTAGAAACTTTTGCGGTCCGATTTCACTATTTCAGCTTTTTGTTCACTTGAACCTAGAATTCATAAAGCTTTCGACTAACTGTTTGTTGACTGATCTTTTCAAACCCTCGTGCAATAGTTCAATTTGACCACTTTAAAGAAACCTTAAATTGATCATTGTTGTTATAAATCGAAAAGTTAATTGACAGAATCAGATGCAGGAAGGAAAAGTCGGCTCATCTCCTGGATTATTTGCAAGGTCGTGCAACACCGTCCGGCATTCCCCATAGCTCCCTTTTCATGCCTGTCATTGTATACATGAATACAGACACAGTACCCTCCTCTTTAGTGGTTTTCTTGCATTTTGTTCCTATATTTTTAAAGATACATGTAGACACACTAAGCTACCTGAGGGAAAACTGGCATTTTGTTTTTGCATTTGATTTTTCATCACTGTAAATAAAAAATGCTCGTGTGTAATAGTCTCCAGTATGCCTGCATTGCAGTAATATCTAATTTGATGTTCAAGTAATCTTGTGTCTGTGAGATAGACCTATAATAGAAAGCCCTTTAGCAAGGCTTTAGTGTAAATATCGGACCAGTGGGGGAGCTGCCTTCTGGAATAGCTATCCCTGGAAGAGATTATAAAGTTATATAGATACAGATATATAGATAAAAGCGAGTTGTGTTCTCGTCATCTGAAAATGAACTCTCAGGGCTAGGATTGATTGCCTTGGCTGGTGTTAATTTGCTGTAGAAAAGCTTTCAGAACAATATTTTTCTGTCTGAATATCTAGCTTTATTTTTATATTTCTTAATATAAATACATTTACCTGGACAGTTATTTAAAATATTTATATTGGATTCTAGAAGGAGAATGGAGAAGGCATTCAGAGGTGCATAAAAAGATATATGTATATTTCATTTGACTCTTTCTGCCTTTCCTCCGTTGGAATCCAAAGTTCTTGTAGCTCTTTGAACAATTTTGGAACAAGTTTGGAATTGGCAGCTGTTAACACTTGGGTTGTAGCCTATAAATTGTGGATCTGGGGTTCAAATCCCCTGCTTTCCATCCATGTGCACCTTCTCCTCCCTCTCTCTGCCCTCCCCCTTGTCGGGATCCGACACTTTTTGTTTCCATCACTGCAGTTCCACACTTTCTTTGGCGCTCCCCCCCCCCCCCCAGAAGCTTTCCCTCTTCTACTGCTTCCGACTGTAGGGACAAGAAGCTGTAGCAGAGGAAAGGTTTCTGGTGCCGAAGGCAGCGTGTTTTATGTCATTCATGCTGCCTGCGGCCCAAAGAGTGCAGGACAGCAGCGCTGGAAACAAAAGGTGCTGGATCCCAACTGAGGGGGGGATGATATTCTTCACAGGCTCCACGGGCCAACCGCAGAGATCTCGGAGGGCCACCACTGGCTCGCAGGTCTTGCAACGAAGACCACCATCATAGAGCAATTATTGTTATAAGCTAAGGCTCTTAACACTTGCATTGTGAGGTCATGGAGCATTATGGTTATAGAAACAAAATCGGCAGATAAAGGCCAAATGGCCCATCCAGTCTGCCCATCCGCAGCATTCACTATCTCCTCCTCTCCCTATGAGGTCCCACGCATCTGTCCCATGCTTTCATGAATTCAGACGCTCTTTGTCACCATTACTTCTACCAGGAGACTAGTCCACGCATCTACCACCCTTTCTGTAAAAAAAGTATTTCCTTAGATTACTCCTGAGCGCTGTCACCTCTTAACTTCATCCTATGTCCTCTCATTCCAGAGCTTCCTTTCAAATGAGAGACTCACCTCATGCGCATTTATGCCACATAGATACTTAAACGTCTCTCTCCCACATTTCCTCCAAAGTATAAATATTGAGATCATTAAGTCTGTTCCCATACAACTTATGACGTAGACCACTGACCATTTTAGTAGCATTCCTCTGGACCATCCTGTTTATATCTTTTTGAAGGTGCGGACTCCAGAATTGTACAGAATATTCCAAATGTTTGTCCCTCGATTTCCTGTCTTCTGTTTCCAATTTTTGTGTTCTAGTATTTAGACTAAATTTTACTGAATCAGCAGCACCTAGGATCGTAGATAGAACAAGTAACACATGTGTTTTAAAAATAATTTAGCATAGATTTCTATAGTCTGGCAGTGCTTCGTGTTACGTCTCTTCTACCAGCAGTAGATTTTCAGTTATCTCTTTTTCTATATACCCTTATGTCCTTTAATTTTTTTATTTGTCACTTTTTCTCTCTTTTCCGTTCATCCTTCTGCACCCTTTCCTTTTCTACCTTTTTTGTTGATCCATTTTTATATTTTTTTCTTTTTTGTCAGTATCCCCACACCTGTTTTTATTTCATATTTCAAAGCTTTGTTTTTTTCCTGCATGAACGCCAACTTTCTTAGAATTTATTTTTTTCCATTGTTCTACTATTGTCATTTATCTCCTATTTTGTTGTCTTTGCTAATATTTCTTTTCCTCAAATGTCTTTTCTTCTTTCTTTTTTTTTTTTTTTCCCTAGTGCCTCTGTCTGAAGTGGCTAAGTGAGCCAGAGCTGAGAGTTGACTGAAAGTGAGTCAGTGACTAGAATTATTGCTCGTCTATCACTTGATTCCTTCACAGCCAGCGATATCTCATTTCATCGTTTTAAACAGTGAGAAAGACAGATTGGGGACAAGAGCACTAAACTCTGAGATTTCAGATTCCCAAGCGCAACGAAATAAGGGGAAACCCCCCTCCCCCTGCTTTCACAGCAAAGGACCAAACCTTGAACTAAAATTAGAGTTGGTAAATTAGAACACAACTTTTGTCAACAATGTATAGCCGTGATTTGAAACCCATACAAGTTAATTTTGGCAATTGCTTGGAGTCTGACCCAAACCTCAATCATGGACCACTTATATGCATCTTGACATCAAAGTCATGTCAATTCAAGTTTTTTTGCGTACGTAAACGCGTTGCCGGAGGTTGTGGTAAGAGAGGTTAGCGTAGCTGATTTTAAGAAAGGTTTGGACAGTTTCCTGGAGGAAAAGTCCGTAGTCTGTTTTTGAGAAAGACATGGAAGGAAGCCACTGCTTGCCCTGCATCGGTAGCATAGAATGTTGCTACTCTTTGGGGTTCCAGAATCTTTGTTACTCTTTGGGATTCTGGAATGTTGCTACTCTTTGGGGTTTTAGAATCTTTGTTACTCTTTGGGTTTTGGCCTGGTACTAGCGATCTAGATTGGCCACCTTGAGGACGGGCTAGATACACCTTTGGTCTAACTCAGTAAGGCTAGTCTTATGTTCTATATAGCGTAGAGCTAAATCTTTGTCGTCACCGTTATTTTCATGGATAGGGGGATGGGACAAAGGGTATCTGCTCAACTAGTCACCATCTTTTCAATTTCTGCTGCGCTTTCGGGGAAATAGGTTTAGACAAATGTACGGCAATAGAATAAACAGTGTACATGAGCAGTTTCAAATACCAATTGATAGTAAAAAAACGCTTTTATGTTCAACTGTGATTAAGAAGCGCTTGAAGATCATGGGATGGGATTGTAAACGGAAGGATGAAAACTTTAATTCTAGATTTGAGCAAAATTGTTTGATTTAATGGCTAATACTTTCGATTCACCTGAAGAGAGTTGACAAAGCAACAAAACTTATTTTATTAATATCTGAGGGGGGGGGGGGACGGTGCAGCATGAATGCCGCAACCAACTTATTGTTGTCATGGGGCTTTAAAAAATTTTTTTTTTACTAAGCTGCACTAGTAAATTGGCTTACCCCCTCTCTTACAAAGGTGCGCTAAGCTAAACACGCACCAAACGCTAACATGCTATCCTATGGAGGCGTTAGAGGTTAGCACACGCATTGATTTAACGCATGCTAAATTTGCGCTAAAACGCTTAGTGGGGCCCTTTTTTTCCTATTTATTTAATTTCTGGCCATGTGTTTAAAACCCCCCCCCCCCCAAAAAAAAAACCAAACATACAAAAAAAGCCCCAGTAGCAAGAGGCTACTTTGGGGCTTCCCCAAATCAGCTCTGTGTATGTGTCAGTCACTTTCAGTGACCGATCAGACGGGACATCCGGGCAAATAATTTGCATGCAGACTTCTTGGAACATCAGTCGCTGTTCCAGAGTCGGCCAACAGCGACCCACATGGTCTGTTTTGTGCATCTAGCCCTAAGTCTCCTGCATTAATGTCGCCTCCTCCACGCGGTACTCTGCTACAATGTCAACACCCTGCAACTATGTAACCTCCCTCTCGAAACATTGTAGCCTCTTATTTTAATATTGTATATTTCCCCCATGACTTTGCACGGACGTCTTAACCTGTAAATCGCCTTGAACCAGTTCTGGCAAAGAACGATTCAGAAATCCTGATCACATTAATGTTTCCATTAATGTGCTAGCTGGTTGACGCTTCCACGCCCATTCTCTGCCCCAACTGCGCAGATGGCAAAGGGAGCGCAGAGGGACTGTTTCTATATGCGGTGCCTAGAAAAATGGCGCCTTACCGCATGCCAGTCAAATTTGGGCACCAAGTTAGGCGCTGGCATATTAGGCCTAAAATACTGACACTTAACTCATCCCACGCCCAATCTCTGTCCACTAACCACGCCCACTTTTTAGGTAGGTGCGAGTTAGGCGCCTATCCAAAAATTAATTTTATAAATTGTTTTTTTTAGAAAAAAAAAATCATTTTTAATGGTGCTTTCAATTACTGCCTTCAGTCTATAGAGTAGAGAGGGTATAGTAAAGCACAATAGGGTCCTTTTACTTAGGCGTGCTAACGTGTCCATTATAGTCTATGGACGCATTAGCATTTAGCGCATGCTGAAACATCTAGCGCTCCTTAGCAAAAGGACTCCAATGTTCTCTCTGTAGAGTCTGGGCAAATTGAAAATCTCAAAGCAAAAACAAAAAGACCAGAACTCTTTATCACAAATTCTTCTATACTACTCAATATGTGGCTCTATGAACTTCTTCAAAAAGTTAATGCTCAGAGACGCGGAGACCATGTGGGAGTCCCACCTGCAAGGTCTCACCATCCAATCACTGCAAACCTTTGAACAAGTAAAAATCTAGCGTGTGCTTCGTATTGAGTATCGCAAAGAATGACATGACATCATAAACTTATCACATCATAGAAAACCTTAACTGGAAAAATATGGAAGGGTCCCGACATGGCCCGTGTTTCGCAAACTGCTTCAAGGAACCCCACTGACTGGATTTCCAAGCCAATAACAATTCCCCTCAAAGCACGGGATTTGAACGCTTTTACAATAAAAGCAAGAGGCGGTGAAAATTCAGACTTGTCTCTCTTTAGTTACTCACAGTTGCTTCTTAACCAGAACGACTCTTAGTTGTTCAACTGATCTGTCGCATTGAACATCTTTTTGTGTCTTGAAGAGTCTCTCGATATTTGAGGGCTTGACTATTATGTAACATCTTGGCGCTTATTTATGGCATTGCTTTTCACGAATCTGGAAATTTGCCTAGCTTGCTTCGGAGTATGGTAGTGAAAATCATCCTCTTTGGGTGATTGGGATTTCAGATTTGATTGTCTGCCTTTCTAAACCCAAGCTCGGGTAAGTTGCATCATTAGGTAGCCCCCTTCCCTGGATGCCTGGAGGCAACAGAGGGGTTAAGTGGCCTGTGTACAGTCACAAAGAGCATCTGTGGGAGAGGCAGGATTTGAACCCTGATCGCCCTCTTTCTTAGCCCAGCTGCTTTAACCACAAGAGCTCTGTCGCTTTCTGGGTGTATAATCAAATGCATATTTTGTGCACTTTTCAGTGTGTTGCGTGGATGGTGTGTGTGGACTTTCGAGTATTAGGCTTTCCTTTCCTTTTTTTTTTTTTTAAACTTTATTTAGTTTTTAATGCCAACAAAAAGTACAATACAATTTATATACAAATAATTATAATCAACCAAGCACTTATAATCAATCAGTATCTATACAAAAGATAAAAATTCCCTCCCCCATCCATCATTACCATCAGGAATAATACCAAAACAAAAGATATACCCCCCTCCCGCTCCCCCCCCCCCTTTTGATTTCTTAGCAGTTCTGCAGTTGGAGAAGCTGATGAAGGAAACTCCACCCCACTGTTAATAGGAGGATAAAGGGCAGGCTATATGATCCCAGTCTCTCTTTGGGACTTTTGGTTTCCCTCTTCCGCACGTCGGCATTAACGGAATGAGAGCCTATTATCTTAAACAATGAACGTGTACTCGGTCATTGAAGTCAACACCTGTTCTTTTATTCAGGTCTGACAATACAAAGAGATGCTGGTTTAATAAATCACATTCAGAATGCAGCTTTGTGCAATGGAGATATGTTTAGAAACTATTATTTAGTTAGGCCTTACTTTGAAATTGAAATATATGTTGAATAGTCAAAGAATGTAGCTTATATGATGGAATGGAATTCTCACACCTATTAAGTACATTGTATTTTTAAAGTACTATGATGTTTTGTCTTTTAAGGAACCTGCACTATAATTAAGGTTCAGTGGTTTCCTAAATATATCTTTACTGTATCTCATAACTTCGGGTTGACATACATAAGTGGTGGCAGCAAACAAAGGATAATTAGTACCCTGAAATCTGCCCCCTTTTGATAACAGATGACATGAAAACGGTTTTGTGTTCAGTGGTGTAACAGCAGTTTAGAATGTGGGTTTATTGAGAGAGAGAGAGATTTTTTTTTTTCCATGGTAAAACTTTGTCTATCGTAGAATTTATCACCCTGTGGTTATAAAGATCGCTAGGGTTGTAGCATTATATATCGCATAGCCGATATATAATATATCACATAGCCGATATATAATATAGCGCATAACCGATTGTATTGGGAACATCACTCCGACTTGTTCATTTGATCTTCCTGCTGGTGTGCTCCGTGGCGCGCCTCGGGTCTGCTGCCAGCTGACGCGCCTCTATCATGGACACCTTTCTCTGGAGGGTGAAGGGAGGGGGGTAGAGGGAACAAGAATCTGTTCACGGACGGCCTTTGATAAATTACGGCATCCTTATGCCAGGCTTTTTTTGGCAGCAGTTTCCCTTTGATTAATACTGCGGAGTGCCAGTGAGTTAATGAGAGAGCATTTAAAAGGAATCCGTCCCATGGTGTTGAACTGGATAGCGAGACACCGCCGGCACACTTTCCCCCCTCCCCCCTCAATTGGTGTTGCAGTTTGGTCTTTGTTGAACTTGCTCACGGGTGCTGTTCACGATGGCCTGTTCAAAGCTGCCACTTTCCCAAATTGGAACTGTGAGTTTGGCAATTATAGTGCCTGGAAACAGGTCAATATACCATTTATATAAATACAACAAAATATTACCAGCCAAGTTGTATTTCTGAAACAACACACCTAAGGCTATTGCTGTGTTTGCTACATTTATTACATAAATTTATGCATAACTAAGGGGTTCTTTTACTAAGGTGCACTAATAAAATGCTATATTCTAATCTTTAGTGTGAGCTAAATCGGTTAGCACGCCTTAGTAAAAAGCACCCCTAAAAGTATCTGTTGCAGCTGAACCTGGAAGTATAGTACCTTTCCAGGAAAAGAACCTGCTTTTAAAAATCAAATAGTGGCTGTGCCTCTTAATTTCCCAATCAATTTCTTCCCCATCGGAGTTCCTCTGCTCTTGTTACCTCCTCTAATATAAACACCACCTTCTTTAGCTGCTTCCCAGTTGCTCATTAGATCCAAGATTTTGTGTATCGCCTCTCAGGTTCGGAGGGCCAGCATTAGCATTGGTAGGGGGCTAAGGAAAAGGATAAAGCTTCAGGTTCAGTGATGAAGACTGCCTTGAATGGTTGCACCATCTACTTTCCATTGGAGGAGGGGGGGAGTCTCTGCATTGAGAGAACAGGAGATAGGGTGCAGTCCCTTTCTTGGCTATGGCTGCAGATGCTGGCAATGTTAGAGTAAAGGAGCCGTGATACTGATCTGCAGAACAGCTAGAGTTACTTCTAAAGGCTTTACATGGCTGGACACTTAAGCAGGCCAGGGTCTCGGGTGCTTATTGGTGGCAGAACAGGCATGCACCGCTGTCTGCCAGCAGGAGGAAAGGTACTTGATAGTGTGGTAGTCTGTGTCGCACAGGGCCAGTCTCTAGGTCAGACATAGGCAAAGAACAGCCCGCAGGCCATTTGCGACCGGTTCAGTTTTTTTAATCCGACCCCCGCCGACCGCGAGCCCTACATACCTCCCTCCAGAGCAGCGTCGGGCCGGCAGCACTCTAAACGGGCTGCTTCGCGGCCTTCTCTTGTCAGGGAATTCCCTCTGTCGCATCGCTGATGATGTCATTAGTGACACGACACAGGGAAGGCCCCGGCAGGAGAAAGCCGCGAAGCAGCCGGTTTAGAGTGCTGCCGGCCCGACGCTATTAAACGCCGCGCCTTTTGCAAGCAAGGTTCAAAGATTAAAGGAGAAGGGTGGGGAAAAGAAAATCTGCACTATACTCCTTCACTTCTTCCGTCACTCGTTTGGGCTGGCGCCTGGGGGGTAATGAACATTCTAAGCCTGGTTCAGAGCACGGACCCCAGGTGCCCATGGCTACCCTCACATATTTAAAAAAAATAAATAAAATAGCACCTTCATGCTTGCACTTCCATGGGTAACTGTACACTTTTGTGCATCAGTTTCACCAGGAATATGTAAGTGTGAGCGACTGGCGTACAAAATTGCCCTTCACAACTTTAGATTTAAAAAAAAATTGTATCCAGTGTAACAGGTGTTTTCGGAGCCAAATTTCTTTCCCCTGCTTCAAAAATGATTGAAGAGAATGTTCATTTAAAACACATGTAAATAAAACCCCTCCGTGAGGTGCCTATTATGCTACAGACATCCCCTTTTATCTTCCTTCACAAGCTCCCTGAGAATGAGCAAGTTTATCTTTACTTTGCTGCTTTTTTTTTCTCTGTGGGGGGGGGGGGGGGGAGGGAGCCACACATATGCTTCACACGGAGCCCAGTTGAGACTCATTCCGTAGGGCTTTCGGGATCCTTTAACAAAAGGACCTGATCTGTTAACATGGCCCTCTTTAGATCTAGCAGGCAGGATGCTTTCATACAAAGGAGTGCTCGCAGCCTTTCTCCCCAGACCAGTAAGTGAATGTTTTCAAAACCCAGTGGGCCATACTTGTGTCCATGTGCTACCCAGAGAGGTTAGAAGTGGGCGGCTTGCAGTTTTGATCTGCTCTCGTTGGACTCTTAAAACAATAATAAGCACTGCCTTAAAGGGATAGAGAAGGGAGATTTGTGCGAGAATGCTTGCCTGCCGCTCTCCTCGCAGAAGGCTTGGGACGTATAAAAGCAGAACTGGCTGAGAAGCGGGATTTTGAGATTTCGTTCTGATTGAAGTGCAGAATTGAACAGGCTGGGAAGGTCGGTGGAAGGCTAAAATGCCTTAGTGTCCTGAAATCCTATTCATGCGAAGCTTTCTGGTACAAAGTGGAGGGATTATTGGGGGAAAAGGTGTCAAGAGACCTGAGGTGAAAGTAACCACTTCATAAAGTGTAGAATCAGTTCTGTTTTTAATGCATCGCTCACTGATGACAATTTCAGGTGATTTGTTTATTGTCCAAAATGTTGAAACTCATTTGTTAATGAAAATCAATCACTTTTGCTAGCTTTTTTCCCCCTCAAAGCAAAGTTGTAGAAATATAGAACTTTTTGTGTATGTGTGTGAGTGTATATATACAGGATATATATATATATATATATATATTTTAATTCTGATTGCAATTTTTGAGATGAGAAAAAGCTTAAAACAATCCAAGAATTTTGCAGATGCAGCAAAACATAAAAAGAGTGTTGCATTGCTTTCTGATTTTTACTTGGTAGCTTGGAGGCATGCATGCTTATGATCCAGGTTGCCTAGGTTACCCAGTATCAAAATGGGCTCGGTGTGTTCACCTGGCTCGGTATGTTTTCACAACTGAAGTGACCTCTGGCATTCAGAAAACTTAGGCCTCCTTTTAAGGTGCGTTGGCGTTTTTAGCAAACGTTGAAGAAATACTGACACAAGCTCTATGGAGGCGTTAGCGTCTAGCACGTGCTAAAACCACTAGCGCCCCGTAGTAAAAGGAGCCCTTAATCAGCACTTTACTGGGTCAAAAGGTAAGTGTTGGAAAAGAAATATTGTGTCCTTGTGGCCTTCCGTCACCCAGTACCTTTCTCCACCTTTACTCATCCGTTGTTCTTTCCATCTGTTTATAAATTCAGACCTATTGTAAGACATTCTGGATGGAACATAGACATTCTGAGCTAGACCTGTTTTAGAAGTGTCTTAAGTGCCAAAAAAGGTACCCAAACTGACCAGTTAAATGCTGAATGCATGAAGGTATGACCCCCCCACTCCCTCAGTGGTCACTGACTCCCGCCCACCCCCAAATATCCGAATGAAACAGTACGTACCTTTTGTCTAGAACAGCAGCATTTGGCATGAGAAGGCCTAGTAGAACTCCACACAGGTGTTTTAAGTAGCCAGGTGAGTGGGCTACTGAACCATGAGAGGAGGAGCCAGGCCCATAAGCCACGCGAACCATTGTATTTATGGTGGAAAGTGTGAGCCCACCAAAATCCTACTATACTGCCATATAGGTGCCACCTGCAGCCAAAAGGACGTTTGGGGCGGTAGGTGGGTATAGTAGGTTTTGGGGGAGTTTTGGCGGGCTCATTAGGCTCACTATATATTATTATAAGAGGGTTATGGTGAGATGTACATCTGGCACCCTTTATGTGGAGTTCACAGCAGTGACCTCCTAAGATGTCCCACTGCTCCGTTGGCATATCTATGGTGACAATTTGGACATTTCTAACGGATATTTTTTTGTGGTTGAAAGTGGCAAACAAAATTGGACATCCTGGAGGGCTAGACCAGGGTTGCCCACACTTTTTGGGCTTGCGAGCTACTTTTAAAATGACCAAGTCAAAATGATCTACCAACAATAAAAATTTTAAAAAAACAAACACACCACAAAGCAGAGAAAATGTTAACTATCATTCATATTTTGGTTTTTTTTCAAAGAGGTCATGGCAGATGACTCTGTGCAATGTCACCTCAGTAACAACCATACAAAAATAGACAAATATACCCCCTCCCTTTTTACTAAACCACAATAGCAGTTTTTAGCGCAGGGAGCTGTGTTGAATGCCCCACACTGCTCTCACTGCTCATAGGCTCCCTGCGTTAAAACCCGCTATTGCAGTTTAGTAAAAGGGAGCCATTGTACAAAATATAGACAGCAGATATAAATTCTCAAAATGGACACATTTTGATCACTAAATTGAAAACAAAATCATTTTGCCTACCTTTGTTGTCTGGTGATTTCATGAGTCTCTGGTTGCACTTTCTTCTGACTGTGCTTCCAATATTTCTTCCTTTCTTTCAGCCTCCTGTATGCTTCCTCTCCTTCAGACCTCATTCTCTCCCCCAACTTTTTCTTTTTTTCTCTCTGCCCCTTCTTTCTTTCTGTCTCCCTGCCTCCCTTTCTTTCTTTCGCTCTCTCTCTCCATGCCCTCTTTCTGTCTCCCTGCCCTCCCCCAAGCCACTAGATTTGCCGCTGCTGCCATCGAGAAACAGACCCCCAAGCCATTGCCGCCCCAAGCTCTCCCTGCAAAAGCTTTGCGCTGATCAGCATTTCGCTCCCCAACGTCAATTCTGACGTCAGAGAGGAAGTTCCGGGCCAGCCAGGCAGCGATTGGCTGGCCCAGAACTTCCTCTCCGATATCAGAATTGACAGGGAGAGGAATGCTGGTTAGTGCGACATTTCTGCAGGGAGAGCTTGGGCGGCGGTGAGAGGAAGGCTGATCGGCCTGGTAGATCGGGATGGCAACACAAGTCTATCACTGAGCCCAGGATGGGCTCTGCGATCGACTTGCATTGCCTTCCCGATCTACCAGTCGATCGCGATCGACGTATTTGGCACCCCAGGCCTAGACGTTCTGGCGGCCAAGACATTCAAGTAAGGGATTTATGAAAAAATAATAATAATAATAATAAAAATTTGGAAGTCCCATTCAATTATGGCCATTTGTCCGCCTCCAACTTTGGACATCTTGCAGGAAATATCCAAAGTCAGACTTAGACATCCTTTCGAAAATGGCTCTCCACATCTTTTTTTAATGAGATGCAGCAACCAGAATTGCGCACAGTATTCGAGGTGCCTTCACTGTATTATGAGCAGTGCTGAGAAACATAGAATATGACGGTCGACATCCTCCGTCTTTTCCTCCCCTGCGCATCACAAAGAACCAGTCCATACACAAAGTAACGTAGTAAATGATGGCAGATAAAAACCTGAACTGTCCATCCAGTCTGCCTATTAGTTATACCCATTAAAAATACATGATTAAATTAACTTGTCTTTTCGTTGATATTTCTGGGTCATAGACCGTAAAGTCCACCAATGATGAAGCTTCATTTTCCATTACCATCTTCCTAGGGTAGCATGTACTGACAGCTCAGCAGAGCACAGTGCTGGGTTGGCTAACTTTTAAGAAACCTTAGGGCATTTGAAGGACACCTAGCCATTGGTAAGGGCAGACACCTGCCTGAGATCCCAAAATCAAGGGGGTTCCAGAAGAAAGCCGAACTAAACTCTCGCTCCGGTCCTTCCATATAATGTTTCTTTTCTTAGAGATGCACCCACCCACCCTGGTTAGGAGCCAGTGCTTGTAGGGCATGGGGGCAGGAGCCATATACGCGAAAAGGAAAGAAGAAACCAACCAACAGAAAAAGGCACTAGAGATGTCAAAACTAACTAATGGTTACCAGTCTTTTATTGAAAGTCAAACATCTAAAAAATGAAACAAACTAAGTCCCGACTAGGATCCAAGTTTCGGCGACAGATTTCGCCTTCCTCAGAGGACAATAATAAACTAGAAGAATACATAAAAAGATATGCATATTAATGAATACATATATATATATATATATATATATAAATATTGTAAACAATTGACGCTTTTATACATTTTGCACACTTCTTCAAATGTATAACAGTCAATTGTTTACAATATTTATATATATATGTATTCATTAATATGCATATCTTTTTATGTATTCTTCTAGTTTATTATTGTCCTCTGAGGAAGGCGAAATCTGTTGCCGAAACTTGGATCCTAGTCGGGACTTTGTTTCATTTTATAGATGTTTGACTTTCAATAAAAGACTCTTAACCATTAGTTGGTTTTGACATCTCCAGTGCCTCTTTCTTTTGGCGGCAGGAGTCGTATAACCATGAAGAAGGGGGAAGCACGAACAGCCGTCCTGTCCCAGAACGTCAAGATTCCCAGCCATAGTCCTGCATGTGCCAAATACGTGAGAATGTATGTTTAAGCCAACCAGTGAATGGCACGATACTGTATCACCTGCACTTCTTTACATGGTAAAAGACATTAAGAAAAATTTATTTCTTTGTGAAAGATGATTCAGCAAACAGGCATCAGGTGTTTCCTGTATGCTTCAAAAATCCTGACTTTTTCATTTCTCCACCCTCTTGTGATCCTAATGTTCTCTTTTTTTAAATTGTTGTTAATTTTTACTGTACAATACTTAGGAATCAAATACAAAGGCAGGATAAAACTGTAAGCCCCATCTGCCTCTTCTGTTTAAGACAGCATAACTCAAATAGAAAATGACATGGGGACAAATTTTTCCCCGTCCCTGCGTGAACTCATTTTTCTGTTCCGTTCCCGCAAGTTCTTTTCCTGTCCTGCCCCATTCTTGCAAGCTCCGTACTCATCTGCACAAGGCTCAAACACTTTAAAATCATAAGTAGCAGCATTCTAGAGCTCAGATTGTGATGTCATAATGCCTCATTCCACCAATGCCTAAGCTCTGTCCTCATTTGACTTTAAAATCATAAGTAGCAACATTCTAGAGCTCAGATTGTGATGCCATAATGCCTCATTCCATCAATGCCTAAGCTCCGTCCTCATCTGACTTTAAAATCAAAAGTAGCAACATTCTAGAGCTCAGATTGTGATGTCATAATGCCTCATTCCACCAATGCCTAAGCTCCATCCTCATCTGCGCAAGCCTCAAACACCTTAACATCATAAGTTGTGGAGGCTTGTGCGGTTAAGGCAGAGCTTACAGGAATGGGGCAGAGACAGTGAAAAAAAGGAAATTGAGTTCCTGCGGGGACGGGGGGTCAAATTAGTTCACGTGTCATTTTGTATTGTAATCCACTTTGGATTTAAAGTGAAATATAAATGCATAAAAATAAAATAAATAAATGCGTTCTAGACTCTTCACAAACAAGAGTTAAATAAGACTTTTGCAGCACTGACCGTACAAGCATGGTGCGATATCCAGTCCTTTAGGCAACTTTGAAATATATCCTTTTACCCAAACCAAAGAAGACCCTATAGACAACACAAAAAGAGCATTGTTCAAGAGCGAAGAGACAGCATCAAGCTTTCCCATTTGCCTTTGTCCACATACCACTCGGGCGCTATGAAGACAGTGACGTAGCGAGGGTGAGAGGCGTCTGGGACGGTGATACCCCTCTCCCGTTCTCATTTCTATTCCCCCCTGCTGCGCATGCATGCCCCCTTCCCTTCCCCCCCATACCTCTAGTTGAAGTTGTTGCTCACGGCGGTCAACCACCTGCTCCTCGCAATCCCGTCGGCTCTCCCTCCAACGTCACTTCCTGTGCGCGTGCTACGCCTGGCTACCAGACTGAAGGCATCATGGCAAGAGACGAGGAAGCACGTGCGTAAATCAGCAAATGAGACCTGTGGCATTGCAGACAGTCTTTATGTTGAGAGACTGAAAAGCCTTGCTTTTTTGGCATCTACCGTCACTCTGTGCAGTTGACCTGGCCGCAATGTGCGTCCAATTAGAGAATGACACAGTGACAAAAATTCATCACCATTCCCATCCCCGCGGATAACCACGGGAAACTATCTTCATGTCATTCTTTAAGGAGAGAGGGAAGAATCAGAGTATGAATGGCCACAACCACTGACTCTCAAGCCTGGCATTGAAGAATGCTGGTGTAGAAGGACCGAGGTTGAAACAGACACTACAAAATGACAGTCTCTGGTATCCAGAGCAGATATTGTGATGTCATAATGCCTCATTCCACCAGTGCCTAAGAGCCAATCACATCATTGATGTCACAATGGCTTCATTATCCTTGGCTCCCATAAGAATCAGAGTATGAATGGCGACAACCACTGACCGGCAAGCTTTGCTTTGAAGAATGCCGGTGTAGAAGGACTGAGGTTGAGATAGACACTACAGAATGACAGTCTCTGGTATCCAGAGCAGCTATTGTGATGTCATAATGCCTCATTCCACCAGTGCCTAAGAGCCAATCACATCAGTGATGTCACAATGGCTTCATTATCCTTGGCTCACATAAGAATCAGAGCATGAATGGCCACAACCACTGACCCACAAGCTTTGCTTTGAAGAATGCTGGTGTAGAAGGACCGAGGTTGAAATAGACACTAGAAAATGACATGGGATTATTTCCCGCGGTTATCCGCGGGGACGGGAACAGTGATGAATTTTGTCACCGTGTCATTCTCTACGTCCAATCAGTCAACTCAAAATTGATGTACTTCTGCTGTTCATTAGAGAAAGTAATACATATCGTTTTTCATAGGCGAGGCAGAAACTGAGCAAAACCCTACTAGGCGGCCAACTGGCATATGCTCATCGTGGCTCTCGTAGTGCTGGCATGGGATGCCCCCTTCTTGAAGCAGGCTGGAGCCGAGCCTTTAGCTGGCAGCAAGGGTGCAGAATGGTTTTCTTATCAGACCTAAATCGGAGTATGCGTTGCGCCATAGTCAAATCTAGGGACTGGTGCCTAGGCTTGGAAGTCCTCTTTCTTCTCCTGCTTCCTCTCCCTCCTCCAGAGCTGAAATACATAGGAGGTGCCCTGTACAACTCATGGTTAAAAGCCGTAGACTATGCACCTCCATCATACAGAGAGAGACAGAGTCTGAGAGGACAGGCAAGGCACGAGGGAGACGGAAACGGTAACTAGATAGAGATACTGAGAAAGAAGGGACGGGGTAAAAAAAGGAGTCTCAGAATAAAGAGGAAGATAAAAAGGCACATTTCTGTATTAGGATCTTTGCACATATTATACCCCTTTTTAAAATAAAATACAATCCTGTGCAACATATAACTATCAGCATGCAAAAGCTTTGTATAGAATTAGCCTCTCAGTGTTTTTCAACACAGCCAAAAATAGCTTATGTGGCAGTTCAATCCGTCCATCTGTCCAACCAGAGGCACGTTAACTTTTGTTAAAGCAGATTGATATAGTTCAGCCTGTGTGTGAAAGATGAAATGCAGTGCTGGAATTTACCCTACCGAAATGCACCAGAACCTGATCGGAAGCCATCGCAAAATATTCAGCATGTGATTTTTTTTTTTTTTCCCCCTCCTGTATTGTGTACAAGACAAAAATAGAATATGAAAAAGTGCTGCAAAATCTGTGCTTTCTCTGCCTGGTTTATCTACTTAACTGTAGTTAATCAAGAAGTGGATGCAACTAATTCTACCTTGAATAGGAAACAAACAAGATAAATTCTCAGATCATGAAAAACAATAACTTAAAGTCTCCAACTAATATGAGAAACATTTTTATGTCCAAGTTCTCTTCTCTTTGCACAACTGACTTCGCCATTTTGGTGAGAAAAAGGCCGCTCCATTTTGTTTTATTGAAATGTCTGGGACGGGAGGGGGAGGGGGGCGCTGGAAACTTGTCATGTGAGTGAAACAAACAAACAAAAAAAAAAAATGGCAGACTGCTTTCCACATAGACTGAGCAGTTCAGCATTTCTCTGTGCCATTATTTACCTTACTCGGTTGACCTTTCTTGAACCTACATCATTCACAAACTGCCTTGCAGAAAGGCAAACAAAGAACCTGAAAAAGGAAATGCATTAACTCATTGTGGGATGTGCAATTTTGCCTGCCTAATTGATGCAGTCATACTTTTTAATTGCATGATTTCTGGGGGATTCATGGTGGTTATTTTTTCTCTCGCTAATGGTATTTCATCTTTTTGAATTGTACCTGGTACCAATGAAAACCATGGGACTTGGGAGTTGCTTAAAATAGAACTGGAAACATGTGCTCTGAGGAATACACAAAATTCCAAAGGTATTTGCATGGCGTGCAGATTATCAAAGGTTTGTGTCTACATTTCTTTTTCAATTTAATGCACATAACTTTCAAAATTATGTGCATAGCTCTGAAAGTTGCAAACCTAACTTTGTGCTTTTCATGCAGTAACCCTAAGAGGTCAGTTGTCTTCTAAAAAGTGTTGACGTCATGGCAATTGATGCACATTGAGGACCGGATTCAGTATCTCGGGGACAAAATTCAAACCCCAAAACATGGGTACCAAGTACGATCCTGTAAAGCAGGGGTGTCCAAAGTAAGGCCCGCGATATGATTTTATCCAGCCCGCGGAAGAATCATGCAGAAATGTGTCATTTGGACAATTTTCCAATGAGAATCCGCAAAAAAAAATCAAATTCATTAATAAAATTGTGTTAAAAATATATTGATATTCCATATTATGTTAATATTATTCACAACTTTATTTCATACTGAATTGTAATTGTATACTTTGCGGTATTTCTTCGTACTTGTTCAGCCTCGATCGACAGTGTCAATTCGCAGCGTTGTAGGTAGCGCTGGCGCTGTGACGAATCTTTAAATTGAATCTGGAAGTTCGTTACTAGTCGTTATGGTTAACTGTTCATAAGAATATTTGCAGTGGTGTAGTGTAATACTCAATTTGTAATTGAATAAATTTATATTTAATGGTGCGATTTCACTTATTCACACATTTGCTTGTACGGAGTTCTCGTGATAAAACCCATATCTAGAGTTATTTACCTTTTTTTTTTTTTTTTACTGTGGACCGCTGAAATGTGCTGGAGTACCCAATGTGTCCCTCGTGGCGAAACGTTTATAGACCCCCTGCTATAAAGGGTGCATACGCCAAGCGTTTAGGTGCTGGACTTATGCATGATATAGCCAGATGTAAATGCCGTCGCCAAAATTGGGTGTGCTTAGGCCATATTCTTTAAATCCATTTGTAACTTTTTGGAACATATCCCTTTTTCAGATACACGCTTTAAAAGTTAGGCACTGAGCCTTATGGCACGCAGCCAGATGTGGATTCACTAGAGGCAGGTCTTGTCAGACAAATCTGATTAATATCTTTGACTGGGTGACCAGATAATTGGATAGAGGGAGTGCACTAGGTGTGGTGTATTTAGCAAAGGTTCTGACTGTGTTCCATACAGGAATCTAATAAACTGAGTGCCCGCTATATGGGCCTGAAAGTGGCAGACCAGATCAGGAACTGGTTGAGTGGAAGGCAACAGAGGGTAGTGGTCAATTGAAATTCCTCTTGAGGAAAGGGTTGTCAATCAGCAGTGGGCCTCAGGGTTCAGTTTTTGGGCCTGTTCTTTTTAACATTTTTGTAAGCGATATTGCTGAAGGGCTGTCGGGTAAGACTTGCCTCTTTGCAGATGATACCAAAATCTGCTGTACAGTAGACACCCTGAAGGTGTGGTAAACATGAGGAAGGACTTTGTGACGCTTGAGGAATGGTCTGAAATTTAGCAGCTAAGAAGTAATGTTAACAAATGCATGACCTTTTTTTTTTTTTTTAATCTTTATTCATTTTTAAACTTATAATAAGTGTGATAACATATCCATACAAATAACCATAAATATATCACTTAATAATCAACAATGATACATATAATATTCTCTTATCTCCCCCTCCCCACCCTTATCTATCATATAATCAATACTTATACAACATGTAACAATAAAAATACCCTCCCTCCCACCCCATAATTGAACTTGTAAATTTAAGGGAAACAAGATTTTTCTAATCGTTACAATACTTTGTTAATGGATCCCAAATATCTTGAAATTTCCTGAAACAACCCTGTTGTATTGCAATAAGTCTCTCCATTTTATAAATATGACATAAGGAGTTCCACCAAAAATTATAATTTAATCTATTCCAATTTTTCCAATTATATGTAATTTGTTGAATGGCAACCCCAGTCATTATAAGTAATAATTTGTTATTATTTGTAGATATCTGACTTTTTGCTCTCATTGCCATACCAAACAGCACAGTATCATATGATAATGCCACAGGGTTATCTAATAAACAGTTAATTTGGTCCCAAATTGATTTCCAGATATGTTACTTGGGTTTTCTGTTCTGCCTTTACCTGTTCAATTTAAGGTTGGAAGAACTTTTGTGCACGAACGAGGAGCAGGACTTGGGTGTGATAAAATGTGATGATCTTAAGGTGGCCAAACAGGTTGAAAAGGTGTCGGTGAAAGCTAGAAGGATGCCAGGTTGCATAGGGAGAGGTATGGCCAGTAGGAAAAAGGAGGTATTGATGCCTCTGTATAAGACTCTGGTAAGACCTCATTTAGAATATTGTGTACAGTTCTGGAGGCCGCACCTTCAAAAAGATATAAAAAGGATGGAGTCGGTCCAAAGGAAGGCTACTAAAATGGTGCGTGGTCTTCGTGATAAGGCGTATGGGGACAGACTTAAAGATCTCAATCTGTATACTTTAGATCAGTGTTTTTCAACCTTTTTTGGGCAAAGGCACACTTGTTTCATGAAAAAAATCACGAGGCACACCACCATTAGAAAATGTTAAAAAATTTAACTCTCTGCCTATATTGACTATATATAAAGTAATTCTCTTGAATAGGAATCAAATAAACACAAAGAAAGTATTTTATAATTACTTTATTATGAAATAAAAATTATAAAAATTATAAAATACTTTATTCAGTGCGAAACCTGGGCCTGTTTGGCTGAACACAAAGCTGATATTCTGGCTGGAATGGAATAGTATAGGGAGGGCCGGGGACTTGTGAAGGCTATGATGGTCCCCTTGAAAACCTCATTGTAGTGACATCACTATTGTATGGGTTTCTTGGTCTGAGCACTTCACAAACAATTTATAAAATAATCAACAATAATTCAAATAAAAGTATAGTTAATGAAGAATAATTCTATTTGAACATAGCTGTGATTATAGGAATATATGGAATGGAAGAAAGACACACACGTACCTCTTCGTCAACAGCTCTCAGTCTCTCTCTGTATTTGGTTTTTATAGCATACAAAAATAGACAAATATACCCTCCATCCTTTTTATTAAACCACAATAGCAGTTTATCCCAGGACAAGCAGGCAGCATATTCTTAACACATGGGTGACGTCACCGACGGAGCCCTCGGTACGGACCTTTTAACTAGAAGTTTCTAGTTGGCCGCACCGCGCGTGCGCGAGTGCCTTCCCGCCCGACGGAGGAGTGCGTGGTCCCCAGTTTCTTCGTTTCCGCGGAGCGAAGAAGACGCGTGTATTTTTTCAACGGCCGTTGAAATCACTTTTTGCCTTCCCGCTCGCGCTTTTGTTCTAAATTTTTCTTCCTCTACCTTCGGGTTTCCTTTTTCTTTGAATTGCAAAAAAAAAAAAAAAAAAACTTTGATTTTTCTTGTTTCTTTCGTTTTTGCCCCGGCGGGGCCTGTTGCCATTATACAGGCCTCGGACTTCGATTTTGCGGAGGCTATCTTCCCCTTCATGCCCCCGCAGGTCGGTTTTAAGAAGTGCCAGCGGTGTGCACGCCCGATCTCCGTTTCTGACCCACACAATTGGTGTTTGCAGTGCCTGGGTCCGGAGCATCGGGCAGATTCCTGCACCCGCTGTGCCACTTTACAAAAACGTACTCTTAAAAACCGAAGAATCCAGCAAACCCTGCTCTTCGGCTCCGAGTCGGCGATGGATTCATCACCTTCAACGGCGGTACCGCAGAAATCGGCACCGTCAAGCTCGACACCGACCGATCCCGCATCGGCGCCACTGGCGCCAGGTAAGCCGGCTAAGAAGCCTTCCTCTTCCCTCGAGCGCCCTCCAGCTACGGTGACGACACCGTCCATACCGGCATCGCACCGGTCCCGTAAACGCTCCGCCCCGATAACGGTGAGTGCCTCGTCATCGGCCTCCTCATCGCCGGGGCGTGGAGCGGCATCCAAGGAACCGAAGAAAAAGAAAGCGGTTCCGATGCCACCCCTAGATGACCGTATTTCGGCCATTCTACAAACTCAGCTTCAGGAGCAGTTGAAGAAACAGCTTGAACAACTGCTACCCTCTATCCTGGCACCGCTCCTTCCGGTACCAGACCGGCCCGAGCCCCGCACCGAGCCCCCGGTGTCCACTCCTTCGGTACCGGTAAACACCTCGATGCCGATCCTTTCGGCCCAACAACTTCCTGATGATCCTGTGGTTCATTCTCAACCCACAGTGGATCCTACTCGGCACCTGGCGGTACGGCACTCTTCTCGGGACCGAGAACGACGCCGATCGTCCTCCCCTGGTACCGTTTCGGTGCGCTCTGGTAAATCTTTGTCCAAGACTCGCCACACCGCACCCTCCACCCCGGTGTCCCGACACGCACCAGAGGTCAGGGATCCTGATTTATGGGAGGAGACTCCTCTCGGTACCGAGGAGGATCCCTCCTCATCTGATGAGGAACCATCGGCACCTGATGCCACCTCTAAACCTGAGCAATCCTCTTTTTCTAAATTTCTGAGGGAAATGTCTGCTGCTCTGTCACTTCCCCTTGAATCTGACTCCAAAAAGTCCCAAGCCTTTTTAGAAGCCTTAGACTTTGAGCAACCTCCTAAAGAGTTCCTCAAGCTTCCCGTACATGACATCTTACGGGAGACATTCTACAAAAACTTGGAAAATCCCCTCACGGTACCGGGAGCTCCCCGTAAACTGGACAACCTTTACCGTGTCATCCCTATTCCAGGATTCGACAAATCTCAATTGCCCCATGAGTCCCTTCTGGTGGAATCCACCTTAAAAAAGACTCAGGGCTCCAGTGTCTATGCCTCTACCCCTCCTGGCAGAGAAGGTAAGACCATGGACAAGTTTGGCAAGAGACTTTACCAAAATGCCATGCTTGCCAACAGGGCAAACAACTATTCCTTCCATTTTTCCTTTTATCTCAAACACTTGGTCCAACAGCTGTCTGCCCTCCAGAAGTACCTACCTGAGCGCAAGGTCCCGCTATTCCAGCAGCACATATCTGGCCTTCTCCAAATGCGCAAGTATATGGTCCGCTCGATATACGACTCCTTCGAGCTCACCTCTCGGGCCTCTGCCATGGCTGTAGCCATGCGTCGCTTGGCCTGGCTCAGAGTCTCCGACCTGGACATCAACCACCAGGACCGCCTGGCCAACGCCCCCTGTCTCGGGGATGAGCTTTTTGGAGAGTCACTGGATTCCACCACTCAGAAACTCTCTGCCCATGAGACCAGGTGGGACACCCTGATCAAGCCGAAAAAGAAGGCTCCGCCTGCTCGACCCTATCGGCCTCAATCATCTTACCAGCGGAGGTTCTCAGCCAGGCCACTCAATCCGCCTCCCCAACAATCTCGGCGACCCCGTCAACAGCAGCACCATGCCCAGGCTCGGTCTCAGGCCACTCAACCCTCCAAGCCTCCTCAGCCTGCTAAACAATCTCAGCCCTTTTGACTCTTCTCTCCAGGGCATAGCCAGTCATCCACCCTCGCTGCCTCTTCCACAGCCTATCGGGGGTCGTCTCACCATTTTCTCAAGCCGTTGGGAAGTCATCACGTCGGACCAGTGGGTCCTCAACATCATCCGCCACGGCTACTCTCTCAACTTCCAGACTCTGCCTCCGGACAACCTTCCCGTAGAGTCTGCTTCAAACTCATCTCAAACCCCCCTCCTCCTGAGGGAGGTTCAATCCCTCCTCCTTCTCAATGCCATCGAAGAAGTACCTCCAGATCAAAGGGGGCAGGGATTCTACTCCCGCTACTTCCTGGTACCCAAAAAGACGGGAGACCTCCGTCCCATTCTCGATCTCAGGGACCTCAACAAGTGTCTGGTCAAGGAGAAGTTCAGAATGCTCTCCCTTGCCACGCTCTACCCTCTTCTTTCTCAACACGACTGGCTATGTTCCCTGGACCTCAAAGAGGCCTACACTCACATCTCCATCAATCAACATTCTCGCCGCTACCTGCGGTTCCAGGTACTGCCCCACCACTATCAGTACAAGGTGCTACCGTTCGGCCTCGCCTCCTCACCCAGGGTCTTCACCAAGTGCCTTATAGTGGTAGCGGCCTTCCTCAGGTCTCACAACCTCCAGGTGTTCCCCTATTTGGACGATTGGTTGGTGAAAGCACCTACGTCTCCACTTGTGCTACAGGCTACTCATCACACCATCTCTCTCCTCCACCTCCTGGGGTTCGAGATCAACTACCCCAAGTCGCATCTGCTTCCCACCCAGCGACTTCAATTCATTGGAGCAGTTCTGGACACCACGCTAATGAGGGCTTTTCTCCCCTCCGATCGCAAGCAGACCCTGCTCCATCTCTGCCGTCAGGTACTCATGCATCCCTCCATTCCTGCTCGACAGATGATGGTCCTCCTGGGTCACATGGCCTCGACAGTGCATGTCCTTCCTCTGGCTCGTCTCCACCTTCGTACACCTCAGTGGACGCTCGCCAACCAGTGGTCACAGACTACGGATCTTCTTTCTCATCCCATCTCTGTGACATCATCTCTTCAGCAATCTCTCCAATGGTGGTTGAACTCCTCAAATCTTTCCAGGGGTCTTCTTTTCCATCTGCCCCCCCACTCTATGATCATCACCACAGATGCGTCCCCCTACGCGTGGGGAGCTCACCTGGGAGATCTACGCACCCAGGGACTTTGGACCCCACAGGAGCGTCGTCATCACATCAATTTCCTGGAACTCAGAGCCATGTTCTACGCCCTCAAGGCTTTCCAACATCTTCTCTGTCCTCAAGTCCTCCTCCTATGCACAGACAATCAAGTCGCCATGTACTACATAAACAAGCAAGGCGGCACCGGATCTCGCCCCCTTTGTCTGGAGGCTCTGCGCATCTGGACCTGGGCCACGGACCGCAATCTCTTTCTCAGGGCGGTCTATATCCAGGGCGAACAGAACTCTCTGGCCGACAATCTCAGCCGCATCCTTCAACCTCACGAGTGGACGTTGGACCCTCCGACTCTACTCTCCATCTTTGCTCGATGGGGCACTCCGCAGGTGGACCTCTTTGCAGCACCTCACAACCATCAGCTGCCCCAATTCTGTTCCAGACTCTTCTCTCCTCACCGTCTGGCCCCGGATGCATTCCTGCTCAACTGGAGGGATCGGTTCCTCTATGCCTTCCCTCCACTTCCTTTGATGTTGCGGACCTTGTCCAAACTCCGCAAGGACAATGCCACCATGATCCTCATCGCCCCTCGGTGGCCTCGTCAACACTGGTTCTCCCTTCTGCTTCAACTCAGCTCCAGGGAGCCCATTCCTCTTCCTGTGTTTCCTACTCTACTTACACAGCAGAATCAGTCTCTACTACATCCCAACCTGTCTTCCCTCCACCTGACAGCTTGGTTTCTCTCGGGCTGACCTCTCCGGAGAATCTATCTCAACCGGTCCGCCTCATTTTGGACGCCTCCAGGAAACCGGCCACTCTCCAATGTTACCATCAGAAGTGGACCAGATTCTCCTCGTGGTGTCTCCGGCATCAGCAAGAACCCACCTCTTTGGCGGTGGAAACTGTCTTGGAATATTTGCTCTCGCTGTCCAACGCTGGCCTCAAAACCACCTCCATCAGAGTCCACCTCAGTGCCATCACTGCGTTTCACGAGCCTATTCTCGGAAAACCCCTCACGGCTCATCCTCTGGTTTCAAGATTTATGAGAGGGCTCTTCAACATCAAACCGCCTCTCAAGCCTCCTCCCGTCGTCTGGGACCTGAATGTGGTTCTCTCTGCTCTCATGAAACCTCCGTTTGAGCCTCTTGCCACAGCTTCATTCAGGCTTCTTACCTGGAAGGTGCTTTTCCTAATTGCCATCACCTCTGCCAGGAGGGTTAGCGAACTGCATGCACTGGTTGCCGACCCACCGTTCACTGTTTTTCACCATGACAAGGTTGTTCTGCGTACCCACCCTAAATTCCTTCCCAAGGTGGTCTCAGCTTTTCACCTCAACCAGTCCATTGTGCTTCCCGTCTTCTTCCCTAAGCCTCACTCGCATCCTGGAGAACAGGCGTTGCACACGCTGGATTGTAAGCGTGCCCTTGCTTACTACCTTGATCGTACCAGAGCTCACCGAACATCCCCTCAGCTCTTTTTGTCTTTCGATCCCAACCGTTTGGGCCGTCCTGTCTCCAAACGGACACTTTCAAATTGGCTTGCTGCCTGTATTGCCTTCTGTTATGCTCGGGCCGGTCTCTCTCTGGAAGGATCTGTCACGGCCCACAGAGTCCGAGCTATGGCTGCTTCTGTGGCTTTCCTCCGTTCCACGCCCATCGAGGAAATCTGCAAGGCGGCCACTTGGTCCTCAGTTCACACGTTCACTACTCACTACTGTCTGGATGCGTTCTCCAGACGGGATGGACACTTCGGCCAATCTGTGTTACAAAATTTATTTTCCTAATGGCCAACCATCCCTCCTCCCTCTTTGTTAGCTTGGAGGTCACCCATGTGTTAAGAATATGCTGCCTGCTTGTCCTGGGATAAAGCACAGTTACTTACCGTAACAGGTGTTATCCAGGGACAGCAGGCAGATATTCTTAAGTCCCACCCACCTCCCCGGGTTGGCTTCTTAGCTGGCTTATCCTAACTGGGGACCACGCACTCCTCCGTCGGGCGGGAAGGCACTCGCGCACGCGCGGTGCGGCCAACTAGAAACTTCTAGTTAAAAGGTCCGTACCGAGGGCTCCGTCGGTGACGTCACCCATGTGTTAAGAATATCTGCCTGCTGTCCCTGGATAACACCTGTTACGGTAAGTAACTGTGCTTTTTAGCGCAGGGAGCTGCGCTGAATGCCCAGCACTGCTCTTGACGCTCATAGGCTCCCTGCGCTAAAAACCACTATTGCGGTTTAGTAAAAGGTGACCATATTGTAAAATATAGACAGCAGATATAAATTCAGAACTGTGCATAGTAAGTGAAGGGAAGTTTTCATCTCTGGGAATTTACCCAGTTAACTATTAAGTTATTTGGGCAAATTCCTTTGAAAACTGTGGTAATACTGCCTCCACTTTGCTAAATTTAAAATAAAATCATTTTTCCTACCTTGTCTGGTGATTTCTGGTTGCACTTTCTTCTTCTGACTGTGCATCCAATCTTTCTTCCCTTCTATCAGCCTGTATGCTTTCTCTCCTCCACACCTCATTCCCTCCCCCAACTTTTTCTTCCTCTCTCCCTGACCTTTCTTTCTTTTTTTCTGTTTCTCTTCTTTCCTTCTGTTTCCCTGCCTGCCCCCTTTCTTTCTTTCTCCCTGCCGTTCCCCAAGCCACTGCCACTGCCGCTGCCATCGGGGAACAGGACCCACCAATGGATAACAGGCCCCAAAGCCGACGCATGCTCTCCCTGACGTCAATTCTGCAATCGGAGAGGAAGTTCCGCCCAGCCAGGCTGGTGATTTCTGGTTGCACTTTCTTCTTCTGACTGTGCATCCAATCTTTCTTCCCTTCTATCAGCCTGTATGCTTTCTCTCCTCCACACCTCATTCCCTCCCCCAACTTTTTCTTCCTCTCTCCCTGACCTTTCTTTCTTTTTTTCTGTTTCTCTTCTTTCCTTCTGTTTCCCTGCCTGCCCCCTTTCTTTCTTTCTCCCAGCCTCCTGTCCAGCAGTAACTCTCTTCCCTTCCTCCCCTCCCAGCAGCATCTCTCCGTCTCCCTCTCCAGTAGCAGCTGTCCTTTTTTTTCCTGGCCCAGCAGCTTCCCAGATTCCTTTCCCTCCTCCCCTCCCAGATGCATCTCTCCTTCTCCTTCTCCCTCTCCAGTAGCAGCTGTCCCTTTTTTTTTCCTGGCCCAGCAGCTTCCCAGATTCCTTTCCCTCCTCCCCTCCCAGAAGCATCTCTCCTTCTTCTCCCTCTCCAGTAGCAGCTGTCCTTTTTTTCCTGGCCCAGCAGCTTCCCAGATTCCTTTCCCTCCTCCCCTCCCAGATGCATCTCTCCTTCTCCTTCTCCCTCTCCAGTAGCAGCTGTCCCTTTTTTCCCCTGCCCAGCAGCTTCCCAGACTGATAGTGGTTTTCTCCCCTCCCAGCAGCTCTTCTTACTTCCCAGCGCAGCGATTCACGAAGGCAGCCTCGGGTCCTTTGTTGGGTCGCGCCGCCTCTGAGGAAAGAGGAAGTTGCATCATCAGAGGCAGCCGTGACTCAGCAAAAGCCCCGAGGCTGCCTTCGTGAATCGCTGCGCTGGGAAGTAAAGGAGAGCTGCAGAGAGGGGAGAAAGCCACTGTCGGAGGCTCCCCAAGATCTCTCCGGCCCAGCGCACGCTTCCGATGCTGATCTTGCCGGTCCTGCGCGGACCGGCAGGAAGTTCAAATGAGTCAATCTTGCCGGTCCTGCGCGGACCGGCAAAAATTTCCTGCGGACCGGCGGTTGAAGAACTGTGGATTAGATCGCCAAGACAAAGTGAGTCCTGGGTGATCGACTCACTTTGCCTTGGCGAGCTACTGGCGCCCCTGCCTCGGGCCCCCTGTAAGCTCCGGGCCCGGCGGCCCTGCGGCACACCAGGCAACATCTCGCGGCACACTAGTGTGCCGCGGAACAGCGGTTGAAAAACACTGCTTTAGATGACTAAGAGATCCCAAGTGTCTGTCCCACACTTTCTTGAATTCAGACAGTGTCTCCACCACCTCTACCGGGAGACTACTCCATGTGTCTACCACCTTTTTCAACTTGTTAGGTGCTGATAGGTTGCCTACCGGTGTCTGACTTGAGGTGTTTATAGAATATATTCTTATCATTCCTCCAAAAATTTTTCCATATGACCTACCCTATCCCACCCTTTCACCCCCTCCCCTTTCCCCCTCACCCCCAGGATGGAAGGTGACATAGATTGCCAGGTCTTGGGATACAACAAAGGTTTCAGAAGCTTCAATATAATTCATTAAGAATCAGACTTCTTACTCTAGGTGGAAGTTTTAAGAAGTTATTGAAGAGACATTTATTTTGTAATATGAAATATGGGCATTAAGGCATGTGCACTTGTGTAAGCACTGGTTGCTTATTTTGTGTGTGTGTTTTTATGTGTATTTTATATATTCTATATATATAAAATCGGAGGTATGTATGTGTGTATGTATGTGTGTGTGTGTATGTGCCGCGATCACGCAAAAACGGCTTGACCGATTTGAACGAAACTTGGTATGCTGATCCCTCACTACCTGGGATGATATGTTCTGGGGGTCTTGCGGCCCACCTGCACACGTGGGCGGAGCTACAAACAAAATCAGATTTCACCCATTCATGTCAATGGAAAAAATGTAAAAAGCTGCCATTCTCACAGTAATTCAAAAACGGCTTGACCGATTTGAACGAAACTTGGTATGCAGATCCCTCACTACCTGGGGTGATATGTTCTGGGGGTCTCGCGGCCCACCTGCACACGTGGGCGGAGCTACAAACAGAAAATCTTATTTCACCCATTCATGTCAATGGAAAAAATGTAAAAAGCTGCCATTCTCACTGTAATTCCAACTATAAAACACTTTCTATGACACTATAACCACTAGGGACATCGTTTCTATTCTACCACGGACACCATACATATAGAGTTTGTATGTTCTAACTGTGTTTGTAACTGTTTCCTTCATGCACCCCAGTTCATAATGTTATTACATTACATGAGTACTCACATATCCTGAACTAGGAACACAGGTTCCATTCTGAACCGGGAACAAACTACATGGAGTTTCTTTTCAACCTGAGTTTCCACATATTGAGTTGTTTAAATCAATACTGAAACTTTTGGATGCCACTTATTCCAACAGATCTTCCTTTTCAGTTTAAGAGATTGCAAATTCCAGTGAGACTTGCATTCTCTATCACAATCAACAAATCACAGGGACAGACTATTACATACTGTGGAGTGGATTTAAGATCCCCCTGTTTTTCCCATGGACAACTCTATGTTGCTTGATCAAGGGTGGGTTCACCCAAGAATTTATATGTTCTTGCTCCTGGAGGTGAAACTAAAATTGTTGTTTATAATCAAGTTTTGTGTTAGTTGTATTGTATTCATTTTGTCAAATATTTCACATTATAATTTGATTATTGTACTTTTTATAAAGCTGTAAAAAAATAATTTCATTCACCACTATAAAGTATCTTTATTTCAATCCATTTACTGTGTTATTGCTATAATTAAATACCCGTGCAACGCCGGGTCATCAGCTAGTATTTTATATTATATATGTTTGCATTGTGAGATGCCTTAGGAAAAATAAAACAAAACAAAAAGGCAACATTTTGCAGGTGGACCCAAGGCAGACTATCTCACTCTTTCCTAGTCACTACATAAGAAGCCTGGCCTACCATTCTGTCTCCAGCAACATTTGGCTGCTAACTCTGATTAGGAGAAAAGTGTTGTCTTTTTTTTTTTTTTTTTTTACATCTTTCCCTTCCATAGTTTGTGGGCTTGTCTGTAATAATACAATTATGAAGGTTAACAGGAAAACACTCAGTCCAGGAGTGATTCCAGGCAACTGGCAATCTTGGAGAATCGGAAACGTACCACCAGTGAAAAGTGCAGCGAGAAGCAAATTAAACCTCATATCTGCCATCTCACTTGCTTTTTTTTCTGCTTTCCTGTTTGGACTTGAAAAGGTGATTGGAGCCAGGGCAGTGACAGTTGACGGAAGTTCTGCAAGGGGAGAGTATTTATTTACAGTGAATCATGGCGATGCTTGTTCAGGATGCGGTTTCACGCAGGATGTGCTGTCCCCACCCCCTGGTTTGATCATTTCTCCAAAGGAAAAAAAAAAAAAGCAAGTTGATTGTTTGAGACAACAGCTTGGGCTTGGAGAGAACACAGGATAACATGCCTGTACTTGGAATGCTTTGCTCATGCATCATAAGTTCTTGTATTGAGCATAAAGATATGTACAAGATTAGTTTGCAGACCAGATATGTAATATTTCTGCATTAACATGCCGGCACTGTTCTCTCTAAGCCAGTGATCTCAAACTCCAACCCTTTGCAGGGCCACATTTTGGATTTGGAGGTACTTGGAGGGACTCAGAAAAAATAGTTCATGTCTTATTAAAGAAATGACAATTTTGCATAGGGTAAAACTCTTTATAGTTTATAAATCTTTCCTTTTGACTAAGCTTTAATAATAATATTGTCATTTATAACTAAAGAGACATAGGATCAAGAAACGGTTTTATTTTACTTTTGTGATTATGATAAACATACCGAAGGCCTCATAATAATACCTGGTGGGCCGCATGTGGCCCCTGGGCCATGAGTTTGAGACCACTGAGCAGGAGTCCTCCAACTGCATTGTTGGCAGTGAGTGGGTGTTGGAGGTGGGGGCTGATTCAATACTGTGTTTTCAGTCTTGCCTGTCCCTTGCTGTTGAAAATGTGAAACAGCACCCCCCCCACCCCCACTGGCGGGGCTATAGGTGGAAGAGTCCACTCCGCCTAGAGGGAACAGTGGCTGGTGGGGTATATGTGTTCCAAATTATAAGAACATAAGAACATAAGAACTGCCATCTCCGGATCAGACCTTCGGTCCATCAAGTCCGGCGATCCGCACACGCGGAGGCCCTGCCAGGTGTACACCTGGCTTAATTTATAGTCCACCATATCCTTATATGCCTCTCTTAAGGAGATATGCATCTAGTTTGCTCTTGAAGCCTAGGACGGTCGATTCCGCAATAATCTCCTCTGGGAGGGCATTCCAGGTGTCAACCACTCTCTGAGTGAAACAGAACTTCCTGACATTAATCCTGAACCTGTCCCCCCTTAGCTTCATTACATGTCCTCTAGTCCGTGTCAAATTGGACAATGTAAATAATCTTCTCTGCTCTATTTTGTCGATTCCTTTCAGTATTTTGAAGGTCTCGATCATATCCCCACGCAGTCTCCTTTTCTCAAGGGAGAACAATCCTAGTGTTATAAGTCTGTCCTCGTATTCCAGTTTCTCCATACCTTCACCAGTTTTGTTGCTCGTCTCTGCACCCTCTCCAGCAGTTTTATATCCTTCTTTAGGTAGGGAGACCAATGTTGGACGCAGTATTCCAAGTGTGGTCTGACCATTGCCCTATAAAGCGGCATTATAACTTTCTCCGATCTACTCGAGATTCCTTTCTTTATCATGCCCAACATTCTATTTGCCTTCTTTGCCGCTGCCGCGCATTGTGCCGACGGCTTCAGGCTCCTATCTATCAGTACACCCAGGTCCTTTTCTTGTTCACTCTTCCCCAGAGTTGCACCTGACATTGTATACTCGTATTCCTTATTCTTATTGCCTAAATGCATACCTTGCATTTCTCCACATTGAACTTCATCTGCCATTTCTCCGCCCATGTTTCTAACCGACACAAGTCGCTCTGGAGTTTCTCTCTATCCTCCTGCGATCTGATTGCCCGGCATAGTTTTGTATCGTCTGCAAACTTGATGATCTCACTGGATGTTCCTTCCTCCAGGTCATTGATATAAATATTAAAAAGGATCGGCCCAAGTACCGAGCCCTGGGGTACACCACTAGTCACTTTCTCCCAGTCGGAGAACTTCCCATTTATGCCCACTCTCTGCTTTCGGTTTTCCAGCCATTTGCCTATCCATCTTTGTATATCCCCCTCTATGCCATGGCTTTGTAGTTTCCTGAGAAGTCTTTCGTGTGGAACTTTGTCGAACGCTTTCTGGAAGTCCAAGTATATTATGTCCACCGGCTTCCCACTAGTGAGGGTAAGATTTATCTCACCCCTTAAATATTAGTGATTGGTTTGCAATAAATATAAAGAGTTTATGGACCGCCTTTTGAAGTCATCTTAAATTATTGCAATAAATATGAATCAATATTAGTATTTTAGCTGGTGTTAGTACATCTTGAGATCATGTAGCAGGGAATTCCAGAGCATGAGACTAGCCTGTAGTTTTACAATTAACTGTAACATAACCATTTTTTGACCTATAGGTCTTAAGACACATGTTTTATAAGCAAACAAGTCATAAACTGGAATTTATAGATCCCTTCTATTGGCGAAATTTATTGTTGCCCTCAACTTGGAACTCATCGTTATCCTATCGTCCTGTCTCTAGTAGGTTTATTTGTAACTTTAATACGTGCTCCTACTTTTCCCAACTTCCTGGTACATAAACTCTGAATTGCTCTGGTAACATTTATACCAGATACCCAAAAGTGCTCCCGAAGACCTCCATGCTCCGAATAAAGCTATTTGTTGCTCAGCAAGGTTTTTTTTTGGTTATTAAAAAAAAGGTACTTCCTTTTGTTTACAGCTACATCACTTATAAGTATTCTGTAGAAGTTAGGTTGACGTTTATAGTTTTGTAATATAGCAAAGGTCTGGATATTTTTTTTGAATGGGCATCTGAACAATATGGTTAGTTTTAAATGTATTAGTTAAGTTGTTGGGTAAAGAGTGGGGGGGTATAAGAACAGGGCTGCATCTTATGTATAAGATGTTTTATTGTAACCTAAATTGGGGCTGAAAAATTTGAGGATAGTTAAAAACAGAATCGCCATACTGGGTCAGACCAATGTTCCATCTAGCCCAGACTCTTGTCCCCAACAGCGGCCAATCCGGGTCACAATTACCTGTCAGAAACCCAAATAGTGACAGCATTCCATGCTACCAACCCCAGGACAAGCAGTCATGTCGAAAACCATGTAGCCAGGATAAAATGGGCTGTTTGAAACCTGCCCTCATTAGCTCGATCATGTAACACCACTTCTTAAGAATGCACATTGGCTTCCGGTATCTCATAGAATAACTTATAAATTATGCTTACTTACTTTCAAATCCTTACTCTATAAAACTCCTGCATTTATTTTCAAATTATTAATTCCTTACTCCTAGAATAGAACATTACGGTCAAACGAACAACATCTATTAACAATTCCTTCTCTCAAGATCATCAATACTAGACGACAATTTATTTTTTCCGTTACGGCTCCTCAAGGCTGGAATTCTCTCCCTATCTATTTGAGAGAAGAACACAACCTTGATAAATTTAAGACTAATTTAAAAACTTTTCTTTTTAAAGATGCTTTTGATTGATAGTTTTCCCTCTTGGATTTAGTTATTGAGTTGATTATGATTATTGAATTTTACATCCCCTACCTTGTGTTTTTTCCCTGACTATTCTATTTTTAATATTTTGTAGTTCAATTCCCTTTTCCCCTTTTTTCTTGTCTGTAAAGTTTGTTAATAGTCCTGTTTGTTTTTAAGTTTATGTTAAGTATTGTATTATTCCTTAATACTGTAATTTTATTGTTTATCATCTATGTTCATCGCTTTGAATTGTGATTAAGCGATTAATCAAAAACACTAATAAACTTGAAACTTGAAAGGGTTTCACAGCTCACATGGTTCTAGCCAGAATGAAGGAAGGTATTTCCCGGGTCATGTAGAAAGTGGAATGTCTAGAGTTTCAAATGTGTCTGCACTATTTTCCGGCAAATATATGTCCTCACAAAATAAAAAAACAATTGCAGCACCCATGGTTCCTTTGCACCTGTGGGCAACTTTCAAAGCAACGTGTGAGTATACTTTTTGCATTGAAAACTTGGTACAAGGTCAGAAGCCTGTTTTGAAAAATGCCTCCTCTTTGGCCAAGCATCCGTGTTTGCTTTTCTTCAAAGTCTGTTGGCTTGCCTGCGGGCCCTTTTCTGCTTTTAGTCGTAGCGTGGCATCCAGCACCTGCAATCCATAGGAAAGTTTTATATGCGACTTCTCTTTTTCTTCTTTGATGTCTTCCTTCTTGCCAATTATTTTGACACACTCTCCAATGAAAAAAATTATTGTTTGTGTTCATAAGAAAGCGGGAATTGTTGAATTGGCTTATTTGTAATGCATATGGGCACTTCTAGTCTATGTAGACTGCAGCCCTTTGATAAAAGGAGAGCATGTAGTGTTGACTTATGCCTTAGAAACACAGAAAATGATAGATAGATCTAGTCTGCCAATCCACATAACCACTAATTTCTAAAATCTTTAGTAAGGTTACCATATATCTCCAGAAAAAGGAGGACAGATTGAGACATCCGGGTTTTACTTCTCCGTGTTGCCAGAGGAAAGTGGTAAGAGCGGATAGCGTAGCTGGTTTTAAGAAAGGTTTCTGGAGGAAAAGTCCATAGTTTGTTATTGAGAAAGACATGGAGGAAGCCACTGCTTGTCCTGGATCGGTAGCATGGAATGTTGCTACTCTTTGGGTTTTGGCCAGGTACTAGGGACCTTGATTGGCCACCATGAGAAGTTACTAGGCTAGATGGACCATTGGTATGACCCGGTATGGCTATTCTTAAGTTCTTATCCATCCTCCTTCCATTTCTTTCAATAGAAGTAAAACCTGGATATCTCGATCCATCCTCCTCTTTTAATTTTATGGAGCCATATGGTAATCCTAATCTTTTGAAAATTACATGAATGTTTGTGCAGCTGAGCAGGGAGACAAAATGGCTTCTGCGCATTTGAAAATTCCATGTACATGTGCTGCTTTCTTAAACGGGGTTGTAAGCGTGCCTTTGGAATCTGGCTAAAAATAATTGTGCTGTATTAACTGATGATTCTACCCAATTAAAAAAAATAAAATAAAAAGGGGGCATTTTTCAGCCAAACTAGTTTTGCCTGGGTACATCTTTATTCCAGGCTTGCTTTTCTAAAGTAGGCCGTCAGAACTGTAAGGCTGTTTATAAGCTATTCTTGAATGTCGCTTTAGATTCTTTGATTTGTAATGTTTCAGTTTTTATTTTGTACTTCATATCTTTTCATTACTTTTTATTCTTTTACTTTCTTAGGGCTGCATTTTGATTAAAATTTATAATCGCAATGAACTGCTTGACTAAAGGTATGTTCACTTTTTTCCCCACTGCAGCTTCCTGTAATTCTAGTTGCCCCAACATCAGTTGGGGGGAAAAAATAACATCCCTTTAATTGTGCGATTTTAAAAAGTTCAATTGAAACACAGCCTTACTTTATTCATGTAATAGCTTTGAAAATTGTCCTCTTCCATTCACACTCGTTCACTCATCTTTGCGTATCTTGATGCCATATATCAGTGTTTGGAGTATAACGCTTTACTCTTGAGCAAGGAACAAATATGGTTTTGAAAGCTTGTTTGGTGAAAGGTATTTGGTAGAAAAGTCTCAAAGAGAACTTTTTATTTTTTTTTTTTTGCAGAACAAAAATATCCATTTTAATAAAGATCGTAGGCTTCTTTTACGAAGCTGTGGTTGCGATTCCTCAGTACGGAGAAAGCAACGAAGCCCATAGGAATTGAATGGGCTTCATCGCATTTGCCGCACGGGAATCATTACTGTGGCTTTGCCAAAGGAGTCCATAGTCTTCAGCTTGCAGCCCTCGAGAGTAAATGCAAAACTGTTTTTGATGCATCCCTACATAATACTGTAATACCGAGTCAGACAAAAGGTCCATCAGTCCCAAAACCCAGTTTCTAATAGGTGCACCGACTTCATTAAGTGCTCCAGAAACAGTTCCAGTGCCAAATTAACCATTAACCCCCCCACACCCCATTTTTACAAAACCGTAGAAGCGTTTTTTAGCGTAGGCTGGCGTTCTGAATGCTCTTTGCTGCTCCTTATGTTCATAGGAACTCAGAGGGTCAGGAGCAGCGCAGAGCACTCAGTTCGCCAGCCTGCGCTAAAAAACGCTTCTACGGTTTTATAAAAAGTGTGTGTGTGGCGGGGGGGGGGGGGGTAAGTTAGAAAAATATTGTTTTCCATTGGTGTTAAATGTTCTACTTAGTAGAAATGTTGCTTCAGTTCAGGTGGCCCTTTTCAGTTTGGGGGGGAAAAAAAAAGAAACTACCATTAAACATTTTTTTGAAATAAATCAGTTTGTCTTGCTCTAAGAAGCACCAATTCTCTCTCAGCCCTGCACAAAGGTAACTGATGGAAGTGGGTCTCGAGCTATTTCTCTGTGTTCTACAAACAATTGTTTATTGGTACCTACTTCTTTGTCTCGTTTAAAAAATTGGGCAGACTGGATGGACCATTCGTGTCTTTATCTGTTGTCATCTACTATGTTACTATGAGTGCCTTGCTCATAGATCAGTGGGAAGAAGTTTTCGAACAAGGAATAATGAATGATATATAGCTCAAAGAAGTAACATTAGAAAATATTTCTTTACACAAAGGCTAGTGAATGTATGTCATGGCTTCTCAACTGGAAGTGGTGGGGAACGAATTGGTAACGGAATTCTAAGAAGCCTGGAATAAGCACAGACACCATCTCTTAGATATGAGGCAAAATCTGTGATGGGGGTCAGGCTTTGCATAAGGAATAGGAAGACTAGAAAGGCTTTGTGCACTGAGTTACTGAGTAGAAGCTTTGTTGGTATTTTTGAAAATTTACTTCTCTGGGGTGAATGGGTTTTAATGACTGGCAGAAAGGCTTGGGTAGGGGTATGTGTTGAAAGCTGCTAGACTTGTGGTTCATTAGAGCTGGAGTAGCAGATTCTGGTCCAATTAAGATCTGAGAGAAAGTACCTGAGCCATGGGGAGAAGAATGAAAGGGCTGTGGAAAGTTGGGCAATGGAAAAGGTGAATGAAAGTTGCATTTAGTATGATAGTGGGAGTAGTGGAACAGTGGAAGAGAATGAGAGTTGTAGCAGAAGATAAGAATCTGATAACCAGAAGGTTGGGGAGTGTAGAAGGAGAGAGAGGTCTGTGTAGGATGGGAATGGGATGGAGGAGAAGACTGAGGGCTGTATGGCAGACTGAGGTTGTGGGGCAGAAGAGGAAATGTGTAAGAGGGCTGCACCAGTTAGGGAGGGAAAAGGTTAATGGAGAAGGAATGAGCTGTCTGAGATGAGGGGAGTGGAGTAGGAAGAAAAGTAAAAGGGGAGAGGGAAGGGGTAGATGAGAGTAAGAAGGCTTCATGAGTGAGAGTGGGGAAAAATTCATGGGGAAGGAGAGAGGAGAAAATGTTGTTTGATGGGGAAAAGGCGCACGATGAATAAGTACTGGAGGAATTTTTGAATCACCATCTTTAGTGGGACGTTTGAAATGCCTGTGTGAGAGGCAGTGAGTCATAGACACACAACAGACCTGGAACTTTCACAAAAATGAAAATGAGGAGGAGGCTGGACACTACAGGCTGGTTAGTCTGATCTCAGTATCGAGTAAATTTAATGGAATCATTGCTAAAAGTGAAGATATTGCTGTTTCTGGAATCCATTGGATTGCAGGATCCAAGGCAGCAAGATCTTACCAGAAGTAGATATCTGATACACCTGTTTAATTTCTTTGACTGGGAAAAGCAGAGTTTTGGATTGGGAAAAGCACTGGAACAGGTGTACCTGGATTCTTTGCAAGAGTTTTGGCGTGGCTTTGTATAGGCAATTGCTGAATGCCTTTAAAGTTTGGGCCTTTTAAAGTGACTGAGGTAGAAACTGGTTAACTGGGAAGTTTGTAATCCAAAACTGTGGTCCTCATTTTTCACCAAAAAACAACCGTCTCTTCTCAACAAGAGACCATGCACGGCTTTGTTTCGCACAAGGTGTTGCGTTGGGAGAAGGCTGAAAACTCACAATGACTCTCTGTCCACAATGACTATCTGAGTAGTTTGAAATATATGAGGGGAAAGACACAGAATTGCGTTCTTTACAGTATGCTTGCAGATGTAGCTGGACTGGGAGAGTTCTACAACCGAGAGAACTTCTAGAACGAACCGAGAGAACTTCTAGAATGAATTGGAGTAAGAAATAGGAAGTTTCCCTTTTGAAAGCTACAAAGATAAACAATGTTTTTTTTTCCCTCCAGTACCTTCCTTAAAATTAATTTCTCACTGGTTTTATAATTAGGCAAAAAAAAACAACCCATATTCAGTAATTGTATTTTTTCCCATTTCATAGCTGTTAATTATATGTCATTCATATTCCTGGGTCCTTTCCACGCGTCTCACATTGTGCATAGAACATAGAGAAATATTTTCAAGAACCTATAAAAGTCGGTAGTAATTTTCTTCTAGAGGCCAGATATAGTCAGCACTCAGGCAACTGAGGCAAGTGCCTGGCCAGCTTTACAGCCTGCGTTGGGAGCTGCCTTATGCACCAGGTTAGCCCTGCTGTCTGCTCTCAGCGTGGTTACATCATTATATCGTGAGCTGCAGTACAAGTGTTCGAGTAATGAGCAAGTAGAAATTATTGCAGGCACTCCACTTCCCCCAACACCCCAGCCTCTAATGTCCAGGCTGTTTCGCCATTGAGTTGAAGTGCCTGCTGTAGCTGAAGCCTTCGGCCTTTCTGTCACATTCTGCTGAACTTTGCTTATAGTCTTTGGTTGACGTGCATCCCTAGGATTCTCCACACCATTTCCTCCTCTTCCACTCCTATGACCAGCTCCAGTGGGCTGGGCTGCTCTAATGCTCTCCTCTGAATGAACTAAACGGATGCATTTAGTAGCAGATTGCTGGTGGCAATTGACAGAACAGCATTTCAACATTGTAAATGGTGGGAGGACTAGTTGGGCCATCCAGTGTGCCTACGTGTCTTTCACTATGGTTTTCTGCCGTAAAGCACCACCAGTTCCCCTTGTGTGTTTTAAAATAAATTTGTGGGTTTTGGCTTATTTTCAAACGGAGAGAAGGCTTATGAGGTTGCCAGGGTCCATTTTCAAGGTACATTGTACAGTATGTTTGCTAGTAAGTGGTGAATGCATAACTCACCTATTGGGAGTATTTAAAAAAAGATTCTATATAAATAGCATCAAGCTTTATAATTCGCCCGTGTATATGTATTAAATGACCTGTGGCGGGGGAAGGGACAGAGGCAGTATTTAGCCACTAATTGGATAAGTTATCCTGTTTTAACTTTTTAGGCCTGCCGAATTCCATGCTTAAATTTACACAAATACTTTCTGGACCAGGGCTTAATTTATTTAAAAAAAAATTAATCTACAGTATATCTGTGGACCATGCTCGTGTCCCAAATAGTATGTTCCTATAAGCCCTCTTGTACTGAACTGCAGTAGAGCTTTCTGCTGCTCCGACGCTGCTCCAACGCTGTTCATCGGAGCAGCGTTGCAGCATTTAGCGCTCCGGGCCTCGGTAGAAACCCTTACCGCGGCTTAGTAAAAGAGGGAAAAGGTCTGAGTGGAACTTTTTGGCTTAAGGAACCTCAGAACTATATAATAAGAATTCAGTGTCTATATAGGTAACAATCCTCCAAAAAAGGGGATGGAAAATCACAAAATTTGGCATGCAAGAACAAAATATGATCATCGTGTGCTGGTTCAGTTTCAGTATTTTCAGATAATAGAAATAAAACAACAAAAAAAACCCACTAATGCAGTTTTCTGGTCCCCAAAAATGCTTATCCACAGTGGTGCACCTTGGTTTGCTCTGTGGTGTCTTTGGTATTTGTATGAGCTGATTCTTGTCTGTAGCATCTGTCCCTCTACCAAACATCGCATCTAGCTTCCCTGGTTCTCAGCCTACTGCTCTAACCAGTTTATAATCCTCCTCCTTAAAAGGCCCTGACCCGAACATAAGAATTGCCATACTGGGACAGACCCATCCAGGTCCCAAGTACCTGGCAGAAACCCAAAGAGCAGCAACATTCCAGAGTTGAGATTGTGATGTCATAATGCCTCATTCCACCAATGCCTAAGAGCCAACATCATCAGTGATGTCACAATGGCTTGATTGTCCTGTACTTGGCTCACATAAGAACATAAAAATTGCCACACTAGGACGGACTGAAGGTCCATCAAGCCCAGCACCCTGTTTCCAACCCATGTCCCAATCATCTCCATAAATACAGCTACACACCTAGTGCAGCTTCACATGTGTTCACCTGCCTGTTACCTGCCATCTGAGTATTCTAACATACCTTTACCACCTGTTAACTCTCCTCCCTACCCACACCCCTGTATACCAACAACCCCCACTTCTCGATAATCCCCACTGATCTCACGCTTCACCTCACCAGCCCACATGCCTCACTTACAACTTCCACAGAAATTCATCCCTTCCAGTTCACCCAGCACACCATCACAAATACATCCACACACTGCTTCTACAGTTGTAGGTTGGAAAGCATTCCCAAAGTAAGTGACATATTTGCGTGGTTGCCACTTAGGACTGAGCACTCCCCCTACAGGCAGTGGGGGAGCGCATGGAGCAGTTGTGGGGGCCACAGTCTGGTATGTGTGACTTTTGGCTCTTCTGGTCCCTTGCCATGGAACAGGAAGTTGATGTCGGAAGGGACGGGTGCAGGTGGAGTTGACAGCCGTGCACACCAGATCATGGCCCCTCAGCTTCTCCCTTCATCCCTTTACTAGCTGCACCCAAGGTTGACCTCCCCCAACACCCTGTCCTTAGTATGCCACTGTCTAAAGTCATGTGTTTGCATGCATTCCCTACATGTTTAAATTTGACCTTTATCGGCTCCCTTTCAAAGCTAGAGTTATTTTTAAATTTGGCTGCTTTTGTTATAAAGCACTCTTGGGCTATTACCATCATACTTACCCACCCAACTAAAATTATTCATATCAAATAAGAACACAAGAAACTCGGGCATGTTTATGTACCCCGCTCTGAAAACCTGTTATCTTAAAAGTTTTCTAGATAAAACTCTGGCTTTTCAAGCAGGGAAAATGAACTCTTGGATGTGTTTAATCACCCAATCCCAATCTTACTATGAGTTCAGAAAATCGATGAAAACCTATTTGTTTGGTAAATTTAAGCGATGATTTTACATTATATTATATTGCATTCCACTGAATCTTCGCTGATATGTATCAGTTCTCTTGCTGTGAACCGCCCAGAACTTCTGGTTGAGCGGTATATAAGAAAATAAATTATTATTATTATTAATTATTATTAAATTGTTACAAACCAAAGTGTAAAGCAGTGGATTTTCTAGTGAGGCTAAGTCATTCCTAGGCTGTGGATCTCCAATTAAGATGAAGCTGATAAATGTGGAAAAGGGGATGAATGTCTAGAGAGGCAGGAAAGGATCAAGGAAGGTAGGGGGGCAGGAAGTCATTGTTTTTAAAATGAAACCTGGAAACACATCAACTCTCTTCATAGCTATTTGTTGATGTTGACTAGGAAGTAGTCTTAAAGCAGCACTTTCACTGAAGCAGTCAAAAGGTTGAAAAATGGGGCATGGCAAGTGTTTGCTGAGCCATATTACACTGCTACAGGTTCTCAACTGTTGTGGATAATAATTGCTTCATGGCCTGCATCTGTTGGAATAAGTGATGTGTATTATACATATACTGATTGTGAAAGTTAACGCTTCGCATAGCCAAATCCCCCAAATTTGTGTGTTGTCTTCATGCTCGTGCTATTTAGGATAAAGAGGCATAAAACTGCAAAATGAGTATTTGAATGGAGATTTATTACAGGGGTAATCATCTTATTGCGATATGCTAAGCAGGTGAAGATTCTCAGGAGCTGTTATATGGAGTAACTGATTTATGGGTCTTGCATTTGATAATACTCTACTGCCTTTCTGTGGCAAAAATCAAAATGGGCCATGTTAGATATAGGCACTTCTGTTGTCCCTAGTGGGCTCACAATTAGAGAATCACATGGGGACAGGCACCTGTGGGGCGGACACAGGGTCAGAGCCTATAGGGATGGGGACAGAGCCCGTGGGGACAGGGACAAACTTTGCCCATGTGTCATTCTCTAAAATCTTGAGACTAGTATCAATATTTTAAAAACTGAACACATCTTAGACCTTTGGCAACTGAATTCATTGATTAAAAAAAACAAACAAACCCTGCATAAGCTGCTTTTGGAATTCAAGGAATTTACTGTTAAATGATGTCATTTGTGTCTTGTCTGCCACCTGCAATGTCCTTCCGTCATGTGCTCAGCTGCTCAAGCATCTTACTGTTACTGCAACTGATTCATCCATCGTTTCTGGCATCAAAGAACATTTCCAACATTTATTTGTGTGTGTGTGTGTGTGTATTTATTTAATTAATTTTTTATTCCGTTGTCCCCAAAGAGCTCAGAATGGGTTACAGGTTAAAACATACATAGTGTATATGGTTAACAGGTTTCAGGACAATTTCAGTACAAGTTTACAATACAAGTTTTTATCCTAACTAGACATATACTAGGGGTCTAATACTAATAGTATTTAGTAGACACTTATTTTCCTGTTCATCCACTACACCAGGGGGAGGGAACTCCGGTCCTCCTCGAGAGCCATATTCCAGTCGGGTTGTCAGGAAATACTAAAACTTTTGTTCCATATATCTGCCTGGAATGGTAAGGTTCTATTAAAAAAAACCCAACCCAAAACAAAAAAACCTTTTGTATACACAACCTTTTATTGAAGGGAAAGAATAGTTATATTACGTGGGAAGCGTCTATTTTCTACTAATTCAAAGTGATCTAGAAGATAACTTGGAATAAAACCATGTAGTGTTTTGTAGGAAATAGAGGCAAATTTAAAAATCACTCTCGCTTTGACAGGAGGCCAGTGTAATTTTCGATAATACGGTGTCACATGCTCTGATTTTTTTTCGGATTGAAAATTAGACGCACTGCCGTATTTTGAAGAATTTGCATCCTCCTAATGATTTTTTGATAAGAGCCTAGATAAATGATGTTACAATAGTGCAGTCTTTGGTTTTGAACACTTTAGACTTATCAGTCTCAAGGATGGAAAATCAAAATAAGATTTAATTACTGGAATGTAGGACCTGATGAATGGATAACCGTAGTGGGGATGCTTCATCTTTGGGATCACTGTTGCCATCAGATTTCTCAGTCACTGGCAGGAGGATGCTAAAGAAAACTGATGATGTAGCACTTAATTTAAAAAAAATTCTGTTTTGACAAAATGAGGCAATCGGAATATAAATAAAAAGAATGGTTGCCAGGTTGAAAAATTTCTGTGGGCATAGACATTACTAGAAAAATTTTGGAAGCCCAAATAAAATATTCTATTATGTAAAAAAAAAAAAAAAAAAAGACAAGTTTTGACAATAGGTACCTGTAACTTCAGAGTTGATAACAAAGACAGAAATTGTGGAGTTTCTGCCTCCTGAGATCAATGAGAAGGGCTCCAGCAGTCACGAAATAACACAGTGACTGGCACTTAACAGAGCTGCAATGAAGGATTTAGAGAAAATTTCTAAGTGCAAGGATGTGTCTTTAGAATAGGGGTTCTCAACCCAATCTTCTGGATACCTAGTCAGTCAGGTTTTCAGATACCCACAATGAATATATATGAAATGCATTTGCATACAGTGTATGTTGCATGTAAGTTTATCCAAAATAATTATGCATGAGATCTTGAAAACCAGACTGGATTGATCTGTCCTAAAGACTGGGTCGAGAACTCTTGCCTCGGTACATACAATTTGGATCTTGGTGTCTGTTATTTTTTCTTTATGGACCATCAAGAAACTGGATTGATCTGTCCTGAAGACTGGGTCGATAACTCTTGCCTTGGTACATACAATTTGGATCTTCGTGTCTGTTATTTTTTCTTTATGGACCATCAAGAAACTGGATTGATCTGTCCTAAAGACTGGGTCGAGAACTCTTGCCTTGGTACGTACAATTTGGATCTTTGGGTCTGTTATTTTTTCTTTATGGATCATCAAGAAAGAGGACAGAAAAGTACTGATGCATTTGAGATGTGTTGACAGTGATTCTTGCATAAACCAGATCAAGTCTAACCTCTAGAGAGGTTCATAATAATTATATTTAAAGTGGAATGGAGGGACAGTCCAGCTACCATTCCCTGACTTGTACTATACTGCGATAAAATTAGAGGCAGGGGTGTGTCAACCATTTTCAGCCGTCTGAATGGCCAGTTCATTCCCTAGCGCCTCACCGTTTTGGAAGAATTTGTTAGGTAGAAATAGTTACTAGAAATAGGTTTCTAGTAACTTTCTAGTAACTTGCCCCTGGGATTTGCTGTCTGTGGCCGGGTGGTGCCCTGACTGCGTCCCAAGCGGTCAGATAACACAAGAAGCTTTCAAGTGTTTGTGGAATCTTTTTACTGCATCGGTCACAGAACGCTATTGCAAAAAGTGAAATACAATTTTTGCTGAAATATTTTGATCAGTCCTATATATTCAACATGTGATTGGCATAATTAATTTTGGTTTGTTTTGTAAGGGAAACCAAACTGGTAATAAAGGCTTCAAAACAGAGATTTAATTTGTTTAAGGACAAAGGCCACTTCTTTTAACGTTGTCAGTGAATGCAAAATATGAAATAGATGAGACGTTAGAATACCATGAAAACGTTCTTCAATAGTACTTGGTTTCCTGCCATAGAAAAGAATAATTATATAGCTCCTGGAGTCTAGGATATATACTGTATAAGAAAGAAGTTGGCATACAAATATGCAATGTATATTTATAAAAGCTTGAAATTTGTAATAGGACTTCCCACTGTTTAAGAAATGATATGACTAACACGGTGAGCTAATGCTTTCAAAACGAATAAGTTTGCACGGCAGGGCAGTTCTCTCTGTCATCATGGACATGAAGGTTTCCAGCCGGTATACTAAAAAACGGGTAACAGGGTGATCCAAAGGGTCCCTGTTGGCCAACATCTCCTACATCCCTGTGCATTTTTGCTGATTTCATAGCACTTAAGCATAAGGTAATCACTTTTTTTTTTCCTCAACAGTACAGCATATTTTCTGAGGCTGTTTAGCTTTCAGGAAGGATTGAATTTTATTTCATGTTGATTGCCACTTTTTGTCCTAGGTCAGTTGTTTTCTTATGATCCTCATGGCTAGTTCATATTTACTGAAATCAAATTGTGATGGAACAAAGACTCCATTAGTAAATTCATATCAATCGGATCAAACATAAATCAAGATCTTCACCTTTAGTATTCAACCATGATCACAGTAATAAGAAGAAATAAATAAACAGCAAGGTCTGCTTTATCTCCAATATTTGGATGCTATATACTGCCACAAAGGTCCTTTTCCTCCATTTTATCCATTTTATTTTGATTCCTGTCGTGGCTTGTCCTAGGGCAACCACCACTTTCAATCACTTAGCAATTCTGTCGTTATGGTTCTCTCTTTATGTGTGTTAGGTGTACAGCCATAAGAATGCTGTATAATGCTAAGTTTCATGACCATGTCACTCCACTTCGTTAAGATCAACATTGGCTACTGGCTTCAACATTTATTTGAGCATAAGATAGCACTGGCTCATCAGCCCCGTTGTATGGGAATTTCAGATTATTTGCCTTCTCCTTTGTCCATAACAGCCTATAAGGGCTCTTTGTTCGTCTCAAGTGGTATAAAATATGCAATGTATATTGATGGGAGACTTCAATATGCCCGATGTGGACTGGAACATACCTTCTGCTACAGCCAGCGGCAGCAAGAGGCTACTAGCCACCATGCGTGGAGCACGCCTCAAGCAGATGGCATTAGAACCCACCAGGAACCAGGCAATCCTGGACCTGTTACTCACCAACGGAGACAGTGTCACAGAGGTATCGGTGGGAGATATTTTGGCCTCCAGTGACCACAACATGGTGTGGTTCCACCACAAGAAAGAAACCGCTAGGTCAAATACATCAACTAAGGTCCTAAATTTTAAAGGAACAAATTTTCAGGACATGGGGGACTATGTCTACAAGGCGCTGCAAAACCGAAGCACGAAGGACAAGGTAGAGGCACTCTGGTCGGAGCTGAAATCAGCATTGATCATGACGACGCTTAGTGTGATTCTATAAAAGGCATGCACCATATATAGAATTGCGCTTAGTTGTAACATTTAGGTGTACCCATAAAATCAGGCTGAAATACCTGCAGCTAAGTTGTGCGCAGATCAGACGTATTCTGTAACTGCACACTTAACCTTTAGGAAATAGCACGATCTGCCCATGGCTCCCCCTTTCAGATTCACATTCTAGAATGCGTCTACAAAGTTGTGTGCGTAACTTCTAATTAATGCCAATTCGTATCAATTATTAGTTGTTAATTGCCAATTATAGATACCAGTTGCTTTTGTTAAATGATATGTGCACGCGGTCTATGGCGTGATGTATAGAATTAGGGGGGTGAATGTACCCTTCTCTTATTTGCTAAGGCAGTATACCAAGTTATTTCAAATGAGTAAATAAAACTTTAGGAATCAAACCCAAGAGCAATACCAGAGACTTGAAGGCTCTTCATACATCGGAGGACCGACTTCAGAGCTTTGCTTCTAGATCTGTGTTTATTTTCCAGACATTAAAGCAGTGTTTCAGCCTCGTCAGCTCGGAAGCTGGACACAGTTAGGTTTATATACCGCATCATCTCCACGTTCGTAGAGCTCGGCACGGTTTACAGTAGATGAAATAGGAAGGAACGACAACAGAGGGTTAGAGTTAGAAGTGTGAAGACTATTTAGAGGACTTGGGATGCCAGATATAAGAGATTTCTTGATTCCTAAGTGGGAGAGAGGCTTACAATTTTTGAGGTTTTCAAAGCCAGGTTTTCAGATGTTTGCGGAAAGCTTGGAGAGAGCTTGGAGAAAATCTGATATTCCTGTTTCCAATGGATTACCTAACGTGGTAGAGATTGGCAGTTAAGTGAGGATCAGCTGGCATTCTCCCTTTCACCGGTCTCACACGAAATAACCCCCCCCAAATTATTAAATTCACAGTTCGTGACGCCCTGAAACCAAGCTGGCTCGAACTGAATGTGGCGACATGTTAAATAGGAATAAACACCTTCATTTGATAAAATTTGACGCTCTTTATGCCGTTGGATTTTAAAAGAAAGTCTACTTTTCAAAGCTAAGTATGATTTGCTGAATACGCCTCTATTGCAACTTTGTCCTGGCTGGGGGGGCTATCACTGGAAATTCTACCTAATTATTGGTGATATTCTTTTTTTTTTTTTTGTAGTTCATTATATTATCACTTTGTCACTATTTCACTGATACACACTTGTGTGAACTTGATGAAGGTGTGTGGTTAATACCTATGAAGAGGCTCTATTGGCAGGTATAGATTTGGTTTAATGGAGCAATAGAGCGGTTTCCTGCTCTTCAGAGCTCATAAACCTCACACTGAGGGTTCACATCACATAAAATTATTATTATTGGAATTGGGCTGTGAATTCCAGAGATTAGCCCTTTCACAGGTCTGGCACTAAAGCATTGCATTGTGTATCCTAAGAAAGAGAGAATATCTTTTTTTTTTTTTTTTTGGTAAAGTGGTATTCACCCTCATTTTTTCTTGGTGATATTCCGGTTCTGTGAAGAATCCAGGACAGACTGTGGCAGTGGTGACATCAGTAACTTAGGAATTTGCACAGTGGTTCCCAAACGTATCCTGGGGGGAACCTCAGCTAGTTGGGTTTTCTGGATAAACGCAGTGAATGTGCATGAGAGAAATTTTGCATGCAGTGGAAGCGGAGCATGCAAATCGATCTCATAAATATTTATTGCGGATATCCAGAAAGCCTGATTGGCTGGGGTTCCCCCTGGGACAGGCTTGGGAGCCATTGGATTAGTGAGATGAAAATATAGTTCTAAATATTTCCTTCCCAGCAAGAAACCTGCACTTCCCTATACTAGAAAATGAACATTCGGGGGGCAAAGGGTCAGATTTAAGAACTGGCCAAAAATTAGACAAAAAAGGTCCTGCAGGGTCCTGTTCATGTCCTGAAATAGCACATCTTCTGCCTGAGGAAAGGAAAAATCTTCCAAAAGGGGGAAAATTACCCTGCCAAGAAAAACTTGTGCACAAACATTGTTTGACTCTTGTCCAGTTCTTAAATTAGTCCCCTTGCTTTTTGGCAAATTCCTGTCTTAATAGTAACTGGAATAATTTGGGTGGCGCTTTTATGTGTGCACATGTCTCGTATTTGATTAAATATAATTATATATTTTTTTTAAGTCACTGGGTTGGTATTGTGGAATCTGTCCAGCCAAGATCAGCCATTCCCTGATCACAGCTGGACAGATTCAGCTTGAGTAGTTGGAGAACAAGGCCAGCGCTGAGCAGACTTTTATGATCTCTACCCTGAAAATAAGGACATATCAAGATAAAGTATTCATATGTTATAGCACATCATACCATATGCTATGAGTCTATCTTGATGGGCAGACGGGATGGACCATAAGGGGCACCTGACACTGTCTTCGCTCCTCCCCCATTCCAGCAGGGGAGAGCCGACGGAGGAGGGCTGCAGTCCGGTCATCGGACTAACAGTCGGCTCGGGGGCCCATTCCAGCGGGGCACCCGACACTGTCTTCGCTCCTCCCCCATTCCAGCAGGGGAGAGCCGACGGAGGAGGGCTGCAGTCCGGTCATCGGACCAACGGTTGGCTCGGGGGCCCGTTCAAGCTGGACTTCAGTTTTGACTGTTTTGATTTTATTTTCAATTCTTTTTAGTTTATGATATATTTTTTAATCTCACTTATTGTTTTACCACTTATTTTGTTTTATTTTATCATTCAAATTTCATTTAAATTTCCCCAGAATTCTATTGCTTCAACGGTTCTCCCTCTGCATCTCTTCTTATCTCCCCTCTTTTTTCAACCTTTCAAAGTCCTTTAGATCATTGTAGTCTTATTAGAATGTTTATTTTCTTATTTTTCTCATCTATTCTCTATTTTATTTCTTCATTACTCTACTAATTGTCATTTTTCCAGGTACTTTAGTTAGATTGTGAGCCTTCGGGACAGTAAGGGAATTTCTAAGTACCTATTTTACTTATAATTTTAATGCACCCTATTGTCTATTTTTCTGTAAACCGCTTAGAATCCTAACGGAGTTTAGCAGTATATAAGAAATAAATTACATTACATTACATCTGCTGTCATCTACTATGTTGCTAAGGATTCTGTGGCACTTTATATATATTAACCCCCTCTTTTACCAAGGCATGCGCTAAATGCCAACGTGCCCATTATATTCTATGGATATGTTAGTATTTAACGCGTACTAATCAGTTAGCACACCTTGGGGCTCCTTTTACTAAGCCGTGTTAGGGCCACGTGCGCTAGACCTTTGTTCTAGAATCGTAGCGTGCGGTAATTTCCCGCGTGCGCTAAAAACGCTAGCGCACCTTCGTAAAATGAGCCCTTAGTAAAAGGACCCCTAAGTGCTTTGAAAACGAGCCTCTCTATTTTTTTTTTTATAACATTATTGTGCATTTTTTTAGGTGACTTGATTTTAGGTGAAAAGAGCGTGGAAAGTGTCTATGGAATAGGTGAAATATTTTTGGGGCCCCTTTTTATCAAGCTATGGTAAGAGGTTTTTAGTGCGAGCCGGTGCGGTAAATGCTCCAATGCACATTGACTTCCTATGAGCTTTGGAGTACTTACCTCGCCGGCCTGCGCTTAAAAACCTTTAGCGTGGCTTGATAAAAGGAGGGGGTGAGGAGTTAGATTGATAGCAGTATAAAGATGGACAGTATTGTTTGCAAAAAAAAAAAACAACCCAAAAACCCCCAAAAACTTCAGAGGTGATTTTTAAAGAAGATAAATCCTGGAGATTCGGGTTTTGTTGCATTCAGCAACCAGTGGTGGAAAAAAGAATCCTTTTTATTCCTCAAGGAATTAGTCTCATATTTCCATCTATTCAAGAGACAGATAACCATGAAATGAAACAAAATTCACATAGATGAGATATCCTATAAACAGGTTTCAGGCGGCACTTGGGATATATCTGACTGTGGGGATTGGATGGACCAATTTCTATTTTGTTCAATGTTCAGTTTTGAAAGAGTATTTTATGTATATCATATATGTTGCCTCAGGTCCAAACTTAAATTGTGAGCTCTCCAGGGACGGGAAAATATATACGGTACTTGCTTCTGTTAGTTTTCAGGCTTGCAAGCAGTATATAAGAAATGAAGGCCTCCTTTTACAAATGTGATTATCGTGGCAGCCTGCGGTAATCGCTCTGACTCCCATAGGGATTCAGTGACATTCGGAGCATATGCCATGTGGCAGCCGCTACCACACCTTTGTAAGGGGTGGGGGGTAAATAAAAATTCTAAGTATCTAAAGGGCCCTTAACTAAGGTATGGTAAAATTTGTAGAATCCAGGCAATAATTGGCAGCTGATTTACTCCTGGAGGAATTCTGTGCAAAAACATTGAAAATTCGGCATGCCTTATTTGTAATTGTGCGGAATTCCCCCTTTGTAAGGGCTGGTGTCTTCTTCCAGGGGTACACCTTTTTTCTTATCATATACAGAAAGAAGATTGACTCATTTGAGCTTTGGTGCTGGAGAAGGATTTTAGGCGTGCCCTGAACTGCCAGAAGAACTAAACAAATCGATTCTGGAAGAGACCAAACCGGCTATGTCACTCAAAGCCCAAATGAAGAAGTTATGACCGTCTTATTTTGGTCACACCTTCAGAAGAGAGAGAGAGAGAGATCACTGGAGAAGGGTATCATGTTTGGGAAGATCAAAGGAACCAGGCGAAGAGGGCAACCTGCAATCAGATGGCTGGACACGTTGGAAAACAGCCATGGGGATGATGCTAGAGGACCTTTCCGGACTAGAATAAAAATGATTTCTTTTTAGATCCGCAATTCATTAGGTCGCTAGCAGGGAGCACAAGTCGATGGTAGGGAGAGACAGAGATTGTCTACCAACGTTTTAATCATAAAGAAGTGGAACCGGGAAAGTATGTCAGATTCAACTCTGGACTCCTTGTTGGGCAGGCCAGATGGATCGTGCAGGTTTTTTGATGGCTTTCACTAAGTTACATGTCAACTCTGTGAATTAACATGCACTACATCAGTTGTTGCAAGTTAAAATATTCTAATGCGCATTAATTTATTTTATTAAAATGAATGTGTGAAATGAGGCGGGGGAACTCAGAATTGGAATTTTTTCCATCTATGCCTTTTGGCCATCCATTAACAGTAAATATACCTGTCCTTTTTTTTTCTTCTAGTTTAAGCCCACAGTTGTGGGAAAACATTCTTCGATTTGAAATATGCCAGTAGTACTGTATTTTAAATACTCTTAAATTAGCAGTCAATCTTTACAACGGTACTGTTTTGTTTTTATAAGGGGGAGGGGGGGGGAGATGGAGCCCATCTGAAATTTGAAGGCAGTACATGATTAGCAAGGTTGAATCTGATGCCAGCTGAAACAGATGCCGAAGGAAGAACTTAACGTTCTTTGTGTCGAAATGCCAGCATAATTTTCTGAAAAGTTGGCACGGTTAACAAATTTAGTAACAGATACCAGCGTCTGCTGATCGGCTTCAGAATCATCTTGAGGAAAGGAAATGGGGCTGCAGGGTCGGTGGGAGGTTGGCTCTTCCCCGGCTGTTCATTGTGCAAGTCAGTAGCACAGTCCATTGTCGTGAATGGGTACAGTTTCCCTTTTGGGGGGTTTCCTATGAAAAGGGACTGTGTAATGAATGCCAACGGAGAGAGCTTTTCTTGGCTTTCTAGGTCATGGAAATCCAGCATGCACTTTGACCCCCCCCCCCCCCCCCATGATGGCTGTCTACACTGTATTTGGTTTCACCTACTCTGAATGATAGTGTTTTGTTTTCTGCCCTAAATACACTGCTATCACTGGAAAAAGTGATTGTGTGTGTCATGGAGGGATATTTTGTCCTTGTAGTAACCCAGGCAAGAACAAGTTTGTGAATGGAGAGCAGGAGATAGAGAGAGAGAGAGAGACTAGTAAAAGCACCATTGGGCAGTGTGCTGGAAGAGACAGCTGTAGGCAGCCAGGGCTGGTTCAAGGGTATCTGATGTCCTAGGCAAACCTTTCACTATACCGCCCTCTCCCCGGGGTGGTTGGACCCTCCCCCCCTCATGTCCAGTATCTCCTTTCCTACTTCCTCCTTTCTGGGATGTCCAGCCATGCCTATTTCACTGCTGCAGCTTTCCTCACCGTTGCTACGTCTCTCCACCAGGCCAGCTCAAGGCCTGCCGTATCCTGCTGCATAGAGAATGACACGGGGACAAATTTTTCTCCCGTCCCCACGGTAACTCATTGTTCCATCCTGGCGAGTTATTTTCCTGTCCCTGACCTATTCCTGCAAGCTCCGTCCTCATCTGTACAAGCCTCAAACACTTTAAAATCATAGGCCTTGTGCAGTTAAGGCAGAGCTTACAGGAATGGGGCAGGGACAGGAACAGTGAGAAAACTCACGGGGAAGGGATGGGAAAATTGAGTTCCTGTGGGAACAGGGACAAATTTGTCCCCATGTCATTCTCTGTTCCTGCACGCTGGTCACTTCTGCTGCTTCCAGATTTTGTGCCATCCTAGCTGGACACTCGGTTCACCTAGTGATGGAACCAGCCCTGTACGCAGCCCCCCGAGAGAAAAAGAGCATATCTATGGGAGACTACAGGACAACATTGGGAGAAATTGGTATAATTCTGGGAAGCGGACAGAGGAAGCAGTGCAAAAACGTGCATCTTTGCCCGGTGAGAGTGTTATGCACTGGCGTTTATGGAAAACGGCCGCTGCAAAGCACTCGGTTGTGAGGTGTGTAAATTCTGTGATCCTAAAGTGTCAGTGACAGGTTTGTTTCTGTGGTTGTAAATGTGCCTGTACTGTCTAAAAGCTGCAGCAAGTCATTCATTCACCCTGACAGATAGAAAACTGTATCACCCAGTATGAGTTCTGCATAAAAATGGCTTTCTTCTCGCGGGCGGGCTAGAGGGAACCACAGATGATGGTCCCAGAGGATTGATGTCTTGGTTAGGGATGCCATTTGGTTCCAAATCCAAGGAAATGAGCTTAATGGTTAGAGCAGCTTGCTGAGAGCCTGGTTCAAATGCCACTGCAGCTCCTTAACCCTTTGTTGCCTCGGGTACAAATTTAGGGGTCTTTTTACTAAGCTGAGGTAAGCACTAACCTGCTTCCCATAGCTTAAAATGCCTTACCGTGGAGTGCGCTCATGCATCCCATGTGCAAAAAAATAATTGTATTTTTTAGTGCTGGGGTGGGTCAGAAGTGGAGAGTAGACACGGTTAGCACATGAGCCTTTGTATCCTACAAAATAGGTGGTGTGGGGGCTCATGTGCTAATGACCACGCACTAACAGGAAAACTAGTGTGTGCTGTTAACTAGATAAAAAAAATAGAAAAATTGGCCATTTAACCCATGAGGAAAAATTAGCCTTAATTCATGGGACTGAACTGCTTAAACACGCGTAAGGAGGGGAGTATAAAGTAGGCACTCAGCCCTAGTTAAATTTTCAGAGGTCAATTTAGGAGCACAGCTCTAAGCTAGGAGCATAAATCTAGAATTTGACTAGTTTTGCTGAGATTTTTTTTTTTTTTTTTTACTAAAGAATGCACATTGGCTTCCTGTCAACCACAAAATAACTTATAAACAGGCACTCATTACGTTCAAAGTTTTACAATTCAACGTGCCGCTATTCCTAGACCGAGTTATTATTCCGTACTCTCCAGAGCTTACAGGAAGGGGGCAGGGCCAAGGACAATGACAAAACTTGCGGGGACGGGGACAGATTTGTCCCTGTGTCATTCTCCAATGTTAGGCATCATGTGATAGGAGCATATCTTTTGTAGAATAGAGCCTAAGAAGATGGGGGCCTATCTCCCAATTAATTTTTTTTTTCAATTATGAGCTTCTTATTTAGACGCCTCTTATAGAACTACCCCCTAGGGGTGTCTGTTGCTAGACTTCTCCCTCCCCTCCTCCCCCGGCCTTCTGGGGTTGTGGACATTGTCTTCCCTGCATTGCCAGTCCCAGATCTGTTGATTTTCTAGCATTTTATACTGACATGAAGTACGAAGAAGACAAGCTAATCTAATCTAATCTAAACCTTAAGTTTATATACCGCATCATCTCCATGAGAATGGAGCTCGACACGGTTTACAAGAACTTAAAAATAGCTAATTGTTCAGAAGATCTCCTAAACTTTGCAGCACGTAGTTCTAATAGGTTTTTTTTGTTCTGGAATTTTTGCACCTTCAATGTGCTGTTTTATTGAACCATCCTTAAAATTAAAAAAAATGCAATACATGATGGAGATATTAAAAGTTTAATTGATTAAATTGTAAGTAAAGTCTTATGTTTGATCCCAGGAAGCTACTGAAATTAGCCCATGGCTGACTTTTGGGTTTCCCTTTCCTGACGTTGGCATGGTTTTGTAGGTCGGGAAAGGGGTGAGAAGCACACAGCGGCATGTTGACAGATATGCTTTTCCCCCTCCCCTTATAGCTGCAGGTAGCTCATCCAGGTGCACATCATTTAAATGATTGATGCTTTAAATTTCAGAACAGTTTAATATTTGAAAACAATGTCTACATCCTTGTAACGTGTGCTTTCAAGGCTACAGAAGTCCCTTCTTCAGGTGACTTTTCTGGAATGTTAATAATTTCCGATGCCTTTGCTAATGTCTGCTCTGAAAGACTCATGAAGCACCAAGGAGGGCTTAGGCTCTTGCTTTCTGATTCCGATCTTCATTCTTAACTGGTTCTCTTCATGACAGAAAGGGAAGGACATTGATGGAGCTGCGCTTTGCACAGGAGGCCCTTAAATCATCAGCTAATGTGAAAATTGAGAGAGATTCGGGCCGCTAAGGAAGCTGTATAGCGTAGCACTTGAGCTGTAATGAGAGAGAGCATTTATCCGAAGCACTTGGTGTCTGCTCTCTTTGGATTAGACTTGTAAAAGTGTAAGGGAAAAAGGACGGTGTCTAGGATCAATCTGAGGGCTTTGATCAAAGAGTTTATCCGTCTGCGATATGCCCATTTTCTTCTTGTGAAATGGTATGAGTGCTGTGAAAATGCGGTTGTGACTTATGTAGCATTTTTTGGGCCAGTGGTACCAGCAGCCGGGGGCATAGACCTTCATTTTCTCTTGCAATTAATGGGGAAAAAAATCAGTTGTTTCCTATATTAAATTAACTCCCTCCCTTTCCCCTTTTGTTTTTAATTTAGTATCAGCAGGGTACATGAGCTTGCATGCATCTATGAAGCTGAAAGCTATGCCATCGGTAGTTTCACTACCAGCAGGGCCTCCCAAGGTGGACAGGTTTCAGTGGAGATGTCTGACTAGTGATGTACAACCCATCTGGGCAAGAGCAGATGGGCAGTGTTGGAGGTGGAGGATCGGGTTTGATGCAACAACAGTGACATCGAATTTATACTGCACAGAAAAAAGGCCCAGCAATCTACTTCTGTATTCTGCAACAAAAACTTGATGATTTTCATCAAGTTGCTAAGACTTGAACACGAGTTGATGTCACCTAACATACATGCATCAGAAGGGTGGATTTGATTTAAATCAAATCGATTTAAATCACTAGTCAGAAAGACTTGAATGGTTTTCTACAGAGAGATTTTTGCTGTGAAGAAGCAAGTTATCTCTGCAGACACAAATTCACAGTTTTGAGAAATGCAAGACCAAGCATCTGTGATCATACGTTCTAGTTAGAAAAATTGACAGTGACTTCGTGAAAGGATTAATAGAATTTATTTACCAAAAAATCTAAATATTCCATGAATTTGCAACCTCATTCAGAAACAAAAAAAATTCAACAGAACTGCAGTGATATGTTGAACAAGGAACAAAAGCAAAAAAACCAAAACCTGCAGGAATGGTGTACAAGACACCAAGTCTTTAATAAAAAAAACATAAATGTGAACATGAAACAGTTTGTATCCAAGAAGGTTGGTCAATCCGGACCCGACACAGTCCGTGCTTCGAAGAAACACTCCTTCCTCAGGGTCCAAAAAAGTATCATATACTGGGGAACCTATGAATGGCAACTGGAAATAGCGATGTTGTAGACAACTTAGAAGGAGCTTACCCAGCCTGCTAAGTTGTCTACAACATCGCTCTTTCTAGTTGTCCATCCATAAGGTTCCCCAGTATATGATACTTTTTTGGACCCTTGATGAAGAAGTGTTTCCTTGAAACATGGACCATGTCTGGTCCGGGTTCACCAACCTTCTTGGATACAAACTGGTTTCATGTTCACATGTTTGTTTATTAAAGACTTGGCGTCTTGTACACCATTCCTGCAGAATTTGGGTTTTTTATTTATACAGCCTCATACTATATAATTAAAAACGAATCCTTATTTCATAGTGAATAGTTTTTGGCCTATAATGTGTCTTAAATAGAAAACAATCCAATTTAAATTTTTAAAAAAATCTAATTTAAGTAAAACCATTAAAAAAAAAAATCATTGATTTTTATCCACCCTGAGTATCGGTAACCTTCAGTTTGAGAAGAAAGTGGCATAGCTTGGGAGAAAGGAAATTAATAGAAGATCCTAAAAAAAGCTTCTTGAAAAAGTTATTTTGTTTGCCAGTTCTAGCCAGGTGTGGCTCTGTAAATAATGGGTCTGATATTCAAAATGATTTAAACAGCCAGAAAAGGTTCTTGCTTTTTCAAATAACCTGTCCAAGGCTACGGAGGCCAATGGTACCAATGAAGATGCCACCTAGGTTGAAACCAGCTATTTTGTGGGTGTTTCAAGGCCATCGGTACCTAGCTGGTTAAATTCTGATTTTCAGCACTTACTCTAAGTACATCCACCCTGGTGGAAAAATGACCTTAGCGTGCAGGAAAGACCCTGAAAGGACATGCTAAGGTCATTTTGTTGAAAGGCCTTTTAGATTGTAAGTCCTTGAGGGATAAGAAACACCTCTTATACCTGATTGTAACTTGCTAAATCCAAAATCCTTTCCCTTCCCCCTTCCGTTTTCCAAATATTAATTTTTATTTTTCTGAAGAGATCCATTTCAGTATGAAGCAGTGATCTCAAACTCAAACCCTTTGTAGGGCCACATTTTGAATTTGTAGGTACTTGGAGGGCCGCAGAAAAAAATAGTTAATGTCTTATTAAAGAAATACAATTTTGCATGAGGTAAAACTCTTCATAGTTTATAAATCTTTCCTATTGGCCAAGTCTTAATAATAATATTGTCATTTGTAGCTAAAGAGACATATGATCAAGAAACTGTTTTATTTTACTTTTGTGATTATGATAAACATACCGAGGGCCTCAAAATAGGACCTGGCGGGCCGCATGTGGCCCCCGGGCCGCAAGTTTGAGACCACTGGTATGAAGTGTTCCCCCTTAAAAATATTATTTGCTTGTTAAGCTACCTAGACCTAGATACCAACATAAATATGTTATAGCTTAACTAGATCTTGATTGTATAATTTTAGTAACATCTTTGCAAAACACCTGGTAGATGTTTACTTTAGAAATTTTGTACATCTGCTTCTTTAACTGTTTAATGGGGCATAAAATGCAACATAATTTATCTATTAATTTTTATTCTGTGTAAGGTGATCTCATGTTTTTAAAAAGCAACTTGAAAAGCTGCTGTCTGCTATATAAATAGTAAGCTGGAACTGATGCCGATTAAAATTTGCATTCATTTTTACAGATTTTTTGAAAAAAAAAAAATCCACCGTATCATTATTAAATAGCATATTATCTGGAAGAAGATATTTGCAGTAGTTTCTCTTTTAACATATATAGAAATAGCAATTAACATACTAATAATTTTCAGCTTACTCCACTGAAGCTTGATTAATCACAGAATACTGTGAAAGCCTTTGCTAACTATGCTAAATTTATATACTGACTATTCCTACTACTTCTAATCACTTGTATAGCACTATCAGGCATATGCAGTGCTGTGCACCAAAACATGGAAAAGAGAGTCCCTGCTTGAACGAGCTTACAGTCTAGTTAAGACAGATAAACCAGATAAAAAGGTGCATCTATACACAGTTCTCAGGTGGGGCAATTACAGAGGAAATAAGACAGACATTGGTGCTTAGCCCGGTGGGTTAGAGATTGAAATTGAAAGCAGCTTCAAAGAAGTGGGCTTTGAGTCTGACTTTGAATACTGCCAGGATGGAGCTTGACACACCAAGTCAGGCATTTTGTTCCAGGCATATGATGCTGCAAAGTAGAATGGACAGAGTCTGCATTTGGCCATAGAGATACCCGAGTGGTAAGGCATTTTTAGCTGCAGCTTAGTAAAAGGACCACAAGTCTGTACCTGAATATAAGAGTTGTCAAACTGGGACAGACCGAAGGTCCATCAAGCCCAGTATAACAGTAACATTTCAGAGCTGATACTGTGATGTCATAATGCCTCATTCCGCCAATGCCTAAGAGCCAAACTCATCAGTGATGTCACAATGGCTTGATTGTCCTATACTTGGCTCACATAAGGATATAAACATAAGAATTGCCATACTGGGACAGACCAAAGGTCCCTCATCCTGTTTCCAACAGTGGCCAAACCAGGTCACAAATACCTAGCAAGATCCCAGAATGTAAAACAGATTTTATGCTGCTTATCCTAGAAATAAGCAGTCATTGGATGCTGTGTGTTGCCATCTTGGCAGTGATACATAAATCTTCTTCTAATTGGTGGGAACTGTTTGGCTAGTTTTTAAAATGTGTTCTCAGTGTCTCTAGAATGGCTCTCATTTTAGTCAAACTAGTAGGCCATGCTTCCAAACACAGAAAGCACAATGTTCACCCGGTGGCGACCAGTGTTTTCCATATATGGAAATATGACACCTACCTGTAGTCTTGCAAGACTGCCGCTAGGGGCACTATTTTGTCAGCAGCACCAGAGTGGCTAGTAATGATGGGGCATCACCCCTGGTCCAGCATGGAAATTGAAGGTAATGAATAAAATGACGAGAGACCTAGTGAAGCTTGAAGAATGGTCTGAAATTTAGCAACTATAACTTAATACAAAAAAAATGCAAGGTCATGCATTTGGGCTGCATAAAAACCTGAAGGAACGGTACAGTTTAGGGGGTGCACGAACAGGTTGAAAATATGACGGTGAAAGCTAGAAGGTTGCTAGAGTACATAGGAGGAGGTATGGCCAGCAGGAAAAAGGAGGCATTGAAACTCCTGTATAAGACTCTGGTGTACAATTTTGGAGACCTCACACGATGGAGTCAGTTAAGAGGAAGACTAATAAAATGGCGTATGGGAACAGACTTAAAGATCTCAATATGTATACTTTGAAGGAAAGGCAGGAGAGGGGAGATATGATGGAGATGTTTAAATACCCTACATGGCAAAAATGTGCATGAGTCGAGTCTCTTTCAATTGAAAGGAAGCTCTGGAATGAGAGGGCATAGGATGAAGTTAAGAGGTGATAGACTCCTGAGTAACCTAAGGAAATACTTTTTTACAGAAAGGGTGGTAGATGCCCCTGTCTCCCAGAAGAGGTGGTGGAGACAAGAGACTGTGTTTGAATTCAAGAAGGCATGGGTTAGGCACATGGGTCTCTTAAAGAGAGGAAGAGATAATGGTTACTGTGGATGGGCAGACTGGATGAGCTATTTGGCTTTTATCTGCCATCATGTTTCTGTGTTTAAGTTGTTGAGGTCTTTTTGGTTTGGATGATATGGGTTTCTCTCATCAGCTGCATCACTGATATTGTAAACTCGATCTACAACATCTCCCTCACTTTCTGACTTGCTCTCTTCTAAAGACAGCTGCTCTCTCTCTCTCTCTCTCTGGGGGAGGGGGTATGGGGAGCTCAGGACACTATGGCTCCAGGGTGATGGATGAAGGAATGTCTGGATATGCGATTGCAGATGCATGCTTGCCAGTTCGACATTTGCAAGAGTCCACCATGCAGAAGTAGCAGTTGCTTGAGTGATTGGTGGGGTTCCCATCAAATTTTTGGGATAGCATAGCTCATGATTCTTTTCCTCTCTGTACCATCTTGTAGCAGAAGAAAATGAAATTGGGGTAATGAAAGCAACTAAATTTATTTCACCTACGACTAATGTGTACTCTTGCAAAATATTTCATATATAATATATTTTCAAATAACATTGAAAATTTTTAATTTTAAATTTTAAAAAAGTTTAATATTCTAAGAAATCTTATAGCAGAAATTTCCACCATCCTAGTGAAACACAAAATTATCTTTCCTTCCCGAGTTTTTGGGCTGTGCTCGCATGTGAAGTGAGGTGCCCAGGATTTCTCTTGATCCCCAGCAGGCATGCTTAAATATGCCTTGTAGACATCACACATCTCAGTAGATGCTTCTGTGGAGTGGTTTTCCCTCGTCTTTATAAATTGGCCGCATAGGTAGCAAAATGCATCTGCCGGATGTTTGCGCTTTAGAAATAGGGGCCCCTAAGCCTAATCGGCTTGGAATCAATTTGGAATGTTCTGCAGAAAAGTTATGTTTCAAAATATCAAAGCAAGGTTTGAGGGGAATGATGACCGTTTTGTATACTTTGTGGCATAGGCAATTAAAAAACACTTATTACCCAGGAACAAAACAAAAAAATTTTTTTTTTGTTACGTGGTGTAATGCTGTTTGGTCTACGGTGTACAATGCCCACAGCTTAATATGCTTCTATGCAAATAAGGATCCATGGAATTGAATTGTATAAGCTTCTGTAGGAATCCCAAATGTTACATATACAAACAGATGTGTTATGCTTTTGTTTGTTTTATTGTATTCAAAGTGGGCAAATTTGACTTGTAAATAGTATATAAAATCCCATCTTTAATTTGCTTTCCTTTCTAGGGACTTGTGAATCCATGCATTACAATGAAGTGCATTTTATAAAGTCTCTTTAGACCTACCCTTTTTACTGTGGCATTCCCTTGACGTTGAAAGCCAAGTATAAAAGCCACAGTTGAGGTAAGTGCGTAATAATTCTAAATATATATTAGAATGATGATACTTCTACACGCGAATGGATAATCCAGGTAGAGAAAGGGGCAATTAAGTCTGCACATATGAAGTCTCCTGAATATTTTGCCAAATAGCTAACTGAGCGTGATAGCTTTTGTAAAATATGTATAAGGAAAATGTAGTTTGCAGAATGTAAAGCCGTAACTGTTATTTTAAAAGGAATGCACACAAATGGAAAGATAAATATATGGTGCTAAAACTACTTTGCCTCCTTCCACGCTACCTGCAATTCCGACAAAATTTTTGTAAATCCGGGTTCAGACCGGATCCTAATGTAACGGATGTAAACCGCCTAGAACTCTTTGGGTATGGCGGGATATAAGAACCTAATAATAATAATAATAATATGGTGGAAGTGTTGTCAATCTTGTTTGGCATCTGATTTTATATCAAAGCCTGTACTGGGAAAAGACCTCAAACGCCCAAGTATTTTTTGAAAAGTCTACTTTTGGGAAAAAAAACCCCACTTTAAAGAGGCTTGAATATTACTGGTCAAAAAACCAGTCTATCTTTTTTTTTTTCTTCTTCTTTATGTGTGATATTTAAATTTAGGCTCTTAAACCACATCCAAATATTTACCCAGCACCACAGATTCATAAAAAAATGGAGAAAAGACCTCCGTGTCTAATACGGGTACAAAAACTCACTGCCCATCTAGACAAGCCACTCTCAAAATACCAATAGGAGGTGAAGCTGGTTAACTTACGCTCAATTCCCTGATGAAGCTTGGTTGCGAAACAGGGAGCCCTGTTGGAGATTGTGGAGATACACAGCAAGCGGTGAGGAATTTTTAGTCGCTGTGCCTGTGGCTCAGGCTCCACTGTGCGGGTTTTTTCTTGCTTCTACACCCCAATATTATGATGAAGATTGAACACTACATTTGCAAAGATAAGTGTGATGTTATTGTGATACATTACAGAAGTAATTGATGTTTAATAATATTTTTCCACTTATCTTGGAGTTTTTGACCAAGGATGCGTCTACCTGCCTCAAAATTGGTATTTTGAGAGCGGCTTGTCTATATGGGCAGTGAGTTTTTGCAGCCGTATTAGACACTGAGGTCTTTTCTCCATTTTTTTATGCATGTAAATCTGTGGAGCTGGGTAAATATTTGGATGTAGTTTAAGAGCATTTAATTTTTGGACATCCTTTCTTGTTTGGGAGTTTTTTATATTTAAATTTATTTCATGTGCACGTGCAAGCGGTAACTAATACAGTCTGTATATGAGCAGTGTGTGAATATATCGATGTTGTTTCAATGGACAGATTTAGCCATTATTCATCTTAAAATATAGCAAAGCACTTAAGTTGCTCCCAACGGAACTCAGGCCAGTCCGTTTCGATCTGGGATGGCTTTTTCAGTGGAAGTTCTGGGTCTCTATAAATCGATTAATAACTGCTGTTGCTGCTTTATTCTGACCGATTTATTATGTACTTGACTCAATACTGCTGCTCTGCTGGCGCTATTCCCACATGTAAGCAGTGACATAACGAGGGGGGAGGTGCATAGGGGGTGGTACCCCCTTTCTTCTTCTCCGTCCCCACTCCTTCCCTGTCTCCCCCACTACACATATGCACCCCTTCCCTTTCCACTTACCTCTTTAACTTCACCGGCATGAGCAGCATCACCAACCTGCTGCCTGCACCGGCTTCAGCTTCTGATGTCATTTCCTGGTCCCGGAACTTCAGAGGGAGAGCTGAGGCTGGCGTGAGCTGCAGGTTGTAGATGCTGCTTATGTCGGCAAAGAGAGATACAGGGGAGGGGGAAGAAAGAAGGCACATGCATGGTGAGGAAGGGGTGGGGAAGGAGTTGAAGGATGGAGAGGTGCCCCCACCAAGATGACGCCCGGGATGGTCCACATCCCTCTTCTCTCTTACTATGCCACTGCATGTAAGTACTGATTTTATAGCCTGCTAGTATAAATTCAGGATTTTCAAATGTATTAAAAATTTTTATACCGCTCAATCAAAATTGTAATGCCCAGAAAACCAATTACCAATTAAGGAACCAAGCTAAAGCTCTCCAAAATTTTTGGGTGGCTTTAAAAACTAGAGGTAAGCAAAACAGTACCCTCAACTGCTTGATCTAACCTCTGGTCCAAAGGTACCATTACGCCAGTTTCAGAACAGATGTAAATGCTGATGCCGGTTTTTTTTAGGGGTTTTTTTTTTTTGGGGGGGGGTGGTTTCTCCTGTGTTTTGCCATTGCAAAATTGATCAGGATTGAAAAGTATGCATTTATTTTCGATGGAAGGAAGTGACGTCATCGGGGAAGATGGCAGCGTAGTCTTTATGCTCTGTCTCTGGCCGTAGCAAACCCCTATAATTGTGCTAGTTTGTGGCAGTTCCAGTCTCTGTCATCAGTTAGCTACATCTTGCTGGTGTCCTGCAGGGTTCGATGACATTGAAAAGAAAAGTAGAGATATACCAGGGGACAGCGAAATCAGGAGCACCAGGGCCACATGGTGTCAGCCTGATGGAAGAAGATGGTGTTGGGCATTTGGCTCTTATCCTAATGGATCCCGACTCAGAGGGTATGGTGCAGCAGGAGCTTGTCACAAAAGCTGATCTTCGCGCTTATGTGGAAGAAGTGACATCGGAAATCGCCTTGGTTAAGCTGCAGAGTAGTGACACGATCCAGGACTTATAGAATGAATCTCCAGGATATGGGTACCCGAATGGAGGGGGTCGAGACTCAAATGGATGCAGTGGAGGAGGTGGCGACGCAGAAAGGACTAGAGGAGGCACAATTGGATTTGGAGATGTTTATGGATTAAATTGAGGACCCGGAGATCCCCATCTGTTGTAACAACTTGTGGGTGCGGTGCCTACCAGAATCGGCTGATTATTTTGATGCGAAGGAAGTGATGACTAGGCTAGCCCGGTGGTTGCTACAAGATAATACTCTGGACCCCCAAATCGAGAAAGCTCATCGGGCACTGGGCCCTCACTTGCAGGACTGGCCCAGAGACATAGTTGTCTGTTTCCAAAGCTTTGCATTGAAAGAACGGATGCTACAGAGGGCATATACCTTGGGATTTGGAATGGGGTCCATATTGAACCAGGATTTGACGACTGGTACTTTGCAAAGTAGATGGGCCTTCAGAGAGGTGATTCGAGCCATGACCCACACCAATTTGAAATAATGTTGGACTTTTCCTTTTGGATTAGTACTCACAGTGAATGGAGTTTATATATTCTCCGTTTCTGGGGGTGGTTGAATGCTTTTGTGGGTCTTGGGACTATAGAGTGAGTGTTGTGGCTGGTGTGGTGGGGGAATGACTGCAGTGAGGGGTGGGGGTTTCTGGGATGATGGGCTGGACTTTGGGAAAAGTGGGGGTGTAATTGCGGAGTTTAGCTGACATGGGTTTCGGATTGGGTAAGAGTTCTTTCAGGAGAGTAGAGGGTTTTGCTGAATCAGTTGGCATTTAAAGGTGGTGTCTTATAATATGAGGGGCCTTAACTCTTCTTATTTGGATAATTCTGGTCCCACTGAAGGCTTTGAGGAAATTTTTAGAGGAGCTTAATGCTGTCGATGTTTGACAGTGGCTTAATCCTTTGGGAAATGACTATACGTTCTATTTGCCCGTACATCATTCTTACTCCTGAACTGATTATATTTTCTTGGAGAAAAAGTTGTTGTTTTCCATTGGGGATTCAGGGATAGAGTCTATAACTTGGTCTGATCATGCTGCAGTGTGGGTAACCTTACGGAGACGGTGTGTGGATCTGAGGATTCGCTATTGGCGCTTGAATGATTGTTAGCAGACCCAGGCTTAGCTTCACAGATTAGGGGCTTTGTGGAAGAATATTTATTTATTCGTTATTTCCATTTGTTACATACATGACTAAATATAGGTTACATCACAATATTGCATAAATAAACTGAAACAAAAACTTTACCACTGATCTAGTCAACATAATTGAGGCTGTCTTGCACCTTAATGTGAGAGAAAACCAAAAAATTCCAGGAAATTATACATAATATTATCGCAACAGGCAGAGAAAAAAGGCCCTAACTATTAAATGTCACATTTTAACGTCAGCCACTGTATTAGTCTGAAATTTTCTCAAGTAAAAATTTATCTTTTAGGGAATTCTCTTAATTAATGGATCCACAAATATATATATAATTATTTCCATAAGATACTAAACATTTATTTGGAAATTTAAGGAAGAAAGTAGCTCCTATTTCCAAAACCTTACGCTTAAGCTGTAGGAACTGTTTCCTCCGAAATTGCGTCTATCTGGCAACATCAGGAAAAACTCTTAATTGCTGACTGCAAAACAAGCCCTGATTTTTAACAAAATACAATTTAAGAATAGCTTGCTTTTCTAATTCTGTCTTAAATATAACAAAGAAAGTTGCACGCTTAGTTCTACTATCTTTAGATGATTCTAAAAATTGAGAAATATTTAAACTATCAGGATATACTAAATGATCAATTTCTCCTTCATCAGCGATACTCTTGGAGCTGCTGGGGAAATAATACAGATTATCAAGTGTAAACAATTCCACCTGAGCATATTGAAGAACATCTCTCATATACAATCTCAAGAGCTCCAACGGAGCTAGATAATAGGAAATTGGAAAATTCAAGAACCTAAGATTTTTAGCTCTCATTGAGTTTTCCATTTTCTCCAACTGAGCATGCAATGATATACTGTCTTTAATATTGGATATAGCTGTCTTTTGCAGTGTGTTTACTGAAGAGTCTAATTTATCCAATTTACTTCCAAATAAAGTCAATTGGGTCTCATGTTCAGTTACTTTTGAAGTTATCTCCGATGAAAATTGACAATGTTTAGAGACAGTACCTTGTAATAAGGTTACAATCCAATTAACCACTAGCCAGACATCTTATAAGGTAATTGTTTTATCTTTAGGAAGATTTGTATTTGACTCCAGTAACATTTGAACTGGAGTCAAACATTATGCACCTGTTGTTTCTGTGCATTGTTTAGAAGAATCTATACTTGAGTCGAAATCAAGTAATTGTAAGGGAGAAGAAACTTTCCCATCATAGGAGACCGAATCTATTCTCCCTTCAGAGTTTAAAACTGGTTGAAGAGGTGGTGACGGTTCCCCTGAGGACAGGGAGACTGACTGAGAAGATAAGTTTACTTTATTATCCAGGGATGGTAATGGTAGCAGAAGAAGATGGAATTATCTTCGCTTTTCTTTTTCCCATGCTGTTAAACACCAATAATCTATTTATTTATTCGATTTTTAGCCCGTCCTCCCAAAGGAGCCCAGAACGGGTTACAAAGTACATCCATAATAATCCAGACAGAGCAGAGATGACAGTTTACATAAATTACAAAATAGACATGACAATAAAACATACGTACTAAGTAGCATCTGGTGAAATTAAGTGACAGGTGCATTGACTGGGTGGCATTTCAGGTTGAATGACTTTAAGGCGCTGGGTTAGTAAAGAAGAAGGTTTTCACGGCCTTCCTGAAGTTCCAGAGTCCATCTAGTGATCTGACAGATGGAGGGATTGTGTGCCAAAGTTTGGGTATGAAATGTGAGTAGGAGCGTTTGCGGGCGGTTTCAGTTTCCTCTGCTCCCTGCTCAAAAGGGGTGTGTCCTGCCCCTTTGGCCATGCCCCTTTGAACTAGCGCCAATGGGCTCAAGTCCGCGGGCCATATGCCATGGCTTGTAGGTCTTTTAAGAGGCCAAGAAAGACCTCTCCTCTCGGCACCGGTCACAATAGCTGGCCACGGGAGTGCCTGTTAACGATCTCCAAGTGCACTCTGGAGCAAAAGGGGTGCTCAGGGTGGATAAGGCCATAGCGGAGAGACTGAATTCTTTGCTTTGGTCTTTATGGAAGAATATATAAGAGATCTACCTGAACCAGAAATAGTTTTCAAGGAACTGAAAGAAATCTCGGTGAACCAGGAAGACATACTAAGCCAAATTGACAATTTAGAATGATAAATCATAAGGACCAGATGGTATACACTTTGGGGTACTGAAAAAATTCAAATATGAAATTGCTGATCTGCTGTTAGTGATCTGTAACCTGTTGATAAAATTATCTATAGTACATAAGGATTGGAGGATGCCCAATGTTACGTCAATTTTTAAAAAGGGTCCCAGGTGAGATCTGGGAAATTACAGACGGGTAAACCTGACTTCAATGCTGGGCAAAATAGTGGAAAAGATTTGATTATAAAAATAAATAAATAAATAAATTGTGGAACAAATAGACAAACATGATTTAATGGGAGAGAGCCAGCAAGGGTTTAGGCAAGAGGGGTCTTTCCTCACCAATTTGCTTGACTTCTTTAAAGTTATTAATAAACATTTGGATAAAGATGAGGCAATTGATGTTGTGTATCTAGATTTTTAGAAAGCTTTTGACAAAGTTCTTCATGAGAGGCTCCTGAGAAAATTAGAGTCACGGGATAGGAGGCAGTGTTCAGTTGTGACTTATGAATTGGTTAATCGTCAGAAAACAGAGGGTAGGGTTAAATGGAGGGTAAATAGTGGAGTGCCACAGGGATCTGTTTAGGACCAGTGCTATTTAAATTATTTATAAATGATTTTGGAAATTGGAAAGATGACTGAGGTGATTATGTTTGCAGATGACACTAAACTGTTCAAAGTGTTAAAATGCATGCATACTGTGAAAAATTGCAGACAGACCTTAGGAAATTGGAAGACTAGACGTCCAAGTGGCAGATGAAATTTAATGTGGACAAATGCAAATTAATCACATTGGGAAGAATAACCCAAATTTTAGTTACCAGATGCTAGGGTCCACTTGGGGGGGTCAGCACCCGAGAAAAAGATCTGGGTGTCTTTGTAGGCAATATGCTGAAACCTTCCACCCAATGTTCAGTGGCAGCCAAAAAAGCAAACAAGATGCTAGAAATTATTAGAAAAGTGATGGTAAACAAGACTAAGAATATTATAATGCCTCTGTATCGCTCCATGATGCAACCTTACCTTGAGTATTGCGTTCAATTCTGGTCAGAACTAGAAAAGGTTCAAAAAAGAGCAACCAAGATGATAAAAGGGATGAAACACCTCTCATACGAGGAAAGGCTAAAGAGGCTAGGGCTATTTAGCTTGAAAAAGAAACAGCTGAGGGAAGATCTGATTGAAGTCTACAAAATTCTGAGTGATGTAGAACTAGTACAAGTGGAGCAATTTTTTTTTTTTTTTACTGCATTAAAAATTACAAAGACTAGGTGACACTTGATGAAGTTACAGGGAGATAATTTTAAAACCAACACATTGACAGAGGATGTAGCCGGTTTTAAATGTAGCTGGTTTTAAAATAGGTTTGGACATGTTCCTGGAGGAAAAGTCCATAGTCTTCTATTGAGGCAGAGAAACATGGCGGAAGCCACTGCTTGCCCTGGATTGGTAGCATGGAGTGTTGCTACTATTTGTTTTTTTGCCAGGTACTTGTGACCTGGATTGGCCACCGTGAAGACTGGATACTTGACTTATGTTCTTTATGCAGATAACAAATTCTAAGAGACTGTACAAGGAGATCAGGATTATTACAAAATTTAAGTTGGCCTAATTCAGAGCTAGACATAGCCTACTAAACATAAGAACATAAGAATTGCCGCTGCTGGGTCAGACCAGTGGTCCATCGTGCCCAGCAGTTCACTCCCGCAGTGGCCCTTAGGTCAAAGACCAGTGCTGTAACTGAGACTAGCCTTACCTGCGTACGTTCTGGTTCAGCAGGAACTTGTCTAACTTTGTTTTGAATCCCTGGAGGATGTTTTCCCCTATAACAGCCTCCGGAAGAGCGTTCCAGTTTTCTACCACTCTCTGGGTGAAGAAGAACTGCTTTACGTTTTAACTTTAGAGAGTGCCCTCTCGTTCTCTCTACCTTGGAGAGGGTGAACAACCTCTCTTTATCTACTAAGTCTATTCCCTTCATTATCTTGAATGTTTCGATCATGTCTCCTCTCAATCTCCTCTTGTCAAGGGAGAAGAGGCCCAGTTTCTCTAATTTCTCACTGTACGGCAACTCCTCCAGCCCCTTAACCATTTTAGTCGCACTTCTCTGGACCCTTTCGAGTAGTACTGTGTCCTTCTTCATGTATGGTGACCAGTGCTGGATGCAGTATTCCAGGTGAGGGTGTACCATGGCCGGGTACAGCGGCATGATAACCTTCTCCGATCTTCAGCATAAATATTCCTCAAAGAGAATGGATTTAGCCATCTTTCTAAAAAAAATAATAATAATAAGTTTATAGGACCGTGAAGTTCTATGCGGTTTACAATGATTAAAAGATGCTACAGATTGAGTAGAATTAACAAAGCTAAGGGCTAGTGATAAACAGCTTTAGAGATCAGATATTGTGGACTAAGATTGTATAAGTCAGTTACCTAAATACTTCAGGAACAGATAAGTTTTAAGGTTTTTCCTAAATTCCCCATAAGCCATTCCACAAATGCACCACAGCAATTCCACAGGAGATGGAGATCTTGGGCTGGTCTCTGTTGAACAGTGCAAGTCCATTCAGATCAGTGACTAATGAATGAGAACTAATTTGCTGTTATCGCCTGTTAGTAATACAACACAATCCAGTGTTTGTTACTGTGAGTTGTTTTGTAAAGCTGAATGCTCTTGGCACGTCAAAACTTGTGTGTTGTCCTTAATTACAGACTAGTGCATATCTCGGCAGCAAGGGTTGACCTTGCATGTTGGATTTCTGACATGGTTTTCTGAGAACCGTGTTCTGTCTTGTTTCTCGTACAACTATTTTGCACGAAATGTGAGTCACCTTTGGAAGGGCACAAAAAGTTAAATCCACTAAGGAAGACCAAAACCAATCTTTTGCATTGTTACTAAACACAGACTAAAACCAGCAATAGATAGACTCCCCCCTCACTAGGCAAACCCAAAGTTTCCTCAACACCATGTCAAGAAAAATGCACTTTCATTAGGGAAGGGGGAGGGGGGGACACTCTGCCCCATAATTCCACAGGCAAATTTTTACTTTTTTTTTGCCATTTATGGGTTTCTAGAGCTGCGTATGCTTGTGAAAACATCTCATTTCTGCCGGCCGGCTGTCAGCCTGGTTTTGATGCCGCCATAAAATGCTGAATGATTGTTTGTGTGCATGTTTACTCCGGGTAGAGCAAATGCACCATAAATCACATCTCATTTCCAAGGTGATCCTGACAGAAAGATAATATACAAAATCTGGCACAGCATGGCGCAGGGGCAGTGATATATCTGCTCTGTGTTTCTAGAGGATACTTTCATTTTAGAGGCATTAGTAACTCGGGTAGACTTTTTTTTGTTGTTGTCGTTTGAGACGTGGAGAATAAGTGAATGGAACAGGGAAGAATTTGATTGGTGCAGATCGCTCGCGTCTCCCCCTCTTTCATCCCCCATCCCACTCACTTTGTTAATAAAAGTACCTCAGAATGAGAGAGAGAGAAAGTGTGATCAAATGTATGAACTTTTTGCTTGGTTATTTCATGTAGTTTATAGCAGACATTACTTAACAAACGAGACTGTGGAAATACAGTGTCCTGCTTTTATTCAACAAATCCTTTAAAATTGCAATAAAAATGCAAAATCCACATTTGTGATAGAGCAGTGGTCTCAAACGTGTGGCCCGGGGGCCACATGCGGCCCGCCAGATACTATTTTGAGGCCCTCGGTATGTTTATCATAATCAGAAAAGTAAAATAAAACAGTTCTTGATCATATGTCTCTTTAGCTATAAATGACAATATTATTATTAATACTTAGCTAAAAGGGAAGATTTATAAACTATAAAGAGTTTTACCTCATGCAAAATTGTCATTTGTTTAATAAGACATTAACTATTTTTTTTCTGCGGCCCTCCAAGGACCTACAAATTCAAAATGTGGCCCTGAAAAGGGTTTGAGTTTGAGACCACTGTGATAGAGGGACCCTCCGGCACAAATGTGGATTTTGTATTTTTATTGCACTTTTAAAGGATTTGTTGAATAAAAGCAGCGTCAAGAACATTTGTATTTTCACAAGTCTCATTTGCTTGGACTGTCCTTCTCCTGTGGAAATTCGGGTCATCTTCTTTTGCTGAGACTTAATCTAACCTCACATTCTGGACTCTGCCTAAAGAGAATGACACGGGGACAAATTTTCCCCATCTCCACGGAAACTCATTTTCCCATCCTATTCTCTACACTGTACCACTCTAGAAATCATAATGTAGTGAAAGTGAGCCAAGTAAAGGACAATCGAGCCGTTGTGACATCACTGATGAAGTTGGCTCTTAGGCATTGGTGGAATGAGGCATTATGATATCACAATACCAGCTCTGGTTATCAGAGGCTGAAACTTTTCACACTATTTAGTTATTCAATTTTCTATACTGTTCTCCCAAGTAGAGAATGACACGGGGACAAATTTTTCCCCATCTCCACGGAAGCTCATTTTCCCATCCCCATGAGTTATTTTCCTGTCCCTGCCCCATTCCTGCAAGCTCTGTCCTCATCTGCACAAGCCTCAAAAATGCTTTAAAATCATAAGTGTTTCGAGGGCTTGTGCAGTAAGGCAGAGATTACAGGAATGGGACAGGGAGAGAGCCAAAACTCGCGGGGACGGGTTGGGGAAATTGAGTTCCTGTCCCCGTGTCATTCTCTATCTGCCTACACAGAAAATGGCAATTCCAGAGGGGATTTTTTGTTTGTTCCTTCATTGCAGGACTGCCGTTGTCATTCTTCCTCGGCTTGGTTTTCTCCTTCTCTCCTTCCTCTCTTTATAAAAATCTGTTATCCTACCCACACGATTCCTTTTTTTTTTTTTTCTCTCCATTGTTGAAGGCAAAATGATTCTGCTCTTAAATATCTCTTTTCAATACTGCTTGAAAAGTGATGTTTCTTACTGTTCCTCAACAAGTCAGGTGAAGTGCTTCTTGCAAAGTGGCTTTTGAGAACCAGTTGCTAATCACTGGTGAACTTCGAACCTTGAGATAGGACTGAGCCCACTTCCCAAGTCACATAGACCTGGTTATCTTTTAAATTTGGAGAAAAAGGTTCGCACCCACTCACCCAGATGTGCAGGAGAATGGGAAGTTCATACCCAATGCCTGCTATTTCAGCTTCAATACGTGTGGCTGCCTCCATAGTCTGCATGAACTAAGTCAGCGTTTAGTATGTGGGTGGTGGGAGGGGGAGGCATCGAGCAATGTTCTCTTTTTGTGGGGCGCATGAGCTTTCTGTTTTTCTAGCATCAAGTGGGTGGAGGAGGAGACGTTTGTCTCCGTGCATGATTGCTCATAGCAAATCAAAGACCAGGTGGTCAGAGGGGAAGTGTCTTTTTTGGAAAGCAGGATCAATCGGCTTCACAGGGATAGGGTGGATGATTATTTGAACATGAAGAACTATGCAAGAGTCTGCAAGGCATGAGACCCTCAAACCAGTTATCTCCTTGTGGGGCCTGATTTCTAGGTTAGGACATTAGATAAGATTGTGAACCCACCTCTTCTACGAGAAGCACACTGGTTAACCATCGCACATTGGACTACATATAAAATTATTTTGCTCGTTTTTAAAATGAAACATACGCGCTCACCAGCTTTTCTCGATAAACTCATTATTTCCTACTCCTCATCACGGACCCTTAGATCAGTAGACCAGAATTTATTGACTGTCCCTCCAATGAACTTTATTACATTAGAAATACAAACTTTGCCGTTACAGCCCCAACTCTAAGGAATGCCATGCCATTTCACCTTCGCCAAGAGAATTCTCTGGATAAATTCAAAACCAAACTCAAAACTCTTATTTCAAGACACATTCCATAGCACTTAACAATACTCAACAGTAACTCACTCCACAAAAAGAACCGCTTCTATGAAGCAACACCCTTCCCTCATGTTTTTCTCTCCTCCCCTCATAACTTCAATTACTTTTATTTTTATGATGTAATTATAAACTTTCCCCTCCCACTCTCCTCTAAGTCCACATATGTAATTGTCTTCGTCTACTTCATGTTTTACCTATTTCTTTTTTACCCTGTTTTTTTTTCGTTTGTTTTTAATTTACTACTATGCTTTTAGCTTTGTAAGCCAGCCAGCTATATGTTGATAGTCGGTCTATTAAAATGTAAATAAACTTGGAAACTTGGGCAGACGGGGAAAAATGCTTGAGTACCTGAATAAATTCACGTAAACCATTCTGAGCTCCCCTGGGAGAACGGTATAGAAAATTGAAAAATAAATAAGAATGCCTAGTGACGCCTAACTGAATTCCGCACGAAACTTAATTGCTTTTAATTGGTGTGGTAATTGACCACATTTAAAAGAAAAACACAATTTCTGTTTCACAAGGAATATTTTGCAGCGCCTGATATCTATAATAATGAACTACTTTTCCGAATCTGACTTCACCCAGGTACTCTATGCCTTAGTCCTCTCCTGCATGGACTACTGCAATGCGTTATTCAACAGTCTCATGGCAAAGAACATACAATGTCTCCAGCATGTACAAAATGTGGCAATCGGACTTCAAAAAAAAAAATCTCCTTGCCCGCAACCTTGTCCCCAGCATTCTATCGTCGTTTCACTGGCTGCCTGTAGCCAAATGTTGTATCTTCAAGGGCCTGATGCTAGCGTTCAGATCCTTACATGACATGGCACCGGGTTACATGACGACCAAGTTTGCTCCATAAGTGCCTAACAGGTTCCTCCACTCCTAGGATGAAATACGCCTCAAAATGCCCTCTGGTTGTGCCCTTCACCTACAAACCACCAAACGACGTTCCTACTCCCACTTCATACCAACTCACTGAAATTCTGCCCCCATGGATTATATTCCTTGAAGGACTCCTCAACTTAGGAAAGCAATAACAAAAAAATACTTGTTCACTTAACTCCCCCATCCACGACGGATAGATTACAAAGAAATGTATATTGATGCAAGATCCTCAATATATGTCGCGTTAGGATAAAAACTTATAATGAAACTATGGCAAATTGCAACCTATTAACTGTATATTATGTATGTTAAGCAAAAAAACAATATCCAACCAATGTGCAGCACACAGTCGGAAGACAAACTAAAGAAAGAGCTGCAGATGTGATGAATTAATCTTTATTGAAAAACAATGTAGCATTCAAAAAATGAAAATGAAAATATAAAAACATAAAAATTTTAAAAAATGTGTGGTTCTTACACTAGAGAACCACACATTTTTTTAAAATTTTAATTATGTATGTTATCCTGTACCCTGTTCTGAGCTGTTTGGGGAAGAAGGGATAGAAATCTAACTATCTGTCTGTACCATCTGTGCGGGAGTTAACGCTTTCCTCTTCCAGAAACAGTGGCTTTCACTGCATCAGCCCCTGGGAGTGGAATAATCTTCCAGGATACATTCACCTGCAGCAAAATGTTCAGAACTTTAGGGAAACTGCTGAAAAGATATCTGTTCTGTAAAATGAAATATAGGGTCAGAGTTTGGCTGAGGGAGAAGGAGTGATGACTCTTGAGTGCTGGTCACGGAGGTGTTCGATGGTCTGGTTTGTTTTATTTGGTTTATTGATGTCTGTTATTACGGCATCTTGTATGACTTATGGAATTTTATATTTTGATGTAAAGATATCCGTCGTTGATGCGACATGTATGTTATATGTAATTTGATGTGATATGTAAGTATGTAATTTGTTCTAATGTGTCTTTGAAGTGTTTTGTACGATAAATGTAAATCTTTTATTTTGTATGTTAATATGTAATTCGCCCTGGATAAGGGTGGGTGAAATGCTGAAAACTCAATTATTTGCCAATGCCTTCTTATGCTAAGGTATATTTCAGTTGATAATCAATAATAATAATAATAATAATAACAGCTTATATACCGCAGGACCGTGAAGTTCTATGCAGTTTACAAAGATTAAAGATGGCACAAATTGAATGAACTTAACAGAGGTGAAAGATAGAAGTTAACAATTCAAGGGTGTTGAAGAGAAAGATTGTACGGGTCAGTTGTCTAGATATTTCAGGAACAGATATGTTTTTAGGCGTTTCCTAAATTCCCCATAAGTGGAAGGTGTGAGCAATTGTTCTAGATCTTCACCCCATAATGCTGCTTGGTGTGAGAGAAGGTATTGGTGGTGTCTTTTGAGCTTACATCCTCTAACTGGAGGGGAAACGAAGTTCAAGTGTGTGCTTCTCCTATGTTTGTTGGCCTTTTAGAATTTTTTTGACAGCAATGTATGATTTAAAGCTTGCTTGTATTTCTGAATTGATTGAATTTACGCTCTATCGCTGATATAACAGGGACAATTAATGATGTTAGTTAGACATGTCTATGTTATATGTGATAATCGTAGGGAAACAGGATTTTATGTATGTGATATGGAAACCGCATAGTTGTATGCGGTGTCTAAATTTTTTAATAACTAACTAAGGCCCAAACTCTGTAACCAACGCCTAAGTTAGGCATCTATTTCGGAGTCGCCCAACTAGATAGGCGCCTATCTAAATTGAATAACAAGCTCAATTAGGCTTTTTAATCAGCACTGATTGAAACATAGGCGCCTATCAAGAAAGCGCAAATCTATAACAAGGCGCCTCTAAAAATTTAGGTGGCCTTCAAAAAACTGGGCGCTATGCATGTTAGGCGTGGGCATGGCTCCATGTTAGGTGCCTTCTTACAGAATCACTGCTCTTAAGTGTGCTTAAGTGTTCGCATGGGCACCTAACTTTTAGTTGTGCCTAGAGCTGGCCTATTTATTGGGCGCCTCCAAAATAGGTGCCGCTCAGCTCGATTCACTAAACAGCACCCAGTTTTACTTGAATTGCGCTGAACAGTGCCTAAGTAGGCGCCTATCTTTTGGGCGCTTCTTATAGAATTTCCTCTTAAATATCTGTAAAGTAGGCATGGTTAGGGGTGGAGAATAGACGTAGTTGACTTAGGCATGGCTAAGTGTTCGTGTTAGGCACCAGTAAATTAGGCCAGGAAAACCGTGGCCTAATATAACGGCGGCTACAACTAGGATGCCCAGCATTGCCCAAACCTGCTTAGGTGCCACTGGGCATGATTCTATAAATGGCGCCACACAGTTGATTGACAACTGCACCAACCAGCGCCTACAAGGGCCTGATTCTATAAATGATGCCCATCATATTGCCAGAATTTATTGTTTATTATCGTGAGCTTCTACACCGCTACTAATGACTGGGATGTCAATTCGGAGCGGTTGGCATGAGCTAGAACGGCTGACAACTAGCATCCGAGAGTGCGCACTATGCCTGGAGTTTATGGAGTCTTAGCTTGCCTCAGAAAAAGATAACCTCTTGCTTAAATTCCTCTGATTTTTCTTTTTTGAAATCACTGTGTACTTTCCAGCATGCATTTTGCAGCTGCTTCAGTGCAGGTGCTGAGCTTGTGGGCACTTTGTACTTACGGTGCATGCATAAGCCTAGGGGGGGTGAAAACATTTTTCTTGAAAGGCAGGAGAGGGTGCAGCCGAGAATATAACTGGCACCTCTGGTTTATGTTGAAAACCATTTTGAGAAGAATCGCAGCATGAGAAACTTACCCAGGAAGTGAGTTTGGGTTAGTGGAATGCTCGGTTGTCTTCATCTATATTTGCATACACATGACCAAAGAAGTCGATAACCAACCGTGCTTATCCGCTCAACCCTTTCTGACTTTAGGTGCAACTTTTTAAATTGGTCTCTTATTTTCCTAACGCCTGTTACTCTGTCTTATTTGTCTATAGGTCTCATCTTTGCTTACACCATATGCTGTCTGTTAAAATGTCCTATTGCATATTGGGTTGACTTGTAATGTAGCCTCCTATGCCATACCTTGTATTGTTTGAATATTTTTACTGCTGTAATTTATCTATTGCCTATGCTTGACTTAATCTTGAGGTACACTGCCTTGAGTGGATTTGTTCAAAAACACAGTGGATAAATAAATACAAGTAAATAAATCTTAGTACTTCTCTTACAGAAGTCTCTTGTCTCAGTTTTGCTTTTGCACCTGCCTTGGTCTTGGTGAGCATGAACTCTTAAAGCAAGGAGCGTGTGATAGAGGGCAAAAGTGAAAGAAGAAATCGGAGAGCAGTCTGGGATGATGACAATAAAAAAATGGTCAAGATCTGGAAACAGGAAAACTGACACACTGTAGATGGCTCTTGTTATATCGTTCATGGACCCTTAGAACATAAGAATAGCTGGGTCTGGGTCAGACCAATGGTCTATCAAGCCCAGTAGCCCGTTCTCACGGTGGCCAATCCAGCAATGTTAGGAAAATCTTCACGGAGAGTGTGGTATATGCCTGGAATGACCTCCCAAGGGAAGTGGTGGAGAGGAAAACGGTGAAGGAACTCAAAAAAGGGTGGGATAAAAATAGAGGATCTCTAATTAGAAAGCGAAGGATGTAAAGTAAAGAGCTAAGGCTGGTATTGGACAGACCTACATGGTCTGTGTCCCATATATGGTGATTCGATGTAGGATGGGCATCAATGGGAACTCCACTAATATGGACCATGAGGATGTTACTGGTCAGACTTTACAGTAGATATCCTGCAAACAACTGGTTGGAGTGAGCCTGGACGGCAACTTCAGCATTTGAAACCTAGGACAATACCAGACTTTACAGTCTACGGCCCAGAAGTATCAAATAAGAGACAAGTTAATCAAATCATGTATTTTTAATGGGTATAACTAATGGGCAGACTGGATGGACCGTTCAGGTCTTTATCTGCCGTCATTTACTATGTTACTTTTTTACCCAGCTCACCTAGTCCATTAATTAACAATGTCGGTCCTCAGTTCACCAGGGCTTCTCCCCAAATCTTGCGATTACAGAGATTTAATCTGGCCACTAGATATCGCCGTTGCACAGTGACTGAGAGCTCTACCCCCTGGGACTGTGAATACCGTCTCTCCAAAATCCTTGGCATTGGACCATCATGCGGAATTAAAATATTTCCGCCTCCAAACGGCAGTATGAGCTAGTGAGCCGGCCGTGAATTTTGAAGTTCTAGGATTCTTAGAGGAACTTGGTATGAAAATCAAAAATGCAAATTTGTGCAAAAGCAAGAACGAATCGGGCTCTGTAGTGGGATCTGGTGGTTCAGGGTAGTCTAGAACGGGAGAGCTTGTGGCTCTTGTAGCATAGAAGTGAAGCTTGTTTCTACATGATATATCACTTTGAACAGAAGTCCAAAGCTAATATTTTAATTAGAAAGGCAAGCCACATAACTAAATCAGTCTATTAAATGCTTTTTTATTTTTTCTAGTAGATAGGGGAACAGAATGGGTACATAGTTCAAGAGTGGTTTGCTATTACTGCCTGCTGAGCTTGTGAATTATGCCAGCTCTTTACACTTGTGAAAGAAAAGCGGATTAGAAGTACGATCAATGCATTATCCTATATTTCTCTTCGCATTATATTTCCTTTTTGAGAACCTTTCGAGACTAAATGGCTACTAATGACATAATTACAATTGTTTGTCACCATCGTAATGTGTGATTTCCTATCTCATCATGAAGATGTAACTTAGATAAAGGAGGAGTTTTGGCAGGAAGACAAAGTGCAGTGATTTATTAAAGACCAGATGTGGTTGTTAAAAGCTTTTCTGCAGAAGGCTCAATTGAGTGATGTGAAATGGGACCGAAATGCCTCGTACACCACGGTCGGCGGGTCTTGGTGTGAGTGACACAGTTGCTCATAAGAGCATGGCAAATTAACTGCATGCCTTATTGTTGTGTACAAATTTGTTTGAATTTAAGCAGCAGAGGGGATTAAAAAAAAAAAAAAAAAAGAGTTCAAATGACCTTTTTACCAGCTTGGTAGATGTTCTGAATAAAATAATGGCTTGCATAGCAATCCCTGTAACGCTGGATTTCAGTGCAAATAAAAATAACTCGGGGGAATATATATAGTTCCAAGTGGCGGGAAATGCCAGCATGGTAGAGAGGAAAAGTTAACATACTAGCTCAAATTAATAAGAAGCAAAATGGACATGAATTCAGTCGCCTGCTTAACATAATATCATAGTTATTAAAATTTGATAAAACGCTTATCATATATTCAAAATGTTTTGCAATAATAATAATAATAATAATAATTTATTTTCTTATATACCGCCCTACCAACAGTTCTGGGTGGCTCACAACAGAAAACTGGAACATTTCAGTTAAAAAATACAATTTCCAAAACACACAGAGCATTAAATATAACATCAGTTAAAAAAACAGCATCAACGTAAAAAAGGGGAGACTGGCAACGATAAAACGAATAAGGCATAATGTAGACTTAAATGCAAGACATAATGTAGACTTGAAATTTTACGCAAACTGAAGCAGAGGGAGGTGCAAGTGCTTAGAACTAGATGCTTAGGAAGCGTGTTTTAGGATATGATCCAGTGGCGTAGTGAGGGTGAGAAGCACCTGGATCGGGTGTTGCCACTCCACCGCCCTCATCTTCGCCCCCTGTTCCTTCCCCGATCCCCCCTGCTGTAAGCGCCCCCTTCCCTTCCCCGTACTTCTAGTTGAAGTTGTTTCTCGTGGCAGTCAACAATGTGCTCCTCGCGACCCCGTCAGCTCTCCCTCCTGACTTCACCTCTTATGCGCGGCACCCAGAAGTGATGACCGTGAGAAAACTTGGCTATTTTCAAAAACATAAATTTCTGCTTCCCCCCACCACCAACTCCCACTGTACTTCCCTTTTAATTTTTGTAAACCGTGTCGAGCTCTATATTTATAGAGAAGATGCGGTATACAAGCTTAAGGTTTAGTTTAGTCGATGAGGCCATGAGCACATTGTTGACCGCCGCAAGCAACAATTTCAACTAGAGGGAAGGGGGCACATACTTGGCGAGGGTAGGAGTGAAGAGGCAGGGTCAGAGAGGAGGAGGCGGAGAGAATGAGGGGTGCTAGCGTCCTCACCAACATGGCGCCTGAAGAGGACCACCCCCCTCACCCAACCCCTTACTACGCCACTGGATTCATCTACTTGGAGACTAATAAAAGAAATATTTATTTATTTGGATGTATTAACTGCCTTTTCATGAACAGATTCATCCAGAGTGGTTTACAATTCATTTATTTAAAATGTTTATATCCTGCATATCCAAAAATCTGTGTGGCTTATGGAGGGACCCCCCCCCCCCCACACACACATAAAATAAACAAACACACCCTAACATTAAAATACTAAACACACCACACTTAAGCTTTCTCAAAATATACAATCTTACATGCTAAAATAAACCTAAATAATAATCAAATTCTTCAAAACATATAGATAAAACAAGAATAATAAATATTAAAACCCCTCACAGATTTAAAAAGGCCTTCTGAAAGAAGTAAGCCTTCAAACATTTACGGAAAAGTAAAAAAGAAGGGATTTGGCAGTTTCTGGAAGGGCTTTCCATAGCCGGAGACCCACCGCAGCAAAAACCCTGGAATGAATAGTTGCCTTAACTATGGTCCATATAGATCAGGGATCTCAAAGTCTCTCCTTGAGGGCCGCAATCCAGTTGGGTTTTCAGGATTTTTCCCAATGAATATGCATTGAAAGCAGTGCATGCAAATAGATCTCATGCATATTCATTGGGGAAATCCTGAAAACCCAACTGGATTGCGGCCCTCAAGGGAGGGACTTTGAGACCCCTGATATAGATGTTCCATCAACAGTTGCTGAGATTGCGAACACAAGGATTGAGATGGCACATATAAAGCAAGTAGCCACTACGTTCGGTAAAGCATGGTGCGGGGCCTTGTACATGAACACCAAAATTTTAAACTGGACCCTTCAAGACACTGGCAGCCAGTGTTGTTCAGCCAATAAAGGGGAAACATGTTCCCTAATTGAGGTACTTCCAGTCACCCTTGCCGCAGCATTCTGAGCTATACTTCTCCCTCCGTATTCGCTGAATTCACAGAAAAACCATGAATAACTTCTTCATGTGTTATTTGCTGTTTTCTATTATAAACCATCATGAATATAGTGAAACCGCGAATAACATGGTGGGAGACCTGGTCTGTTCCTGAAGAAGAGGCAAAACACGGTGAAGAAAGTGCTGGGAATCGGCGATTTTTCTCTGTAAACACTTGGAATCAGCGATTTCTCTATGCAAGCTGATGTCATTTTGGGGGAGGATCCAGCAAGCTAAAAACCGTGAATACTTGAAACCGCAATTACGGAGGGAGAAGTGTACTTGCAATACATTGAACAATAATAATGTACTTGACTATTTTCCCTACCTGTCCTGGCAGACTTATAATCTGCGGTACCTGGGGCGATTTTATATATTCATTTTTATACCCCAACCTTCCCTAGGAGCCCAGAACAGGTTACAAGGATACATACACAAAGTTTTCAGGAATAGAGATATGCACATTACAGAGTCAATAACATGCTACAGGATCAAAACATAAAACTATAGGATCAATAACTTACAACTTATAGTGAAGGTGACTAAGAACACACGCTTTGCAGAATGTAAGAAAATAAATCATAGTCACGAATGGGTATTAGCATAACTGCAGCGAACGGCAGAAGAACTGGTTGGCGGGCTCAGTTGTTCCGAGGGAAGGTACGTTGAAGCGAGGTCTGTCAAAGTTTGAGGCCAGAATTGATCCAGTCCATGAAAAGAAGCGTCTTTACTGCTTTCCGGAAGATCAGTAGGTTATTAATTGCCCTAATGGCAGGAGGGAGTTAATTCCATAATTTAGGTATGCTACAGGAATATGGATCTCTTTCGGACTGTCTCCCGGCGGAGGCTGTTTGCTGGAGGGCTGGGAAGCAATAGAGGGTTAAATGACTTGCTCAAAGTCACAAGGAGCAGGCTGGGAACGAACTCGCAACCTCGGGGTGCTGAGACAAGAGCTCTAACCACTAGGCCACTCGGCTATTCAAGAGTGTTTAGACTGGCGTGTAACATATTCTTTCATCATCTAAGAAGATGAAGAGTGTCAAATGGGCCATGATTAAATTTATAATGAGGAGGTTTGGGGGGTGATACCTGTTAGATCTGTGCATTGAGTTCTTAGCTTCATTTATACGCAGGCCTCATTGTGCCTTTTTGGCCTCTTTAAAGTTTCTTTACTGATGACGGTCACCTATAAAAGTGGCACAGGAAGAGAACAAAATGTCAGTATGAAATGCCTGCCCACACTTCGGTTGCAAGCCTGTTGAACATTATTCAGCCTGATTGCAGCTTTCCCTGCTGTTATAACCTTTGACATGTATCTAAAAAGCTCTTTTCTAATGGCAAAAGACAACTAAGTTTGCCATAGCCATCCATAAAGCATCAGCTGAAATGCAGAATCACAGTGTGAAAAAGAAATAGCAAGCCCCTTTTCTCAGTAATACAGCAGTGGTCACATAGTAACATAGTAAATGACAGTAGATAAAGACCTGAACGGTCCATCCAGTCTGCACTGCAATTACATGCATTACAATGTCATGATTAAATTGTCTTTTTTTCTTTTCTTTGTTTCTTCTGGGCCACAGACCTTAGAAGGCCACCTGGTACTGTCCTTAGGTTGAAGCTCACTCCAGCCTATCCAAACCGTCTCCTTTGCTGGATTCGGACCGTGAAAGTTTGCCCGTTTATATTCTAGTTGGAGACCCTCTGCGTTCATCCCGTGCTTTTTGGTTTTTTTTAATTCTGTCACCATTTTCCTCTCCACCACCTCCCTGGGGAGGGCATTCCAGACATCCACCACCCTTTCTGTTAAAAATAATTTCCTAACATTACTCCTAAGTCTGCCAACCCACAACCTCAATTCATGTCATCTAGTTTTACCAATATCCCTTCTCCAGAAAAGATTTGGTCCTATGATCATATCTTTCAAATACTTAAACCCTCTCTTTTCAAGCTGGCAAATGGAATGATTGCCTTACCACCCTCATCTCTCTTGCCCCATCCTACCTATCCTTCAGAAAATCTCTCAAAGCTTACCTCTGATAAATTTCTCTAACCCCATCCTTCCTTCCTTTCCTCTCCTTCCTCACCTTTATACCTCTTCTTCCCCAGATCTTACTATCCTCATCCTGCACTCCCTTGTAACTGTATATATTCCTTTCTCTCCTCTCTTCATCCTTCCAAAGTATTTTAGATCAATGTAGTCTTGTTAGAATGTTTATTTCTTATTTTTCCTCTATCTCTATTTTTCACTTCTTTGTTATTCTCCAGGTACTTTGGTTAAATTGTGAGCCTTCGGGACAGTAAGGGAATTTCTAAGTACCTATCTTACTTTTTAATTTTAACTGTTACTGTTACTGGTTACTTTACCGTGGTTAATCAGACTCTGCATCTTCGCTTTAAATGTACAGTCTCTTCTCCTGTAAACCGCTCTGAACTGTTTTGTGGTATACAAAAATAAAGTTGTTATTATTATTATTATTAAATGTCTGTATCATGTCACCCCTGTCCTTCTTCTCCTCCAGAGTATACATGTTGAGGTCCTCTAGTCTCTTCTCATGCTTCTTTTGGCTCAGACCCCCCCCTATCATTTTTGTCATTGTCCTCTGGACTGCTTCAAGTCGTCTTTATATCCTTGGCCAGATTCGGCCTCCAAAACTGAACACGATATTCCCAAGTGGGGCCTCGCCAACGATCTGTAGAAGGGCATCTACACCACCTTTCTTCTGCTGGTAGCATCCTTCCCAAGTATAGCTTTCCCAAATGGAAAATCCCAGGCCCACCCCATTCCGGCCGGCTACGCCCCGTTCTGCCACTCTCAACCTGCACTAGCGACATCAGACGGCGATCGCGCATTCGCTGGCTTGATGCGATGATGTCACACGCATGTGCGAATGCCATCCCGATGTCACTCGTTGCCAGAAGCTTTTCAAAACCCAGACAAAGTGCCGGGGTTCGAAAAGCTGCCCAGATGTCCGGGGAAATCTGGTAACCCTACCCATGTATAACTTGCACTTTCATACAATATTCACTACATACTCCTTCATTGCTGTCATAGTCCTATACCCCACAATGCTCTACAGCACCTTAACACGGAAAAGCATCGCTAGTGGCACTGGGTGGTGGGTCTCGTAGTAGGGCGTCTCCATCAATTATTCATAAAATAGGCTGTCTTTTCTGGGGCCACTTATTTTTTGGCTCCCATTACTCTCTCAGAAGACTTCATATCACATTAGTGACATGCGTACATTACCTCCAACATTTGACATTGCCTTGAAGATTCTCACGACTCCTGATGTTTTGGCCAAAACATGTACATGTCGAGTCATTGAGTTATTGGATGAATAATAAAAACCATTGAGTCATTGGATGAATAAAAGGACATTTATGCAATAAAATTGTGTCCACCAGTCTTGTTTTGGACAATTCCACTCTTTATTTTGTGTTTGAGTTTGTGGATTTGGTTCCCCTGTTCCATACTCAGGGTCTCATGGTAGGGCGTCCCCATCAATTATTCATAAAATAGGCCGTATTTTCTGGGGCCACTTATTTATTTCTTAATGAATGCCAGGATACCTTTTGGCTCCCATTACTCTCTCAGAAGACTCCATATCACATTAGTGACATGCGTACATTACCTCCAACATTTGACATTGCCTTGAAGATTCTCACGACTCCTGATGTTTTGGCCAAAACATGTACATGTCGAGTCATTGAGTTATTGGATGAATAGTAAAAACCATTGAGTCATTGGATGAATAAAAGGACATTTATGTAATAAAATTGTGTCCACCAGTCTTGTTTTGGACAATTCCACTCTTTAGTTTGAGTTTGTGGATTTGGTTCCCCTTTTCCATACTCTGGGTCTCATGGTAGGGCGTCCCCATCAATTATTCATAAAATAGGCCGTATTTTCTGGGGCCACTTATTTATTTATTTCTAAAATTTATATCCCGCCTAATTAACTAGGCAAGCAACAAAATACATACATAAAATTAGTCTGTGTTTACATGCAAACAGTAAACTACACATATTTGTCTATACGCCAGGGGATTTATCTAGACTGGTGAGAATGCCAGAACCGCAGAGGGCTCTGTGCAAATAGGTGGCTCAGCTAGCACAGGGCTGCCAGCATCGGGGAAGAGAAAAGACAGGCCCGGTTCCATAGGGCTGCCAGTGGCAGTAGAAAACAGTTTGGTTTTCTGATCCCCTCACCCGCAAGCTGGCTGCTTCTCTGCCCCAGCGCAGCCTACGTGATAGCGAAGGGCTAGTAGAGAGCATTTCTAGGCATTGTACTGCTGTCCTGTTCGCTGTAGTCGATTGTGCTTAGTTGCTCTGGGAGATGGGGGAAAACATCAGTTTGGTCGGAAGCACATCACCACTTCTATCACCGCTACGAGGTTGAAAACTGCTGGTTCTGAGGAGAAAGCAAATGGGGCAGGGGAGACAGAGGGGGGAAGGAAATGGGGGGGGAAGGAAATGAGCACAGGAAGAGAGATGGGTGCAGTGAGGAAATGAAGCTCTACTACAGCATAGAGATGGCTTTGTTGCTTTCATCTCTACCAATCTTACTATAAGCTTGGAATCTTGCTCATCTCATTCATAATCCCTGTGAACTAAGTAACTGAGGCCTATTGAAAGCTTCTATCACCAGCTGAAAGTCCCGCTCTGTACCAGGATCAGTCTTGAAAATAAACCTGCTATCTATACGCCAGGGGATATATCTGCACACTGAATGTCGAATGCTTCCCTCTCTGGTTCTACATCTCTTCAAAAGGTTAATGATTCTTAAAAAAAGGGAGAAGGTGTTTCAGTCTCCAAAACGAACCCAAACAGACATGGTGGACCCTTTTAAATGGCTACCAAGCTGTCATATGTTCAATCTGACTTCCCAATAGAGATCTAGCACAAGTATTCCCACCACAGGGTCCTTAATATTTTTAGTTATTTTCTCTCTCTCCTACTCATGGCATCATTACTATCCTCTTCTCCCCCCCATGTCATTACTTCCCTTCTCTCTCTCTCCATCCCCCCAACATTATCACCATTCTCTCCCCATCCTACTAGAATCATCATACCACTTGCTTTCTTCCTACTGGATTGCTTCCTACTGGTGAGAGGAATTGGAAAGCAATGCTTTTTAGTACTTCTGCGGCTGCTTCTGTTGGTTTCTCTTTGAAGTTCCAATCATGCAAGGCCTATGTTTTGTTAGCCACTCCCCCAAATCTGCATGATTCCAACTTCAGAGAGGGGGAGGTTATTGGATAGTGTTGCTCACTGTCTCCCTCTGCTGGAGGCCGTTAACATTGAGGTGGCAGAAAAGAGAGCTTAAGACTTTACAGCTGCTTTGTCTCTTCAAGCAGTGCAAATTTTCATGCACACGTGAGGTCATCTTGTGGCCAATAGCTGGGAACCTCTGATGTAGCTTGCTATGGGTTATGACTGACACACTCGTATTTAGCTGAGGGTCATCATATAATATATTAGATATATTCCTTCCAGATTGTTACCATCATCCCTGGGAAATACCAGGCACACAGCAATCTGCTTTCCAGCCTTCTCCAAAGCGAGTTAAGTGATTTTGAGCCAGAGGAGTAAACCTAAAAGTATAAATCTGAATCTGTTTTTACACATTGGTGTCATTATGATCCTGAGATGAGCACGTGGAGGTGAAATTGAGAATTCTAGACACTGTTTTGCTAAGTTGTAAGCACGGTGACCTCCAGAGACCTTATCTGAGACATCACATCACATGGAAACCGGTCAACAAATATTGTGATAAACTTCTGCTGATTATAAAACCTTAATATGAGACATTTTGGAATGTCTTATTCTATGTATGAGTCATATGTTTTCACACCAAGCCCAATCTCTTATGAATATCTGTCTACTTAGAGGGGTTTTCAGAATTTAAACATTAAACACATAATCTATGCATCGGAATGATTCATATTCAAATCTACGTTTACATTATACTTAAAATGCATGTAGGCAAAATATTTCACTGTTCTGGTCCTGATTAGAATTGCTGCTTTTTTGTGTGTGTGTGGTGATTAAAATAGGTAGCAGAAATTTCTGTTTCGGATTGTCTTGATCCTTTTATTTATCTTTTTGTGCAACATGTTCGTTGGGCAAGACTCTCTTGTCTATACCCCTCTCCTCTGCGGCCCTTCTGCCTTGCCGCACCGCATGCCTGGAGCAACCTGCCTGAATTGGCGCATCGAGTTCCATCTGGCAGTATTAAAATCCAGGCTGAAAACCTACTTTTTCGAAGCGTTTAATCCCTAACCCTACCAACTAGTAAAGCACCATATTTCTTTATTATTTCCTCTGTAGTCATCGACCCTCTCTACCCCTTCATCCCTTTGTATTTCCCTACCTGAGCAGCTTATATTGATTCACCATTTTGACCACTGTGTTTGTCATAATTAGATTGTAAGCTCTTTTGAGCAGGGACCGTTTAATGCGTGTTTAATGTGCAGCACTGCATTATAAAAATAATAAATAGTGGTAGTAGAGAGAGAGAGAGTGAGGATAGATAGATTAATAGGCAAAATATATAATGCTGTAATCCCATAAGGTCTATTTCCAAGTGCTTTGCCTTGCAGGGTGATAGGGAACAAAAGATTAAGACAAGCTGAGGATAGGTGAAAAGTTGACCTTATAGCTCCTACAGTACGTAAGCCATTGTGCTGTATACAAACAGATTCAGTGTATGCTAACGATCAGTGGTGTGGTAAAGGGGGGTGGGGAGGCGGACCACCCTGGGTGCCATATTGGTAGGGGCGCCGATACCTCTCTGCCCAGCACGCCATGTTCACGCTCCCCCGGTACTACTTTAAATCTTCTCCAGCGCGAGCAGCTTCTCAGGTCTGCTGCTCGCGCCAGCCTGGCTCCCCTCTGAAATCACTTCCTGGTCGCAGGGCCAGGAAGTGATGTCAGAGGGAAAGCCAACGCAGGTGCAAGCAGCAGGCAGGAGAAGCTGCTCGCGCTGGCGAAAATTTAAAGAGGTACAGGGGGGGAGGGAGGGTGCAAGTGTGGCATAGGGGTGGAGAGGAGGGCATGGGGGCGCCACTTCCCTGGGCGTCTCCTACCTTTGCTAGAGCCACCGCTAACGATTAGTGTGGGCAACATGCCAAGAAGCCCATAGTTGTAAAATGATCGCTTTAGCAGTGGGCGCTTGCTAAATCCATCGGTGCACCTTAAAAGGACCCCAGTGTTTGTGGCGGGTGCGAAATAGGATAATTTTGGGGAGCAGGTTATTAAGAGAGAGTCACTTTTCAAGATTTTGCGTTAACAAGTTGTGGCAGACTGGATGGTGCAAGGTGAAAATTAAACTGGTTTTTAGTCAGTGGTCAGCGTGGGGACTGTAAACAAACGGAAATGCCAGCCTCGTGCTGGGAAAAAAAATTGTCTTCCCAATTTTTTTTTTTCTTGCCTAGGTGCTGTATTTCTGGAAACGTAGCCCGCTCGTAGTGAAACAGGTGGCTTTAAAGGCTGGCTTTTGCTGTTGCTTTAATCATAGTTCAGTTACCATGGAGAAATGTGCACGTTGGCATTCATACACAGAAGTGAAATTTATGCCGCACAGATAATCTCCTAAATTTAGCACATGACTTAAGATTACCACTTCCTCTAATAATAATAATAATAAAAAGAAAGCTAGAGAGAGTGAGTAATAACACTGTGCCAGTGTCTACCTGAAGCATCTCTCTGTGTTAAAATAGTTTTAGGAAATCTGAAAGCATATTGGCTTTTTATTTCTCTCTTGCCCCATACTGTATGATAAACCTGACCTGCTGCAGCCATTGGACAATTGCAGCCTATCCCGTTGGCATGCCTTCGTAGTGGTCTGGCGGTTACCGATGCGGCAGAGCCTACAAGAGACCTGCCGAAATGGCAGTCCATGGCCGTTCATAATGATTCACTGAAATATATTTAGAAGGATCTTTTATTTTTTGAAGGAAAACCATAAGATTGCTTTACAAGAGCAGAATCCCGATGCAGCCGTTCACCAAAGCTTTTTAAATTAGATATTGGGGTGGGGAGGGGAGGAGGAAGGAATCGCGAACAGGTACAGGGGTGGTTCTTACGGCTCTTTACTGTCCGTCAGCTGGGATAATAGCTTTATTGCTAATTCAGCTGTGTCATCTGCTCTGTGGAATTGAATAACTATAAAATAACATGCCTGCCATTTGTTTTATGAGTTCCTCGGAGATGGTTCAAAGTTTTTCAAGGACAAATGCAGGAGAGGCACTGTGATTCCAACACGAGGTCCCCCAGCGCAGAGAGCGACAGATCCCTTTCAGCACCAGCTGTTCTCACAGATATAGATTACTGCAGTGAAAATTTCTTAATATAATTCAGGGAGCTCTGGAGAATTCCTCAAAACCGCCGTGCCAACAAGGAGAATGTTGAATTTTTCATCAGCTGCCCAGCTCTGAGAGTTGGTGGGCAATTCCGTTCGTTCATGACCAGATGTTCAGGATAGTAAGGCGAAGCACTTCATTTGAACTTTGTGGCCTCTTTAGCATTGGCTGCGAGGGCACTGGCAGCCACCTGGCAGCAGAGAGTTTGTGGCCTGAAGAGCGAAGGGCTGGAGCCGCACCTCTGTGGCTTCCTGGTTTGCTCCAGCAACCAGACAAGGTAGGGAGTGTTGAAAGAACCGAACACAGCATCGATCACACATGACGCCTTGAATCTTGGGGGAACATCGGGACTTATTTTTTAAAAAATGTTTGGTTTAACGTGTTTTAGTCCTGAATACTTTGAGTAAATCTATTTCTGTCTGGTTTTAAAAAAGAGGAAAAGATAAATAGAGATATTACTGCAAAGGTCTTAGCTAAGTAACCAAAGGTTGTTTTTTTTTTTTGGTTTCTGTATGCGTGTGTACCTACGTGAAAAGATCGAGGCTACAATATGATACAATGATTGTAAACCATCTTTGCACTAAACCATCTTTGCACTAAAGCTCTCGCTAAAACTGGTACTTAACGTGCAGAATGCTAGCTGGAAGACAAAAAGAGGATGAAAAGGACACCACAGATGAGCCTCAAGGACAATCAATTTATTGAAAACATATAAATTATTTTTTAAAAAACCCATGTAAATATATAAATAGCTAAAAGATAAGGAAGCTGTACAGAGAATCTTTATTCCTTGGGATCCAGTACAAAAAGTACTAAAGACTGTTTGTAAAACTTTCCTTATGTTTTTGTTATTTATATATTTAAAAAAAAAATAAATTTATATGTTTTCAATAAATTGATTGTCCTCGAGGCTCACGTGTGGTGTTGTCTTGCATCGCTATACGTGCGGTTGTGCTTTCTGCATTCTTTTTTTGGCTGTGGAATGCTAACCCCGTCGTCTACGAAACTGCGCTAGCAGTTTCTAGCGTGGGGAGCCACGCTGAATGCTCCCGACGCTCATAGGCCATTCAGTGCAGCTCTCTGCGCTAAAAACCGCTAGCGCGGTTTCGTAGACGAGGGGGTAAGTAGAGTGGAAACATGACGCACGATAACACGTTTGCTAAACTTATCCTTTCCCCCCCATTGTTCTGTTTTCTGCACAGCTACAATATATGAAAGTAGTCCTGTTACGTATTATTAGTTTTCAATTTGCTGTTCCTAAGTTCACCTCATTTATTGTATTTGGTTTTGTTTTGTTTTTAATCTTTATTGATTTTCAAACTTTGACAGTGCAATACAATTAATTGAACATAAAACACTGCATAAAACGCACTATTAATTACACACGTAATACATAAAACAATCATTTTCTCCCACCCTCCTCCCAATTATTAATACAATAAGACATATGATGTGATTACAATATTATAATTAAGTAATTTAAATCCCTCCCCCCACCCACCCACCCTGGATGTGTAAGGAAATCTAAGAAAAGGAGAGATACATGGCCATTATTTCGAGGTTATTTATTGATAATTTTCTTTCCTTGTGTTTATGTTTTGGCCATTTTACTGCTAACAAAATTGTAAGTGCTATGTTAAATTGTACCTGCCGTGCACCGCCTTGTGTGAATCCGTTCATTAAGGTAGTTTGATAAATTCTAATAAATAACTGAAATGAAATAAGAGGCTGACTGTTGATGGGGCCTGGAGGAGAGGTAAAAAAAGAGATTGAAACTTCAGAGAGAGGAAAGTGCGGACCTAAATGGCACGATTCGGAACTCAGACAGCAGAGTTGACGTAGAGAGTCATTGACGCCGGGCTGGAGGCTGAGCCGCACAACCCAGGTTGACCGACTCATACCCTATGTGCTCCTTTTATGAAGGTGCCACTCTGGATGAGCGCGCGCTAGCTAAAAATCTACTGCCTGCTCAAAAGGAGGCGGTAGCGACAATTTAGCATGCGCTATTCCGCGCGGCTTTGTAAAAGGAGCCCTATATCTAGCTAGGAGGGTATGCAAGGAGTAGAAACATCCTAGCCAGTTCAAGTGCATCCGTCTCGTATGTGCTGGACTGTACCACTGCTTGGGGAGAAGGAGGTGCCATTGGTTTTTGGTCCACCTTTGCAAGTATGCTGTACTCTTGATGTTGCTACCGGCTTACACTTCTCCCTCCGGATTCGTGGGGGATAGGGGCAGAGCTGGACCGCGAATGGTGAAAAACTGCGAATATCCGGCTCTGACCCACCCCCGCCTTCCCGGCCTTACCTGGTGGTCTAGCGGGCTTTCGGGGCAGGAGCAATCTTCCTACGCTCCTGCCCCGTGCAGATTGCCATTAGGAAATGGCTGCTGTGAGTTCCCATAGTCTCTCGAGACTATGACAGGAACTCCCCACAGCTATTTCCTAACGGTGATCTGCACGGGGCAGGAGCGTAGGAAGATCGCTCCTGTCCCGAAAGCCCGCTAGACCACCAGGTAAGGCCGGGATGCCGGGGGGAAGACTTAACAATGTTTTTTTTTTCTTTTTTCCCCCTCCCCAAAAAATCACGAATATGTGAAATCATGATTACCGAAACCACGAATGGGGAGGGGGAAGTGTATATGGTGTGCTACATGTGCTGGCAATCTGAGGACGGGGGGGGGGGGGGGTGGGGGGGGTGTTCAGTAGTAGCTGTGACTGAAACAGTGGGGTCTCTGAGTTCTCAGGAAAATTTTTTTTTAAATGAATTTTTCTTTCGTGGCTGCAGTGTGCTAATGTGCTGGTTTCAGCACTGATGCAGAGGGAGAAATGCGATTTAAATAAGAGGTTTTGAATAAGCAGTGTGATTTTCTATTTTCAACAGGATGAAACAAAAGGGAAGCAGATTTTTTTTTTTGGGGGGGGGTCTGCCAGCTGGTAGGAAAATGTGAAGGCAGATTTTATTTATTTATTTTCATAGACTGCTTCACTGGCGACCTTTTGTTCTGTAATGTATATATGCTTTCCATTTTATTGCACAATAATTAACTAAGAAATAACTGTTGATCTGAAAGTTAAAAAGGGAATTGAAACTTCTGGTGCTTGTTAGTCCACGTATCATTTGTCTAGATTTCGTGTGTACTCAGCAATGAAACAATTAATTTTTGTTGAGTTTCTTTGTCGGTTTTACATTTCATATTGAAATAGAACGATTTATTTGCGAAAGATACAGTTTTGAAAATCTATTTCCCTGATATTTAAAAAAAAAAAGAAGTGTTTACAGAGTACTGGAGTACTGTGTCCAGTTTCAGAGACCATCTCCCTGGAAAAGCGGAGACTTAGAGGAGACATGATAGAAACCTTCAAGATCCTGAAGGGCATAGAGAAGGTGGACAGGGACAGATTCTTCAGACTGTGGGGAACCACAGGTACTAGGGTTACTCAGAGAAACTGAAAGGGGACAAGTTTAAAACAAATGCTAGGAAGTTCTTTTTTACCCAGAGGGTGGCGGACACATGGAATGCGCTTCCGGAGGTTGTGATAGGCCAGAACACACTACAGGGGTTCAAGGAAGGTTTGGATAGGTTCCGAAAGGTTAAGGGGATTGAGGGGTACAGATAGAAGTAGAGGTAGGTTATAAAAATGGTCAGGAACTACTTCACATGTCATGGATCTGATGGGCCGCCACGGGAGCGGACCGCTGGGCGCGATGGACCTCTGGTCTGACCCAGTGGAGGCAACTTCTTATGTTCTTATCTCTCTACAAGGAAAAAAAAACTTGGTGGTTCAGCCAAATGCCACAGAAATGGTATAGGGTTTGTGTGTAAGAAGAGACTGGAGGACATGAATGCAGGAGAAAAGGGAGAGAGGAGATGTACAAATAGGGTTACCAGACATCTGTGAAAACTTGGACATGTCCTCTTTTTAGAGGGCTGTCCGGGCGCTCGGAGGGGTTTCCAAAACCCGGCAGTTTGTCCATGTTTTGGAAGTCCCGAGCTTGGAGGCCATGTCTGGAAGCCTTTGCGCATACGCAGCCGGCAACCTCGATGACGTCCTACGTGCCCATGTGTGTGACGTCATTACATCAACGCCTGCGCGAAGGCTTCCAAATGTGGCCTTCGAGCTCAGGGAGGTTTGAGTGGGAGAAGAGCCGGAGGCCTGAATTTGTGCGGAATGGAGCAGGGCCAGGCGTCCTCTTTTTTTTTTCAAAGAGGAAATCTGGCAACCCAACTCTATACAGACCTTTAAATACCTGAAAGGTGTTAATATTCAAACAAACCTCTTCCAGGGACTTAAGAGGTGGTAGAACTAACGGGCACGAATTGAGGTTGCAGGGAGGTAGACTTGGGAGTAATGTTAGCAAATACTTTTTCACGGAAAGGGTGGTAGATGCCTGGAACGCCCTTCTGAGAGAGGCAGTAGCCAAAAATGTTGAGTGAAATCAAACATGCATGGAATAGACACAGGGGATGCCTGAATAGAAAGAGGATGGAAACCCAGCATTGCTGTTGAGGTGCTATCTTGGGCAAAAGTGGTGAGAACCAAGGCCAATGCTAGGCATTGGCCCACAAATGGCAAGATGGGTGAAGTTTCAACAGTTCCAGTGTATGAGGTCGTTTTATTGTCGCATACTATTGAGTGGGGGTGCTGTGCAATTTAGGGGGAGGGGAAGAGGCATCTTGACTGGTAAAGTGAATGCTATCAGCAATACTTGGTTATAACCACGTATCATCCCCCATCAGGTTTGGATGCCTATATGGTTGGCATGGCTGGCATTTGAACATGGGTGACTGGGGCCGGCACAGTGTGGTGGGAGCGGCTCTGACCACCTTGTTTGACAGACTGAATGGACTGTGAGGGTCTTTCTCTGCCGTCATTTGCTGTGTGAACTGTTTCATTGCAGACTGTATATGTGAAGTACCTGACTAATGCTGGAATGGAGCGAGGGATATCACACAAGCAATCTGCCTAACTCTACAGAGAGCAGGCAGTCACTATCCATTTAAATCTACATGGCTTCGTTTAGGTTAGCAAACTCAGAGTAGGGTTACCGATTTCCCCGGACATTGGCCTCCTTTTCGAGGACATCAATCATCCACCATCTGCAGTCGTTCTCTTTTTTAATTTGTCAGAGCTGAAAATCCAAGTTCACAAAGATAAGAAGATCCAAACAGTAACAAAGCCTTGATTGCTTTCTTGCTCAAGATAAGATAACTACAGCATTAAATAAAAAATTAGTTGCCATTAGTTTTCAAGACCAAGTCATGCCAAATAATGATGCTTGCCTGGGTGGTGGTATCCTCATGCACACAGACGCTTATTGCATCGATGAATCTTGCATACGCAATGTACATGTCGTCTATTCTAGTGTATACTTATGAATGGAATTTTAAAAAATAAAATAAAATTCTGGAATCTCTCATGGCACACCCAGAATCTCTTTGGGGCACACCACTGTGCCTTGGCACACAGTTTGAGAGATAGTGCACTAAGGGCTTCCAGGTTATGAATAAGCTAACCAGTTTGTGTACTGTTAAAAGAATAGAAACTATGGCCAATTTTTGTCAATCATTTTCTTTTTTATTCGTAAAAGTTTGGAATGACCTTCTTTCTCATCTACCCATTTTTCGTAAAGTACTGAAGACATATAAAAGATAAAATTCTGGCCTAAAAGATATACCGAAGTTTCTGTTCTAATCTTCCGTATAATTTTATTAATATTTTGTTAACCGAGTCGAGCTCCCCTGTTGGGATGAATCGGTATAAAAAAAATCAAAGATTAGATTAGATGTCAGCATGCTGGTTGTATAGCACTTCCATGCCCAGTCTCTGCCACTGACATGCCCCCTCCCCCCATAAAGTACCGCGCACACAGATGACAAAAAGCTAGTGCAGAACGCTTTAGTGTGTCCCGAGTTAAATGTATGTTAGTGCCTAGTAAAAGGGTCCCTAAACCACCTAACTTATATAGATTTATTTATATCAGAATTTATAGTACACAAATCTGCAAATTCTAAGTGGAAAAAAAAAAATACAATAGCAGAAAACATACTAATAAAATGTTAAATTACATCCGAGAATAAATACAGTCAATCATCATTTCTTGTTGAGCGAGAGAACAGTCATAATTTGGCAAGTACTTCTAGAGGACACATATCTCTACCCCTGATCCATAAATTTGGAGAAAAAAATATTGCTTTTAGTTCATTTTCAAGGCATAAAAACTTGTTGATGTTGAACCGCTGTAAATCTCCAATCTAATCATTCTACATGAAGGGAGTAATAATAAAAATATTTTGTAATCGGAAGAATGCAGCACTTTAACAGGTTGATAGATCTTCAAATTAGCAGCAATGACAGAAGAAATCATGCTGTTCAGTACTTTAAAAACCAAACCAAAGGTAGATTAAATTGAATTCGTTGTTCTATTGGCAACCAATGTGGTGTTTTTCAGAATCGTAACTTGGGGGCTCCTTTTTACAAAACTGGGGTAAACGTGTCTTCCGCGGGCCGGTGAGGTAAATGCCCCAGTGCTTAAAGGAATTAAACGAGTGCCAAAGCATTTACCTCTCTGACCCTTGGTAGAAACGTCTACCACAGCTTTGTGAAAAAGCCAGCGATGATGTTCCCGTTGAGACCCTAGATAGCAACTGAGAATCACAGCTATTCATAGAGCTAGTGCCGGTCACTTATCTTCACATATATCCAGTATCAGTCTCTGTACACATTAAATATGTGTAATGGGATTTTTTTAAAAATGCTGGCTGTGCTATTTTGATATTGTCTTGCATATGTTTTCTCTTCCTCATAAATGTGTTTTCTAGTATCCATAGTATTACTCTTTTGTTAATGATGGGGGGTGCTTTAGCCATTTGTGGTAATGGGACATGAATAAACCAGTGGGGCTTCCTTTAAGGCTCATCACGAAACCCAGGTGGTAGTAAACGATTACTTTCAGAATGATGATATTGTAGCTTTGCTACTCATCGGAAGTTTCATTTGTGACGGTGGTGGAAGACGCCCATCTTTTTCTCATGTTGATCAACATTTTTGGAAAATGCCTTCGTATTGAATAACTTTCTCCTGTGCAGCTGTGGTCCAGGTTGACGGCAATAGGACGCTGGTGAGATAAAAAATGCGTCTCCAGTGGCTGTTGTAACTGTTACTGGTGGTGGTGAGAGATTGTGCGGTTTCTGCTAGGCTCGTTGGAATACCCACCTGTAAGAAGGGAATACCGAGGAACTGGCAGGCTTCCTTTTAGAGCTGTCTGTAATGAACTTGCTCTAGGCACCTCCTGATAGCTTGATATTGCAAGGCTGAAGCAAGCTACTGCTAGGTGACAATCCCAGTTTTCATGTAGAGTTGTATGAAATTTCAGCTGTAATGAGACAGAGCTGAGCATGACCCTCGCCCAGACATGCCGTCAGCATAAGTCTCCTGCGCCAGCTTCCTTTGTAAGGTTTAGCTTTTAATAGGTAGGATCTTGGGATTAGAAAGAAATGTCTTTATTGTCTCTCTAAGGATTGCTTGTTGAGGGGACACGAGCGGTCTCACAGTAGCTTTGACATTGCAGTTTACCTTTTTTTCGGCATGCTCCAGCTGCAGTGAGCCCTCAGGAAGACTTTACCACGCACACAGTTTGTTCTTGGGTGTGAAAGCAAACAGTGTTTGAATTGGCAGTGACTTCCCTTTTAGAGAACTTTGCTGCCTCGGCAAGAAACCACAGTTTGAGCTTTTCTGGTGCTGAATGTTTCCACTGGCAGGATAGTTTTTTTTCCACATTTCCTTGCTTTAAGGAAACAGATTTTGAACTTTTTTTTTATTTTTTGAAAGACAGAATGCCAACATTTAACAGCTGGAGTTAGCATATAATTTACGGTTTTCACTTTTATGCTCTTTCGGAGGTAAAAAAAATTAAAATTCGGCAATTATTCTTAAAAGATGCAAGTTAATGCAAAGAGAGTGATTAAAAAATAGAGCTTCTGTTTTGAGAGTTTCAAACAACCCATTGTTATATAAATATTCATTGTCAATTATTCTACCTTTAATGGATTTTAATTGTTACTTGTATTCATATGGGAGATGTTATAAACCCTTTGTTGGTTTTTTTTTCCCCTTTTGTGTATTAGGTAGGAGGATAATCTTAGGTTTTTTTTTTCTTTTGGTTAAGAGAGCTTATGAAATTCACATTCTAGGGAACTTATATGTGCATTATCTCAGATACTGGTTTCCCAACAGCATTTAAACCAAGTATACAATATTGTGCAGGTCCTCATACACTTTCCATGTCTAATCTGAGACAATTATGTCGTTGGCTGTATAGTATTTAGAAGCTCATTTTCCAAAAAGAAAGATATCCAAAAAGTGGCCTGAAAGGGCAGATTGGACGATTTCTTGCCAAACTTTTCCAGTTCACTATTTTTGAAACCTGAGACGGAGATCTATGCTGTTTGTCTAAATCTAAAGTGGGCATGTTAGAGACCTGGTTTGGGGTGGGTGGGGTCTGGGTGGGGGGTGGGACTAGGACGGGCTTATGACTTAGACTTTTTTTTGTTATCATCGAACATTTTAGCAATACATCCAGGGCACAATTTGTACATTTGGGGCTAGACTTGTTTTAATAACCAAAAAGTGCCAAAAAGGTGACTAGATGACCCCCTCATATACCCTCCAGTGGTCACTGTCCCCCTCCCCCCACCAAAGATGTGAAAGAAACGGTACATTCCTACCTGTATGCCAGCTGCAGATGTTGGGGTCAGTCCTAGGAAAGCAACAAGCAGGTGTCTAGAGTAGGCTGGTGGTCAGTACAGTAGACTGCAGAGAAAGGGACCTAGGCCTGTATCCCACTCGAACTACTACACTTGTGGTAGAAGGTGTGAGCCCACCAAAGCTTACCAAACACCTACTGTACCTACATATAAGTGACATCTGTAACCATATGGGCTACTGGTGTGGTGTACAGTTGAGCACAGTAGGTATTTGGTAGGTTTCGGAAGGCTCACGGGATTATGGTGAGATGTGTACCTGGGCCTTTTTATGTGAAGTTCTCTGCGGGGCCCCTAAGGTGCCCCACTTCTCTGCTGGGATGTCTGTGTGGCCACTCTGCTACAAATGCCTGCTCCCTCCTACATCCCAAAGGCTTTGTTTTGTGTGTTTTTCTTATGGACGTGTTTTGTTTTGTTTTTTAATGGTTCAAAAAGATAAATGTGCATCTGAAAAATGTCCATTTTTGAAAATTAACATGTTACGCTACTGGACTTTTGTGTCTTCCACAACTCGGATTTTGACGACATATCAAAAATGGTCCTCTTAACCTCTTAGAAAAAAAAAAATAAATAAATTCATAGTAATTACTAATTTTGTAATTGATGAGAAATAATTGTGCCATATGCAAATTACATTCATATCATAAAATGCATCTGTCTTAAATGCCAACATAATGTTCAGTTTTTAGGTTACAGGATCGGCACTGTTGATGTGGAACGTGCATTGTCCTGTCTTTTCTTCCAATTGGGTGATGCAAAGCCAAACAACCTTGTGCGGTATTTTTAATGTGGCCCCTCCATAGGACGTTTAGCATTTCAAGATACGTGTAAGCAGAAAATTATGGCTTTCGGCTTATTTTTGGCTTTATTATACTGCCTAATCTGATGAACAGGTCAAGGCCGTGTAGAAATATGAAAGCTGTTAAATCGCAATAGAAAATAATGCTGGTAATAAAAAGAAAAGACAATCATACATTTAAGACGCTAACAAACATAATCTTAGATGCTTTGTGGCAACTGAGTCGATCAGATGCCATGCTTTCCAATATGGTTTCTAAAACTTCATAGAAAAAAATACGTCTTTAAGAGTTGATTTACATTTCTAAAAACATTACTCCAAGCAAATATAACAGTTGAAGTTGTTCCAAAGATTAGAGGATAAAAATAGGAAGCTAAATGTCTAGTCGGGTTTGGCACTCGGCAGAACTAGACAGTGTGAATCCAGAGACCTTAGGGTACGGAAAGGGTTCAAGGAAGTGTCAGAGAAGCTAAGTAGGAGGGCGAGCCCAAATAGTATGCTTTGCGACTCAAGCAAAGAATAAAAAAACAAACAAACAAGAACACAGATTGGTAATCAGTGTAGACGAAGAAACAGAAATGTACGATGGCCTTATTTACAAACTTGAGAGAGCAGCTGTATTCTGTAGGGTTGGAAGATGTCAAAACGTTTGACTAGAAATACCTGTATAAATATAATCTAGGCATGAAACCAGTAATGAAAAAGACAAGGTAACTGGTGGGTGACATAATCTCAGCCTAATGAGGAAACTGGATTTAACTACCTCTTGAGGCTTGATTCTGGAAACAAAGCTTACTGTCAGTGGTGACTCCTAGATAATAGAAAGATGAAACAGTAGGAATTAGGAGATCACAAAGGAGAGGAATGAGATATAGCTGAGACGGTTATCCAACAGGCAACTGTCTTATCTGGGTTGAGAACCAATTACATAGTAATATAGTAAATGATGGTAGATAAAAACCTGCACGGTCCATCTGGTCTTCCCAACCAGGTTGTGTCGGATGACTGTCAGATGGGAAAGTAGTTTAAAATGAATTTGAAACTGGATTTTGAGTCCTTTGTTCTGCAATTCCCTTTTGTGGGTGAAAGGGAAAAATTGGAAATATGCACATGGCAGATTGGGGGGAACCTCTAAAAGCACTAGATCCAGGGAACGTAATGGAAAATTAATGCAGTTGGCTGATTCACTAAGAAACCCTTAAGTTCAGAAGAATTTCACTTGTGACATGTCAGTGTAAAGGTGATTTCTCTGAGGACAAGAAGATATAATATTCTCACATGAGAGCGACACCATTCACGGGACCCGGTATGGACAATGTAATATGCAGTCAGTTTAAATCCCTAGGCAGTGCCCATACTGTATGTGTGTCGATGCCCTCCCGCCTGACATCAACTTGCAAGACCATCTGTTCTTAGTTTTCTGTGAAGCTGTGTCTTTTTGGTTCCTCCTCAGTGTATCAAACTTCAAAGTAATTTATTATGTCTTCCCAATATTAGATTTGTATTTTTCCTCATAATTCTTCACCTTTGTTGTTTTTCTTTGCATTTCCCTTGAGTTTGGTTCAATTCAGTCAGTTTTTGGCCTTTGGGCCACTTCAAGGCCTTTTTCACCCCAGGAAGAGTTGACATTTCTTGGTATACTTTTTACTTGAGCTCCCTGGTCCATCAAGCTCTTTGACTTCACATTGGTCATTTTTTCTTGCATGTCAAAGAAATGTGCCAAGCGACTTAAATGCACTTGATGCAATCAGACCATTTCAGGGACTGATCCTCATAATTGGTGTGTTCATTGTCTAGCTCCTGACCATCTGGCCATTTGCTGTACCCTCTGTCTCTGTAAGCAAAGGAGTACACTGAAAGCCCAACAACTTAAGTATGAAATATGTTTAGGTTCAGCGTTGATATTGAGCATGGCAGGAGATTCGGAACCCAGTTCACAGCCTGCATTGATATTGGCATTGCTATCGATACCACATGAACTGACACTTGAGTAGAGATCGACCATCATACTCTCTTCACAGACAGGACCCAACATCATCTTCCTCCATGTCTCATTCATCAGAGGACGCATCACATATGAAAGCTAAGAAGCACAAACATTCCCCCCCTTTTAGGTATGGTATGGCATTGTCACAGATGTCCACCTCCTCAATACTTAGTAAGTGTCGGTGCACCATAGACCACTCTCTGTTTCTGAAGATCATGTCTTCACCTAGGTGTGCCTTGACATTGAGGTCTCCCACACCTAGACAACATGCACCACAGATTGCTTCCAAGCTGATGTCTCTTTTGGTGCAGATGCCAACATTCCAGGAGGAGATCCAAGCTATGCTGAAACAAGAGCAGATGTAGTTTACACAGGCTTTAAAGGCATCTATGCCTGCCTTAACCCAGACCTGAGGATATGTCATGGTGTCCATTGAGAACGTAAGAGTTGCCATACAGGGACAAATCAAAGATCAATCAAGCCCAGTATCCCCAACAGTGGCCAAGTCCTTGGCAAAATCCCAAAGGGGAAAATACCAAGGAGTAAAATAGATTTTATGCTGCTTATTTTAGGAATAAGCAGTGGTTTTCCCCAAGTTTACTGTAATGGCTTATGGACTTTTATTTTAGGAAATTATTCAAACATTTTTTAAACCTTGCTAAGCTAACTTCTTTCACCATATTCTCCAACAACGAATTTGAGTGTAATTACATATTAAATGAAGAAATGTTTTCTCTGGTTTGTTTTAAATCTACTACTTAGTAGCTTCATCGCATGTCCTTAGTCCTAGTATTTTTGGAAAGAGTAAACAAGTGATTCATATCTACCAGTAACAGTTCTTTATCATATCTCCCTTGAGCCATGTCTTCTCCAGTCTTCTTCATTTTGGAAAACGTTTGAATTGTTGTGGAATAATTCATTTGAATTTTGTAGACATTGGTTATAAAGAGCAAGGTAAGCATTGTTTTAATCGCATTTACTAAAATGTAAAAATATCGGTCCATAAAACATGTGCTTGGACTATGACCCATGGTTATTTCCTCAAGGGGTTAAACATTTTGCCAAAAACATACAGTTGGGTGGCAGCATCCAGTGGTGCTGGGACAGATCTCCAACACCCACTTAATTAAACACAGATTGTGTAGTTCCAACGCTTAATGGGTAATGATATCAATCCTTGGCTCTTATTATCACCTTCTCCTTGATGTATTGCTTATCACATACTGTTTAATAGTTAAATAAACCATTTCAAATAAAACATTACAACAGAAAGTATTTTCACTTATCTTTTAATGTGCAGAATCACTAGCCTGCCCCAGGGGGCTCATCCTAAATTATAAGGGGGTTATGGGGAGATATACAGCTGGTATCCTTTTTGTGAAGTTCACAGCAGTGCCCTCTAAGGTGTTCTTTCGTGATGTCTCTGACCAGTCCATTCCTATGCCGGCCCCACCCACATCCAAATGTCAGGATTAGGACGTTTTCAACCGGGATGTTTTTCAGATCAAAAATTGGGTATAAAGTTAGACATCCCGGTGGCCAAGATGTCTAAGTATACGTTTTTCGAAAAAAATATACGAGGTCTGTTCAAAAGTTCCAGGACTGATTTTATAAAAATTTATTAAACAATCTTTCCATCCTGAGGGTGGCCTGTAAGGTCCTCTGCCACAGCAAGAAACAACCACATTCAGGTGTCTTCAGGCCCCAAAACTACTGTAGCTATGCCATTTGTTGTCTATGAAAAATACCTGTCACGGATGTGAAACAACACTTCACTCCTTTGTATGAAAATCCTTTGCTCTTAATTGTGAATTCTTTGGAAGATTATTCTTTAAGCCAGGAGACCCGTAGGCCCGATTAGTTCATGTGTTAGCTGTGTGTTTTGTCACATTTATTATCTGTTGTTAATGTGTTGGAACTGCTGCCACATTCTTGCCAAATAACTCTTGAAATGAAAGAATGTGGCTCGGCAAACTTAAATCAACAGTGATCTTGATTCTAAGCTTTTAGGACATCACTACCACGTTTTTGCGACAGCAGCCTTTGTGATTGGCTCCACGGAGGACGTTTGTACCTTTATTTCCCGGTCCCTGTGTTGTTAACAACTTATGAAGTAGTGCCGTGTCAGAGCAATTCTGAGATGCCGGTACCCTAGGAACTTGTAAAGGACAACTAATCTTTGTAGCTTTCACAGTTATCACTCCTCTGCTGCCTGGATTAACTGCAGATAAGCTAAGGGGAAAATACAGGAGAAGTCCATTACAGAGAACAGCAATTTATCGTGTAGCAAACCATTTGAAAGGCAGACCTCTATTTGGTAAGGCTTAAATTCCACGGGGAATTTGTTTTCTTAAAACCTACTGCCTCAGGGGGGGAAAAAAGAGTTGATAAAATATAACACGGTGTCCAATTGATTCAAACAACAGTTCTAAAATGCTATTATTGGAATCGCTCCTAGAAATTAACTGGAAAAGGAAAGAGCAAAATTAGAAGACTTTGTTTTCTGCAAACTAGGTAGGAATGACCACATCGGTATTCTAGACTATTAAACAAGCTACTGGTAGACTCGTGGTGTCTTTTCATGTGTTAAAATGGAAGGTCATTGTATTTTGCAGCTGGTGCTGGAATTACACCCCTGAATGAGCAAACTTGTTTATCAGATGTGTTTTTGTGATACAGGTTTTAAAAGCAGTTATGTTCATGGGGAAGAAGAGCAGTGGTGTGTGGATTTATTGTAGCATATAAATAAACACACACACACACACAAAAAAAATTAAAACAGAATTGGAATTAACATTAAAGGGATGGTACCTACATCACTCTCCACATCTTTGGGTAATTCTTTAGTTGATGCAATAAAAGGCTTTACAGCTTGCAAAGAATCCCATTTCCTAGCAGTGATTGTCGACATGTAATTTTGTTTAATTTACTGTAGGATTTTCCTCATTGAAGACTCTTAAAAAAAAAAACCAACTTACAGCTCTTCACTAGGATTATGATGTTTTCTTGAAACAAGGAAGTGAGATGCGATATTGTTTTCATTCATTAGGATTCGGCAACTGCCTCTATGAAGACATTTCACTCCAGATACAGTTTGACAAAAAAAAACTTATAATTTTGGTAACAACATTATAATTCAATTGGAGCTCCTGCCTGAAGAGTGACCATGGTGTTGTGTCAGACCTCTTCATGGCGTACAAGTGTTTAGTGATTGGGTGTGTCTTTTTCGTTTATTTCATACTTCCTTCCTGCATGGCGTGTTTTTTTTTTTTTTCTTTTCTATAGTGACATTTTGGATAATGTCCAGAGCTGGTTGAGTGGTAAGGTTTGTTGATTCTTAAGTTGGTATTTAGAAGGCTCATGACATGAGCAAACTTGATGAAATTTGTAACGTCGTATTCTGTTCAGAGGAAAAGATGTTGTCTTGAACTGATTGGAATTCCCTCTATTGCATTGACATGTGTTTACCACAAAGGATATTGACCCGTTTTCTCCAATTCCCTCTTTATAAAATATAGATTTTTTTTTTTTTTTGTAAGCAACAAGAGGAGAAGCATTTCATTTCTTCAGTACTTGAGATAGGAACATTTTTCCGCTTTATTTTCTTAAGGCGGATTTGCACAGAAAATGAGTTTTATTTTTACTGTTGTCGTAAGACGTGGCCTTTCTAGTTGATCTTTGGTTTCTTCTGCGTTGCTTGGTTAATGAATTGAGAACTCTGAGGTTCATAAGAATTGGCATACTGGGTCACACCAAAGGTCCATCTAGGTCAGGGGGTCTCAAAGTCTCTCCTCGAGGGCCGCAATCCAGTCGGGTTTTCAGGATTTCCCCAATGAATAGGCATGAGATCTGTGTGCATGCACTGCTTTCAATGCATATTCATTGGAGAAATCCTGAAAACCCGACTGGATTGCGGCCCTCAAGGAGGGACTTTGAGATCCCTGATCTAGGCCATTATATGCTGTTTCCCACCATGGCCAATCCAGGTCACCTGGCAGAATCCTAAAAAGTAGCAAGATTCCATACTACTAAACTCTAAGAAGTGGCTTTCAATAATAATTTATGGATTTTACTTCCAGGAATTTGACCAAACCATTCTAAAACTTTGCTACATTAGCTGCTTTTACCACATCCTTTGGCAGTGACCTCCAGAACGTAACTATCCCCCCCCTTTTAAAAACCCCACTAGTGTTTTTAGTGCTGGTCGTGTCGGTAACGGCTCCGACGCTCCTAGAAATTCTAAGAGCGTCGGAGCTGTTACCACTGTGGCCAGCATTAAAAACACTAGTGTGATTTTTAAAAAGGGGGGTGGGGGGTTAATGTGTTGAGTGAAAAATATTTATTCTGGTTTATTTTATATGTAACGTCATGGTCTGGTCCCTAGTTTTTGAAACAGTAAACAATTTCCATTTTTCTGTTCTGCTATAGTCAGAATTTCATAAAAGTTTGTCAAACGTTCCCTCAGTTGTCTCTTCTTCAAGATGAAGAGCCCTAACCTCTTCATTCCTTCTTCATAATTAACTCTTCCTTGGATTTGGAAAATTTTCTATCATAAATGCAACTGGATGTAGCTGGCCTGGACTTATACTGGAATCCCAATGATTAGTTCCAGAGTTTCTTCCTGCTAGTTTTAGTACTGTAATGCGTAATTATACAGTTGTTTTCCCATATCATTGGGTATGTTGAATTCTCACACATTATTGATGGACCTGGTGTACGCTGTGATAGTGAGACTGCAGCTGATATTATTTCCAGATATTCAGTGCCAGGCCATGTTCAGCATTGATTAGACTCTCAGGCCTTCCCCTTAGCCATCTCACTCTCTTCCAATCCGTCCAGAATTCGTCTGTACGACTCGTATTCCGGGAGAGCCGCTTTACTCGTGTTCCCCTTCTCCTAAAGTCAATTCATTGGCTTCCCATCCGTTTCCGAACACAATTCAAACTCCTCTTACGGACCTACAAATGCCCTCACTCAGCTGCCCCTCACTATCTCTCTCGGCTTATCTCCCCCTATGATCCCCCCTCCCCTTGAGCTCCGCTCAGCTGGAAAGTCCCTCCTTTCTGCGCCCTTCTCTTCAGCTGCCAACTCCAGACTCCGTCCCTTCTGCCTTGCTGCGCCGTATGCTTGGAACAAGCTGCCCGAATCCCTAAGGTGGGCTCCATCTCTGGCAGTGTTCAAGGCCCAGTTAAAAGCCCGCTTCTTTGAGAGTGTTTTCGACTTCTAACTCATCTCACCTTGGGCTCTGCATCCCCAATCCTAAATGTCATATCTGTCTATCCAAGTTAGATTGTAAGCTTTTCTGAGCAGGGACTGTCTATAAATGTCAAAATGTATAGCGCTTTGTACACCTTTCAGCGCTATATAAGTGTTAATAGCAGTAGTAGTAGTTGTCTCTTATGTGATTATGGGGCTTATTTTCAAAACAGATAGATAGACGTCCAAAAGACGATATAAACTAACACTTGGACATCTTGTTGGTCAAAACATCCAAGTGGCCATTTTTGAAACTGACTTTCTAGATGTCTTTCTGGTCGTTTAGTCTCCAATGAGTCTTCCCGGAATAGAAATTACGGGAAGAGTAAGAAACTGGCTACAGGGTTTCCTAACAAAGAGATCTTACCGGGTGATTAGTGGAGGGACGTACTCAAACACCTGGAAAAACCACTCAGGAGTACCACAAGGTTCACCGCTGTCACCTACGCTATTCAACATCTACATATCATCCCTAGGACACTTCCTAAAAAAGCTAAACCTAATCCACTACATATATGCAGATGACATTTCCATTTTAATCCCAGTAAATAGCATAACGAACGAGACCTCAGAATACATTTCTCAAATTATGACCAAAATAGAACACTGGACAATAAACTTCAAACTGAAACTAAACACAGAAAAAACAAAAGTCTTCCTTGCAAGCCCAACAGACAAAATTACCAATACAACGTTGCATATAAAAGATCATGCATACCCGATTACTAAAACAATAAAAATATTGGGAGTCACACTAGACACACACTTGACAATGGTGGAACACACGAACACAGTAGTAAAAAAATGTTTCCTGACACTGTGGAAATTAAGGTCCATCAAAAAATATTTCGACCCTCTATCATTTAGACTACTAGTGCAATCACTAGTACTTTCAACACTGGACTACTGCAATATTGTTTATATGGGTATGCCCAAAAAAACTGTAAGGAAACTTAGGATTGTCCAAAACAGCGGTCTGCTTGATATTTGGATTAAAAAAGAGCGACCATGTTAGTCCCGACTACAGACTGCTTCACTGGCTACCAATGGAGGCACAGTCCCATTGCCAACATGGCCAGTATTTTGATGCTTCAGGGAAGCAGTCCGATTAAAAAAATGAAACATATTAAAATTATGCAGTGCACGACCAAATCAAAAAAGAAAGTCTCACAACACAATGCACATCTTCATATCCTCTTACTTCAAATCTATATGCACACCATAGTCATCGGCATCTTCAAGATGACCACAGCGTTTTCAGCTGCTAATATATCAAAACTCCTTCAGTCACATTCCCTTCCTGGTTGAATTTCAAACTACCTCAGGAAAAGGACAGAAACAATCAACAACCACCTCAAAATGTGCCCTAAATGGAACGACCGGGGGTCTTTGGAACACTGCAAGGCCACTCATACACCACTCACTCAACTACAGTCTGAAAAGGAAAGAAACAGAAAAAAAGTGGAGAAAAAGCCTCAGTTTTTTGCCATATGAAGATTAACTGAGGCTTTTTCTCCACTTTTTTTCTGTCTCTCTTTCCTTTTCAGTTTGTGTTTGAGTGAGTGGTATATGAGTGGCCTTGCAGTGTCCCAAAGACCCTCGGTCGTTCCATTTAGGGCACATTTTGAGGTGGTTGGTGGTTGAATTTCCCCATCAGAGAAAAAGAAATTGACAAACCTTTCCCCGGAGCTTGAGTAGCATCTGTAATGGCCGAGGCAGAGGTCCATCACCACTTCTTTCTTTTCAGTTCTACCTTATACCTAAGGCAGTGGAGAGTTAAATGATTTACCCAAGATCAGAAGCAAGATTTAATTTCCGGCTTTCCTGGGTTTCAGACTGCTGTTCCTCCGCTTTTGGTGACCAGATGTGTGATCATTTCCAGTTCAGTGCTTTGAAATCTTCATTTGTCTACTTTGCCAGTTATTTTTCTGTGCTGGCTGTGAACCATCTTATCTGTATTCCTTTATCCTGTGCTGCAATGATCAGTTTCCCATCTTGAACCATTCCAGTGTTGATATCCTTGTAATTTTATTTAATTTTTTTTTAACGTAACTTTAAGATGTCTTCCTCATTTACTTTCTAATTGACTTTTTTTTCTTGTTTTGCAAATTGTGTGCTGGTGGACTCTCCTTTTGAATTCTTCTTCATGTTGATAAAGATCTTATATACTATGAGGGCAGTTGTAATGTATAACAGAGTGCATACTATAGGTGCTGGACATAGCATCTATTTAAAGCCTAGTCTATAGAGTAAAGTAGGCCCGTACTTTTCCCTATAGAATATTAGCACAAATGAATGCCTCCTTGGTATGCAAATCTATCTCTTTTTTTTATAATTCTTTATTCATTTTTAAAACTTTCAATAAGTGCAATACAGGATAAAATCATTTTACACTTTAAACATCACTTAATATTCTCGCAAGACACAATCAAATCAAATACCCCTCCCCCTCCCTACCCAACAATTATCTGTAATCATAAAAAAAAAAACAAAAAAGTATCCCCCCCCCCCACCTTGGACGTGCATATTCAAAGGGAAAAAATAATATTCATTTTTTACAATACTTTGTTAATGGCTCCCAAACATCCCTAAATTTCTTAAAATGCCCCTTCTGTATAGCTATTACACGCTCCATTTTAAAGATATGACATAAAGAATTCCACCAAAAATTATAACTCAGCCGGTCCCGATTTTTCGTAATATGCTGTATGGCAACTCCTAATGAATATGTATGTAAGGCTTATAAGTCAAAAATATTTAATAGAAGAATATATGCTGCAACACCGTTGGGGGTAGGATATAGTATAAAACCTCCCCTCAATACCTTCTATACCACAAGTGCTTGTGCAATAAAGTCTTCAGGCCCTCAGAGGTGCCACCAGAAGCTCAATATATCTTCATAGCAACTGGCTTTATGCCCCCTATCGTCATCAGGTCTATTTGATATGTTATGTGCTATGCTTAATGAACTTTTTTTGTTTTCAATAAATAATTATAAATAGTTATAAATAAAGTATTTAACTTAACTTGGGTGGTTTAGCCAAGAGGGACAGAGTACGCCAACATGTTTCACCCTGTTCAGGTTTCCTCAGGGCACAATCCCTACAACAAAAAATTAACTTAGATATTTAATATTCTATAAAATCGCATGGCATCAATTATAGTAGCAAATATTAATAGCTTACCTCAAAACTATGTTGCTCTTCACGACGTGGCCACCCGAATTGTGATCTAAGATGGCCGCGGCGTGTACTATGGCTCATTAAATATTCTACAACCCAGCTGGGACTGACGTCATCGAGCCAACCCGGAAATGCGGGAATAACCGCAGAACCGATGGAACCCTGAGCTGGGAACACTTTAGATAGAAATAAACACTCCTGTAAATTTTGATACTTTAAAGAATACAGAGATGGTGATACAGTGAGACCTCACCAGAGGGATTGCCATTCAAGCTCCAAATTGAGCCCATGAGGTACTACTGTGTCCAGTTGATAAATCCACCTCTGTTCTAGGAAATTAAGCTTTGCTTCCAAATTACCCTCGGCTTCCTGGCTATCAATACGCCATCTGATTTGATGATACGCCATCTGATTTGATCGGTGGTATGTTTTTTGGCCAGCCAGTGTGGAACTAACGGAGCTGTAAGAGTCCCAGTAGATATCCGGGACTTATGTTCATTTAGTCTTAAATGAACCGGCCGTTTAGTACATCCCACATAAACCTGGGGGCACGGGCAAACGATTATATATACCACCCAACTAGATTTGCAAGTGGTATGCATTCTGGCACGGATGGTGCGTCCAGTGTGAGGATCTTGCCAGGTGCTACCTTCCAAGGTTTTATCACACCACTGGCAATGGGAACGTTCGGAGTGAGCTGCCTGATCTACAATTGGATGTGCTTTACGATTTAACAGCTGTCCTATCATGGTGCCCTTGGTGTACGCTATCAAGGGGAATTCATCCAAACCCCTAAGGGCTCTAAGGATAGGCCAGTGGGCTCTAATGGATCCTACTACACTCCTAAGAGCATCGGAAAAAGGGAGCACACACACTAGTCTAGTGGTTTCTATACATTGAGCCCTATTTTTAGGGGTGTTCTGCAACAACAGTTCCCGATGGGCGTAACGTGCCCGTAAATATGCCTTGTGAATAGCCTTGTCTGGATACCCCCGTATCCATAGCCACCCTTTGAAAGTGGGTCAAATCTGAGCATACCCTCCTAGCCCTAAGAAATTGACTAACCGGGAGGCTATACTTGAGCTTATAGGGGTGGAAGCTTGAAAAGTGTAATAGGGTGTTCCTGGCTACTAATTTCCTATACAAGGTGGTAGAAAACATATCACCCTCCTTATAAATGAGGATGTCCAAAAATTCAATTTTTGTCAAGCTGTATGTTACAGTAAATTGGATGTTCAGATCAATGGTGTTAATCCAATGAACAAATTGTTGGAGTTCAGTTTCCGTTCCTGTCCATAATAAAAATACATCATCTAAAAAGCGTTTCCATAAAATGACATTATTTTGATATTGCATAGATGGATATATGGCCTGCTCTTCAAATTTGCCTACATAAAGGGTGGCCACAGAGGGAGCAAAAGTCGCCCCCATGGCCACCCCCTGTATTTGTTTGTAATAAGTGTCCTCGTATTTAAAGTGACTGTCTTGGATCACCCATTTAGCTAATGTCATAAGAAAATCCATGGATATTCTTTGGGGACCCTGCCTGGCCTCCAAAGTATCTCTAATGACCTCCAATGCCCCTGATTGGGGAATTTTTGTGTATAAGGATACTATGTCTAAGGTGACCTTATAGCTTTGGATAGGGACATGTTGTATCTGCCCTAACTCCCTAAGAAAATGGGAAGAATCCTTTAGATACGATGGGACTTTGAACGCTGCCTCCCATCGTATCTAAAGGATTCTTCCCATTTTCTTAAGGAGTTAGGGCAGATACAACATGTCCCTATCCAAAGCTATATGGTCACCATAGACATAGTATGGGAAGAATCCTTTAGATACGATGGGAGGCAGCGTTCAAAGTCCCATCGTATCTAAAGGATTCTTCCCATACTATGTCTAAGGTGACCATATAGCTTTGGATAGGGACATGTTGTATCTGCCCTAACTCCCTAAGAAAATGGGAAGAATCCTTTAGATACGATGGGACTTTGAACGCTGCCTCCCATCGTATCTAAAGGATTCTTCCCATTTTCTTAGGGAGTTAGGGCAGATACAACATGTCCCTATCCAAAGCTATATGGTCACCATAGACATAGTATGGGAAGAATCCTTTAAATACGATGGGAGGCAGCGTTCAAAGTCCCATCGTATCTAAAAGATTCTTCCCATTTTCTTAGGGAGTTAGGGCAGATACAACATGTCCCTATCCAAAGCTATATGGTCACCTTAGACATATTATCCTTATACACAAAAATTCCCCAATCAGGGGCATTGGAGGTCATTAGAGATACTTTGGAGGCCAGGCAGGGTCCCCAAAGAATATCCACGGATTTTCTTATGACATTAGCTAAATGGGTGATCCAGGACAGTCACTTTAAATACGAGGACACTTATTACAAACAAATACAGGGGGTGGCCATGGGGGCGACTTTTATTCCCTCTGTGGCCACCCTTTATGTAGGCAAATTTGAAGAGTAGGCCATATATCCATCTATGCAATATCAAAATAATGTCATTTTATGGAAACGCTTTTTAGATGATGTATTTTTATTATGGACAGGAACGGAAACTGAACTCCAACAATTTGTTCATTGGATTAACACCATTGATCTGAACATCCAATTTACTGTAACATACAGCTTGACAAAAATTGAATTTTTGGACATCCTCATTTATAAGGAGGGTGATACGTTTTCTACCACCCTGTATAGGAAATTAGTAGCCAGGAACACCCTATTTCACTTTTCAAGCTTCCACCCCTATAAGCTCAAGTATAGCCTCCTGGTTAGTCAATTTCTTAGGGCTAGGAGGGTATGCTCAGATTTGACCCACTTTCAAAGGGTGGCTATGGATATCACTCATAGATTTCGGGCACGGGGGTATCCAGACAAGGCTATTCACAAGGCATATTTACGGGCACGTTACGCCCATCGGGAACTGTTGTTTCAGGACACCCCTAAAAATAGGGCTCAGGGTATAGAAACCACTAGACTAGTGTGTGTGCTCCCTTTTTCCGATGCTCTTAGGAGTGTAGTAGGATCCATTAGAGCCCACTGGCCTATCCTTAGGGCCCTTAAGGGTTTGGATGAATTCCCCTTGATATCGTACACCAAGAGTACCATGATAGGACAGTTGTTAAATCGTAAAGCACATCCAATTGTAGATCAGGCAGCTCACTCTGAATGTTCCCATTGCCAGTGGTGTGATAAAACCTTGGAAGGTAGCACCTGGCAAGATCCTCACACTGGACGCACCATCCGTGCCAGAATGCATACCACTTGCAAATCTAGTTGGGTGGTATATATAATCATGTGCCCGTGCCCCCAGGTTTATGTGGGACGTACTAAACGGCCGGTTCATTTAAGACTAAATGAACATAAGTCCCGGATATCTACTGGGACTCTTACAGCTCCGTTAGTTCCACACTGGCTGGCCAAAAAACATACCACTGATCAAATCAGATGGCGTATCATCGATACTATTGATAGCCAGGAAGCCGAGGGTAATTTGGAAGCGAAGCTTAAATTTTTAGAACAGAGGTGGATTTATCAACTGGACACAGTAGTACCTCATGGGCTCAATTTGGAGCTTGAATGGCAATCCCTCTGGTGAGGTCTCACTGTATCACCATCTCTGTATTCTTTAAAGTATCAAAATTTACAGGAGTGTTTATTTCTATCTAAAGTGTTCCCAGCTCAGGGTTCCATCGGTTCTGCGGTTATTCCCGCATTTCCGGGTTGGCTCGATGACGTCAGTCCCAGCTGGGTTGTAGAATATTTAATGAGCCATAGTACACGCCGCGACCATCTTAGATCACAATTCCCGGGTGGCCACGTCGTGAAGAGCAACATAGTTCTGAGGTAAGCTATTAATATTTGCTACTATAGTTGATGCCATGCGATTTTATAGAATATTAAATATCTAAGTTAATTTTTTGTTGTAGGGATTGTGCCCTGAGGAAACCTGAACAGGGTGAAACATGTTGGCGTACTCTGTCCCTCTTGGCTAAACCACCCAAATTAAGTTAAATACTTTATTTATAACTATTTATAATTATTTATTGAAAACAAAAAAAGTTCATTAAGCATAACACATAACATATCAAATAGACCTGATGACGATAGGGGGCATAAAGCCAGTTGCTATGAAGATATATTGAGCTTCTGGTGGCACCTCTGAGGGCCTGAAGACTTTATTGCACAAGCACTTGTGGTATAGAAGGTATTGAGGGGAGGTTTTATACTATATCCTACCCCCCAACGGTGTTACGGTATGGCAACTCCTGTCATAATGAGTAAATTTATCTTCATGCACATTCTTTGTGGATTTCCTGAAAATCTGACTGGCTAGGATTCCAAGACATATTTGGGAATCACTGCACTGGAGGCTCTGCTTTCCTGTGGTATCCCCTTGTTATGTTTTTATTTTAAATATTGCCCACTGTTTTTATTTATTGTACACTGCTTTGATTTGACTCTTTTTTTTTGTTAAAAATGGCGGCATATTGAGAAAAATTACTGCAAATGTAGTAACTTTATCATTGCCAAACAAGTTAATGCAAAATGAAAGAGTTCTGGGGCACACATTGTATTCCAAGATAATCTCCTTCTAAAGCACACATAGGCTAGGGCAGGGGTGGGCAACTCCGGTCCCCGAGGGCCGGAATCCAGTCGGGTTTTCAGGATTTTCCCAATGAATATGCATGAGATCTATTTGCACGCACTGCTTTCAATGCATATTCATTGGGGAAATCCTGAAAACCGTACTGGATTCCGGCCCTCAAGGACCGGAGTTGCCCACCCCTGGGCTAGGGGGAGAAAGCTGAATCAACCCTTCCATTAATAATGTTGGTTAATAAGGTTGGAAACTGTTGAGTGTCCAAAATGGAAAAATCCTAAGATTAGCAAATACAGTGGAGCACTCAATAGTTACATATAATGTAAATTAAAACAGAGAAAAAAGGACCTCAAAAAACCCCTGGGCTAAAATCAAAAAGATCTTAACCAATTGGGGTTGGTTTTCATCACCGGTCCAAAACCCCTGTAAATGTAATAAATTTTTAAATTTTTAGTGTGGATTTAATTTTCCAAAATTCAATATGTGTTGATACTAGTGAATAAATATTCATAAATACAAATCTCTCTGAATTCTTTGAGCATGATATGATCAACAGCTAAAGTTTGACAATCTCCTTGAACAATGGATATAGCCTTATATTATCAAGCACTTATCTCAGTGACCCAACGGAGGCCCAATCGTTTCGCTCCAAACGGGCTTCTTCAGGGGTAATGACAAGGCTTATAGTTATACGATTGAAAATATTGCTCAAAATTTCTTAAACTGCAAAGAGATAAAATAAAATGAAACATTATATCAATGTTTTAAAGAAACAAATCAAGACCTGATAGTTTTAAATAAATGACATGTAAACACTATGACTGTTTGGTTCCAACTTTAAATTATGAAACATGGTATAGTATTTATAAGATGAAGGTCATTAGATATATTGATAATAAAGTATTCATTCTTATCTGTGTTACCTCAGAGTCAACGTTAATCAAAAAATGTATTGCACAATGTAAACATACTCTATGACTGACTATTCATACATTGATTTAAAGCAAAAATTCTAAAAACAACATGTCTATGGAAAAAAGGGGTTCAAGACCCAGAGAAACATAACTAAACAGTTATGGACATTTTAATCTCATTTGCCTGTGATATAGCTGCGTGTTTGATGCTCTCATAAATTTGAAAACAAAATGACGCCCGTATTTAAACAGGACGCTCAGAATGTTGAACCTATCAAATCACTGTCGATGAAAGATGACGTGATTTGAACATGTGATCATATCAAAAATGTTTCAAAATCTTTAAGGTTCCAAATAGAGCCAAAATTGAACACAACGCTGCGATCCCTCGATCCTCACTCATAGCCATGTTATGAAAAGTGCCCACAATGGTTGTTTAACTACGTTAGTGTGCTAGAAGAGGATCCCTGTTCAAACGGGAAACTAAGAGCACCGAAATCTGCCCATTTTCTTAGGGAGTTAGGGCAGATACAACATGTCCCTAAGAAAATGGGAAGAATCCTTTAGATACGATGGGAGGCAGCATTCAAAGTCCCATCGTATCTAAAGGATTCTTCCCATTTTCTTAGGGAGTTAGGGCAGATACAACATGTCCCTAAGAAAATGGGAAGAATCCTTTAGATACGATGGGAGGCAGCGTTCAAAGTCCCATCATATCTAAAGGATTCTTCCCATTTTCTTAGAGAGTTAGGGCAGATACAACATGTCCCTAAGAAAATGGGAAGAATCCTTTAGATACGATGGGACTTTGTTCCCCGTTTGAACAGGGATCCTCTTCTAGCACACTAACGTAGTTAAACAACCATTGTGGGCACTTTTCATAACATGGCTATGAGTGAGGATCGAAGGGATCGCAGCGTTGTGTTCAATTTTGGCTCTATTTGGAACCTTAAAGATTTTGAAATATTTTTGATATGATAATAATATCAAAGAAGGTGCGATATCTACAGCCTATGATGTTTGGGTAGGTAAAGAGGTTACGGTTTCTGGTAGGCCTAATAGAGGAGTGGAATTCAAAGTGAGGTAGTAGGTAGCTGGGGGCCAGGTAGTAGGTAGCTGGGGATCACATGTTCAAATCACGTCATCTTTCATCGACATTGACAGAGATTTGATAGGTTCAACATTCTGAGCTATATCACAGGTAAGTGAGATTAAAATGTCCATAACTGTTTAGTTATGTTTCTCTGGGTCTTGAACCCCTTTTTTTCATAGACATGTTGTTTTTAGAATTTTTGCTCTAAATCAATGTATGAATAGTCAGTCATAGAGTATGTTTACATTGTGCAATACATTTTTTGATTAACGTTGACTCTGAGGTAACACAGATAAGAATGAATACTTTATTATCAATATATCTAATGACCTTCATCTTACATATACTATACCATGTTTCATAATTTAAAGTTGGAACCAAACAGTCATAGTGTTTACATGTCATTTATTTAAAATTATCAGGTCTTGATTTGTTTCTTTAAAACATTGATATAATGTTTCATTTTATTTTATCTCTTTGCAGTTTAAGAAATTTTGAGCAATATTTTCAATCGTATAACTATAAGCCTTGTCAATACCCCTGAAGAAGCCCGTTTGGAGCAAAACGATTGGGCCTCCGTTGGGTCACTGAGATAAGTGCTTGATAATATAAGGCTATATCCATTGTTCAAGGAGATTTTCAAACTTTAGCTGTTGATCATATCATGCTCAAAGAATTCAGAGAGATTTGTATTTATGAATATTTATTCACTAGTATCAACACATACTGAATTTTGGAAAATTAAATCCACACAAAAAATTTATTACATTTACAGGGGTTTTGGACCGGTGATGAAAACCAACCCCAATTGGTTAAGATCTTTTTGATTTTAGTCCAGGGTTTTTTTGAGGTCCTTTTTCCTCTGTTTTAATTTACATTATATGTAACTATTGAGTGCTCCACTGTATTGGTTAATAAGGTTGGCAATGTGAAAGTGCAGGCTGGGCACAAGGACCCTGTTAATGTACGTAGTATGAGTGGTTCTGGAGCATGCATTTGGTTGGTATCACTGTTACACAGTAGGCAGCATTGGCTCACCCTTTCTGATATTTCTTTTTAATTACCAGTAATTTATAATATTGTGATTGTTTAGTTAATCCACCTGGATATGTAGAAGCAGTTGTTTACTTTTTAACATTTTATTGAAGGAAACAAGTAAATATACAATAATATAATACAATTAAATTTACAATTATAATATTTCCATACATGTTTCTATCATCCCTCCACAATAAGTTTCCATATGACCTATTTCAACCCCCCATACACCCCCCTATTCACTTTCCCCTTCTTTTATTTTCAATTTATAACATTGTATTAAAAGAATTAAGTAAATTATAATAAATTATGATAGTTGCATACATATTTCTATCATTCCTCCAAAATACATTTCCATATGACCTATTCCATCCTACTCCTACACCCCCCAATTCTCTCCCCTGAATGGAAGATGACACAAAATACCAGGTAGTGGGATGCAATGAATGTTTCCATAGCTTCAGTGTAAAATATTAATAATCATACTTCGTGCTCTAGGTGAAAGATTTTGAATATAGGGGTCCCAAATTTTCAAAAAGAGACGAGTTCGTCTAGGAAATCTACAAACCTCCCAAACCTCAAACAACAGTAAACAATGGAATTGATTCCTCCAATGCCAAAAACTAGGAAGATCTTTCTGTAACCAATATTGCAACATACATTTATGACCAATCATACATGCTTTTTGAAATAAAATATATCTCCCTTGTTCATATACCCCACAATCAACAGCTTTACCAAATAACACCCCCTTTGGGGATTCCACTAATGAACTATCCCATAATGAACCCAAATATGGCAGAGCAGAATGATTTAATAAGAGGACATTGCCATAATGCATGAGATAACGTATTAAGAGATTTATCACATTTAATACAATTGGGAGAATTTACTAAGCCCGCATGAAAAGCTTAGACCTGTGAAAAGTACGCCCTATGTAACATTTTATAGATATATTCCCTCAAAACATAGCCCGTAATAATTTGATGTAGGGCTAGCTTTCATGAGCTCTGCGTCTTTCATTGGGGGGGGGGGGGGATGCAGTGCAATATTTGTTTAAAACTAGACAGGTCACAGCGTCGCATACCATAAGAACAAAAATGGGACAGACAAACTGGAGTCTTGAACTTGGGTCCATCAAAGTACAGTGATCAAACAGCCAACTCCAGCATGATTATAGAGATGATTCCATGTAACAGTAAAAGCTTGATTTAGAAAAATAAGCTTTGAAGTGCTTACGGAATTCAAGAAATGAAGTAATGCTTTGCAAACTGAAGGGAATCCCATTGTTTTACCCCCTCAGAACGATATTCTGACACTCTAATATTGGTGAAAAGAAGGACTATCAAGTATGATGAAGGGAGCACAGTTCTCAATATTAACATAAATACCTCTCTGGACTAATAGTGTGTTATCTATATTTCTGGTAACAATAGAAAAAACATAGATTTTTTTTCTCCATTAAGTTTGAAGCGATGAGACATTGGAGCTGGAACTCTGTTATTGAGTATGTGCAGAATCTTTGTCCAGTCTTGGAATAGGCCACTTCCATCGGAATCTAATAAATTAACATGCACCACAAAGGCTCAGCGTTCTAATCTGTTTCAGCCAGATTTTACTATATAAATGGCGCCTTAATTGCAGCCGCCTGGTGACACCTAAGTTTGGAATCCTTGCCTAATTTTTATTTTTAATTGGCAGGGTAATTGACCATGCCGGTTTTCAACCAATCAAAAAGCCCAAAACATAAATTAAACAATGTTAAGAATGTGGCGCCAAACACGTGGGATGCCTGTGTTAAAAAGTAAGTGTTGTGTGCAGAGAATAGGTGCGGTTGACTTAGATATCGTTATGCGTCCGAAATAGGCACCTCCAAATTAGACGAGTAAAAAGCTGGTCTAATGGAATGGCGCCTGTGTCTAAGACACCTAGAGACGCCGAAGTCTGCTTAGTCAGCGCTAGGTGTGATTCTACAAATGGCGCAGGTTTTTGTTTTTTTTTTTAAATTAATTTCACAATTGAAAGACAAATTCACTGTGGAAAAAAAGGAAAAAAAAACATAAAAAATTTTTTTTCACGTATTCCCAGACAGGCATATGTTATAAACAGACAATAGAAGTTTATCACGAGTATGTCGAGATTTCAGTAACTTCAGATAAGGAATTATTAGTTTATGATCTTATTTTTCATTTTATCCTTTTTCGTATTATATAGTTTTGGCACAGTTTTTTTTTTTAAATTGACAACCACGCTATACCACCGCTCGGCTCCATTGATAGAATCTGTTCGAGTATAAACTGAACATTCAGGCTTCTGAAAGCTGGGGCTCTGTCTTGAGTATCAAATGGGTGTTCTGGAGAATATTAGTATTCCTTTTGTTCCATTGCATTCCTTTGGTTCTTCCTTCTCCCTGGTTGATCTGTGTTTGTCCCCTACAGGAACTCTGTGGGTCTGTGATTTGTCTCAGAATTCACATCTAGTCTAAAGTAAACCAATGTTAGTATTAACATCAACTTTGTTTCTTCCTTAAACTTCTAAACACTACCTGGTAAAGCACTTCATGTTTATTTAGTGACTTTTTCAGGAAATCTCTGATATTTTTTTTTTTCCAGAGTAATAAATATTCCTGCTATTGCACGGCTATATGGAATTTGCAACTCGAAAATATTTTATTTTGAGGGTTAAAAAAAAAACCCAACAACCCAGCTACTCGGAGGCAGATATCTTGGGTAGAAAATGATGAGTAACAGATTCACTGGGCTATTTTAGTGGTGGACTGATAAAAAAAAAAATCAAATATTAAACCCAGCTGGAATTAAATAATCTCTTTAGGGGTTTTTCTCTATTGGAGCGAAGGTTGTTTCTTTCTTCTTACCTTTCAGCTGTGAGCTACTCTTTAGGAAGTACATTTTAATCAGCATCAATGCAAATAAATAGGAACTTATCCGGTGCCTAGCATGACGGACGTAAGCACCCTGGTTATAATTATATTTGCTGTCTAAATAATTAGTTAAGAACATAAGAACTGCCATCTCCGGATCAGACCCATGGTCCATCGAGTCCGGCGATCCGCACACGCGGAGGCCCAGTCAGGTATACACCTGATGTAGTTTTAGTCACCCATATCCCTCTATGCCTCTCGTAAGGAGATGTGCATCTAATTTGCCTTTGAATCCTAGCACAGTGGATTCCTCAATAACCTCCTTTGGGAGAGCATTCCAGGCGTCTACCACTCGCTGCGTAAAGCAGAACTTCCTGACATTTGTCCTGGACTTGTCCCCCCTTAGCTTCAAACCATGTCCTCTTGTCCGTGTCGCGTTGGACAATGTAAATAATTTATTTTCCTGCTCTATTTTATCGATGCCTTTCAGCATTTTGAACGTCTCGATCATGACCCCTCTCAGCCTCCTCTTCTCAAGGGAGAACAGTCCCAGTTTCTTGAGTCGTTCCTCATATTCCAAGTTCTCCATACCTCTTATTAGCTTCGTTGCTCGTCTCTGCACCCTCTCCAGCAGTTTTATATCCTTCTTTAGGTTGGGAGACCAATGTTGGACACAGTATTCCAAGTGTGGTCTGACCATTGCTCTATAAAGCAGCATTATGACTTTCTCCGATCTACTCGTGATTCCTTTCTTTATCATGCCTAACATTCTGTTTGCTTTCTTTGCCGCTGCCGCGCATTGTGCCGACGGCTTCAGGGTCCTATCTATCAGTACACCCAGGTCCTTTTCTTGTTCGCTCTTACCCAGAGTTGCGCCTGACATTCTATACTCGTGTTCCTTATTCTTACTACCTAAATGCATTACTTTGCATTTCTCCACGTTGAACTTCATCTGCCATTGCTCTGCCCATTTCTCTAACTGATACAAGTCGCTCTGGAGTTCCTCGCTATCCTCCTGCGATCTGATTGCCCGGCATAGCTTTGTGTCGTCTGCAAACTTAATGATCTCACTGGATATTCCGTCTTCAAGATCATTGATATAAATATTAAATAGGATCGGCCCAAGTACCGAGCCCTGGGGCACACCACTAGTCACTTTCTCCCAGTTTATGCCCACTCTCTGCTTTCTGTTTTCCAGCCATTTGCCTATCCACCTTTGTATATCTCCCTCTATTCCATGGCTTTGTAGTTTCCTGAGAAGTCTCTCATGTGGAACTTTGTCGAATGCTTTCTGGAAGTCCAAATATATTATGTCCACCGGCATTCCACTATCAATTTGCTTGTTCACGGTCTCAAAAAATTGAAGTAAATTCGTTAAACATGATTTCCCTTTCCTGAACCCATGTTGACTGGGTTTCATCAAGTCGTGTGTATCTAGGTGCCGGACTATGCTATCCTTGATCAGTGCTTCAACCATCTTTCCAGGGACAGACGTAAGGCTCACAGGTCTGTAGTTGCCCAGTTCCCCTCTCGATCCTTTTTTGAAAATTGGCGTGACATTTGCTATCTTCCAGTCCTCTGGTATCTGTCCAGTTCTGATTGTCAGATTGGCAAGTTTTTGCAATAGCTCTCCGATTTCAACCTTCAATTCCTTTAAAACTCTCGGGTGAATTCCATCCAGTCCAGGGGATTTGTCACTTTTAAGTTTGTCGATCTGGTAGTATATCTGGTCCAACTCCACTTCAACTGTGGTGAGGCTGTCTTCTATTACTCCACTAAACACTTTCACTGCTTCTGGTATTTTAGTGGTATCCTCCTCCGTAAAGACGGACGCAAAGAAGGAATTTAGTTTGTCTGCAATTTGTTTATCTTCCTTGATGTACCCTTTTCTTCCCTGGTCGTCCAGGGGTCCCACCGCCTCTTTTGCGGGTTTTTTCCCTTTCACGTATCTAAAGAAGGGTTTGAAGTTTTTGGCCTCTTGCGCTATTTTTTCCTCATAGTCCTTTTTGGCATCCCTCACCGCCTTGTGACATTTCTTCTGATCATCTTTATGTTTTTTCCATGCTTCGGTTGTTTTCATGTGTTTCCATTTTTTGAAAGAGTCCTTCTTTTCTTTTATGGCTTCCCTCACCTGTCTGGTAAGCCATGCCGGTTCTCCCTTATCTTTTGTTCTCCCCTCTTTGGAGATCCTCGGAATGTGGAGATTTTGTGCTTCTGTGATAGTATTTTTCAGTAGGGACCATGCCTGGTCTACCGTTTCAAGTTTGTCTACCTTTTTCTTGAGTCGTTGTTTCACCATGGCTCTCATGCGATCGTATTTGCCCTTTTAAAAGTTTAAGGTTTTGGTTAAGGTTCTGGCACGTTTTCTATTCCCGATGTCAAGCTTAAAGTTTATCACATTGTGATCGCTCGTCCCCAGCGGTACCGTAACTTCTACTTCTTTTGTCGGACCCGTGAGGCCATTTAGTACCAAGTCCAGGGTGGCGTTGCCTCTTGTCGGCTCTTTTACCATTTGTTCCAGGAAGCAATCCCCTAGCGCCTCCAGGAACTTGGCCTCCTTGCTGCAGTTGGAGGTTCCTAGCTTCCAGTCTATCCTCGGGAAATTGAAGTCTCCCAATATTATTACATTGCCCATCTTGCATTCTTGTTTGATTTCTTCTATCATTTCCGAGTCAGTTTCCTCCGCCTGTCCTGGGGGACGACAGTAAAGGCCAATTTTCGTGTCTGCGCTGTTTTGGCCAGGAATCTTGATCCAGAGGGACTCTAGCTTTTCTTTCGTTTCCGTCGTAGCCACTTCAACAGATTCTACTCCTTCCTGAACATATAGGGCAATACCTCCACCTTTCTGCCCTACTCGATCTCTTCTATATAGTTTGTATCCCTGTAGTACTGTGTCCCATTTGTTTTCTTCATTCCACCATGTTTCTGTTATGCAAATGATTTCCAACTTATCATGTCTTGCTATTGTCTCTAGTTCCCCCATTTTGTTTCCTAGACTTCTAGCATTCGTATACATACATTTGAGTTCTCTTCGTGTTACCTTTTTGGACTTTCTACTTTTTACTGTCTCTACTGTTTCTTTCACGGTATCCTTAACCGCTCCAGTGTTGTCTCCCTTGTTTGCTGTACGATCATCCCCTCCTGTGTCTGAGTTGTCCCTTCCTGCCTTGTCTTCCTTATTTGCTGTGAGGTCGTCCCCTCCTGTGCATGAGTAGTTGACCTACCTCATACTCTTTGGCAATAAAATTTTAAAACAAACTTGTTTCTTACTAAAGCAGCTGAATCATACAAGATGCTCCTTGCAGCATCCCCACTAGCTTGAAACTCCCATCCTTGCTAAATTAGTTGGCATCCGTGTAAACACCCAAGCTGCACTTGCAAATTAGAAGATCCGATCAAATGTGAACGGAGAGCTAAGATAAATACTTAGCCGACACATAATATTGCGTGAGCTGTCGTGAGAGGGCACATTTTTGAAGCGTTTGTGGCGTGCCAGGCCAGAGTTTGGTTCATGCTTATGCAGACTCTCTTTTCAGTTCATATTTGGTTTACTGTAGATTAAAGGGACTCTGAAGCCTTGGATCAGATGCTTTAGAAAATCTGGAAACCCTAAAAGAAGTGAATGCAAATCCAGGACAAACAATATAATTAACTTTGTTATCACGATGCCTATTAAGTTGCTGACAATAGACTTTCTTCTCTAGTGGCACTAGTTCATTGAAGAGTTCACCAATTAAGTTTGAAAGATTACAGCCTTTGCCAAGAGGATTTATCTGTTAAAAGCGTTACGCTTTTTCCGAGACATTCTTTTATAGTGTAAGCCTTTTTTGTTAAAGAGGTATAAGACTACATATTAAATCCTTTAATAAGATGTGTAGACTTCTAAAACACATATTAATGAGTATTTGCGTTTAAGAACGTCAAGAAGTATATATATTATATATTTAGAAAAATATTTTAGCAGAGAGTGTTCTTTAAAGGCTTACATGAGTATTTTATTTTGCTTAAAACAAGACACCAGCCTTAGTTCAACTATCCTTAGTTCAACATTTGGCCAATTTGTGTTCATCTAGACTAGAGAAAGGCAGACACCTTGTGGAAATTAAGCCAAGTATGTTAGCCAGGTAAAGGAAAGTCTTCCTTGCCACAACAGATGATCAGAGTAAATCCCTGGATCAGTAGCTATAAATTAAAATCTTAACATGAGCGCTGTCCTAACAGCTGTGATGAGGAGGTGAATTGCAGAGAATTCATGACATGTAGCCTATTCTGTTCTCTATTTTGCTTCCACTATCTCCCTATGTGACCTTGCAGCAATCATTTTAGCTCCCTGTGACTCACTTGAGTGAACTGAAGCTGAATAAATATATTGCTCCTTTTTTTGATCTGGCAGGTTTTGGGGTTTTTTTTTCCTCCTACTCCTTTGGAATCAGGGCCGGCATCAGGCTCAATGAGCTTTCATATTTTGTCCCATGTTGTGTTCTCCTGCTCCTCATCTTCTTTGCCTGGATATGGCCACCCTGGTTTTGGGCCAGGAAATAGGGGTTATGCACCAGAACATTTTTCTAGAACGCTGCAATCTGAATTAGGCCACCAGGACCCATAAGCAATGATTATAGTTCCCTGTAGTATCTCAAGCCCCACATGACCTGGGTAGAAGACCAGACCAGGCGATTTGATTGTTTGATTTTCTCATTTCTCTTTTGGAGAATCTCATTCACCCTATGGATCTGAAAATATGCCATGAGGCCATCTATCTTAGTGATGGTACAATGTTGGAATGTTTTAAGTAACTAACTTAGCAAATAATGTAAATGACCATTTTACTGTCATTTTCAAAGCTTCTTCCTTGGGTCCTCCGTCACTGTGCACGAACTAGTATGGATGCTTTTACCTGTGTCAAAACAAAGGCAGAGTTTGGTCAGAGAGCATTCAGAGGATGGATGGTCCTTGCAGACTTTCTTGGGTAGTTCTCAAAAGAACACCGTGTGTACACTTTGGGCCAGATTCTGTAAAGGACATCTAACTTTAGGCGCCCACAGTGTGAACGTCCACCGACTTAGGCATCCAAATAACGACTTTAACAAGCAATAATTGGAAGTTAGACATCCAAAGGCTGTGCGCGACTCACAAAATAGGCATCCACAATTTCGTGGACGCCCATCGGTAAAAGCTGCGCCTAAAGGGGTAGATGTGGGCGTGGCTTTGAGATTGACATCCATGTACAGGTTTGCATGCCGTTCAGCATCCTAACGTGTCTACCTAAAGCCTAAAATATAGGCGTTGCAAAAGCAGGTCTACTTTTGAGCGTGAGTTGGGCGCTAGGCAGGTGCGAGCTATGTGGATACAACTTAGGCGTCACTTAGGCATGCCAGAGGCGTCTGCATATAGATGAATGGGGCTTTATTTTTTGGGATAAAGAGGACTCCAGTTTGATATTATGGTGAAAAGATGTTTAATAATGCATTACTTAAGCAAAGATTTAAAAATGTATAAACCACCAGTTGCCAAAATGATACTGAAAGGATTTTGTAAATAAGGGAACAAGCCTCAGATTACGGAGCTACACCCATTTCGTTTTTTCTCAGAGAGACAAGCCACACTGTTCTCTTGCTACTGCTTACATCACCGGCTTGAGCCCATCCTCCCTACCTTTTAAACTACAAAACTTTAATTCATTCATTTAATTCATTACTGGTGGTTTATACATTTTTGAATCTAATTATTAGGTAACCACCTGGGTTTTTATAGTTTATTGTTGTTTTACTTAAGCAAAGCACATGAAAAAAAATATATTGCATTCTAAACCTTTTGTTTTTGGGAGTAAAGAGGACTCCTTTTTGACGATAATAGAAAAAGATGTTTAATAATGCATTACTTAAGCAAAGCACATGAAAAAAAAAATATTGCATTCTAAACCTCATTCCCAAAAGGCTAAGGAAATAAGAAGAGAATTCCTACTCACAACGGCTGTGGTTCAAAGCAAGTGAACATGTTGAATGCACAATCTTGACATCATTTTGACATCATCAATATGCACCTAGATGGCAGAATGTCACTAAAAATAATAACCCCTGCTTAAATGAAAGCTCCTGTGGCTCAGTGGTTAAAGTCACTTCTTCCATCTTCCACAGGTCATAGGTTCAAATCCCCACAACCCCCTTTTCCCCCTGTTACCTTAACAGCTTCTTTTTGGTCTCATAAGAGAGTATGGATTGTGGACTTTGACATTTACATTTGCACTCTGCATTTCCAGGGTCCAGAGGGAAACATTTTTACCCTGAGATGGTTATGATTTCCTAAGGTATCATCTCACATGTCAGGAACCCCTGCCTAAAAGAAACCTCTCGTGGCTCAATGGTTAAAGGCACTTTTTCCGTCTTTCCAAGGTGGTAGGTTCAAATACCTAGTATGGTCAGGAACTCCAGCAGTTATTCCTATTTTTTTTAGTGATAATCTACCATCTAGGTGCATATTGATGATATCACAATGATGTCAAGATTAGGCATCACAACAAAAAAAACAAAAAGATTTTAGATACCACAATCCAAGATATAAATATAGAACCAAAAGTGGATGTTATTGACTTTCAGAAGGAATATCAATAAAAATAATAATGATAAAAAATATATATATTAATCAGCCCCAAGGATTTTGGAGAAGGGATCTCAAATAGGTTGCTAGTACATACAAGTCAGCTGGAATAGCTGTTCAGCCAGAGCAACCATGTTCTAATCATTGATCTTCCACCACCTCCGTAAATCTTTGAGTGTGCAAAATCGCAAATCTTTAAATGTGCAAAATTAATTAAGTAATCTGTTGAATAATTTTTTTTATTTTTCTATATGCTTTTTGAATACTTTAAAAAAAATATATATTATAAAAAAATTATAATCCTTGTCAGCTGCCAAGGCCACTTATCTTATACTGGTGATTCTTACGGGCCCGTTTCGCCAAGCTTCAGAGAATCAATCCAAAAGGCAAAAACCGGAACTATCTCAGTCTGCCTTTATCATTGCAGTCAATTGCAGAGGAGAGAGTCCACTTATGTATATTTAAGAACTTTTTTATGAACTTTAAAATACTCTTAGAGGATTTTAAAAAATGCCATCTTTTGCATGACTGCTGACAAATAATGACCGCCATTATTTAAGTTCCATGTGCAAATTGTCAATGTGCACAGATTTATGCACACAACTTTGGTTGCAGTATACAGAATCTGGTCCTTAGTGCATAAGGGGCTAGGCACGCCCAGGCCCCTCCCATGTTCACACTTCCGGGCAGCTGTACACTAAAGAAATTATGCACTTAGGGCCAGATTCTTTAAACGGCGCTGAAATCAACAGCCACTTACAAACATGGCGCCAGCTGTGTGTCAGTCATGCTTAGCCCATTGACGCTTACCAGAAAACTTAGGCTTCTGCAATATAGGCCCGGGTTTTACTGGCCCACACGGCATATGCCTATGTGATCAAACTACTATCATATCAAGCAGTTCACTACAGCCAGGACTACTTCCCCATTATTGGGTCGTCCTCGTCATACATGCTTTTCAGGCGAAAATTTAAAAAGAGATCTGTTCAATAAATTCCTTGTAGAGCACTAAACCCTGTGCCCTCTTTATACATTTCTCATGCTCCTCAAAACGAAGTAGGCTCTAAGTACAGACTCATTCCTCCCTGAATTTGTCCCGAGATCTAATCTGTTTATTTCTTGAGTTCTTCATTTATTGCCTCACCTGTATTGTATTTGACTCTGACATGCCACGATCCTTTGTTATTTACGTTCCTGTGTTACTTGTCGTTGTGCCCTCCCCTATAAATGTATGATCCTCTATCTTACCCCTGTTAACCCCATCAAACTTCACGGTGTATTGCGGTATATAAATAAAATTTTATGTTATGTTATGCCTAAGTTCTTTCGAGAATCTGACTAACGGCAGCTAAGACGGAAAAAGAGAAGTCTTCCTTTGCCCAGCACAGCGAGAAGCAAAACAAAAGAAAGACAAAACCGATGTCACAATACAACACGAGGGATTTTATTGAAAGTTTGTATGGGAAGTCCCAACTAGGATCCTGGTTTCGGCAGAACACTGCCTTCCTCAGGGGACATAACAAACTGATAACAGAATATTACAGTGGCATCTCTATTTCAGGTAGTCTTGGAAAAGACCTTTAGGAACGTACTGAAAGAAGTACTGACAGCCAAACTTCTAAAGAAACTTGTCGAAGAACTCAGTTTGGCTGTCAGTACGTTCCTAAAGGTCAAAAATTACAAAGACTAAGGGACACTTGATGAAGTTACAGGGAAATAGTTTTAAAATCAATAGGAGGAAAAAAATTTTCACTGAAAGAACGCATTGCCAGAGGTTGTGGTAAGAGCGGATAGCATAGCTGGTTTTAAGAAGGGTTTGGACAAGTTCCTGGAGGAAAAGTCCATAGTCTTTTTTTTTTGAGAAAGCCATGGGGCAAGCGACTACTTGCCCTGGATCGGTAGCATGGAATATAGCTACTATTTGGAGTTCTAGAATCTTGTTGCTCTTTGGGATTCCAGATTCTTGCTATTTGAGATTCTGTATGGAATGGAACTCTTTGGGGTTCTAGAATCTTTTTTTACTCTTTGGGATTCTGGAATGTTGCTACACCTTGAGTTTTGGCTAGGTACTAGGGACCTAGATTGGCCACGCTGAGAACGGGCTACTGGGCTTGATGGACCATTGGTCTGACCCAGTAAGGCTATTCTTATGTTCTTATGACTACCTGAACTAGAGATACCGCTGTAATATCCTGTTATCAGTTTGTTATGTCCCCTGAGGAAGGCAGTGTTCTGCCGAAACCAGGATCCGAGTTGGGACGTCTCATAAGAACTTTCAATAAAATCCCTCGTGTTGTATTGAGACATTGGCTTTGCCTTTCTTTTGTTTTGCTGACAGCAGCTAAGGTCATATCTGCCCCTTACCATGTCTACCTTGACCCTAGGCACCATTACATGCCTCCTTAGACTTTATTAAGACACCTACCTTCATAGGCGTCCGCCTACCAGTGTCTTTTTTTTTTTTAATGGTGAGATCAATTACCATGACGATTAAAACCTATCAAAGCAGTTAATTTAGGCAGTGGTATGGTGCCTTCCACTGCCTAACGTACAGCACTGTTTATAGAACCTGACCCTAAGATTATAGAACAAGCGTAACTGCAAATTAGGGCTGATTAATGCCAATTAATTCTAATTATAGCCAATTGCCAATTATTGCCTAATTGAACAATTAAGGTACATGTGACTGGCAGTATTCCATAACAGGCGTGTACAGTTGAATGAGCTAAGTGTAAAATTGGGCTTGCAGGATTATAAATCTCAATAAATAAATAGAATTAGGGGATCTTGGGTGTTATGTTCGCACCTTCTTGAAAGGAAAGTGTACATGCTTTTTGCCAGTCCCTGAAATGGAAATCCTGCATGAGAGTTTTACTTGAAAATAAGCTTTTATATACAGACAGCCAGTGCCCGGCTGGTTTTAAAATTGCCCCATGTACCTGGAACTTGCTTCTTGTTCTCTGAATAGATGGATGGATGCTCGTTCGTCCCCTTCCTGTGGAAATAGTAGTGGCAGCCTCTTTCTTGGATCTCCTTTGCACTCTAATCAGAGCAAAAGCAGGAACTGAGTTGGTTCATCGAAGGCTGCATTGTTGTCCTCTGCCATCCTGGGTCCGACAGGGACAGTGTTTCTCAACTCGTTCCTAGATTAGCTCCTTTCCAGTAAGGTTTTTAAGATATCCACAATGAATATGCAGGAAAGACATTTGCATAGAATGGAGGCACGTATGCAAATCAAGTTTATGCAGATTCAATGTGGATATCCTGAAAACCTGACTGGCAAGGAGAGACTCCAGGACTGAGTTGAGAAACATTGCAATAGGATGTGAAAAATGTGTTTGTTGCTGAATGGTAGGTAAACTGTGTCACTCCACAGAGTTTGATGTCAATGGTGCGGAACTAGGCCACAGCAACTTAGAGCACTTTGATCTTTCATAAATTAATCTAAATTGTAAAAATATTTCAGTAGGGAAATGTGGCTGATTTTTGCATTTTAAGAGAACTTCTGTTTTATGAGATTGGACATAGTAATTGGGAGTGGATGACATGGATAGGCAGATTAGATAGGCCATATGGTCTTTATCTGCCTTCATCTTTGTATGTTTCTCTGATAGCATACTTATGGTAGTGCTGAGAGAGGCATAATCATATCTCTGAGAAACCAAACGGAGAGGAATGAAAAAATGGTGTGTCTAGAAGGCTGACTGAGAAAGCAACCCAACCTCTTCATGCCTAAATAAAAATGTTTCTTGTACAATTCTACTCTATTTCTGGACAAGTGGTTCATGTATCCCATCTTGTGAGATCTCTTGTAGGAAGTGATCCTCCTCTCTTACCTCAGGACTGCTCTCTGGCTTCCAGTTGTCTTCCTACCAGCAAGATGGTAAGGTTTGGTGATAGGTCTTGCAGTTGGCTCTCTAAGAGTTCAGATAACTGGGGCTTTCTTCAGTTAATGGACTCTAGTGTTATCCTACACACAACACAGTTCAAGTTTCAAGTTTATTGATTTTTGATATCCCGACCATAAAACAAATATCTGACCGGTTTACAATTAAAAAATTTAAAATAGGAGAGTAAGAACTAGTTATTGGTGTGTTAGAAAAATTAATGAAAACATATTAGACATATACTGACAAACATGACCGTGAGGAGAAAAGGGAAGGAAGGAAAAAGTTATATAATATTAGTGGAAATGAGATAGAGGGAAGGAATAGGACATGAAGGACAAGGGTGCATGGTATGAAAGATATGCGCAGAAATGAAGGAGATCTTTTGGGACAAGGATGAGTAAGTAAATAGATATAAAAGATTAGGATTTGTTAAAGGCATCCTTGAATAGGAAAGTTTTAAGATTAGTTTTAAATTTAGATAAATGAATTTCATCCCGAAGAAATTGAGGGAGAGAATTCCATAATGTAGGGGCTGTTATAGCAAAATTAAATTTCCTTGTATAGTAAGATTCTTTTAGGGAGGGAATGAAAAGGAGTTTTTGGTCAGTAGATCGTAAGGTACGGGGAGAACTTTGAGGTATTAGTAATTTGTCCAGAAATAAGGGCAGATGGGATAGTTTGATTTTAAAAGAGAGCAGTAAAATTTTATAAGTTATACGGTGTGTAATAGGGAGCCAATGAGCCTCCTTAAGAAGCGGGGTAACGTGTTCGAATTTACCTGTTTTGTAAATGAGTTTGATTGCGGTATTTTGTATAATCTGCAAACGGCGGAGTTCTTTTTGGGGTAGTCCATTTAATAATGAATTGCAGTAGTCTAGGTGAGAGATAACTAAAGAATGAATAAGGATATTGATCGAGTCGGTATTTAGGGTGGAAATGAGTGAGCGAATGATACGAAGTTTAAAGAAGCAAGTTTTAACAACTGTACTTATGTGATCATGGAAAGTGAGATCTCTATCTAGAGTAACGCCCAGTAATTTTATTTTAGTATCCATAAGTAGGGGTGTGGATTTAATGTAGATTGTTCCTGGTAAGGATTCTGGATTTTTTTAATGGGAAGGAGTAAGCCACAAGATTTGGCAACATTGAGTGAAAGCTTATTAGAGAACAACCAATCACTTATGATATCTAGTTTAGTGTTAAGATCATTAATATCAGAAGAATTTGAAGTATTGATGGGGTAGAGTAGCTGAATATCGTCGGCGTAGGCGAAATATTGAGAATCCTAGCGATTGTGCCAAAGAAAGAAGAGGGGATAGAAAAATGTTAAATAGAAGTGGAGATAAGATAGAGCCCTGAGGAACTCCAAAAGTTTGAGTTACTGGAGGAGAAGTTTGGTTATTTATATGAACTTTAAAGTTGCGTTGATGAAAGTAAGATATAAACCAGTTGAGAGCGGGACCTGTGATGTTACAGTCTGCTAATCTAGATAGGAGTAAAGAATGGTCAATGGTGTCAAAAGCTGCAGATAAGTCAAGGGAGATTAGTATAACCGATTTTAGATGATCGTGAGTATTGTATAGTAGAGATGAGACCTAGTAATGATAATTCAGTAGAATGAGAAGTTCGAAAGCCAGTCTGATAAGGATGTAAGGCATGTGTTTGATCAAAGAAATCTGATAATTGAGAATGAATCACTTTTTCGATAAGTTTAGAAATTAAAGGCAGATTGGCAATGGGACGATAGTTGTTAGGTAAAGAAGGATCAGTGTTGTATTGTTTCAGTTTTGGAAAAACTAGAGCTGATTTCCATGCGGTAGGGACACAACAGTCAGAAAAGGATTTAGAGATCATTTCCCTTATATAAGGTCCAAAGAAAAAAAAGAATCTTTTGATAAGGTGAGGAGGGAAACTTTCAGTAATGTTATTTGGTAAATTTATGGATTGTAAAACAGTGGATAGTTGTGTTAGTGAAGGTACTTTGAAATTAGAGAAAGAACTAAGAGGTAGGAAAGTTATATCATTATTAGTAGGAACTGTAAAAGCAGGAAGAGAAGGTCCAAGATGGGTACGAATAGTAGTGACTTTGTTGTCAAAGAATAGGGAAAGTTCATTAGCAGATGGTATGTTTGAAGCAGGAGGAGGGAGGTTTTTTTTAGAATACTTTGAGAGAGATTGGGCAATACTGAAAAGAGTGGATGAATTACTAGAGGTAGAGATAAGTTTTGAATAGTAGTCCTTTTTAGTCTGTTGAATGGTCTTTTTATAATGAGAAGCTTTTTCTTTATAAGAAAGAAGATGACTGTTATAACGAGATTTACGCCATTTATTTTCTGCCGTTCGGACCTGTCGACGTAGAAGGATCAAGTTTTCGTTAAACCAGGGTTGTTGTTTTCTTGAGGAAGTGTTGAGAGTGGGTTTATTTTGTTTGACAGATGAGGGAGCTAATGAGTCTAATAGGGTTTTTGTAGCTGTTTCCCAATTAGAAAATTGTTCTGTGATTGGAAGGGAAGAGAAATCTGTGAGATTTAGAGTAAAAGAGGGTTGTATGGCGGAGAGAGTTATGTTATTTAGATTACGAGAGAAAGAGGAAGTATGTTCCTTCCTCTTAACTGAAAGTAGTATCTAGCTTTCACATCAACCAAGAAGTGTGGTTGCCAGTGTTTTTGCCCTCAGGTTGGAAAGCACATGACAGGGTATTGAAATTGTTGGACGTGCATAGAATCTTATTGCAGTACTTGGAAGTGCAAACAAATTTTGTTTGTCAGATTGCCCGTTTATGCTGGTTGGAGCAGCTCGTAAGGGCAAGCCAGCTTTGAAGGTTACCATTTCTAGATGGATTCGGATGGTGATTTCATCGGCCTATATTGGCGCTGGTAAGTGTTCTCCTGTGTCAGTGAAGGTGCTCTCCACGTGAGAAGTGGCATCTTCAATGGCAGAATCTTCAGCGGTCTCCCCGGCAGATATTTGTGGAGTGGCTGCTTGTTCTTTGCATACCTGTACGAAGTTTTATAGAATTGATGTGGCAGCCAGGAAGGATTCTGCATTTGGGTTCTCTGTTCTGGCAACAGGCTCATCAGTCCCACTCTGAATTTTCAGGACTGCTCTCTTACATCCCACTAGTTCTGGAATGGAGTGGGATTGTACAAGAATGAAAGATTAGATTCTTGCCTTTGCTAATCTTTCTTGTTTACAATGTTTTAAAATTTCTGATGTTTATTGATGTTATTATGAGATGATTAGACTTGTTTCTTGGGGAGTATCCCTGTACTCCTCCCCTTTCTGTGTCCTATACAGGTATGGCTGTCTGCTTTTATACCAATTGAAAGTCAGAGAGCAGTCCTGATGTAAGAGGGGAGGATCGAAATATGTAAATGAGACTTCCTACAAGAGATCTTGTGAGATGGGATGCATGACCTACTTGACCAGGAATAGAGTGTGGATTTACAAGAAAGAAGGTTAGCAAAGGTAAGAACCTAATCTTTCCTTGGTTTGTCAACAATAAATTAATAGATTCTATTCTAAATTTAAAAATGTTCTCTTGTCTCGCTCACTGCATGGAAATTAGATGCAGGGCGGTTGGACATGTGTGCAGTGAAGATGTAAGTTGACTTTGGAAAAACGTTTTATTTTTTCGTGAATGTTTTCTTCACGTATTCCGTTGTCGAATGTGCGTATGACTTGAAATCGAGCAATGCGTGCTGTGCTCTCACCAAGACCACCGCATCGGTACTGCCTAGGCCCTGCATGTTACTGAGTTAGGCTAGGTTTTTCCTGTCCTAATTTACTGGTGCCTAACACAGACGCCTAACGACACCTTAGTCATTCAGCACCCAAACTTTGCTCCTAACTATGCCCACTTTTCAAGCAGGCGCCGTGCTGATTTCCACACAGAACTGAAATTGGCTTTTAATAGCATTTTCAATTATAAGTAGCAGCACCTGACTTAGGCATCATTTATAGAATCGAGGCCTTTAGTGTCTGTGCAAGACCATGGATTTGGAAAGGGTACAAGATGGTAAACAGGATTCCTTTGTCCATTTGAGCACCGAGAAAGAGAAGCATTCAGCTCTGGGGCTGACTGATATCTATTGCAACTGACCTACCATAATTTGTAAGGTTAAAATATAAAGCTGAACAAGCCATTATTTCAGTTTAAAAGCTGTTTAAAAACTGTCACGATAAGCATTTTGTTTACTTAAAGAGGTGGTGGGCTTAAATCAGTATGAACACAATATTTTTATCCAATCACCGCAGGCTGCCCTTTCTGAAGTTTTTATAATTGCATTAAATTACACCACAGTGGCAGCAGAATTCTGTAGGCGTGGGAAGCCATGGCGCATTATGGCGAAACTTTCCACAGATGACGGTGAACAAAGATGTCTTGAGGCCAGATACAACAGTTATCTTCTAGTGCTTTTCAGATTGTTATCTTTAATATTCATTTCCATAATACGTGTTGGCTTTTTATTTCCTGTGCCATGGTGAGATGGTGTTTAGAGCTGAGAAAGTCAACAGTCTGGAGCATTACAGTGGAAAATTAATGAGAGGAGTAATGCCGATGTCAGTAATAATGGCAGTCATTCTTGCTACTGTTCTTGTCTTTCAGCTTGCAATTTTAATCTCAGTTTGCTAGCATTTTGGCCTGTTTTATTAATATATCCATTGTAGGTAATTTACTGTAATTTCACACAAACTGTGCAGTGATTGGTGTGACTCATGGTTCCCAATCATGTTTAAGTCTTTCAGACCATAAACATACAAATTCATGCAATTCAATCATGAGCACAGTGTAAAAGCACACTTTATTAATGTTTTTCTTTTAGAATTAAAAGCAGTCTGACATGCTTTACTGCCACTACTAAACGGCATTGGTTATACTTAGTTTAAAAAAAAAAAAAAAAATTTCGAAGGCACCAACATTTTTTTTCTTTTTGGCTAACTCCAATTACCATGGTTTGCTGGATATTAGGTCGATCTCCCTTTAACCCATAGAGCATTGTCAGTAATCAAGTCCACTTTGAGGTTCTAATATTTAGGCCAAGAAATTTGCATCTTTTCCAGTTAAACTCTATCACCAGGAGAGTAAGACAATCAAGTCCTGGTTTTCTAACGCTTTGCAATGTATTCTGGGAAGACCAAAATCAACAGATCTGCTTGGGATGAATGTGGGGCAACCAAACATGGAGCAGTAACCAATGACGGTAAGAATGAGCTTGAGCTCCAAAAAAGCAGAACGTGGCGTGAAAAAAGTAACTTTTTGATTCAAGGCAAAGGTCTGCTATTAGGTCAAAATGCAAATTTTCATTGTGGGAATAATTTTGTGAAGAATTTTCTACATGTTATGGCTATGATTACACACACACAATTCTACAGGGGTGTACATGCATAGAGTAGAGGTACACCCCTATAGAATTGGTGCTAGGTATTTTTTTGTGATCTGCATGTAGGCGTTCCCTGTGGCAAAATGGTGCCTGCATGGATCTTGACGATAATCCTTAGCTGGTAGTGACGTCATTTAGATGAGCTGGCCGGCATGAATGTAGGTTTATTGCAATCTTATTCAGGATGATGTATCCCAAATTTTACTGAAACTGGTCAAGTTTTGACAGACTTATGCAGAAAATAAGTTTTGTATAATTTTTATTTTATTTTTTGAAACACAGTGTAGATTTTTATATGAGAAGCAAAAACTGAGAGGTGGGCAGCTTTAAGCCAACACATTTTTGAAAATGTATGAGGGTAGTCCTTGGGTTTTTCCCCTTTCCATTTCAAATGCAAGCGATGTCTCACTTTCAGCTCACCACACAATTGTTTCCCACGTACTCACCTTTATAGGACCCCCAGGGACCCCTGAAGAAGACTTTTTGTCGAAACACGGACCGTGTTGGGTCCTGTATCCCTAGCGGACTAGGTCCTTTAAGGCTCTTATGTGGATGATTTATTTTATGGAATTATTTTATGTGGATGATTTCAGTGTACCTTTGGAACTTTGACACTTTCAAATAAAGTCCATTTAGGAACATCTTCACTCCACAGAGTTTTTTTGGTTTTCTCTGGATTTTCTTCTTTGTGGATATTTTGGGGTCAATTCCTTTTGGTTTTTTTCCCCAAGAGAAATTCCTGTATCTTCCATGCACATGAGCAGTAATGCTTCCCCTGCTTAAATTATATTTTGAGTCTGAAAAAAAAAAACACACACACAAAAGTTAAATAGAATTACCAGTACAAAACTGATAACTACTTTTGTTTCAGAAGAGAGTTCTAAAGATAATGAGAAGGAATCGTTTCATTAGGACAGAATATATTTAGGGATAAAATGTTTAAGATTAAAATAGCTTCATTTGAATTTAGGTCTGCAAGCGATACCAATTTTGAGTGGTGATGCAAAAATTCTTCAGAAAACGACTTTCTACGGTAAGAAAAAAAAAAAAGGCATTTCACAGGACTTCAAGACATGCACTACTGTGAGTTCTGTGAAGCACTGCAGCACTGAATTAAGTTATAGTTCACAGTTCTGGCATTTCATCAGAGCTCTCTCTAAGGAAGCATGAAGCATAGTTATTTTCTCCCCCACCACCCATATAGTTCTGGTAGATCCATTTATAATGTTAAAATGTTTAGTATCAAACAGTGATGCACTTCTAAACAGGTATGAAGCGGAGCTTGAATCTTAAATAAAACAAAAAACCCCACCAAAGCAATCGGTGATACAAGGAAAAGAACGCTTCTTTTGAACAGCAGCCGTAAACATTCTGTTTCCTGTTTTTGTTGTGAAAACCACACTGAGTTTTCAAATGTCAAATAAGTGGAACACAAGTGCACATTTGTTTTAAAACAAAAACATCTCCTCTCCCCCTTCCCTCCCCCTCAAAAAGGGGAAATAAAATTGAGAAATGGATCCTGAAGTTTCTGGAAATCGCTCCTTCTCTTTTAGAACATAAGAGTTGCCGCTGCTGGGTCAGACCAGTGGTCAATCATGCCCAGAAGTCTGCTCACGTGGCGGCCCTTTTGGTCAAAGACCAGGGCCTTAACTGAGACTAGCCCTACCAGTGTACTTCCTTGTTCAGTAGGAACTTGTCTAACTTAGTCTTGAATCCCTGGAGGGTATTTTCCCTTATAAGAGCCTCCGGGAGAGCATTCCAGTTTTCCACTACTCTCTGGGTGAAGAAGAACTTCCTTACGTTTGTACGGAATCTATCCCCTTTCAACTTTAAAGAGTGCCCTCTCATTCTCCCTACATTGGAGAGGGTGAACAACCTGTCCTTATCTACTAAGTCTATCCCCTTCAGTACCTTGAATGTTTCGATCATGTCCCCTCTCAATTTTCTCTGTTCGAGGGAGAAGAGGCCCAGTTTCTCTAATCTTTTGCTGTACGTCAACTCCTCCAATCCCATAACCATCTTAGTCGCTCTTCTCTGGACCCTCTCGAGTAGTACTGTGTCTTTCTTCATGTACGGCGACCAGTGCTGTACACAGTACTCCAGGTGAGGACGCACCATGGCCCGGTACAGCGGCATGATAACCTTCTCCGATCTGTTCGTGATCCCCTTCCTATCCATTCCTAGCATTCTGTTCGCCCTTTTCGCCGCCGCTGCACATTGTGCAGACGGCTTCATCGATTTATCTATCAGAACTCCCAATTTCCTTTCCTGGGAGGTCTCTCCAAGTATCGCCCCAGACATCCTGTACTCGTGCTTGAGATTTTTGATACCGACATGCATCACAGCCTAAAACAGGGGTGGGCAACTCCGGTCCTCAAGGGCCAGAATCTTTTCAGGTTTTCCCCAATGAATATTCATGAGATCTATTTGCATGCACTGCTTTCAATGAATATTCATTGGGGAAATCCTGAAAACCCGACTGGATTTCGGCCCTCGAGGACCAGAGTTGCCCACCCCTGGCCTACAACCTATCTTTTTGCAGAGACTGCATCCCCTAAAAAGTAAGGGCAGACCAGAGAAATTCCAGAGACCGTGGGATAAAAAAACCCTGATTTTTAATAACAAAGCACCAATTCTACAAAGATCCTACAAGGGCTGTGTTTCGGCGGGGTTACTGCCTGCCTCAGGGGTCGAACAATATTCTGTTAGATATACTGTATAAATGAGTGTGAGCAGTGCAATTGTAGCACTATCCATTGTAAAACAACCACTAGGAATTGACTAGAGATGTCTTTCTTGCAGCGTTGGAGATTCAAAATAAGAAAAGCCTTTCCTCATTTTGACGCTGTACCTGGCAGAATCCCAGAAAGTATCAAGATTCCATATTTCTTACTCCCAGGAATAAGTAGTGCTTTTCCCGAGTCTGTTTTAGGTAGTGATTACACGACATCAGTCATCCTACGCCTTCCCTTCATTCATAGGATGCACTCAAAAAAGAGTCATCAACAGACTCCTGCCCTACCGAGCTGCCACCAAAGGCCCTGAATGGAACCCACTGGTCAGAGCATCTACCCTTCTCCCTCTGTATTCGCGGGTTTAGCACTCGCGACTTAGGTTAGTCGTGAGTTTTTGCCTCCCAAACGATAGTAATTTTTAAAGGCAGCCTCTGTTCCATCCCCGCCTCCCTCCCGCGTCCTGGACCTCCCCAGACCTTACCTGGTGGTCTAGTGGTGAAGCGGAGCAGGAGAGACCTTTCTATGCTCCTGCCCCGTGCAGAGCCTTCAACAAAAATGACCGCCGTGAGTTCCCGCTGTAGTCTCCTACATGCACCTCAGAAAGCTGCTAAAAAAACGCACCTCTTCTCCAAACTCGCTCAGGATAAGTCTTCTGCCACCTCCATTCATTCAGTCCCATGTTGTAAGCTCTCAAACCATGACTGTCCTTCCTCTTTGTCTATCTCCCTCTTGAAAAGATTGTTTTTCTTACCTCATTGTGAAACTTTCATCTGTCTGCATACTCATGTAATCGCCGACACTACTCAGCCTGCCTTTTTGGTAAACCGCCTTGAACCGAAAGGCTTTTGTTATAGATACCTTATTTGCTGGCGTATAAGATGCACCCTCTTTTTAAACACATTTTTAAGAAAAAATAATAATTTTCTACATTTTTTTTCATGAATTTCCATAATGATTTACTGTACTAATTTTATGCTATTTATAGTTATTTTTTGTGTTCATGATCTTCGTCTTGTTTATGTCAGTTCTAATCCCATGTTATGATTTTCAGCTTTGACATTTCTCAGTATAGTGTCTTCTTTGCTGCTGGTGGTGAGCATTGTATCAATTGAATAGCGCAGGTTTATATTTTGGCTAAGAGTAAGAATACTTAAGCAATATAAAGTAGCTTAAATTTAAGTATACTGCAAGATGAACTGCAAGGACCTAGAATTAATCTAGTCTTGAGGACTAATAAATTACTAATGAAGATACCCAACCTTGAGGAGACAATTGTTTTGCTGTCGTTTTAATTGGTTTAATATAAAGCTTGAGTTTTGGGTAGGAGATGGAAGTCGAAGTGGAGAATTGGATTGGTCATTGCTACAAACAGGATAATAAGCTAGATAGACCCATAGGTATAATTATTCTTGTGCTCTTATGAGAAGAGGAGGTTGGTTGACAAAGGTCATAAAAATATTTGTCTAAGCTTTAAAACTGAAGTTTTAAGGGATATACAACAAAATGGTTAATGTAGTTGGTTTTAAAAAAGGTTTGGACAAGTTTCTGGAAGAAAAGTCCATAGTCTGCTATTGAGGCTGACATGGGGGCGGGGGGAAGCCATTGCTTGCCCTGGATCATTAGCATGGAATTTTGTTACTATTTGGGTTTTGGCCAGGTACTAGTGACCTGGATTGGCCATCGTGAAGACAGGACGCTGGGTTAGATGGACCACTGGTATGACCCAGTAAGGCTATTCTTATGTCTTATGTCAAAACCTACCCTATGAGACCACTGTTGTTAGCTTTGTACTTAAACAAAAACTAGCTTGATAAAAACAATCTTTCTCTTCCAGGTGGTTAGCAAATGTATTGAAAGTGATGTTCTGTGTGACACGATTGGTAAGCGAGAACATTTGGACTGAAAATGCAGGAAGCAAAGTTTGTTGCATCAACTTGAATTTTGTCTTGCCTCCCCTTCTTTCCCTTTCTGCGTGCATATTTGGATTTTTTTTTTGCAGATCCCTTCTCTTTTATCCTTCTATCCCCCACCCCCTTGTCCCATATGAGGATATTCTCAGGAGGTTCTAAACTAATGTAAGAATGCAGGAGATAAACAAAGAAGAGATATCACAACATATACTTTGTGCTCTTGGAAGGTCTCGATAGTATGAAAAATATAGTTCATCCTGACTGACGTCTTCTAGTCTTGCTAATCTAAAGACTTGGTTGCATATTCCTAACTGCCTTTTCTGCATGCTTTAGAGGTGTGCAAAAAGTTACGCCCAAGGATTAAGTCCTCAGAACTACTGTCCTGGAAATTCCTTCCCCCCCCCTCAGCCAGTCTTAATAGTATTTGATGCAGCATGGGAAAAAAGTGCTGCCAAGCTACATCACTCTAGATTTTTGTCCATTTATGCATTTGGGGATTATAGCAGATTTGTAGCCACCATGCATACCTTCGTTGTGGGAATAGCCTAGCCATTTTATTCCAAAATGCAATAAAATAACGTGAGCAATGTTAAAGACCATATGGAGGGTAATTTTGTACTAGGTTCCCTAGACTGAGAGGTCAGAAGGGCACATAGTTTGTAAGAAACAGATGTACTTGTGTGCCTTTATAAACTAACAGTACAGAACCTTTGGAAATTGTGCCTAATGTAAAACGACAGATATTTATACCTGCTCAGAAGCAGAGGAAATGTTTATGCATAAACCCACTGGCATAGTAAGGGGTGGGGGTGGCGATGCAGTGCACCAGGCACTGACTTGGCCGGCATCTCTCCTCCCCCTTCTAAGCGGGGGGCAGGAGGGGGTGGTGTCTCTTAAAAATGCATTCTGAGAGCATGCCTCTTGTAGTTGTTACTTGGCAGTGAGCAGGGTCTTCCCCCTCTGCTCGTGCCAGCCTCAGCCCAACCTCTGACATCACTTCCTGTTGACAGGACCAGGAACTGATGTCAGAGTGCAGGCTCAGCTGGTATGAGCAAGGAGTAGGAGACCTTGATCACCGCTAATAAGAACTAGAAGAGATACTGGGGGAAGGAGTAGAATACATTTTATTGAAACCTCTCACAGCAGTTGATGCTGAGCACTTCTGCCCTGGGCACAACTGCCCCGTGCTATACCACTGCATAAACAAGCCTATCCTTCGCCTAAAAGGCCTTGTTTTGGGCGTTTGGGACTTGGGCGATTTTTTGGGGTCAGGAATGTGTGCTAAGGATAGACGTAGTAGTGGTCTGGGCAATTAAACTGCTCAACATAGAGGAAGACTTTTTTTTGAGAATGGACATTTGCCTGCTTTCTGCGTCTAGAGACTTAGACCAAAAGGGGACTTAGATATTTCTTTTGATTATGCCCCTCTAAGTGTGCATATGAAACCTCAAAGGCAACCTTAATGGTTGCAGTGTGCAAATATTTTTATAATTAAATAAGACTTTTGTTCAGTGTTCAGTAATGTGATACATTAATTGATTGCTTTTTTGTACATGATATGAGCCATTTTCTCTGCCAGCACAATATTAAACACAGAGATGCTTCAGAGACCTTAGTAAGATGTCCTTAGCATCTGATTAAATATTAAAAGAAAGGGAATTGCATTTAGCTCATGTCGTTCTCAGACGTTCAAGGTAGCTACATTCAAGTAACTTGCCTTGAACTTCAAAGATTTCAGCACTTTATCCTCTTTCTCCCAGTCTCTCTCCATCTGCCTTTCGCTGTCCCCTGAAAATATCTGTCGTGGTGTTAACGTTTCCCTGTGCAGAATAATTTATATACTCTTAACTTCTTGGCTTATGAATAAGCACAGAGATTCTGTTCCTTTTAATCAAGCGATAAAGAACGTGGGCATGGCTGTTCATCAGTTTAAACATTCATCTTTGCAAAAAAAATAATAATAATAATAAATTATATATATATATCAGCATGACAAATCAGTTAACAGATATTTTCACCAAACACACAGCTGCAAATCCTTCTTGGTGCTCAAAGTTATGTGACCCTTTATGTAAATTTTGATAACCCTTGATCTAGGATTCCTAATTATCTAACGTAAATTTTGGGAATCCTTGATCTAGGATCCTGTCTGTCTGTTTTCACATCTTATACTACTGCAATCTGTCCACTAGAATAAGCTCCAAATATTTACCCAGAAAAATCTGTAACATTTTTATCCACCGATTTCTCCTCTCTTTGACGTAATAAAAATTCTCATAAGGTCTGAGGGAGAAATAAGATAAAAAAGCAGAAAATAAAGAGCTCTAAATACGGGACATTACAATCTAGAAATGGCTGATGGTATGCTGTATTGGTTATTCAGTTCTATTCTGTTTCATAATCTTGTGGGCAGTGTCTCCCCGATGGGTTATTTTTGCGCATAGTAGTTAGGTCCCTTTTTACAAAGCCGTGCAGCCGAGAGCTGCGTGGAAAATGCTCTATGCCCATTCGATTCCTATAGGGCATCGAAGCATTTACCGCACTGGCCTGCATGGCCGGCTTTAGTAAAAAGAGGGGGTGTTAATGAACTTCACTCTTAAGCCAGGGCACGTGGAGTATGATCTCTCATCTTTGTAGCGTCGGGGATGTCTGAGCACCAGAGTTGGGGCTGTCTGCAAAGTCCTGATCGTTGAAAGAGTTCTGGAAGAAACTGGATTTCTTTGCACATATCTTGGGTAGTACAACTTTGTTTCTGCAGACAAAAAATAATTTGCTCTATTTTTCCATTACTCTTTCCAAATGCTCTTTGAATTCTAGTGCATCCTGTGCTCATCAGCACCACAAATTGTTGTAATACCTTTTAACAAGGACCCACACTCTCAGATAGTCAGCATAGCCAGAAAGACTAGAATTCCACAGTCAAGCTTATCTAGGGGGCTAGAAAATATGACCATGTAACGTGCTTGCTCAGACATGAGCATTGGCTACCATCATGCTACATATAAAATCTTGCTGTGGAAAAAAATTCCCATGTCTTTCTTTAAGGAGAGAGGGAAGAATCAGAGTATGAATGGGCCCAGCCACTGACCCTCAAGCCTTCCATTGAAGAATGCTGGTGTAGAAGGACCGAGGTTGAGATAGACGCTGAAGAATGACACGGGATAGTTAGAACTAAGACCATAAGTATTGCCATACTGGGACAGACCCAAGGTCCATCAAGCCCAGTTCCCAACAGAGGCCAATTCAAGTCACAAGTACCTGCCAGAAACCCGAAGAGTAGCAACATTCCAGAGCTGAGATTGTGAGGTCATAAAGGCTCATTCCACCAATGCCTAAGAGCCAACCTCGGCAGTGATGTCACAATGGCTTCATTATCCTTTTTCTGGCTCACATAAGAATCAGAGTATGAATGGGCCCAGCCACTGACCCTCAAGCCTTGCATTGAAGAATGCTGGTGTAGAAGGACTGAGGTTGAGATAGACGCTAAAGAATGACACTGGATGGTTTCCTGTGGTTATCCGCGGGGACAGGAATGGTGACAAATTCTGTTATGTCATTCTCTTGTAGTACTAATATTTCTAGCACAATTATAAACTTGGGATCTCCAGATTGCTAACAATTCATGTACCTATATATTATTTATATACAGCACACCTGGATATCCACTCTATCACACCTTCTGTTACCCTAGTCCCCAGGGTGATGTGACAAAAGTGCACGAGACTTCAGCGTGCCAACATTGCTGCACCGACAGTTTGACACAAGGCCCCAGCGTGCCGCCGAAAATGTTACTTTTAAAGAGCTCTGACGGGGGGGTGGGGAGGAACCCCCCCACTTTACTTCATACTCTTCATGCTGCCGTTGGGGGTGTGTGTGGGGGGTGCAACCCCCCACATTATAGAGAAAACTTAACTTTTCCCTAAAAAATCAGGAAAAAGTTAAGTTTACTCTATAATGGAGGGTTCCAACCCCCCCCAACGGCAGCGCGAAGAATATGAAGTAAACTGGGGGGGGGGTGTTCCCCACTCACACCCCGCATTGGAGCTCTTTAAAAGTAACTTTTTAGGTGGTGCGCTGGGGTCGTGCGCCGAATTGTCTGCGCTGTAATGTCGGTGCGCTGAAGTCTCACGTGCGAATGACTATGAACCGTCCCCAGGCAGATATGACTATATTTGCATTAGGTTTTCATGTAGTTGCCCTCAGGATATATAACGCTCTTCCCTATTGAGTTAAGATCTGAAATTAGCTTAAAAAGCTTCCAAACTGGTCTAAAAATATTCTTATGTAGAGATGACTATTCGAGTTAGTTCGACAGTAATCCTTTTCTGAAAGAGTAACAGGGCCAGGGACCAGAGACAAGCCTGGAAACCCCATCAGTAGGATGATTTTTTAATTTTGTTAAGCCTATCATTAATGAAATTGCTTTTCTTTCTCTCTTGATAAAATAAAATAATTTATTTCCTCTGAATCTTAATGAATGTAGTCAAAATTGTACACTGCTGAGAAAAATTTTGATTGGCAGTTTAGGGGGGAAAAGGGGGGGGGCGGGCGAACTGACTGTTTGGCTGCAGGGAAGGGAGGAGGGGGCACTTCTGCCCCGGTACTTGAGAATATAAACCATTGGTTTATATTCGAGTTAACATTTTTTCCCTAAAATGTGAGGTGGGGGGTGGGGATGTTGGAAATGTTCTCTGTTTGTATTTGGATAGGACCTGACTTCCAAATGTGTGTTTAAGGGAAGATACAAATTCAAATAGAGTTGGCTGGTCCCTGTTCAAGAGGGCTTACTGCTTTGGTGTAGATTTAACCAGGCTGTTCACATATTGTTGCACATCAATAAACCTTATTGTGATTTAGCGTGTGTAAATATAGGGCCAACTATTTAAATGTTACCTAATTTGTAATAATGTGTGCGATTTCTATTAATGCACAATGACCTGCATCTTAATAAATCTAGCCCTAAGTTTTACTCTTTTGGGATTTTGCCAGGTACTTGTGACCTGGATTGGCTTCTGTTGGAAATAGGTACCGGGATTGATAAACCTTTTGGTCTCTCCCAGTACGGCAACTCTTGTATTCTCATGTTTGCACCTGAGGCAGTGCAGTGTGCCCAGTTGGAGAAGCGTGATAATCCTAATTTCTTGTTTTGAGCTTGCTGCTCTAACCACTAGATAAGTGTTTGCATCTATGCAAATCTACCTCATGCATATTTCTTATAGCAATCTGGTTGAGAAATATTGAACCTCAGTTCTTTAAGTGTGACCTTATTCTATTGCTTTTAGAATATTATACTCACATTGCATAAAGTATGGCTTTGACTTATACCTCACTCTTTCATGAATTATGTAGCAGCCTAAGATACAACAAAATAAAATTATCTATTAAACTGCTATTGTGCATTATACAGTTTTACTAGCAGGGGTGATTAGAAAAGAGGAACAAACCAAACTGAAATGCTGTACCTCAAGGAGCACCAAATCTTTTTTTACGTTCCCCAAAATAAGATGATGTTGATCAGGTGCGTAGTGTCACCTCATGTCAGTCTTCAGAATGGTCTTGTGTGCAGAAACCTCTTTGCTTCAGTGATGTGCAATCATTGAAAAGAGCTTAGCATCTCCAATTGGTCAGGATGTCACCCTTATCAAAAAAGATTTGTAGTGGATTTCATAAGGTTTTGTGGTGATAATAGGGAAATATTAAGCCACCAGTAGGGGTGACCTCAGCGCAAGATAACTGGTTTGACTCATTCTCATTTTTCATAGTTGTCTTCCTTTCTCACTGGACCAGAGGTCTTTTGTTGATTCATGGTTCACATTACGTGATGAGTGTGATAGAAGTTTCAGAGCAGATTCCATGCTAAATAAAACATTTCATAATTTTAACAATTCCTGTCATTAACTACCAGTAGGCCACTCTCTTCAGATAATTTAATTTGATGGTCTACACACCACGGTATCATGATCTGCAAACAATTTGGGAAACAATACCGCTGTTAACTAAATAGACACTTTTTTAAAAACAATACATTCCATGCAGGTTTCATCAGATTAAAATAACAGCATTCAGGGAAAACAGACTCGGATAAGTCATTCTGATTTGTATTCATGAAGGGCTGAATTTGTTTTGCAAATAACCTCACGAGAAAGCACCGCTATTCGCCTTTTCAAGAAAACTTTTGGCACACTTATTTAAAAATCAAATTGTTTGTATGAACAGCCAAAATCTGTTGGAACGTATGTATTATTTTTTTTAACATAAAATATTAAGACATACCAAGCCCTATGCAAAGTTTATCCATATGAAAAAGACGAAAAACCCACTGATAAAGAAATAAAAATGTAAGGATTTTGTTTTCTCTATAGGGGATAAGGAGCCTCAGAGTATGGAGCTTATGTGCCCAATTCGGGTTATAGCGTGAACAGATTCACCGGCTCCTGCTCACTTCACAGGCTGAAACCCCTTTATTTCCTATAATTTTTTCTTTTCTTTTCTTTTTATTAAATTATTAATTCCTTAAAATTTGTCTTTTCTGTATAAAAACCTATTATATGGTCATATTCTATCATTTATATCTATCCACGAGCTGATTCTTCTAATGGTATATTGGTTTTACATTCTAGAATCGGCATGTAAAACTAGCATAGCCAGTGTGAGATACCATTCCTGGAAGTTCCCTGACGCAGCGGGAGCAGAAAAGGCCCCGCAAAACGCAGGCTGCGTCGGAACAAGTTAAAAAAAGGAGCAACGGCTGGAATAAGTAATATAAGCAATGGCTTTAGTTTAAGAAGCATGGGATTCACTTCATGAAATCAATATGCCAAAGAATGAGAGTTTTCTCAAGATAAGTACTGATTCAGGAAAGAGACTTGGGAGTACTGGATGTCAAATCAATGAAGCTGTCTGCGTAATGTGCGGCGAAAAGGGCGAACAGAATGCTAGGAATGATTAAGAAGGGGATCACAAACAGATTGGAGAAGGTTATCATGCCGCTGAACCGGGCCATGGTGCGCCCTCACCTGGAATACTGCATCCAGCACTGGTTGCCGTACATGAAGAAAGACACAGTACTACTCGAAAGGGTCCAAAGAAGAGTAACTAAAATGGTTAAGGGGCTGGAGGAGTTGTCGTAGAGTGAGAGATTAGCTGGGCCTCTTCTCCCTTGAAAAGAGGAGACTGAGAGAGGACATGATTGAAACATTCAAGGTACTGAAGGGAATAGACTTAGTAGATAAGGACAGGTTGTTCACCCTCTCCAAGGTAGAGAGAACGAGAGAGCACTCTCTAAAGTTGAAAGGGAATAGATTCCGTGCGAACATAAGGAAGTTCTTCTTCACCCAGAGAGTGGTAGAAAACTGGAACGCTCTTCCGGAGTCTGTTATAGGGGAAAACACCCTCCAGGGATTCAAGCCAAAGTTAGACAAGTTCCTGCTGAACTGGACCGTATGCAGGTAGGGCTGGTCTCGGTTAGGGCACTGGTCTTTGACCTGGGAGCCACCGCAGGAGCGGACTGCTGGGCACGATGGACCACTGGGTCTGACCCAGCAGCGGTAATTCTTATGTTCATTTATTTAGAAAGAATGGAGTGTATGTTATAAGTTTTGAAAATTCATTTGCTGTTTCTGGACTGAAATAACTTGTAAGACAGATCATTACAATATACCACTAGAAGAATCAGTTCGTGGGTAGATGTAAATGATAGAATATGACCATATAATAGGTTTTTATAAAGAAAAGACAAATTTTAAGGAATTAATAATTAAATAAAAAGTAAAAGAAAAAAAATTATAGGAAATAAAGGGGTTTCAGCCTGGGAAGTGAGCAGAAGCCAGTGAATCTGTTCATGATGTAACCCGAATTGGATACATAAGCTCCATATTCTGAGGCTGTTTATCCCCTATATAGAAAACATAAAATCCTTACATTTTTATTTCTTTACCAGTGGGTTTTTTGGTGTAGTACATGATACTTTGAACCATATGGTTATCTATTTTTTGTGGTTATAAAAAAGCAGAGACACAATCGCTGGGTTGATAAGTTTATATAAACTGGGTGTTAATATTTTGGCTATACATCATTCTGTTACTAAAATGTGATAGGTGTGCACATGGGTGGAGTCTGGACAAGGGTGGGGCACACAATTAATTTACGTAAATGTGACCGAGTGAGGGGTTTCCCCTTCGCAGAGATGTTACTATAGCACTGGGCTTCAGAGGGCATGGAGCCATTAGGGGAAACAAACAAAACTAAGTGTCCCATATTGCCCTGCGCTCAGTGTTAAGTAGAGAAGAGTATTTTTGCCCAGGCTGGATTCACTTAGGGAGAGGTTCCAGAGGAAAGGAGATGTCTTGCGGCAGGGATTGAGAGTTAAGACACAGCATTTGGCTGAGGTAAGCCAAACCTTATTTGTATTGTGTGAGGCAAACGGCCCTGAATAATATGCAATTGTGTATTAGTTCTCTGACTGCTGGTCTCTCCTGGAAAGCCAAGAAAGCCTGCCACACTAGGTTGTCTGTGACAGTAAATTATAGATGGCTATTGTTGCCCTGTGGCATTATCATATGATACTGTGCTGTTTGTTATGGCAATGAGAGCAAAAAGTCAGATATCTACAAATAATAACAAATTATTACTTATAATGACTGGGGTTGCCATTCAACAAATTACATATAATTGGAAAAATTGGAATAGATTAAATTATAATTTTTGGTGGAACTCCTTATGTCATATTTATAAAATGGAGAGACTTATTGCAATACAACAGGGTTGTTTCAGGAACTTTCAAGATATTTGGGAGCCATTAACAAAGTATTGTAACGATTAGAAAAATCTTGTTTCCCTTAAATTTACAAGTTCAATTATGGGGTGGGAGGGAGGGTATATTTATTGTTACATGTTGTATAAGTATTGATTATATGATAGATAAGGGTGGGGAGGAGGGGAGATAAGAGAATATTATATGTATCATTGTTGATTATTAAGTGATATATTTATGGTTATTTGTATGGATATGTTATCACACTTATTATAAGTTTAAAAATGAATAAAGATTTTTTAAAAAAAAATGAAAAAAGTAGGGAAATATTTTAAGTAAGGTAACGTATGAGAATGTGGAGATCAAAGAATTACTAATTCCATACCAGATGGTCTCCAAATAAATATATGATGAACTAAAAATTAAATTTCATCTCGAATTCTCATACACTCAGAATTGTGTAATTCAGCCTAGGACCGAAGTCCCAACAGCCGAACCCACCACCCAGTCCCTGTGTATGGAAGTTTTTGTAAATTCTTTGCATTGTTTGAAAATATCTCAGTCTATAAATAAATAAACAGTTGCAAAAAGTTGAAAAATGCTTGTAACTTAGCTTATAGGATCTCACAGGTCCCAACGTGTTGCAAATGTGCATAATTACAGTAGTCTATTCCCAGTGCTGCGCAGACTTCTACTGTCTATGTGTCCTAGAAACGGCAAAGAAAGAGCAGGATCAAGTATTTTAGACCACATTAAGTTTTGGTTTAATTATGAATTAATGAGTGTGACTGTTTGGGCAGACCAGAGTGGACCGTTCAGATCTTTATCTGCTATCGTGTACTATGTAACATAAGTGTGAGGCTTTATATAAGTTCTGTTGCAGGTATGATAATATTCTATAAAGGATGTTAGGTGTCCACTTTCCTGTGTAAAATACTCTCTACAAAAGCATGCTTTTAGATACCTCGTTATAGATTTGCCCTCAATGTGTGTTCTTTTTTTTTTTTTTTCTTCAATTTTCTTTATTAATTTTATGTATATAAACACAAACAATTATATTCATAGTTAATCAAACTAATACAATGAGTTAACCTAAATACAATACATGCTGTAAGACACTACCATTAAGAAATTATATTACTAGGGTACTTAAATGTTTTCACAATACAGTAAAACCTTGGTTTGCGAGCATAATTTGTTCCAGAAGCAAATTTCCCCATAAGAAATAAGTGGTTGCAATTGAAGCAGGCCATTCAGGTAGGGTTCCCTGAATGGAAAAATCTTAGCGATAAGTATAGTTTGCCTTTCTTGTGTTTTCAGGTGGACTTTCTGGGACACCAGGCCGCTCAGTGGTACAAATTGATATCTGGATTTATGAATAAAAAACATTTGGAGCATTGAGATTACTACGTCTCAATGGCCACAAATTTGGGCTTGGAGGATGAGATGTACAACGTCTGCATCTATGAGACAAACCTGTTTTTCTCTGTTACATAGAGCATTTTGGACCCCGGTTCGTTTACAGAAGTTAGATAGCTCTAAATCGAATAGATGCTGGCACTGCCATCTCGAAGCTGAGACATTAGATTATTTGTTATTCTATTGTCCATTCATTCTTGCTTTTTGGAAATCAATATGGGGTCAAATTAATAATTTGTTAGAAAATCCAGTGGCATTATCCTATGACACCATATTCTTTGGCATGTCAATGAGGGCTAAAAGCCAAATATCCTCTAATAATAACAGGCTTCTACTCATTATGACAGGGGTTGCCATACAACAGATTACGAATAACCGGAAAAATTGGAAGAGGCTGAATTACAGCTTTTGGTGGAACTCTTTATGCCACATATTCAAAATGGAAAGGATAATTGCTATAAAGCAGGGAAAGTTTTAAAAATTTCAGGTTATTTGGGAGTCATTAACAAGATACTGTAAAGATAGAAATTATTGCATAGAATAAATATTAATTCTCTTTTGTTCATACATGTCCAGGGTGGGGTGGGGGGTAGAAATATTTTATGATTTCTTTTGTTTATGATTAACTGTTGGATATAAGGGAGTGGGGATATTTGATGAAAGCTATAATTTGATGATATAATAAGTAATGTTAAAGTTTAAAATGATTGTATTTGTGTTATACTTATTGTGAGTTTTAAAAATATGAATAAAGATTTATTAAAAAAAAAAAAAGAAATAATGAAAACCCAGATGATTCGTTCCACAACCCAAAAACTTTAATACAAAATACTATTGCAAGACCACGATCATTTAGAACAGTCACAACATTCCTGAAGCATCAGAGAGAGAAGAACTATCGGCTCAGTGATGATGTGATGCGTGTATACTGTACGTACTCGTATTGCAAGACTTTGTTCGTTTAGAACAGTCACTACACTCCCGCAGCGTCAGAGAGAGAAGAACCATCGGCTCAGTTGTGATGATGTGACGCGTGTATACTGTATGTACTCGTATTGCAAGACCTTGCTTGTATATCAAGTTAAAATTTAATCAAATGTTTTGCTTGTCTTGCAAAACACTTGCAAACCAAGTTTCTATTTTACAAGTAAATGAAATCGTTATTCAGAAATGGGCACGAAGCACACACGCTTCTGTTAAATTTTGTGACATAGGTGTGGGTTGGGTAAGGGGGTGGGGGGTGAGGCGAGACAGATGGTTTTCTTGCATATCTTTGTGCTGCTGTTTGTTTCTTTCACCCAGAGCAAAAAAAAACCCCAACACCTCATTTATTTCTGATGTTTTACTTTTTCTTTGTTTTTTGCCTCAGCCTTTAAAGGTAAAAGGGATGTGACGTGATACACTGCTTTTTCTATGTGGTTATGTGGAGTCGGAGTTGGAAGCAATTTTTGGGTTGTGGAGTCAGTGAAAATGTACCAACTCTGACTCCTAATAGGGCTAAATTATATGTCATGCAAATATTATAATGCTTAACTTTCTTATTTCACAGCTTATAATTTGATTGATTAACCCATTTATTTCAGGATACGTTTTACTTTTAGAATATATTTGATGTCAAGTTCTTTGATTACACAAAATGTAACACATTTTATTATATTTATAGGAGTGAAAGTGGCACCTGGAGAATCACAAAGGAACAAAGTTTGTCCCCATCGCCACTCTGTCCCCGCGAGCGCTGTCCCTGCCCCCCCCCCCCCCAAACTTCTATATAGATAAATTTTCAAAAAAGGAGTCCGAGTCAGAAGGTTTTGTGTACCAACTCCACAGCCCTGGTTACAATCAAAGCGGTTTACATATTTTTTTGTTTTTTTAGACAGGTACATATGGAGTCTCTGAAACCTTTCTGAAGTTTTGGATGGTGCTGGATTGTTGCATTCCTGTTATTTTTTTGCAGGTTTCTCACATCATCAGTAAAGCCCCACAAGATTCAGTGTTAACTCTGTAGAGCAGGGCTGTGGAGTCGGTAGATAAATCCTTCGACTCAGACTCCTCAGTTTCTGGTACCCACGGCTCCAACTCCAGGTACCCAAAATTGACTCCGACTCCACAGCCCTGCTGTAGAGTTTAACGGAATCAGGATACCCCAGATTTCTGCTGCCTCCAATGAAAATTTTCAAAGGGCTATTAGGAATGTGAAAAGGCCAAAAAAGGTTCATTTTCAATTCATTGGTGCTTTTATTTCTAATGTCAGTATTGGGGGTGATGGGTGGTAGTTGGTTTGTTTTGCACATTCACTTAATGGGCATTTTTAAACGCACACTATAGCTTTTTAACTCGCACTGGTTAGTACAGACTAGAATTTTTAAGGGAGACTAATGAAATGAGTGAGCAGAAATGAACGCACATCCTTAATGACGGAGTTGTTATTTTGGGGAAAATATCAAAAAAGGCTTTCACTGATTAATTTCTTCCCCAGTTGAGAGAGATGCTTCCTGTTTTTGCAAATTTCTTTTACTTAACTCTTCCCTTCTTCGGTACAAATCTATAGATGATGGAGGGTCCTGAGCGGATCCTCATCCTAATTCTATACATGAATCACATGAATAGACATGCAAAATGGACAAAACATGAGCCACCAACGGGCCATTTTACTGAAAGGCCAAATGCACAGTTGTCATGCTCAAAAGGACTTATCACAAAATGCTTAGTGTTTTGCAGTAATTTGTCCGTTTGTATGCGGTAAACACATTTGTGGGAGGGTTTTTTTTTGTATTTATATCTGGAGGGAAAGTGCTATGGGTTGAAAATGGGCGTGGGAAACATTAACCAGCTAGAGCAGGGGTAGGGAACTCCGGTCCTCGAGGACCGTATTCCAGTCGGGTTTTCAGGATTTCCCCAATGAATATGCATGAGATCTATTTGCATGCACTGCTTTCAATGCATATTCATTGGGGAAATCCTGAAAACCCGACTGGAATACGGCTCTCGAGGACCGGAGTTCCCTACCCCCGAGCTAGAGTGTTCACATTGTTGTTCACTAACTGGCTAACACAGAGTTAACATGAGATCAATTTTCCCCTCTTTTACAAAGGTGCGCTAAGTATTTTAGTGCACACTAAACGCTAACGCATGCATGTTATCCTATGGACGCGTCAGTACACGCTAAATCCACGCTATAACACTTTAGCGCCCCTTTGTAAAAGAAGGCCTTAGGGTGGATGGAATTCATTAAGGGGCACCAACTAATTTAGTATGTGGTAAATGCTAAGATGCTCATTATATTCCTATATGTGCCTTAGCATTTAGCGGCCTAAATTGGTTAGCGTCCTTTGATGAATTCTCTCCTTAGTGCATCCTAAATCGGAGGTAATAAGTACTTCTGCATTATTATTTTTTTTTCCCCAGATTCTGTATGCCAATGGAAAATTTAGCATGGGAGCTGCATAAAAAAAAAAAAAGAGCCCTATTTTAAAGAGATGCTATAAATGGTTTAAGCGCATGGGAAGCCCATTTCTTAGCACATCTTAGGCCCTCTTTTACTAAGGTGCGCTAACCGATTAGCGCACGCTAAACGCTAACGCGTGCAGGTTAGTCTATGGACGCATTAGCCAATCGGTTAGCACGCCTTAGTAAAAGAGGGGGTTAGTAAAAGGTCCCTAGAAGTGTGAGCAAAATTTAGGAACCTATGCGGCAAAGTACAAAGAATCTTAACAGCAAAAGGTAAGCGGGACTTGATGGCAACTCCAAAGAATACAATTTACTAACTCACAAGATGGAAATGTTATTCATAAGCACGACAATCCTACTCAAAGGTGGCTACTATATATTAGGGAGATCTGAAACTGCAACAGTTCTTGTCAATGAACGATCTGTCCTTATATCAGAACATGCAAAAATTAATTTTTTGGGATCCTCAGACGGCTGCTACCGGCGATAAGCCAAAAAAGTGCTTGATAGCCCATTTCAACAGCTCAGTTCTTCATAGGTCCCTTCATTTTATGCAAATTTTATATTTAATAGTGTTCATATATTTTTTAAATTGATACACAACTTATAAATAGTGAAGGACACTTATCTGTAGTGTCAAGGCTTTGCAAGGATTTCCCCTTCCGACATGACCATGTTTCATTTCCTTTCTTCAGGGTCGGGGGTTCCTTACATGTGATAAATCCAGCTTCAGTTGCCTTTCTTTGCTACTGTCTTCATTTGATTGTTTGATCTGAGCGTCATAAGCATGAGGCTTTCTAGGTCCTGCAGAAGACATGAAAGTCCCATACTCCTTCAATTCACGAGTATCACACCACTCCAAGCTATCCTTCCCATCACCTCAATAAGTTCAGTGAAAGAAGATGTTTGAGGCTACCTTTGAATACCAAGGACCTAGGACCTCTTATCTGGAAAAAAAAACAAAAAACTGCCAGATAAGACAACCCAAGCAAGAGCAAAGTGGAAATGTCCAATCAGAATGGTGCACAAAAAAGTGTCTTTCAACTCATCTGATAAATCCAATGGTCTTTATTCATCCAAAACAATTCATACATCCAAGGCAACTCAATGACTCGACATGATCATGTTTCGGCCATCCGGCCTGCATCAGGAGTCTACAAATTATATATATAAACAATAATAAGTAAATAGACATAATTATACATAAAAACATAAACAGCAAATATTAAAAATATAAAAATATGTTAAACAGCAAAGAATAAAACCAAATAACATATGTCTGCACTAAAATATAAATATAAACAACCATAAAAAAGCTTTATATCAAAACGAAAATTAAAATTAACCAAAAATCAAAAAAGCTCTACATAAATAATGCATTAAAAAATGGCTAATCATAAATACACGTATGGCAAGAAAAAATACAGTAAAACTAATAACCATAAATTATTCAATGATAATCAACCAATACAAAAATGTATAATGAAAACATTATAAATGACCTATGAGTCCAATAGAATAAAAAGTACAGGTCATAAAGAAACTATTAAAAATGTTAAAAATATGAGCCAAAATATAAAACTCAATGAATACACAATTATATGAAATTGAATAGAGCTAGTTTCAATGTAATGAAATAAATGACAAACGGTTTATAGCACAAGTGGTCATTATGGATGGAAAAAATGGTATGTATATGAAAGAAATATAAACAGATATAAATATATATAAACAGATAAACAAAACTTAAAACAATAGTATAAAAAACCTATGTTTGGTTAATTTTAATTTTCGTTTTGATATAAAGCTTTTTTATGGTTGTTTATAATTTAGTGCAGACATAAAAGGTCTTTGTTTTAAACAATGCTGAATTCCGAGCGGTTTGGGCTCCGGTTTGGGACAATTTGTCTCCGGGTGCCCGAAGTGCCCTTCTGAATTTCTGACACTGGAGTGCTTGGGGGGTGTGGGGTGGGGTTGGGGGGGAGGTTTGGGGGGTGGGTTCTTCTTGGCTTTTGCTGAGTATCTTTTGTCTCCGCGCAGAAACCACGCGGTAGACCCTCTAGTCTGGTGTTTCACTTTGTTCCTGGTTCTTTGTATTCGGATTGTGGTTTACTTCTTTGTATACTTCTTTTCTTAATAAAAAGAAAATTTGAAATTAAAAAAAAAACAAAACAAAACAAAACAATGCTGTACTTTTGATATGTTATTGGTTTTATTCTTTGCTGTTTTTTAACATATTTTTATATTTTTAATATTTGCTGTTTATGTTTTTATGTATAATTATGTCTATTTACTTATTATTGTTTATATATATAATTTGTAGACTCCTGTTGCAGGCCGGATGGCCGAAACATGATCATGTCGAGTCATTGAGTTGCTTTGGATGTATGAATTGTTTTGGATGAATAAAGACCATTGGATTTATCAGATGAGTTGAAAGACACTTTAATGTGCACCATTCTGATTGGACATTTCCACTTTGCTCTTGCTTGCTCAATTTCTGTGGAATTGTTTCCCCTGTTTTATTGTGTAGATAAGACAACCCACCATGCATCTTGACTTCTGGGAAAAATTTAAAACATATCTATACTCCTACCCTCACCTCTTTCCCTCGAACAACCACTTATGTATCTTCAGCTTATGTACTTTCGTAACTTCAAGAACTATAACTCTTTTTGTAAACCGCATAGATTCCTTGTAGAGAACTGTGGTATATAAGAAACTGTATGGCATTGTGGCTGTCAGGAACCCAGTGTGGAGAACTATAAGCCATTATAGCAGCCTAAATTTGATGGCTAACTTTGGTGAGCTATGGCTCCCTTTCTCAGGTGAATACAAGATGAGAAAAAGTGCCATTGCCCAAAACTATTGTGAATTAAAAAGCATTATAATGATAGTGGGAAAGGAGAAAAGCGAGCTGATGCATTAGATTGATCAAAGCAAATTTATTGTATTAAGAAACCCAGATTTCTGAATTCCAAGTCTTATGTTCCTGGACTATTTTTGAATTTCCCTTGAAGTACCCTGATCGTAAAGTGACTTGATCCCAAAATGTGCTCCTTTATGTAGGTGTTACCTCGGTCTTCTCTTTGGTGTGGTATTTCTTGTGTCTATATGAATGCTAAGCTTTGCTCCTTCTATTGTGACCTGAGGAAGGGCATGCCCACTTCCAAAGGCTAATGAAGAAATGTTACTCCAGTGAAAAGGTCATATCACAAATCATATTACCTTATATATAAGAACATAAGAGTTGCCCTACTAGATTCAAGTGGATTACCACAACAACCATACAACTCTTTCCAGGAGAATAGATAAATAAAATATATTAGGACAAAAAGGAAAGATTATGAATATCATTAAAGCTGATGTGACTGAGGCGAGAAACAGGGCAATTTAGATGATTGTATTTTGAAAAATCTCGTGCGATTCTAAAAATGTCTTTTCTTTATACATCTCTTATAAAATGCGGTGGCTTTAAAATTAAATCTGGGCGATGTGTTAGAATCTGCTGAATACAGGTTTACCAGACAGGGTGTTTTATATGCGGATGTGACCTAAGTCAGCCAGAAATGTCCAGGCACAACAGACGGCCTAAGCCTGAGATTGTAGCATCATCTGGTCCTCTAGTCTGGTAACGAAAGTTAACAGTTGGGGATGTAAATTTTTTTTTCCTGGTCTTTTTAGCACCACTTTAGTGTATAAGACGCCTGAAGAGCATGTTGATAAAGTCATGAAGCCACACAGCTAGTGCTTGCTTGAAAAAATATCTCGCTGTTCTCTCTTTGCTGAGTATTGGCAGCTCAAGGCTGTTGCTCTGTTTCACAGACTCCTGAAAGCAAAAAAACAAAACCAGTAAAAAAAATACTACATTTTGTTTTCCTACATGTCGGATGAACACAAAAGCCAGGGAGAAAAGGCAACCAAAATGTGAAACAATGGAATTCCAGAAATAAGAGGTTTTCTTTATTATTATTTTTTTTTCTGTCTGATTCATAGGCCAGTTTTTTCCATGACTTATATGTGCTTTTGAAATTCTAGTTCACTTGTTGCAACATGTGTAGCCTGAGTGGGAGAAGCCTTTACCAGGTTGGTGGTTCAAGACTGGATGTTTATGTGACATTTTGCTGTAGCTGCTTATCTGCAATATCACCCAAATTTACATGGGTTGTCTGCTTCCCGTAGAAAACAATTCTCTCTCACATTTTCACTCACTCTCTCTCCCTCTCTCTTTTTCTCTCTCACACTTTCACTCACTCACTCTCTTTTTCTCTCACACTTTCACTCACTCTCACTCTCTTTTTCTCTCACTTTCACTTACTCTCTCTTTTTCTCTCTCACTTTTTCTCACTCTGTCTCTTTTTCTCTCACACTTTCACTTACTCTCTCATTCTCACCCACTCTCTTTTTCTCTCTCACTTTCTCACTCATTCTTCCTTAGCAACAGCAGCAGATGAATCCAGAGACCAATGGGATAGCCCACATCTACCAGCAGGCGGAGATAGAGAAACTGATTAACAGGTGGTCCTATTGGTTGGCACTCCTCCTGTTTATCCAGTATTCTCTATCTCCCAGCAGGAAAAGGTTGCTATTCAACTAGCTCCTGAATTCTGGCTGTGACTGGAACTTTATTTTCTCCTGTTGAGGTTTCTCTTCAGTGAGACTGCCATTCTGTTTCTCCTGTTGAGGTTTCTCTTCAGTGAGCTGGCAATGCTATTTCTCCTGTTGAGATTTTCTCTTCAGTGATACATGGGTGTCCAGCTGAACGGTGCCAGCTTTAGGGGTTACACCTGGGCCCCCCCAGGTCCCTGCCTCACCCTCCCTCCAGTGATAGAGGATCTGACTGGGTCTCAGTTTTTTTCTTCTTTCCCTTCTCTGTAAAAAAAAAAACAAAAACAGAGACCACAGTTCCTCTATTCTGCTCGGTTACTGCTGATCAACCAGCTTTAACTGGCTTCAACCGGCCCTAACAACAAGCTTGTGAGTATGTCTGTTTGAACTTCAGGTTCTGTTTGGGAGTCTTAGTAATGTGGGTTCGGTCAACGTACATTTAAGGCATGGATAATGCTTGCTTGCTGGCAGGGAAGCAGTTGGCGAAAGAACTTCATGACCATTCCGCCGGAGCGATGGCTACTTCTTGGGCTCAGCCCAGAGGTTTTTTCCTTGGAGGAGATTTGTCTCACGGCTAATTGGTCTTCCAAGAGTGCTTTCTCTCTGCATTTCTGCTTGGATGTGGGGGCGCATGCGGTAGGGGCGTTTTGTGCTTCGGTTGTTGCGGAGGCGGCGTTTGCTTCCCACCCAGATTGAGGATTGCTTTACTACATCCCATTGGTCTCTGGATTCATCTGCTGCTGTTGCTAGGGAAGGAAAAATTATGTTCTTACCTGTTAATTTTATTTCCCTTAGACGCAGCAGATGAATCCAGAGCCCCACCCTTTCTGGATATTGTCTCTCGGTTTTTTCTTTTGCAACTTTCGCAGTTTGTTATTATGGCAGGTTGTTTTCTGTATTATTGCATTTTGAGATTTGTTATGGGAAAGACGTTTTTTACATGCTATGCCTATTGATGTTTACGGATGCTTGGGCAAGGAGCTATACTGGATAAACAGGAGGAGTGCCAGCCAATAGGACCACCTGTTAATCAGTTTCTCTATCTCCGCCTGCTGGTAGATGTGGGCTATCCCATTGGTCTCTGGATTCATCTGCTGCGTCTAAGGGAAAGAAAATTAACAGGTAAGAACATAATTTTTCCTTTTTCTCTCTCACACTTTCACTTACTCTCTTTCTCACACACTCTCTTTTTCTCTCTCACACTCTCTCTCTTTTAGATCCAAATTTAAACTCTTTTGACATGTACGAATGCTGTAACCTATTGTTTTTCTGACTCTCTGAAAATTATAAGTTTACCCAAATAGGAATGGAGTAAGCACCAAAGTTTCAACCTTCATGTTTGCCAAAATACACCTGCTCAGTTACTGTTTTTCTTGGGTCGTATTTTCTAGTGCAGAACAACAGTGCTTGAGAGGAAAAACAAAATTGGTGCTTGGAAAAATGTTGATCATTTCACTTTGGCAGTTAAATGAAATTTAGATTCCCTTTTTTTAAAATTTCTGTGTTTCTGAGGAGATGTTGTCATAAAATGTTATCTCCCGTAGCTACTCCTGCTGTTACAACTTGGAGTAAACTGAGAAGCCTACGAGAGCTCCAACTGATAAATAAAGAGCTTAAAAGTACATTGTTAACCTTAGTCAAGTGGACTCAGGGCTCTGCTCGTTTCAAACATTTGCCTGTGCTTAGTGCACTATTCATGTGATCGAGAAATCATCTTTCGAGACTCTTGACAGAGGTAGTAATTCCGAAACACTGTCAGCTTCGAGTCTTCATAGTGCTACTACCAATAAAGTCTACTTTGAACTGTATACCTGTGGCTGAATTATTGACATCTTATCCTCACGACTCCTCCGTTGTGCCATGCTTCGGTCGTCATTGAGGCCTTTTGGGGCTTTCTCTTCAGTGTCTACCTCGGTAAGAAGGCATGGAAGCGCATTTTCTCTTACTAAAGGAAAATAATTCGGTTATGGCTGGCTAAACTTTGTGAAATCTCTGGCTGATTTAGTTCCAAACAGCAGCTACTTTAATAATTATGCTATTGTGCTCGTCACATTTGATCACTTTTAGCAGTGTTTAGTAAGTCTTTCATGCAACGTTCTGAGAAGCTAATCAGCTGCCTTAGAAGGTCCCCATCTGGAGCATGGAGCTCTCTTGCTAAGAGATGTTTTGCCATTTTGAGAGAGTTCTCGCATTTCATCATCTGTTGTGCAGTGATGAAGTGCATATGAAAAGTCAGTGACTCTGTATCCATCTGTTGTTATTATTTTCCACTGATAATTGGCTTGAACAATGAAATGTCTGTGTCTGTAGCCTTTGAAACCGTACACCCTGTTTATTTTCCGGAGGTCTCATTCCACTCTCTCCTTCTCCCTCCCCCACCAACACCAACACTGCCTTGCATCCTTTGCTCTGCAACTTTTAGCTTTGGGTGAGGTTTGCTCAGAGGATGACATCTGATTCGGTGTCACTCAGCAGCTCAACATTTGTCTGTGAAGTCCTGTGGTTGCTTTGGTAGCCCTTTAACAGGAGAACTGGCAGAGCTCGGCTTTTGTGAAATATCTGTTTGTAACTGGGTACTCCTTACACTGAGGCAATAGAGGGCTGTGGCCACTCCATTGCTATGACCCTCCCAAATGTTTTAAGGAAGTCCATGCCAGTATGGTATAAGTAGGGCATATTAAAGGAAAAATTAAGGGTTCTAAGTTTTAAGCAGTTGAAGGGTAAGACAGAAGATTAAATAAATTATCAGCAAAGGTTGGAACAAAGATAGATTTTTCTTTTTTTTTTTAAATGAACAGAAAAGGTTACCAAAGTTTTCTATTAGATATTAAAGTAGAGTGGAGGAGTAGCTTAGCGGTTAGAGCAATAACCAGGGAAGCACAGTGCAAATCCTGTTTCTCCTTGTCATCTTGGACAAGCCACTCTTAAGCAGTGGCATAATGAGGGTGAAAGGCGGCCGGGGCTGTGGCGTCCCCTCCCCTGCCCTCTTATCCACCCCCCACTCCTTCCTTGCTCGCCCACCCACCCCCCGCCGCCAGCATGCACCCCTTCCGTACCTCTTTTAACTTCCCCGTTGCGAGCAGCATCACCCAACTCGCTGTCCACGGCAGCTCTCCCTCCGACGTCACTTCCTAGGTGTAGGACCCGGAAGTGATGTCAGAGGGAGAGCCCCACTGGCATGAGCAAGAAGGTTGGAGGCGCACTCACAGCGAGGGGAAGAGTGGGGGGTAGGGGGAGAGGGATGCTGGCACCTTCACTAAGATGGCACCTGGGGCAGACTCCCCCAGCCACCCCTCCCTAGAGTGTAGAGGGAGTGCGTGGCGCAGTGGTTAGAGCCACAGCCTCAGCACCCTGGGGTTGTGGGTTCAAATCCCACATTGCTCCTTGTGACCCTGGGCACTTAATCCAAATAATACAAAAATGAAAAAGATTAACCAAAAACAATCAGATACACAAAAGGTTAATCAACCAGGAGATTGAATTAATTAAATGAAGGAAAGAATCTTAGAATTGCCACTCCAAGGATCATAATATTATTATCCATAAAAGGAATTGTTGCATGGGTATCTTTCTTCAATCCAAAACCTTCATATATTGAAAGTAACTGTGTGTAACACTTTTCTTCAAAATTTAGTAATTACTACTCAAAAAATCTTTTTAAATTACTTATTTTCAATTATCTTGTGTTTATATTTTTAATTTTTAAAAATTTTTTTAAATAAATTATCTTATTTACTGACATTTGTTTTTTAAAGAGAAACAACTTGAACCGGAAAAAATCTTCAAGGGGGATCAAGAGGGAAAACTATCATACTTGGAGGTAAGCCTCGAAGACGTGCTCAAGCAAATAGATAGATTAAAAACTGACAAATCTCCAGGCCCAGACGGAATCCACCCAAGAATACTGAAAGAGCTCAGAGACGAAACAACAGAGTTACTGCAACAGATCTGTAATCTATCCTTGAGAATAGGGGTAATCCCGGAGGACTGGAAGATAGCAAATGTTACGCCTATCTTCAAAAAAGGATGGAGAGGCGACCCGGGTAACTACAGACCGGTGAGCTTAACCTCAGTTCCAGGGAAGATGGCCGAATCATTGATCAAGGAAAGTATCAATGAGCACATAGAAAAAAATAATCTGTTGAGAACAAGCCAGCATGGTTTCTGTAAAGGAAGATCATGCCAGACGAACCTACTGCATTTCTTTGAGGGGATAAGCAAACAACTGGACAAAGATGACCCTATAGACATCGTATATCTGGATTTCCAAAAAGCTTTTGACAAGGTACCCCACGAGCGCCTACTAAAGAAGCTGTGGAGCCACGGGGTGGAAGGGGACGTGCACAGATGGATCAAAAATTGGCTGGCGGACAGGAAGCAGAGGGTAGGAGTAAAGGGACACTACTCTGACTTTAAAAAAGTCACAAGTGGTGTCACAGTGCTGGGACCGTTGCTGTTCAATATATTCATTAATGACCTGGAAACAGGGACGAAGTGTGAAGTTATAAAATTTGCGGACGACACAAAACTCTCCAGTAGGGTCAGAACTGTTGAGGAATGCAAAGATCTACAAAGTGACCTGAACAAGCTGGGTGAGTGGGCAAAAAGATGACAGATGAGCTACAATGTAGAAAAATGTAAAGTCTTGCACATAGGGAAAGGGAACCCAATGTACAGCTATACGATGGGAGGGAGGGTATTGGGGGAAGGCAAACTTGAAAAAGACTTGGGGGTATTGGTGGATACAACGGCTTGGGCCAGCTAAGTTCCTTCTGAACCAGAACGTACGCAGGTAAGGCTAGTCTCAGTTAGGGCACTGGTCTTTGACCTAAGGGCCGCCGCGGGAGCGGACTGCTGGGCACGATGGACCACTGGTCTGACCCAGCAGCGGCAATTCTTATGTTATGAGAGAGGAATGGGTTGAGCTATAAATTACATGTCAGAAGTGTTGCGGTGGCTCAGTGCCAAATACAGCTCATCGTCAAGCAAAGGAGTTGAGTTTGACGCCTGGCTCAGTTTTCTGTTGCTCAGGCGAGCCAGGACTGGAGGTACTGCGGTGGAGGAGTCTCGGTTCATAGCCCTTGGGTGAAAGGAGTCTCACTCATTCTACAACAGTGACACCTAGTGATTTGGGCATGTTTGCAGGGTTCTAGAGGGAGCTCTGTTGTGTGTCATTGCAATCAATGGATTGGGCGACTTGGAAGAGTACATAAAATAAGTGGCGAGAGTATCTCAGTAGCGTGAATGTGGGCTCACAATACCAGATTCCAGCCCCGTCTCCAACAATGGTGTTCCACTGAACATGGCACCCTACAGTGTAGCGATGTGCAAGGGAGCACAAGTTTCATGTTCAATTGCATTTAATTGCTGACCTCTGTGGGCAGATTCCAGTCACTGGCACTAAATAATCTGGCTTTTGTCTGGCCAATGTTCAGACCAGTACCTGGATAAAGGCAGGACAGGACTTGCCCAGTTACTGGACTGAAAATCCAGATAAATCGTGACTCTGCCTTTGATAGTGTTGCAACAGTCTCCCTGGATTTTCAGTGGGGTTTCTAGTTATGTGTCCCTGAAAATCTGGGAATCACCCAATCAGCATGATTTAATATTTATTCATTTTATTTATTCATTTTTCTATACTATTCTCCCCCAGGGGATCTCGGAATGCTTTACATGAATTTATGCATATGGAAAGGGAGAGCAAAGAATAAAAAACACAGAGGACTTTAATAGGTGGCTCAAAGCCTAGTGTCATCAAGAAGGCTTTAGGTACATAGGAGGATGGGGAAATACATGGAAGGACAAGAAGCTATATTGCACTGATGGGCTACATATTACTTCAGCAGGAAAAAGAAACCTTGCGGAGAATGTAGACAGTCACGTTTCTAGGCATTTAAACTAGAAGGGGGGGGGGGTGTATGTATGAAGGACAATTATAGAGACACTCCCAACCAAGAAAGGATGTCCAAAAAATTGTTATATATCCCCAAGCAACATCCAATATTATCCAGCACTACAAACATCCATACATCAATAATACATCAAAAATGGAGAAAAGACCTCAGTGTCTAATAGGGGTAAAAAAAACTTCCCATATACACAAGCAGGGTCTCAAAATACCAACTTTGAGACCAGCAGACACATCCTTGGTCAAAACCTCCAAGAGAAGTGGAAATACACTATAGATTATCACAGTCCTTAATAATAAATCCAAATATCATCACATCTGAAAAACATAGTATTCAAAATTATCTTTGTAGTAGTGCTGAGATGTGGAAGCAGTAAAAACCCGCACAGTGGAGCATGAGAATTAAGCACAGCGGCTAAACATTCCTCACCGCTTGCACTATATCTCCACAGTATCCAACAGGGCTCCTTGTTTCGCAACCAAGCTTCTTCAGGGAACTACTGCAAAAAAAACCAACAAAAAACGGTTTGTATTAGAAAACAGTAATATCAAACAAAAAACAAAATACCAGACCGCAGCCCAGCTCACGGCTTCAATTAACCTGCTTCATCTCCTGTTATAAAATGGCCTCCCGGCGTTCTCCTTGACTTAAAACTCCTGGCGTCAACACATTCCAAACGCGATGACGTCATTACATTTCAAGTACGCCAATGGATTATGCTGTCAAAAAAAATCACTTGCAAAAATGAAAATCAAAAACACGCTCTCCATTCCACACAGCTATTTAATCTAATGGGCACACAAGTTTGTAGAAAAAAGATCCAGCACTGTTCTCTACGCAGCAACAGTTGTTTAAAATCACCACCTCGGGCTGAAGGAAGCACCCTCTCCAGAACCCAGCAACGCAAATCTTCAAAGCTATGATGCTGATCCATACAGTGCTGCACCATTGGGACTTCCACTCGCTCTCTTGCAATACATGATCGGTGTTCTATAAGTCTAGTCTTGAAAGCCCGAGATGTTTGTCCCACATAAAGTTTTTGACAGAGGCATTTAATGATGTATACTACCCCACAACTTTCACAGTCTGTAGCGTCATATAAACTACAGCATTTCTGATCTGCTGGATTCACAAAAGATGAACAGTCTTCCATCACATTACACACAGAACAGTGCTTGCATTTAGTATGACCCATCCTCCCACTACCATCATCCCGCACTGCTGAAGGTTCAATCGCTACTCTACTAATTGGACACAGCAGATCTTGAATAGTTTTATTGCGAGAAAATGCAAATATCACAGTACATTCTCTAAAACAGGAATGCACTGACAGGCAGTTCCAAAACTTCTTTAAACTATAACCATACATACTCGCCTGCTGAGAGTATGAGAGTATTCATGTAATTCTATGATCATCAGATTCAGGTTTAGAATAATCCAATAGTCGATCTCTATGGTTATAAAGCGCTCTAGTATAAGCTCGCTTCACACATTGTTCTGGATAACCTCTATTACATAGTTTATGTTTCAATGATGTTGCTTGAGATTTAAACTTGTCTTTAGTTGAACAAATTCTTCAATATCTCAAAAATTGAGAAGTAGGTAAATTTTCTTTTAAATGTATTGGATGAGAACTTTGAAAGTGCAAGAATGTATTTCGATCTGTTCTTACAATATACAGTAGTAAAAAAAAGTTAAATTTCTAATCTCAGTAGAGACATCCAAAAACACAATCTTCTTCAAATCAAATGTGCAAGTAAATTTGATGGTCTGGGTACATAAATTCAGCTCATCTACAAAAGATAAAAGATCTTCAGATGTTCCTTCCCATAACACAAAAATGTCGTCTATATAACGGCACCATAACTTAATTTGTGGGAACCATCTAGATGGATAAACATATGCATCTTCAAAATGTGCCATAAACAGGTTAGCTAAAGAAGGAGCACACGATGCCCCCATTGCCTTACCACTACATTGCTGGTAAAACACCAAAAAATTCTGTTTCAATGAAATGGATAAAAGTTCAATGATAAAATATGAAGGTACCAAATGTGGATGAGGACGGGATTCTAACATCAAACTGAGAACTACGAGAGCTATTTCCTGAGGTATATTCGTATACAGCGACTGCACGTCTAAGGAAACAAGAACTGATGATGTTGTAAAATTTTCAAAAAATGGGTGGTGTCTTGTACAAAAGATTTAATCAAAGGAACTAAAGGATTCAAAAATAAGTCCACATATTGATTAATTCGTTCTAATGGACCCTTTAGCTGATACAATAGGTCTCCCAGGCGGACAAGAGAGATTTTTATGAATCTTCAGAAGGGTATATAGAAAAGGAATCCGAGAACATTTAGGTATCAAAAACATAAACTCATGTTGTGTGAGGAAACCTTGTTGTAACCCTCTCCCTACAACTTCTAAAATCTGTTCTCGAATACAGACAGTAGGATCCTCTTGCAAAGGACTATACACAGTTGTATCTTGAAGCTGGCGTACATTCTCACCTATGTATTGTACTTTATCCTGCACAACTGCTCCACCTTTAACCGCCCTAGGATCACCAATTCTTCATTATTCTGCAGTCTCTGTAAGGCTTCTTTTTCTAATTTGGACAAATTCCAAACAGGAAAAAAGTTTGTTTATATTTACGTTCAATATCTTGCAAGACCAAGTTCTTATAAGACTGCAAAACTGGATCTAAGGGTCCTGGCGGAATCCATGTGGATTTATTCCTAACCATTGACCTGTCTTGTCCTATACCTACTTCCTTATCAGAAAAAAATAATCTTAATTGTAGTTTTCTGAAAAATCTTTCTAAATCCACTCTAAACTCAAACGGGTCTATCTTCTTTTCAGGCACAAACGTCAGACCCTTAGCTAATACATCCATCTCTATTTCAGACAATTGCACCTTGGAAATATTCACTACTACATTGTGGTCTGCTGCTGAGATCTTGTCATGGGTCAATTGTTGTTCAAAAATCTCTCTCTGTTTCTTCTAGGGAGAGGAGGCCAACGAAGAGGCAAAAGAAACAGAGGGAGATTTTTGAACAACAATTGACCCATGACAAGATCTCAGCAGCAGACCACAATGTAGTAGTGAATATTTCCAAGGTGCTATTGTCTGAAATAGAGATGGATGTATTAGCTAAGGGTCTGACGTTTGTGCCTGAAAAGAAGATAGACCCGTTTGAGTTTAAAGTGGATTTAGACAGATTTTTCAGAAAATTACAATTAAGATTATTTTTTTCTGATAAGGAAGTAGGTATAGGACAAGACAGGTCAGTGGTTAGGAATAAATCCACATGGATTCCGCCAGGACCCTTAGATCCAGTTTTGCAGTCTTATAAGAACTTGGTCTTGCAAGATATTGAACGTAAATATAAACAAACTTTTTTCCTGTTTGGAATTTGTCCAAATTAGAAAAAGAAGCCTTACAGAGACTGCAGAATAATGAAGAATTGGTGATCCTAGGGCGGTTAAAGGTGGAGCAGTTGTGCAGGATAAAGTACAATACATAGGTGAGAATGTACGCCAGCTTCAAGATACAACTGTGTATAGTCCTTTGCAAGAGGATCCTACTGTCTGTATTCGAGAACAGATTTTAGAAGTTGTAGGGAGAGGGTTACAACAAGGTTTCCTCACACAACATGAGTTTATGTTTTTGATACCTAAATGTTCTCGGATTCCTTTTCTATATACCCTTCTGAAGATTCATAAAAATCTCTCTTGTCCGCCTGGGAGACCTATTGTATCAGCTAAAGGGTCCATTAGAACGAATTAATCAATATGTGGACTTATTTTTTAATCCTTTAGTTCCTTTGATTACCGTATTTTCACGCATATAACGCGCGCGTTATACGTGTTTTTACAAACCGTGCATAACCTTGCGCGGTATACGCGTGAGCGCGTTGTACAAAATTTTTTTACATAGTCCCCCCCGACGTCCGATTCACCTTCCCCCCGCAGGACCGCTCGCACCCCCACCCCGAAGGACTGCTCGCACGCACCCGCACCCCCACCCCGAAGGACCGCTCGCACGCGCTCCCACCCGTACCCGCATCCCCACCCTGAAGGGCCGCTTGCACGCACTCCCACTCCCACCCGCACCCGTACCCCCACCCTGAAGGACCGCTCACACGCACTCCCGCCCTCTTGCCCCAGCCAACCGCGGCACCCCCGACACGATCGGGGCAAGAGGGAGCTCAAGCCCTCTTGCCCTCCCCCGACACGATCGGGGCAAAAGGGAGCCCAAGCCCTCTTGCCCCGCCGACTCCCCAACTCCCCGACAATATCGGGCCAGGAGGGAGCCCAAACCCTCCTGGCCACTGCGATCCCCTACCCCCACCCCGCACTACATTACGGGCAGGAGGGATCCCAGGCCCTCCTGCCCTCGACGCAAACCCCCTCCCCCCAACGACCGCCCCCCCCAAGACCCTCCGACCGCCCCCCCCAGCCAACCCGCGACCCCCCCTGGCCGCCCCCCACCCCCCTTCCCCGTACCTTTGTGTAGTTGGCCGGACAGACGGGAGCCAAACTTGCTTGTCCGGCAGGCAGCCAACGACGGAATGAGGCCGGATTGGCCCATCAGTCCCAAAGCTCCGCCTACTGGTGGGGTCTAAGGCGCCTGGGCCAATCAGAATAGGCCCGGGAGCCTTAGGTCCCTCCTGGGGGCGGAACCTTGGGCACATGGTCGGGTTGGGCCCATGTGCCTCAGGCCCCGCCCCCAGGAGGGACCTAAGGCTCCGGGCCTATTCTGATTGGCCCAGGTGCCTTAGGCCCCACCAGTAGGCGGAGCTTTGGGACGGATGGGCCCATCCGGCCTCCTTCCGTCGTCGGCTGCCTGCCGGACAGGCGGGTTTGGCTCCCGTCTGTCCGGCCAACTACACAAAGGTACGGGGAAGGGGGGTGGGGGTGTCGTGGGGGTCAGCCAGGGGGGTCACGGGTCGGCTGGGGGGTGGTCGGAGGTTCTTGAGGGGGGCAATCGTTGGGGGGAGGGGGGTTTGCGTCGAGGGCTGGAGGGCCTGGGATCCCTCCTGCCCGTAATGTAGTGCGGGGTGGGGGTAGGGGGTCGCCGTGGCCAGGAGGGTTTGGGCTCCCTCCTGGCCCAATATTGTCGGGGAGTTGGGGAGTCGGTGGGGTAAGAGGGCTTGGGCTCCCTTTTGCCCGATCGTGTCGGGGGGGGGCAAGAGGGCTTGAGCTCCCTCTTGCCCCGATCGTGTCGGGTGTGCCGCGGTTGGCTGGGGCAAGAGGGCTTGAGCTCCCTCTTGCCCCAATCGTGTCGGGGAGTCGGCGGGGCAAGAGTGCTTGACGTTAGAAAAAGGGCGACCGCTAGAAGAGGAAGCAGCGCAGGCGCAGGGCTCACGGAAGGGCCGGGACCGCCAAGAGAAAGCAGCAGGACACCGGTAGGAGCTTCTACATGATGGGGGGGGGGGGTCGGGAGGCTGTGGGGGTGTGAGCGGTCCTTCAGGGTGGGGGTGCGGGTGCGGGTGGAAGTGCGTGCGAGCGGTCCTTCGGGGTGGGGGTGCGAGCGGTCCTGCGTTGGGGTGAATCGGATGTCGGGGGGGGGCATCAGGTTTTCAGGGTGGGGACAGGACTTCAAGGGGGAGAGGAGAGTCGGGGTGGCCAGAGGAGAGTCGGGGCGGGCGAAAGGAGAGTCGGGCAGCGACGGGAGAGTCGGGCAGCAAGCGCGGTATATGGGTGTGTGCGGTATATAAAAATTTCTGTACATAAATTTGTGTTTTTTGCGCGCTATACCCGGGTGCGCGTTTTACACGGGTGCGCGTTATCTACGTGAAAATACGGTAAATCTTTTGTACAAGACACCACCCATTTTTTGAAAATTTTACAACATCATCCAACTAATAATACAGTTCTTGTTTCCTTAGACGTGCAGTCGCTGTATACGAATATACCTCAGGAAGAAGCTCTCATAGTTCTCAGTTTGATGTTAGAATCCCGTCCTCGTCCACATTTGGTACCTTCATATTTTATCATTGAACTTTTATCCATTTCATTGAAACAGAATTTTTTGGTGTTTTACCAGCAATGTAGTGGTAAGGCAATGGGGGCATCGTGTGCTCCTTCTTTAGCTAACCTGTTTATGGCACGTTTTGAAGATGCATATGTTTATCCATCTAGATGGTTCCCACAATTAAGTTATGGTGCCGTTATATAGACGACATTTATGTGTTATGGGAAGGAACATCTGAAGATTTTATCTTTTGTAGATGAGCTGAATTTATGTACCTAGACCATCAAATTTACTTGCACGTTTGATTTGAAGAAGATTGTGTTTTTGGATGTCTCTACTGAGATTAGAAATTTAACTTTTTTTACTACCGTATATTGTAAGAACAGATCGAAATACATTCTTGCACTTTCAAAGTTCTCATCCAATACATTTAAAAGAAAGTTTACCTACTTCTCAATTTTTGAGATATTGAAGAATTTGTTCAACTAAAGACAAGTTTAAATCTCAAGCAACATCATTGAAACATAAACTATGTAATAGAGGTTATCCAGAACAATGTGTGAAGCGAGCTTATACTAGAGCGCTTTATAACCATAGAGATCGACTTTTGGATTATTCTAAACCTGAATCTGATGATCATAGAATTTGGAACTGCCTGTCAGTGCATTCCTGTTTTAGAAAATGTACTGTGATATTTGCATTTTCTCGCAATAAAACTATTCAAGATCTGCTGTGTCCAATTAGTAGAGTAGCGATTGAACCTTCAGCAGTGCGGGATGATGGTAGTGGGAGGATGGGTCATACTAAATGCAAGCACTGTTCTGTGTGTAATGTGATGGAAGACTGTTCATCTTTTGTGAATCCAGCAGATCAGAAATGCTACAGACTGTGAAAGTTGTGGGGTAGTATACATCATTAAATGCCTCTGTCAAAAACTTTATGTGGGACAAACATCTCGGGCTTTCAAGACTAGACTTATAGAACACCGATCATGTATTGCAAGAGAGCGAGTGGAAGTCCCAATGGTGCAGCACTGTATGGATCAGCATCATAGCTTTGAAGATTTGCGTTGCTGGGTTCTGGAGAGGGTGCTTCCTTCAGCCCGAGGTGGTGATTTTAAACAAATGTTGCTGCGTAGAGAACAGCGCTGGATCTTTTTTCTACAAACTTGTGTGCCCATTGGATTAAATAGCTGTGTGGAATGGAGAGCGTGTTTTTGATTTTCGTTTTTGAATTTTTGCAAGTGGTTTTTTTTTTTTGACAGCATAATCCTTTGGCGTTCTTGAAATGTAATGATGTCATCGCGTTTGGAATGTGTTGACGCCAGGAGTTTTAAGTCAAGGAGAATGCCGGGAGGCCATTTTATAACAGGAGATGAAGAGGGTTAACTGACGCCGTGAGCTGGGCTGCGGTCTGGTATTTTGTTTTTTGTTTGATATTACTGTTTTCTAATACAAACCGTTTTTTTTTTTTTTTTTGCAGTAGTTCCCTGAAGAAGCTTGGTTGCGAAATAAGGAGCCCTGTTGGATACTGTGGAGATATAGTGCAAGCGGTGAGGAATGTTTAGCCGCTGTGCTTAATTCTCATGGTCCACTTTGCGGGTTTTTACTGCTTCCACATCTTAACACTACTACAAAGATCATTTTGAATACAACAATTTTCAGATGTGATGATATTTGGATTTATTATTAAGGACTGTGATAATCTATAGTGTATTTCCACTTCTCTTGGAGGTTTTGACCAAGGATGTGTCTGCTGGTCTCAAAGTTGGTATTTTGAGACCCTGCTTGTGTATATGGGAAGTTTTTTTTACCCCTATTAGACACTGAGGTCTTTTCTCCATTTTTGATGTATTATTGATGTATGGATGTTTGTAGTGCTGGATAACATTGGATTTGCTTGGGGATATATAACAATTTTTTGGACATCCTTTCTTGGTTGGGAGTGTCTCTATAATTGTCCTTCATACATACACCACCCCCACCTTCTAGTTTAAATGCCTAGAAACGTGACTGTCTACATTCTCCGCAAGGTTTCTTTTTCCTGCTGAAGTAATATGTAGCCCATCAGTGCAATATAGCTTCTTGTCCTTCCATGTATTTCCCCATCCTCCTATGTACCTAAAGTCTTCTTGATGACACCAGGCTTTGATATTAAAGTCCTCTGTGTTTTTTATTCTTTGCTCTCCCTTTCCATATGCATAAATTCATGTAAAGCATTCCGAGATCCCCTGGAGGAGAATAGTATAGAAAAATGAATAAATAAAATGAATAAATAATAAATCATGCTGATTTGGTGATTCCCAGATTTTCAGGGACACATAACTAGAAACCCCACTGAAAATCCAGGGAGATTGTTGCAACACTATCAAAAGAAACCGGTATATGTGAAATCAGTTGTTTTAGTAAGTATGAGTATGCCTCAGCCCCACCACTCCACCGCTGTGCTATCTCTTGACTGTAGAGAGAATTATGTGGCACCTCATCATTGGCTGCTCATAACCATATTTTATATGCTACTATTCATTTCAAATATTTTTAGATATTTTTAATTTTAATATAGTGAGTGTACTTAGCTTATATGTTTAGCTGTTGTCAGCCAACGCCTGGGAGTTTAACCCAACATGTTTCGCACCAACAGGCGCTGTATCAAGGGTCTCCCTATGAAAAATCAATAAAAAAGAGAACCGTTAGTGTTATTCTATCCCTAACCGTCCCTCCTATTAAAATATTCAATCTTATTAGTCTAGAAATTTAAATGCTTACCAAGGTCGTGCGTGTTATCCGACTCAAATAGTATCCAGAGTAAGATGGCGATGGCGTTCGACCTCAGCATTTAAATATTATTACTACATCATACAAAACCTGCCCCCCAGAGGATCATTGGTCTAACCTCTAGCCAATCACCGACATCCACTCTATCTCTCCATTCAGTCCATACGGTTCCACAGTCTTCAGTGAAAAGATCTGTCTCTGCTCATTTAGGTTAAGTTTCTTATGGTCTTTCCCACCATCCCTCCCTGTCATTTTACAAATGACCCTCCATCTCATATCCTCAACCTTGTGGCCACGCGCCTTCCAATGGGCCACTAAGGGGGCCTGAATTACATCGTGCAGAATCCGTGATTTATGTTCTGTAAGTCTCACACGGATCATCCTTGACGTGCGCCCCACATATAACAAGTCGCAGAGGCAAACAATCACGTATACCACATCTTGGGAGGTGCAGTCCGTGTCAGTCTTAGAGTACAAAATCACGTCCCTCCCTGGAACCTTCCAAGATTCTCCCTCAATGGTAGATGAACACCATTGGCATTTCTTACATGCTTTATGCTGTCCTTCCACCCTCCTAGATATCGTCCCATATTTTTGGAAATTACATTTCTGTGCTAATGTGGTGCCCCTAGTATATGCTATCCTAGGGAAATGTTGTAAAACTTGGTGGGTCTGGACAATGTACCAGTGTCTTCTCATCATTGCCACCACCTTCTTAACCGCCCTAGAGTACGGGAGCACACAAGTGAGGACCTCACTTTCAGTATCTTGAGGTGTATTAGATTCCTGAAGGAGGAGTTCACGTTGGGCAAATCTAGCCCTCAAATAGGCCTGCCTAATTGCTTTTTCTGGGTACCCCCTCTGCCTAAATCTTTCAGACAGAAATTTGGCTTGATTCTTAAATTCTCCTAGGGAGGAACATATATGGAGAATCCGTAAAAATTGAGCTATAGGCAGGTTAAAGCGCAATTTGAACGGGTGCAAGCTATCGAAGTGGAGGACAGTGTTTTTCATAATGGATTTCCTATACAGGGAAGTGTATATATGCCCCTCCTTGACCAAAATCGCAATATCTAAAAACTCTATATATGTGTTGTGGCATGTCATTGTAAACTAAATGTTAACATCTACTGAATTCAGGTGGGTCAAAAATTGGTCCAAGCTTGCTCTAGTGTCTTGCCATATACAAAATATATTGTCTAAAAAATGTCCCCAAAACAAAATCTGGGAGTACCATTGAAATGCATAGACAAACTTCTCTTCAAATCTAGACATATAAAGGGAGGCAACTGAGGGGGCCAAAGTGGCCCCCATGGCCACCCCATGAATTTGCTGGTAAAATGGGTCATGATGTTGAAAATAGTTATCCCGAATTACCCAGCAGGCCAGTTGATTTAAAAATTCCGTTGATATACGTTGGGGCACTTGCCTTAGTTGAAGAGTCTCACTAATTACTGCCAGAGCTTCATCCTGGGGAATCTGGGTATATAAAGATGTGACATCTAAGGTCACCATCCATTTGTCTTGCATGTTGATAGCCAGCCCCTTCACCTGCCTTAGAAACTGGGAGGAATCCTTAATATAAGATTTAATTTTAGGAACCTCATCTCTCAAAAAGTAATCTACAAATTTTGAAAGGAGTTCAAGGATGGATTGATGAGTGTTGACTATGGGCCGACCGGACGGGTTATTCAAAGTTTTGTGCACCTTGGGAACAAAAGATATTTTTGGGATTCTAGGATCTTTTTCAAATAAAAAAGTGTATTCTTTTTTAGTTAACATCCCATTTTCACGGTGTATATTAAGGTAATTCAATATCTCTGTACCCAACCGTCCCGTAGGATCTAAATCCAAGCTGAAATAAGCCTGGGTATCATTCAGTTGTCATCTAGCTTCAGTATCATATGCCCGTCTGTTCATCACCACTGTAGCCCCACCTTTGTCCGCCTTAATAATAATAATATCATCCCTCTTAAGTAGTTCTTGTAAGAGGGATGATATTATTATTATTAAGGCGGACAAAGGTGGGGCTACAGTGGTGATGAACAGACGGGCATATATACTGAAGCTAGACGACAACTGAATGACACCCAGGCTTATTTCAGCTTGGATTTAGATCCTACGGGGCGGTTGGGTACAGAGATATTAAATTACCTTAATATACACTCTGAAAATGGGATGTTAACTAAAAAAGAATACACTTTTTTTATTTGAAAAAGATCCTAGAATCCCAAAAATATCTTTTTTTCCCAAGGTGCACAAAACTTTGAATAATCCGCCCGATCGGCCCATAGTCAACACTCGTCAATCCATCCTTTAACCCCTTTCAAATTTGTAGATTACTTTTTGAGAGATGAGGTTCCTAAGAATAAATCGTATATTAAGGATTCCTCCCAGTGAGGCAGGTGGAGGGGCTGGCTATCAACATGCAAGACAAATGGATGGTGACCTTAGATGTCACATCTTTATATACCCAGATTCCCCAGGATGAAGCTCTGGCAGTAATTAGTAAGACTCTCCAACTAAGGCAAGGGACCCAACGTATATCAACGGAATTTTTAAACCAACTGGCCTGCTGGGTAATTCGGGATAACTATTTTCAACATCATGACCCGTTTTACCAGCAAATTCAGGGGGTGGCCATGGGGGCCACTTTGGCCCCCTCAGTTGCCTCCCTTTATATGTCTAGATTTGAAGAGAAGTTTGTCTATGCATCTCCATGGTACTTCCAGATTTTGTTTTGGGGACATTTTTTAGACAATATATTTTGTATATGGCAAGACACTAGAGCAAGCTTGGACCAGTTTTTTGACCCACCTGAATTCAGTAGATGTTAACATTTAGTTTACAATGACATGCCACAACACATATATAGAGTTTTTAGATATCACGATTTTGGTCAAGGAGGGGCATATATACACTTCCCTGTATAGGAATTCCATTATGAAAAACACTGTCCTCCACTTCGATAGCTTGCACCCGTTCAAATTGCGCTTTAACCTGCCTATAGCTCAATTTTTACGGATTCTCCGTATATGTTCCTCCCTAGGAGAATTTAAGAATCAAGCCAAATTTCTGTCTGAAAGATTTAGGCAGAGGGGGTACCCAGAAAAAGCAATTAGGCAGGCCTATTTGAGGGCTAGATTTGCCCAACGTGAACTCCTCCTTCAGGAATCTAATACACCTCAAGATACTGAAAGTGAGGTCCTCACTTGTGTGCTCCCGTACTCTAGGGCGGTTAAGAAGGTGGTGGCAATGATGAGAAGACACTGGTACATTGTCCAGACCCACCAAGTTTTACAACATTTCCCTAGGATAGCATATACTAGGGGCACCACATTAGCACAGAAATGTAATTTCCAAAAATATGGGACGATATCTAGGAGGGAGGAAGGACAGCATAAAGCATGTAAGAAATACCAATGGTGTTCATCTACCATTGAGGGAGAATCTTGGAAGGTTCCAGGGAGGGACGTGATTTTGTACTCTGACACGGACTGCACCTCCCAAGATGTGGTATACGTGATTGTTTGCCCCTGCGACTTGTTATATGTGGGGCGCACGTCAAGGATGATCCGTGTGAGACTTACAGAACATAAATCACGGATTCTGCACAATGTAATTCAGGCCCCCTTAGTGGCCCATTGGAAGGCGTGTGGCCACAAGGTTGAGGATATGAGATGGCGGGTCATTTGTAAAGTGACAGGGAGGGATGGTGGGAAAGACCATAAGAAACTTAACCTAAATGAGCAGAGACAGATCTTTTCACTGAACACTGTGGAATCGTATGGATTGAATGGAGAGATAGAGTGGATGTCGGTGATTGGCTAGAGGTTAGACCAATGATCCTCCGGGGGGCGGGTTTTGTATGATGTAGTAATAATATTTAAATGCTGAGGTCGAACGCCATCGCCATCTTACTCTGGATACTATTTGAGTCGGATGACACACAAGACCTCGGTAAGCGTTTATATTTCTAGACTAATAAGATTGAATATTTTAATAGGAGGGACGGTTAGGGATAGAATAACACTAACGGTTCTCTTTTTTATTGATTTTTCATAGGGAGACCCTTGATACAGCGCCTGTTGGTGCGAAACATGTTGGGTTAAACTCCCAGGCGTTGGCTGACAACAGCTAAACATATAAGCTAAGTACACTCACTATATTAAAATTAAAAATATCTAAAAATATTTGAAATGAATAGTAGCATATAAAATATGGTTATGAGCAGCCAATGATGAGGTGCCACATAATTCTCTCTACAGTCAAGAGATAGCACAGCGGTGGAGTGGTGGGGCTGAGGCATACTCATACTTACTAAAACAACTGATTTCACATATACCGGTTTCTTTTACTACTATATGACATACTGATATTTGATCCTGGTAAAATAATAACCATTAAAATAGCCATTAAAATACTGTATTTGTCATCTTGGATGTCACATATTGCCATTTGGCTACGTTACATTGATGACGTTTTCTTAATATGGACCGACACTGTTGCCAGTTTTGATGAATTTTTGATTTGGCTTAATGCCCTTGACCGGCATTTGAAGTTTACAGCGACTGTCAGCTCTGCTAGCGTTACCTATTTGGATACTATGGTTACCAAATCTGATGATCAACTGGTCACCACGGTTTTCAGGAAATCTACCGACCGGACTTCTTATTTACATTATACCAGCTGTCACCAGGCCAGGTTGAGACAATCTCTTCCTGTGGGGCAATTACTCAGGATTCGCCGCATCTGCTCTACGCTGTCTGAGTTTAAGATCCAAGCCAAGTTATTGTTCCAATGTTTCAAGGCTCGCGGCTATCCTGAGTGGACTATCAAACGGGCATACCGCAGAGCACGTTATGCCAACCCTGAGCTCTTGCGGTCCCCGGTAACTAGGGCTCCAATGGATCAACAAGTGTGTGTGATTTCGTTCTCTAGTCAAGGTCATCAGATAGCCGGTATTGTCAGAAAACACTGGCACATGTTGGACCATCATGATGTGTTCAAGGAAGCTCCCTGCATAGCTTTCTCCTGGCCCAAAAATTTAAAGGACTTACTGTCTACCAGAAGTCGGGAACATTCTGGGGTTAATCACAAGCCGTATGGTCACTGTGAAATGTGTGCTTTATCGTTGTCTATTTCCTGCTGGCAACATCCTCGCACCTAATGTATATACCAACTAAGGGATCATACCTCATGTGACTCTGAATGGGTTATTTATGTTATCATCTGCCCTTGTGCATTATTTTACGTTGGCCGTACCAGCAGAAGGATCAGAACTAGACTCCAGGAACACAAGAACCGTATTCGTACTGTCACTCATTCTGCCCCCCTTGTGCCTCATTGTGTGGAACTTGGCCACCAGTTCACTGATCTTTCTTGGTTTGTTCTCGAGCAAGTCCCTCGGGACTTCAGGGGTGACAGACTCATCTGAATCTACGTGAGCAGTTTTGGATTTTCCAATTACAGTCCGTTTGTCCTAACAGGCTTAATGAGAGTGTAGAATGGCACACCATTATTTAGCCTTTTTTCCTGCTGTTCTATTCTGTTCTGGATTCCCTGTATAGTTCTTGTGGGTTCTCTGGGCCCTAGTGTGGATGATGTTTGTGGTCTCGTGTGATTGGTTGTTGTGTGCATGACGTTGCTTGTCTGTCTGCTTTTTAGCGCGAGTGTGAGTCCTCTCGGGCACCCCGCCCTCCAGCCGACCCTAGTTTTTTCAGTCTGGTGTATGGGTTCCTGAAGAAGGGCTCCTCCCCGAAACCAGCATGGTTGAACCTGTTTGCCTGGCGTGTTTCTTCGTGATTTTTCAGATAAGTACATTGCTTTTTGAATATTTGGTTGATTATTGTTTTGGGGTTTTGGCTGGCAGGGTTCATTTAGGGGTCGCTCAGGTTTCATTTGTTAACTCACCTGTTTTGATTAGTGGGTTTTTGATTGGTGGATATTTTCACTTTGATTTTCAGCACATTTAGGATGCTCAATGATGGTGTGCGGGTGGGGGTATATTACCTCTATCTAACTTGTGAAGTGTTGGAGCTGGACTCCTATCGCTGCCTGTCCACACTGAGAGCACCCTTGATCCTGATATTATTATTCATGATAGGCTGTACGCGCTTTGTGTGGTGTACTATTTGTGACCCTGAGCGCCCCCTCAATGAACCTTGATTAGACTATATCTGTCTTTTTGTTATTTCTGGTTTAGATTATTGGCAGTTTTTGGAGCACACTTGTTGTGTTATGTATAACATGAGCAGGATAACCTCGTTGTAGTTTTTTCTTTAATGTTTTGGACTGTAATTTAAACTCTAGTACCGTACTGCATATTCGTCGGTATCTTAAAAATTGTGAAATGGGTAAATTATTTTTTAAATGTGGGTGAAAACTATCGTAATGTAGAAAAGTATTTCTGTCTGTTTCTTTGCTATGTATTGTGGTGAATAATTCCATGTCCCGTTGTGTGATCTTGATGCCTAAAGACGTTATTCTTATCGCTCTGCATGACAAACTTAATATTCGGATGGCAATTATTAAGCCAATCTACAAACTCTTCAAGGTGCACTTGATCTCCTTTCCATACGAAAAACACAGCGTCTACGTACCTAGACCAATGTGAGAACCTATCTGTTTAAGGGTTTGCTAGAATCCACTTCATTTCAAAATCTGACATGAACAGATTGGCGATTGAAGGTGCCATTGTGGTTCCCATCGCAACTCTCATCTGTTGTTGATAGTAGTCTCCATCAAACATTAAAAAATTCTCACACATCGCAATCTTAGCTATTTCTATTAGAAAATCAGTAGGAACTTTATGATTGTCAGTGCGCTGGTATAGATATTTCCGTAAAACTTGCAGTGCTTCTTGTTGAGGGATCACAGTGTACAATAACTGTACGTCAAGGATTACTAACCACGACTCATCTGTTTCTGTAAACTAGGTTGGATATCTTTTTGAGAAAATCTACAGAGTCTTGAATATATGAGAAAACTTTTTCACATGTGGTTGCAAGAAATAATCAATAAAGTTCGATAAAGGTTCTAATAATGAACTTCGGCTTGATACAATCGGTCGACCTGGTGGCTGATCAAGGCACTTATGTATTTTTGGAAGGATATAAAGTATTGGACATTTTGGTGTTTTCAGATTTAAATATTTAAACTCCGCTTCCGTTAAATACCCATTCTTCAATCCTTCCTTCGTTAATTCTTCTATCTTTTTCATTAATTTAGGAGGCGAATCTTCATTTAATCTGTAATAATCATTCTCATCTGCTCTAGAAAGTCAAGGAAAAGAAGTTATCTGGTAAGGGTAAATTTCTCCTTCCTTATCATCCCGCTAGACCAGTTAAAACTGAGATGCGCCAAAGTTTTATCCCACTGGATTAAGACACTCTGCAATACAGCTCTGATCTGAACATCAGCCTTATAAAGTTTTCACAAAAGAATGTCATGAGGACCAAGGAGAAATTTACCCTTACCTGATAGCTTCCTTTCCTTGAGTCCTGCTAGAGCAGTCGAGGACCTGTCCAGGGAGAAGATGTAGTCCTGATAGTGCTTACTGGAAATATTGCTGGTTGCACCACCTGTTAGACTGATGGTGTCGCACAATCTTTATCTTTGCTGGGATCTATTGATAGATGGAACATAACCTGTTAGTCTGGACTGGTCTAGCAGAACTTAAGGAAATAAAATGATCAGATAAGGGTAAACTGTTTAACACATTTATATACCGCCTAAAATCTAAGCAGTTTTTTTTTTTTTAATCTTTTGAAATATTATTGTTAACAGTCGAGCTCCTTATTTGGTTGATGACCTGATATACAAAGCTAAGTTTTAATTTAGTTTGCTATGTACAGGGTTATGAGATTTTCCCGAAGGAAAATCTGGACTCCCACAGGCCTGCCCTCAACACTGCTCCCAGATGGCATCCGCGCATGTGTGGATGTGCTACCGTGTTGTGTCAGTGCGTGCGCGGATGCCCCATCCTGACACGATTTTGTCAGGAAGCTTTTCAAAACACAAAGTGCCGGGTTTTGAAAAGCCGTCTGGACCCACAGACATGTCCTTGAAAAAGAGGACATGTCCAGGGAAATCCAGACCTCTGGTAACCCTAGTATGTATACATACACACATTAGCTGGTACTTGTGACCTTGGTTGGCCACTGTTGGAAACAGGATATTGGGCTTGATGGACCTTCGGACTGTCCCAGTATGGCAACTTTTATGTTAGCCAAGTATAGAACAATCAAGCCATTGTGACATCACTAATGAGTTTGGCTCTTAGGCATTGGTGGAATGAGGCATTATGACATCACAATCTCAGCTCTGGAATGTTATTATTTGAGTTTCTGCCAGGTACTTGGGACCTGGGTTGGCCTCTGTTGGAAACAGGATATTGGGCTTGATGGACCTTCGGTCTGTCCCAGTATGGCAACTTTTATGTTAGCCAAGTATAGAACAATCAAGCCATTGTGACATCATTAATGAGTTTGGCTCTTAGGCATTGGTGGAATGAGGCATTATGACATCACAATCTCAGCTCTGGAATGTTATTATTTGAGTTTCTGCCAGGTACTTGGGACCTGGGTTGGCCACTGTTGGAAACAGGATATTGGGCTTGATGGACCTTCGGTCTGTCCCAGTATGGCAACTTTTATGTTAGCCAAGTATAGAACAATCAAGCCATTGTGACATCATTAATGAGTTTGGCTCTTAGGCATTGGTGGAATGAGGCATTATGACATCACAATCTCAGCTCTGGAATGTTATTATTTGAGTTTCTGCCAGGTACTTGGGACCTGGGTTGGCCACTGTTGGAAACAGGATATTGGGCTTGATGGACCTTCGGTCTGTCCCAGTATGGCAACTTTTATGTTAGCCAAGTATAGAACAATCAAGCCATTGTGACATCATTAATGAGTTTGGCTCTTAGGCATTGGTGGAATGAGGCATTATGACATCAAATCTCAGCTCTGGAATGTTATTATTTGAGTTTCTGCCAGGTACTTGGGACCTGAGTTGGCCACTGTTGGAAACAGGATATTGGGCTTGATGGACCTTCGGTCTGTCCCAGTATGGCAACTTTTATGTTAGCCAAGTATAGAACAATCAAGCCATTGTGACATCATTAATGAGTTTGGCTCTTAGGCATTGGTGGAATGAGGCATTATGACATCACAATCTCAGCTCTGGAATGTTATTATTTGAGTTTCTGCCAGGTACTTGGGACCTGGGTTGGCCACTGTTGGAAACAGGATATTGGGCTTGATGGACCTTCGGTCTGTCCCAGTATGGCAACTTTTATGTTAGCCAAGTATAGAACAATCAAGCCATTGTGACATCATTAATGAGTTTGGCTCTTAGGCATTGGTGGAATGAGGCATTATGACATCACAATCTCAGCTCTGGAATGTTATTATTTGAGTTTCTGCCAGGTACTTGGGACCTGGGTTGGCCATTGGAAACAGGATACTGGGCTTGATGGACCTTCGGTCTGTCCCAGTATGGCAACTTTTATGTTAGCCAAGTATAGAACAATCAAGCCATTGTGACATCATTAATGAGTTTCGCTCTTAGGCATTGGTGGAATGAGGCATTATGACATCACAATCTCAGCTCTGGAATGTTATTATTTGAGTTTCTGCCAGGTACTTGGGACCTGGGTTGGCCATTGGAAACAGGATACTGGGCTTGATGGACCTTCGGTCTGTCCCAGTATGGCAACTTTTATGTTAGCCAAGTATAGAACAATCAAGCCATTGTGACATCACTGATGAGTTTGGCTCTTAGGCCAAACTCAGGTCTGGAATGTTGCTGCTATTTGGGTTGGAACCTGGGTTGGCCACTGTTGGAAACAGGATACTGGGCTTGATGGACCTTTAGTCTCTCAGTATGGCAATTATGTTCTTATGTTAAGAATATTTTTCTAGTTACTACTTCACAAATTCAGCAATATCTTGGTTAGTGATACACAATTCCAACTAACATATGGTGCCTCTTTAAGTTATTCAGGACTCTTGACAGCACCGGGGATGAGTGCACAGCATTGCCAAAGAGGAGACCCAATTCTTATTCCTGGCTCAGGCACTCACAGCTTGGACCGGAGATATGAGGGTTGCCGTAGGAAACGTGAAGCTGCATATTGTGCTTAGGGTGACACCTGCAGTCCAGTGAAAGAATAGCAGCAAATGTATCCCTGAAAGGAGCTGCAACTTGTTCTCAGCTGTAGGGCTTCACATTCATAACGGGGAGATTTGTCTGAAGAAATCTTAAGGTTTTATATAAGTAAGAAACTATTACAAATGGGGTGTAGAGAAGGGTTTTCAAAACTGAGGCAATATATTGAAACTTTCTAGACAGAGTGAAGGAAGTTATTAGGACAGTTACTGGACAGTTTTAGGACAGTTAGACTTCCACTTCAGGTGATCGAGGCAAGCAGCATGCCTGATTTTAAGAAGAGATGGGATCGTCACGTGGGATCTCTGCACAGAGATAAATAGGGGAGGGTCATTGGGGTGGGCAGACTAGATGGGCCGCGGCCCTTATCTGCCGTCTTTTTCTATGTTTCTATGTATAACTTGTTCTGTTCTGTAATTTTAGTGACGTATTAGCAGTAGCTATATGGTCAAACAATGAGAAGAGACTGGAGGACTTGAATATATATACGCAAGAGAAACAATATGATACAGATATTTAAGTACTTGAAATGCATTAATTTACCGACAAGCCTTTTCCAGAGATGTGAGGTGGCAGAACTAGAGGACATGAGTGGAGGTTGCAGGGAGGTAGACTTAGGAGTAATGTCAGGAAATACTTTTTGACAGAGAGGTTAGTGGATACCTGGAATGCCCTTCCAGAAGAGAAAGTAGTAAAAAAATGGCGAATGAATTAAAAAAAATGCATGAGATGGACACAGGGGGTGCCTAAAGAGAACGAGAAATACAACATGGATATTGAAGTGTTATTTTGGGCAAGAGTAGTGGAAACTGTGGCCGGTGCCAGACAGACTTCTGTGGTCTGTGTCCTGCAATTGGCAAATGACTGAAAGAAGATTAAACTCCAGTATTGGGGAATTGAGGCCACGTTCTAGAGCAGACATGGGCGGTAGAGGGCATTCCCCGATGAGAGAAGGCCGCGAAGCAGCCTGTTTAGAGTGCTGCCGGCCTGACGCTGCTCTGGAGGGATGTATGTAGGGCTTACGGCAGGGTTTGGATGGGAGGGAAGGATGGAGGGTTAGCAGGGGTTCGGCTGGTGGTGGGGGCGGATGCTCAAGGGTTCTGCTGCACGAGGGATGGAGGGATAGAAAGATGCTCTTGGGCCGCCCCTCTGTCCAAATTTAAGAACCCATTGTGGCCCCCCGAGTCAAAAAGTTTGCCCACCCCTGTTCTAGAGTCTGTGTCCTGCAAATGGCAAAAGACAGGTGAAGCTTCAGCAAGTCCAGTGTCCTAGACCACTTCATGAGGGTGCTTGCAGTTCAGGGTGGGAGGGGAAGACGAGTAAGTTGACTACTTGGGAGTGATATGTGGTTATGACCAGGACTCCGTCGTGTTTGGCTGCATAAATAGTTGGCATGGTGGAGACTTGACAACCCTGTTTGAGCACAGGTGACAGGGGCTTGCGCAGATTGAGGGTATGTCTCTGGCCACCCTTCTGGGCAGGTTGGATGGACCCAGGAGGGTCTTGTTCTGCCATTGTTTGTTGTGTTACGATGTGGGCAAGTCACTTAATCCTCTACTGCCCTGGGTAAATAAGTACCTGTATATTTGTAAACCAATTTTTTTTTAGTATTTATCTACCACTTATAGCCTAAGTGGTTTCCATACAGGTACTTCAAGCATGTTCCCTCTCTGTCCTGGTGGGCTTACACTCTACCTAATATACCTGGAGCAATGGGGGATTAAGTGACTTGCCCAGGGATTTGAACCCACAACCTCAGGGTGCTGAGGCTGTAGCTCTAACCACTGCGCCACACACGCCCCATGATTTGTATGTATATTTGTAAACCAATTTGAATAAAAAGACTGTTTACAAGTACCATTTCCTTTCCCCTTTTATTGAACAATCAAAGTATATAGACAGCCATATTTTTATATTTTACATATTCCTTTTCTCCTACCGCAAAGCAATAACTTATACCATATATTAACCAAATAAAGGAATACCATCCAATAAGCATCTAAAATGTTAATATTTTACAATAATATATTATACCAAAACTTCTCCCCATTTCACCTCTTATTGTTTCCAATTGCATCTATTGTAAAATCTACCAATAGTACAGTATTTGTAATATTATATGGGTCTGATAGATGACTTATTAATCAAGTAAAGGTATATGGGAAGTAAACATGGTTAAGACCCACTGATGCACATAATCTGGTGGTTTGTTTTATCACCTCACTATAAATTTTAAGGCAGATCAAAGCAGATGATCACACATATCAAATATCAAAATCACATTCAGTGAAGGACATGAAGGTCTATATCTTATCTTATGTAGTTATTCATAAGGATCTTCCGAAAGCTGTGTGGGTCAAGAGCTCATCACACAACTGCATTCATAATTGATCCTAATATTTTTAGGATAATATTAATATTTTTGTTTTATCACCTGGCATGTCGAACAGTAGAGGGATATTGAGAAATGTGGTTTGTAATGCTGACGATACATTCAGTAGACTATGGCTTAGAACCTAAAGGAAAATTTTATATGGCTGTCTCATCTCAAGTCCTTGGGCGGTGTATCATTGAGCACAATCCCCTCAATTTTTCTTTCTGTCTCTTCTAGCTGTAGCTTGGCTTGTTGTCCATCCACCTTAAAACAGTTACTGGGAGAAAAGACAGTCTACATTCCTGGAACAGATTCAGAACATAAGAATAGCCTTACTGGGTCAGTCCAATGGTCCATCAAGACCAGTAGCCTGTCCTCATAGAGGCCAATACAGGTCCCTAGTACCTGGCCAAAACCCAAGGAGTAGCAATATTCCATGCTACCGATCCAGGGCAAGCAGTGGCTTCCCCCATGTCTTTTTCAATAACAGACTATGGACTTTTCCTCCAGGAACTTGTCCAAACCTTTCTTAAAACCAGCTACACTAGCTGCTCTTACCACAACCTCTGGCAATGTATTCCAGAGCTTAACTATTCTCTGAGTGAATTTTTTTTTCTCCTATTGGTTTTAAAAGTATTTCCCTGTAAGTTCACGTGTCCCCAAGTCATTGCAGTTTTTGACAGCATGAAAACTCAATCCACTTGTACCTGTTCTCCTCCACTTAGGTGTAGAGCGGGTACAAGTGAACATAAGAATGTAAGAGTTGCCATACTAGGACAGACAGGTCCATCAAGCCCAGGATCTTGTTTCCAACAGATCCCAACTAGAGTAGCCTATTGGTTCAGAATTTCAGCTAATAATTTTTCTCAGCTAGCCTCATTATCTACCCTAAGGGCAATTTTTTTGTCATCTTGATGGAGTCCCCTACAGAGGATTAGGATTCCTGCCTCAATGGAAGAAAAACTTGTTCTGCTCCTTTAAACAAAGTTTAAATCACAGTCTCAGTTTGGCTGCAAATTTATCCCTCCTGACACCGCCCCTGTGGGTTTCAGATTCAGACCTGTTTTTTATTTTGCTTCTGAAACATGCCAGCCCCGCCCACTGTCAGGATCAGCAAAAAATAAATAAAAGAATTTAAAAAAAAAACCCAAAACTTCTTTTACAAGCGAATCAAGGTTTTACCTTTTTAGGAAAGCTTAAGACAAGCTAGCAATCCAGCAGGTCCTTCAGTCTCTTCATGAGACTGTTCTCTTCTCCTGCTTTTGGTCTTTTATATTGTGGCAAGCTCTACATTTCCTGGCCCTGCCTCTTGGGTTGCCTGGGAAATCTGCTCTCTCTTTTCCTGGATTTTAACTCTGGCTTTTTTCACCTCATCCTCATTTTAATGATGGTATATATACGGTATAAGCCATTGTGATACAGTAGCCTTCCCCACCCCCATCTTCAGCAGACGTGCAGGCCCTTAGCATGTACTCAGCTCAGTCGGTGGCTTTCATCGCAAGGTATACGGGGACAGACTCGGAGCTCAATATGTATACTTTGGAGGAATGTTGGGAGAAGGGAGGCCTGCTAGAGAGGTTTAAATACCTATTTAGCATAAATGTGCATGAGTTAAGTATCTTTCATTTGAAAGGAAGCTCCAGAATGATAGGGCATAGGATGAAGTTAAGAGGTGAGTAATCAAAGGAAATACACTTCTCCCTCCGAATCTGCGGTTTCAGCATCCGAGGATTCAGTTATTCACGATTTTAGGGGGGGGTGATTTTAATTTTTTCGTCTATTTTTAAGCCTTACCTGATGGTCTAGCGGGTTTTCGGGGCAGGAGCGATCTTCCCACGCTCCTGCCCCGTGCAGGTCACTCATAGAAAATGGTTGCTATGAGCTCTCGTAGTCTCTCGAGAGGAGCGTAGGAAGACTGCTCCTGCCCCGAAAGCCCGCTAGACCACGAGGTAAGGTCCGGGATGCTGGTGGGAAGGCGGGGGTGGGTCAAAGCCGGCCGAGAAGTTATTCGCAGTTTTTCACACTTCGCGGTCCGACTCTGCGCCTAACTCCCGTGGATACGGAGGGAGAAGTGTACTATTTTTTATTTTACAGAAAAAGTGGTAGATGCATGGAAGAGTCTCCAGATAGAGGTGGTGGAGACAAAGATGGGCAATCTGGAAGGGCCATTTGGCCTCATCTAAGATCATTTTTCTATGCTCCTCATCCCTTCTTTGGTACTTTCATGCTTAGATTACTGTAACGCACTAATTCAGGATCCAAAACTCTCCCCTTTCAAAAAGCTCCAACTAATTCAGAAAAAGAAATCAAACTGCCTTTTGAAGCCACAAAACATGGTCCTATCCAGTCTTGTTGACCAGCATTGGCTCCCGATTTCTTTACAAAATCCTTATCATTACCCATCAGGTTTTCTACTTTTTGTTCAGTCTTGCTTATCCCATATTCATCCAGTCACTCTGTCCTTCACCGTATAATCTTCTGGTTATTCTATCTCACTCAGACACATTTAGACAGCACAAAGAGCACTTGCTTTATAAGAACATAAACCTTGCCATACTGGGAAAGACCTAAAGTTCATTAAGCCTAATATTCTGCCAATCCAGGTCACAAGTACCTGGCAAAATAAAAGTAAAACAGATTTTATGCTGCTTATTAGAGAATTGTATAGTTGGCTTAGCTGGTAAATAGTAGAAGGCTAGAATGTAGACTATAAGTGGGGGTGGTATTCTAGACCTCCCTTGAGTGCCTTCTATTAATTATTTGCATTTTTATTTTTCTTCACGGCCCTCAGAGATGCCACCAAGGGTTCAATACATGATCATGACCCCTGGATTTATGCACCCAATCGTCACCGGGTCGATATTGGTGTAAAACTAGTTAAGTCTTGTGTGGTTTTTTTATGTTTTCTTATATTATTTTCTTCAAAAATTTGCAACTTAAGTTTAATATAATAAATATTTTATAAGAAGTATTTGAATCAATACTTAGCTTAACCGGGATGGTGGTTGACAAGGGATAAATAAGCAAACATGTTTCACCCGTAGAGGGGGTTTCCTCAGGGCTACAATCCCTACAACATAAGACTAACTTTAGTGTCAGGAACGTTAAGCATAATATTGAGAAACATATACTAATAAGTACCCACTAGTGATGCAAGTCCAAACTCTTACCTTACTAATACTGGCTTCTCACGACGTGACCACCCGATCTGAGTTCTCAAGATGGCCGCGGCGTGGTATAGTGATCTTTAAATATCCCCGACCCGGAAGTGGGAGGTGATTGGGGAGGGGATATTTAAAGAAGCCAGTATTTTGCGATTTAATATCCCTGTCCACTTGTCCATAAAAGATTTATTCGAGGACATAACTTTGGGTTCCTTAACAACCCGTTAGGCCCCGGGGAATCATAGATTTCTTTAAATACTGTACAAGTGTACTGCTGTGTAACTCAGCTCTGAGATGTCATGGACGGAATGGGAAGCCACAACCAAACGCCTGATCAGAGCTGAGTTACACAGCAGTACACTTGTACAGTATTTAAAGAAATCTATGATTCCCCGGGGCCTACGGGTTGTTAAGGAACCCAAAGTTTTGTCCTCGAATAAATCTTTTATGGACAAGTGGACAGGGATATTAAATCGCTGCTCATGGGACCTCATGATCCTGTTAGTTGAAAGCACGACTGAGATTGAACAAGATCTCAAGGTCAAAATAGTTGAGATTCAGCAAGAACTACAGATCAAATATTCCACTGAAGAATATGATAAGAAGAAGAAAGAACTAGAAGAATCAATGGACAAGGTCAGGGAATCTATAAAACAGACAAAAATTAAAAAAACTTAGAAGGGATGAGAGGGACTATCAGATGGGTAGGGTCTACTCTTGGAACAAGAAGAATACTGTGCCAGCCACAAAAAGGAGGGTAGCGTTTGAGGCCACATCTGATGAATCGGAGGGAACTAGTGGGGAGTCCACGGACAGTTCCCGTGTCAGAACTAATGTGGACGCCAACCCAGGTCCACAAAACTTGCGATCCAGGACCCGCGGTCAGGGGTCCAACAAGACAGGAGGGACGTCCAGACCCAAATGACATCTCTGATAGTTAACATCTCACCCTTCCCATTGACACCCATTCAAGAACAAGTGTTGCAACTCAGATTGGGGTTTGTGGTGAAAGAAAAGCCTGATTTTTTCAAATTAAAGATCGCATTCCACAGGTTTATTCGTAAAATTCAGATAAAAATATTTTTTCAACGGGATCCAGAAGATACGGAGGTTTATGCTCCAAATGATGAGTCTATATGCAGAGTAAAATCTACTTGGTGTCCTCCCCCCCAGTCGATCCGGCAATAGCTACGTTTCGGGACTTAGTTTTAAATGACAGCACTAGATATGAGAGAAGTTATAAGTTCAAATTCCTCAGATATAATCTAACGCACCCTCAATATTTAGCAATTAAGGAGTTGGCGATGAGGGATGATATTACCATTAAACAAGCTGATAAGGGAGGTGCTATTGTTATTCAGGACCGTCGTAGCTATAATGCAGAAGCAATGAGGCAACTGGGAGATACGACAGCATACATCCCCATGTCTAGTGACCCAGGGGATAAGTTAGCCAAAGAAATATTTGACTACATTACTACAGCTTATGAGGGGGGACAAATCACCAAGAATGAATACAAGTTTTTGCTAGAGAAATTTCCGAGGACACCTAGGATACAATTTGTGCCTAAAATTCACAAAAATTTTGAACATCCATCGGGTAGACCCATAGTAAACACAAGGGATAGTATTTTAGAACCCCTTTCAAAATTTTTGGACATTTTCTTGAAACAAGCTGCTCTGCAGGTACGCTCCTATTTAAAAGACTCTTCACATTTCCTCAGGAAGCTTGGGGAAGTTACCAATCTCCCCACCCAATGTTGGATGGTCACCTTAGACATAGTGTCCTTATATACGAAGATTCCCCCAAAGCGGGGCCATGGACATTATAAGGGAAACCTTGGAAGCTAGACAAGGTCCACAGAGGATTACTACGGGGTTTCTTATGCCCCTGGCTAAATGGGTGATCGAGGAGAACTATTTCCAACATGAGGATACACACTACAAACAAGTGCAGGGAGTCGCTATGGGGGCTACTTTTGCCCCTTCGGTGGCTACCCTATATGTGGGTCGCTTTGAGGAGCAGATAGTGTATCCATCGACATTCTACAGCACTAGCATTAAGTTGTGGCTTAGGTTCTTGGATGATATATTTTTCCTTTGGACTGGAACCCAGGCTGAATTGCAAGAATTCATTCAGTGGATTAACACTATGGATCATAATTTACAGTTTACAGCCACTTTCAGTACTTCTAATATTGAATTTTTAGACATTACAATCTATAGGGTAGGTGACCTACTTGAGACAACCTTATACAGGAAACCAGTGGCGAGGAACACCTTATTGCATTTTTCAAGTTTCCACCCTTATAGATTTAAAAGTAACCTCCCCATCAGTCAATTTCTGAGAGCCAGAAGGGCATGCTCGGAGCTGAGTGAATTTCAGAGGGTGGCAAAAGACATCAGCCATAGATTTTGCGTCCGTGGGTATCCAGATAAATGTATACATCAAGCCTATGTGAGGGCTCGCTATGCCCACCGTGATCTACTTTTACAGGACTCTGGTAGGGATGCCCGTTTAGCCATGGAGGAAGCGAGCTTGGTGTGTGTGCTTCCCTACTCGGATGTGGTGAGGTCCATGGTTGGATACATTAGACAACACTGGCCTATTTTGAAGACTCTGAGGGGTTTGGATGAGTACCCTCTGATAGCTTATACCAAGGGGATTACGATTGGCCAGATGCTAAAACGACGTGCATCTCCCCATATGGAAGTTGGGTCCCATTCTCCTTGTTCTCAGTGCCAATGGTGTGATAAAACCATTGTGGGCAGTGTTTGGAGTGACTCATGTACAGGGCAAACTATTCAGGCCAAGCAAAATACCACATTTAAATCGGGATGGGTGATTTATGCCATCATTTGTCCTTGTCCCTGGGTTTACGTTGGCTGTACTAAACGTGCCGTTCAGTTGAGACTTAATGAACATAAGTCCAGAATAGTCATGGGGAACCAGTCAGCCCCCCTAGTACAACATTGGCTTTCCAAGCACCATTCGGTGGACCAGATTAGGTGGAGGATTATTGATACTTTGATCACATAAGGGGTAGAAGGAGACCTGGAAGCTAAGTTGAATTATTTAGAGCAAAGGTGGATTTAACGCTTAAATACGGTCATCCCCTATGGTCTAAATCTCGAATTAGAATGGTCATCCCTTTTATGATATCTCTCTGGGACAGTATTCCCTTTTCTAAGAATAGGTTGGGAGGATAAAAATTAAAAATTAAATTTTGTTGTCAGGGGTGATTTGTGACCTCACACCAACGTAGTAGGTAGCGGCATTTGCCCCTCCCCAATCACCTCCCACTTCCGGGTCGGGGATATTTAAAGATCACTATACCACGCCGCGGCCATCTTGAGAACTCAGATCGGGTGGTCACGTCGTGGCTGGCACAGTATTCTTCTTGTTCCAAGAGTAGACCCTATCCATCTGATAGTCCCTCTCATCCCTTCTAAGTTTTTTTAATTTTTGTCTGTTTTATAGATTCCCTGACCTTGTCCATTGATTCTTCTAGTTCTTTCTTCTTCTTATCATATTCTTCAGTGGAATATTTGATCTGTAGTTCTTGCTGAATCTCAACTATTTTGACCTTGAAATCTTGTTCAATCTCAGTCGTGCTTTCAACTAACAGGATCATGAGGTCCCATGAGCAGCGATTTAATATCCCTGTCCACTTGTACATAAAAGATTTATTCGAGGACATAACTTTGGGTTCCTTAACAACCCGTAGGCCCCGGGGAATCATAGATTTCTTTAAATACTGTACAAGTGTACTACTGTGTAACTCAGCTCTGATCAGGCGTTTGGTTGTGGCTTCCCATTCCGTCCATGACATCTCAGAGCTGAGTTACACAGCAGTACACTTGTACAGTATTTAAAGAAATCTATGATTCCCCGGGGCCTAACGGGTTGTTAAGGAACCCAAAGTTATGTCCTCGAATAAATCTTTTATGGACAAGTGGACAGGGATATTAAATCGCAAAATACTGGCTTCTTTAAATATCCCCTCCCCAATCACCTCCCACTTCCGGGTCGGGGATATTTAAAGATCACTATACCACGCCGCGGCCATCTTGAGAACTCAGATCGGGTGGTCACGTCGTGAGAAGCCAGTATTAGTAAGGTAAGAGTTTGGACTTGCATCACTAGTGGGTACTTATTAGTATATGTTTCTCAATATTATGCTTAACGTTCCTGACACTAAAGTTAGTCTTATGTTGTAGGGATTGTAGCCCTGAGGAAACCCCCTCTACGGGTGAAACATGTTTGCTTATTTATCCCTTGTCAACCACCATCCCGGTTAAGCTAAGTATTGATTCAAATACTTCTTATAAAATATTTATTATATTAAACTTAAGTTGCAAATTTTTGAAGAAAATAATATAAGAAAACATAAAAAAACCACACAAGACTTAACTAGTTTTACACCAATATCGACCCGGTGACGATTGGGTGCATAAATCCAGGGGTCATGATCATGTATTGAACCCTTGGTGGCATCTCTGAGGGCCGTGAAGAAAAAGAAAAAAGCAAATAATTAATAGAAGGCACTCAAGGGAGGTCTAGAATACCACCCCCACTTATAGTCTACATTCTAGCCTTCTACTATTTACCAGCTAAGCCAACTATACAATTCTCTAATAAGCAGCATAAAATCTGTTTTACTTTTATTTTGCCAGGTACTTGTGACCTGGATTGGCAGAATATTAGGCTTAATGAACTTTAGGTCTTTCCCAGTATGGCAAGGTTTATGTTCTTATAAAGCAAGTGCTCTTTGTGCTGTCTAAATGTGTCTGAGTGAGATAGAATAACCAGAAGATTATACGGTGAAGGACAGAGTGACTGGATGAATATGGGATAAGCAAGACTGAACAAAAAGTAGAAAACCTGATGGGTAATGATAAGGATTTTGTAAAGAAATCGGGAGCCAATGCTGGTCAACAAGACTGGATAGGACCATGTTTTGTGGCTTCAAAAGGCAGTTTGATTTCTTTTTCTGAATTAGTTGGAGCTTTTTGAAAGGGGAGAGTTTTGGATCCTGAATTAGTGCGTTACAGTAATCTAAGCATGAAAGTACCAAAGAAGGGATGAGGAGCATAGAAAAATGATCTTAGATGAGGCCAAATGGCCCTTCCAGATTGCCCATCTTTGTCTCCACCACCTCTATCTGGAGACTCTTCCATGCATCTACCACTTTTTCTGTAAAATAAAAAATAGTACACTTCTCCCTCCGTATCCACGGGAGTTAGGCGCAGAGTCGGACCGCGAAGTGTGAAAAACTGCGAATAACTTCTCGGCCGGCTTTGACCCACCCCCGCCTTCCCACCAGCATCCCGGACCTTACCTCGTGGTCTAGCGGGCTTTCGGGGCAGGAGCAGTCTTCCTACGCTCCTCTCGAGAGACTACGAGAGCTCATAGCAACCATTTCCTATAAGTGACCTGCACGGGGCAGGAGCGTGAGAAGATCGCTCCTGCCCCGAAAACCCGCTAGACCATCAGGTAAGGCTTAAAAATAGACGAAAAAATTAAAATCACCCCCCCCTAAAATCGCGAATAACTGAATCCTCGGATGCTGAAACCGCGGATTCGGAGGGAGAAGTGTATTTCCTTTGATTACTCACCTCTTAACTTCATCCTATGCCCTATCATTCTGGAGCTTCCTTTCAAATGAAAGATACTTAACTCATGCACATTTATGCTAAATAGGTATTTAAACCTCTCTAGCAGGCCTCCCTTCTCCCAACATTCCTCCAAAGTATACATATTGAGCTCCGAGTCTGTCCCTGTATACCTTGCGATGAAGACCACCGACTGAGCTGAGTACATGCTAAGGGCCTGCACGTCTGCTGAAGATGGGGGTGGGGAAGGGGTGAATATTGATATCTGTACTGGTGTTAGGTTTATTACATCTGCTAACATTTATGCGTTATATAGGTAGAAAGAAATAGATGTGTTATCACCACTGATAATGTATGCATGGCACTTAACTGTGCTATATCCAGTTTTAATGTGCTTTTATTTCTGCTGCGGAGGAAAAGGGCTGGCTAGCAAAATGCAGGGATTCCCCTAGGTCATCTTTGGTGGTAATGGTGTGCTTGATGCAAAGTGTTATGGTGTGTGCAATCTTATGTTTCACTGAATCCTAATTAGAATTCTAGGTGGATTACAGGCAGCGTACTATTACATAGCATTTCGTATAAAGTTAAATATGTTACATACAGTTAACAAATTGTTATCAAATTATACATACAGTCTGAGGTAATATAAATATCAGCTGACTATTGACATCGTCTTTGTTTCAGGTGGCTTAGTCTGTGGGTTCATAGTCTGCCCTCTGTGCCTGCCAGCTCCCAAATTTTAATGGGGATTCCACGAGGGAGGTTTGTCTTGGAAAAAACTGCTTACAGACCAAACTGCATTTATGGCACGGGTGTCCAGATTCAGAAAACCTGGTTGGCGGAGTGTGTCCCGAGGACTAGATTAAGAACCCCTGCCTTAAACTAATGTTTTATAAAATATTGTTTTTTTTCCCCTTTGAAACAGTGTGCCACTTCCAGTCAATGTCGGCCTTAAGGATAACTTTCAACTCATTTTATCCAGATCAATTCTTTTTTTCTTGGGTAGATTGGCCTGGCTGAAAATTTCCCTCCCAAGTTCGATGCGTACATACGGGTTTCCGTAATAGACTTGCTTTTATCAGTATTAGAAGGAGACGGTCTTTTGCGCGTGTGTTCATGTTAGGGGGGGAAAATGGCGAGCGTAGATTAGATTTTCAAACTGATGTGAAATACATTGCATCTCTCACCACCCGCAGATGCAAATTTTAATCCATTTATTTTGCATCTGCAAGTTTAGAAAGAATGTGCAAAATTGGAGAAATTGCCCCTGAACAAAGCCCCCAAAAATAGAAGTTTACTTATTTTTCTCTTTTTCATTTATGCATTTCTTGTGGTTGGGGGTAGTTAAGAGCAGAAGATGAGTCACGCAGATAACGGAATCTATTGTGCCTACCACATTCTGTAATTATGATCTCATGGTGTGGATTGTCTGCTGCCTTTTTATTGCTGTTTCAATCTGGTCTGTACAGTATCTCCTTAGATCAGGGGTGTCCAATGTCGGTCCTCGAGGGCCGCAATCCAGTCGGGTTTTCAGGATTTCCCTAATAAATATGCATGAGATCTATATACATGCACTGGTTTCATTGTATGCTAAAAGATCTCATGCATATTCATTGGGGAAATCCTAAAAACCCGACTGGATTGCGGCCCTCAAGGACCGACATTGGACACCCCTGCCTTAGATGGTAGTTGGAGACCTCTAGACCAGGTAAGATGCAAGGCGAGGGAGTCAGATTTGAGCCAGTCGCTCATTGGGTGAAGTGCTTGTGTTAATGCAAAGAAAGGCCCTTTTCCTGCATCTTTAATCTAGGCCAGGGGTAGGCAATTCCGTTCCTCGAGAGCCGGAGCCAGGCCAGGTTTTCAGGATATCCACAATAAATACGCATGAGATAGATTTGCATCTCAAGGAGGCAGTGCACGCAAATCCATCTCATACATATTCATGGTGGAGATCCTGAAAACCTGACCTGGCTCCGGCTCTCAAGGAACGGAATTGCCCACCCTTGATCTAGGCTATGACAGCGCGGCCTTAGTTCTGTTTTAAGATTCCTTACCGTCAATCCTTCCTCGACGCTGCTGCAGAGAAGTGGGACAGCGTCTTTCCTGGTGCCCTTCAAGTTTGTAACTTTCTACAGCCCCGTTGGGAATTTGCTGGCCCCCTCCAAAGGTTTGGCTCCCTCCCTACATTGCCACTGTAGTACAATTTCCTGACCCACAAGATGTTTTGTTGCTGTATTGGGGTTGTGTAAAACCCCCCTGTGCACATTCATGCACACAGGTGTGCATTGCAACTTAACCGAGAAGGATGCTGTGAAAAGATTTGCTTTTTTGGAAATAAATGATCACAGCTTTGTTGTTCTTTGTCTTAGCAAATCCTGTTGTGTAACTTGACTGGTGGATAATATGCCCATTGTTTGGCAAAGAGCTTTCAAGCACTGTACAGAGGCAAGCTATCCTGGGCTTTCTCTTCTTTAGCCAGGGTCATCCACAGAATGTCTGTGCTGTAATAGGGAGATTTTTCTTATGTGGGAATTGAATCGTCTGTTCATTGATATTAATAGCACACTAGGGATATTGAGCCCCGGCAGAAGGTACCAGGACTATTGAATGGGAAACGTGATACTGCGCTGAAAGAAATGACGGTCTTCTACTGGCTCTGTGTGCAAGCCATTTAGCCATGAGATCCGACTAGGTATTAATCGATAAACTGGGCTAACTGTTTGTGTTTAATCTTGACTCTATCTCAGCCCTCCCACCAAACTCTTCCCTCTTCCTGCTGCCCCCCTAACTCCAACCTTTTTCATTTCCATCCAAGCGAAATGCCTGACAGTGTGACTTTCTTGAAAAGCCCTGTGCTCTGTATGATAATTCTTATCAAGTATGCTAGATTTTAGGGGGGGGGGGTTGTTGGTTTTTTTTTGTGTGAAATAAGACATAATTGGAGTCTGAAGTGTGTACCTTGAATAAATCTGGCCTGCAGCATATGACCGTACCTGCATACTGAATATAAAAATATTCCAAGACGGGCCTTGCAGAGCTGATCCTGTTACTGGCTTAACCCTTTATTGCCCATAGAAAAGCTTCTCAGCGTTGGAGCAGAACTGCCAAAAAATCTTGTTAAAATATGCAGTGATGTTGTTGGTCTTTCTAAAGGAACGGAGAAAACGTTCAGCAAGGAGGTGGCTCAAGTTTTTTAAATAATGAAATTGTCTACTTTACTTAATTATAAGCATACAAATTTTGTACTGATTTTTTAAATATTCTTTCTATTTGAAGCAACTCACTCAAGAGCCCCATGGCTGATTTGTGCTATTGTACTGGTAAATTTTGATTGATAGAGATAACAGTTTTCACTTAAAAATACAGACAGGCACTTTAACTTTCCATGACAATAGCTATTTGCATTTCTTTTATCTTTTTGTTTAACATTTGTGGGGGTTGGGATGGATTTGATCATTAACTCTTAACTCTTATAGCACACTCCTGGCAAATGAGTAAAACAAAGCTTTTGTCAAACCTTCAAAGATAAAACACCAAATATTGGTTTCGGGTTTAAACATAGAAAAGCAGTGAGAGGATATTTCCATGTGACAGTGACCAAGGCTCCTGGTGGTTTGGTTCAGGTAAGAAACGGGTGCTTTCCCTGCGAAACTAGCCCAGGTTCTGGTTGGAGAGTTGACAGTTGCACGCTGAGCAGATGCTTGGAGAGCACTCGATTTGAAAACAGAGTTGCACTGTGTTGAAGATGAGATGGATAAGCAGAGTGTTTACCCTCCCCCTCCCTCCTTTGCAAAACCATAGTGCGGTTTCTAGCACTGGCCGCAGCGGTAACAGCTCTGACGTAGAGAATGACACGGGGACAGATTTTTTTCCCTGGCCCTGAAGGAACTAATTTTCCTGTCCCTGCCCCATTCCTGCAAACTCCGTCTTCAACTGCACAAGCCTCAAACACTTTAAAATCATAAGTAGCATCTTCTAGAGCTCAGATTGTGATGTCATAATGCCTCATTCCACCAATGGCTAAGCTCCGTCCTCATCTGACTTTAAAATCCTAAGTAGCATCATTCTAGAGCTCAGATTGTGATGTCATAATGCCTCATTCCACCAATGCCTAAGCTCCGTCCTCGTCTACGGAAGCCTCAAACACTTTAAAATCATGTGTTTGAGGCTTGTGTGGTTAAAAGGCAGAGCTTACAGGAATGGGGCAGCGACAGCGACAAAACTCACAGGGATGGAATGGGGAAATTGAGTTCCTGCGGGGACAGGGACAAATTTGTTTCCTTGTCATTCCTTACTTTACCGTTCATAGGAATTCTATGAGCGCCATACCTGTTCCTGCCATGGCCAGCGCTAAAAAAAGGGAACAGGGAGGGTTTAGTAACTGATTCACTTGCTATTTTTTTTCTTTGTGGCTAAGTAAAAAAATAATTTGTAAGCACTGGGTGCGTTGGCTTTAAAGGTTCTGCCCAAAGTTTTGAGGGCCATTTAGGTTTCTTCCTGAGACTATGCTTGAATGCTATGCTTCAGGCACATCGTCACATATGTTATATGGACCCTAAATTATGGAATGAGATTCTTGTGGAATTAAAGAAAGTATCTTTTTTATTTCTTTTAAGAAACTGCTGAAAGCCTGGTGCTTCCAGAAATGTTATCTAATCTAATCTTCCATTTGTGTGTCGCACATACCTATACAGGCTCAAGGCGACAGATCAAGGAGGAAGCGGGACAGTAGTAGGGGAGGGGGTGTGAAGAAGATAAGATAGGGGACCCAGAAGTAGGGGGGGAGTTATACAGAAACTAAGAGTGTTAATTGTCAAAGAGGTGGGTCTTCAGGTTTTTACTGACTCCTAATGTTAACAATTATATGAATTTTGTTCTATTGAGTATTGATGAAATGTCTTGATTTTTTTACATTTTATTTTTGAATGCTATATGCAATGCATTTTTATGTATGGATAGGTTTGTTGTAACTCACCTTGAACTTTTTTTATGAGACATTATCATCAAATAAATTGAAGTAGGGTTGGAAGGACAAGCAAGGCTCCCCGCTGACTCTGTTGCCATATTCTTTGCCTCAGGCCTGTTGACGCAGCAGAACCTTAATGGCAAATGTCTGACCCCAGATGTCAGCGTGTCTGTTATAAACCTCCCTTTGGGATCTAAAATAACACACAAAATATCAATCTGCTTTCAGACGACCTGAGCGAACAATCTGTTAACCTCAGTGGTCTGTATTGGTTATATAATGGACAACATTTTCGGACCTAGCCGTTCAGAATGTAAGATTCCCAGCATGCTCTGTTTGGCCATTCCCAGGATACAGTGATCAGCTCGCAGAAAACAACCCGTGCCAGGAAAGCATATATGAGTATAATTTAGTCACTTTGACGTGACATCCATTTTCTCAGATGAGTGATTTTTAGCGGTCATTTCTTTCCTTTTTGCTATAAAATCTTTTAGATCAGCCTATTCAGCATGACTATTTCTGACTATTGCGTGTTTTTACTGCGCCGTATGGTTTCTATGCGCTCTGGTAGCCACTCTGGGGTAATGGTTATAATTCTGGACACTGAAATGCCATTTCCCAAATCCTCCGTGGGTATGCTGCAAAAGCCCAAATATTATCTGTAAGAACGCCTGAGCCACTCCCATAATAGTGTACTTATATTTAGGTTCTAGTGCCTATGTGATGCTTTTTCTATAAACAAACAAACAAAAAAAAGTAGGAACCTATTTTCCCTTATAGAATAGTAGTATGTTGTTCGGTGTGATCGACTTGTGTTCGAGTCCTAGAGACGTGATGAATTGCGGATCTAAAAAGAAATCAGTTCTATGCTAGTCTGGAAAGGTGCTCCAGCGTCATCCCCCACAGTGGTTTTTCAACATGTCCAGCCATCTGATCGGTTCCTCGGTTCCTTCGATCTTCCCAAACATGACGTCCTTCTCCATTGATCTCTCTCTTATTGAGGGCGTCTTGTTACTTAAAGGGCTAAAGAAAATTTTTAAGAAAATCTAAACATCTGAAATGACAGGCAAAAGTAAATCTAGGGTTCCTTATAGCGCCTGCTAAAATGCCACGCTTGCTAGCCGCTGCCGCCTCCTCTTGAGCAGGCGGTAGTTTTTCGGCAACCGCACACTAAAAATGCTTGCGCAGCTTTGTAAAAGGAGTCCTAAGTGTCTCCCATGTCAATTCTGTGCTATCCCAGTTAGTACGCATTGACGCGAATGCATTAGCTGGATAATATTTCCACACCCCCATTCCCTGAATGATTCTCCCCCCCCCTCCCGAAATATTATAAAAAAATAAAACAAACGTCTTGAGAGACAAATTACCATGAAACACTGTGGCATGCTTTGTGGTAGGCCTTTTGGATGCTTAGTCCATTTAAGAAAAGGGTCCCCAAATTCCTCAATGCATCAACATATCAGTGCGATAAACCAGAAAACATAAGAGAACTCGGTTAAGGCCCATTTCAACCAATACCTTTGAAGTCAGAGATAATTCAAACAAAGCCCCTCCATAAACCAACACTGAGAACAGAAAGAAAACACTCGGAAACTGAAGTGTTCTGCTTTCAAACATAAGAGAGATATCAGTTACCTGCAAAAAACACATATTTACTTTCTTTGAAAGGCAAGATACCGTGTTAACCCAAAAATAAGACAGTGCCATATTTTGGGTCCAAAAAACATACTAGGGCTTATTTTCGGGGATGTCTTATTTATTTTTTTTCATGTACAACAATCATCTCTCCCTTTCTCTCCTCCAGCCCAATTCTTCCTCTTTCTCCACATCCTCCTTGTGCAGCATCTTTCTATCCCTCCCTCCCATCCCCCTGTGCAGCAGAACCCCACCGACCCTCCTGCCATGAGACTGACATACCTCAGAGGCATCCAAAAACAGCAGTGGCGGCAGCAGCGCTCTGAGTGGGCCACTTTGCGGCCTTCCCCGCTGGGGGCCTTCTCTCTGTCGCGTCACTGATGTTGGGGCTGGGAAGGTCGCAAAGCTGCCCGTTCAGAGCGCTGCTGCCATTTTTGGATGCCTCAAAAGTAGGTCAGTTTCACGGTGGGGGGAAGGGGGGGCGGTGGGATTCTACTGCACAGAGGGATGGGAGCCCAGAAATATTGGAAGCCTGGATATATATATTTTTTGAACTAGGAATGGAGTCTGGGAGTGTCAGGGGTTGATCTCAACTAGGGCTTATTTTGGGGTTAGATCTTATTTTCAGGGAAACACAATAGTTATGTTCAAGTATAATCCTTTGGTAGCCTTTACCACAAGCCACTGACACAGATCTTGATGTTGAGGGCCATGGAGCTTCTTTTCTCAGACCGTGACCCATCAAATGCATGCACGTCAATTGCGCGACGTCAAATGTGCGCACTGACAAGTGCGCACAAGACAGTGGTACCCCATCAATCGTGCTCACTATTTTGTCTTTTTTGAGGGCTATGAAATAACCCTCTTTTTTGAGGGGTGGGGGGAACCCCCCTCACTACACCAAGGCTAGTACATGTATCTAGTGTTACATAGTCCTCATCTAAACCGTACCCTAACACTAGTGTGATTGACGGGGCGCCATTGTCCACGCAGTTGTCTGCGCGCATTTGACGGGGTGCGATTGACGGGGCACATTTGTCGGCGTACCTTCTCAGACGGTTCTTGAACATTGCACCATAAAGCATGTCTCCGTCTCCTTCATGAATGAATATGCAAAAGCTCCGGCTAAAATCACAGTTAGAAAAGCAAGATGGGCCAATCTCTCAAAAGCGTGAAACACTGAAGTGAAAAGCTTAGACCCAGCCCAGTCAACAGTGAGATGCCAGTGCAGGGATCGAAGCAAAACTTGACGCCTTGGTTCTTGATGGATATCTTAATACAACTTGAAACCGCAAAAGATCAAACACGATCATTTTTGAGCCGCACCCTGAGGATGACTCCATCTTGCATTTTAGCAATGGGAGAGATAACACCCCAATGTCTTGCCTTCCAGCCCAGTTGGGAACAGGAAGCCATTTTGGAACCTAGGCAAAATCAGGAGAAATAAAGCTTAAGTAAATGTGCCCCCCAGACCCTACTCCCTCCCCACTCAGATTAAAACTTTATTTAGGAGGGCAGAAGCGTGTTGTATGAAGTCTTAAGTAGCAAGATTTGCATTATGACATAAAACGTGGGGTGGGGGCTTCAATTAACAGCTTCTAGAATAGATTTTGAGGACTCTCAGTAAGCAGCCCCACCAGGCACAATGTGTGTACATGCTGAGGGAGGGGATTTTGAATTGCTTAGTTTTGATGTTTATTTTGTAAGTGACCTCATTTTGCAATGACTAGGAGGGGGGGGGGGGGGTCAGCTGCTTTCTGTAGTTGTTCCTTATCGAGATGACTTGAGGATTGAGTGCTGTGATAGTCATACAGCAAACAGCCACAAACAACAGCCGACTGTCATTTTGTAGATAAGTGAAGGAGCATGGGATTTCTTTGTTTTTAACTCTTTTTTTTTTAACTTTTCTTCTTAATGATTCATAAATTTAAAACAAAGACAGTCTTGTTTTCAGGACCTACCTGTTGTACATTTACAAGGAGTGTTGAAAGTATATTGCTTAAGCCATTGGATAAATACAGAGGATTTATCAGCCAAGCAAACAAATAACTGGTATCGTTCAAACAAAAAATAAAAATATCACAAGACAAAAGGACCTCTGTGCTCTACCACCTCTGCATAGCAACCACCAGGGTTTAAAAAAAAAAACCAACCCAAAACTCCAAACAATTGTAATGATTGGTCAACATTTACAGGAGAGAAAAAACATTACAGGCAATTAAAAAAAAAACACCTCTACTTTTTTTACAAATACTGTATATTGTTAGGCTAATAATTTGAACAACTGGCTTTTATTTATTTGAAAAGTTTCTATCCCACCTGTAACCTAGGTGGGTCACAAATTTAAAATGCACATAATAAAACAGTATAATCTCTTTATAATGGACTTCAAGGGACCTGGAAAAACGGTCCGTTATATCCAGAGACCGTTATATCCAGAGTTGCATTTTTTAAAACTTTATTTAGGTCAACTTGAAACAACGTACAATCAATGAACAACAGCATATCAGCAACATGAAGAACAAAACTCAGCAAAACATTGGTATGGCACGAAATGATTGCAAAACCAGAACACTAAAAGATGTTCTAAAGCCTTATGTCGTACTGTACTGGAAGGAAAAATAATCTATCATTGTCTTCTGGGCTGCATTTTGATACTATATCACCGGCACGCCATGCGCCTTGTAGGCGGAGCCTGCATGTCTGTTATAGCCGAAGAAAACCACAGCTAAAAGCGGATTTGGGGACCAAATTGGTTGTCCGTTATATCTGAGAGTTCACTATATGCGATGATTTTATGTATGTTTATAATGGCGCACGGCCGGGACCAGCGGACCTCATCCGCTTTTTGATCCAAACAGACTTGGAGTTTCTGTCACCAAGAGAACCATTTCCACATGGCTGACGGACTGTATCTCCTTTTGATATGCTTTGGATGGGCTGATGCTTGAAGGCCATGTCACTGAACATAAAGTTCAAGCAATGGTGACTTCAGTAGCTCATCTACATTTCACTCCAATCGAGGACATTTGTAAAGCAGCCACATAAGTAGTCGCCTCCGCCGGGGCAGACCAGAGGTCCATCCAGCCCAGCGGTCCGCTCACGCGGCGGCCCATCAGGCATATTGCCTGGTCAGCGGTCCCTGACTAATTTTATTGCCTACCTCTACAGTTATCTCTAAACCTTCCACTGCTCTTATCTGTACCCCTCAATCCCTTTGTCTTCCAGGAACCTATCCAGGTCATCCTTGAAACCCTGTACTGTGCTATTTCTTATCACGGCCTCCGGAAGGGTGTTCCATGTGTCCACCACCCTCTGTGTGAAAAAGTACTTCCTTGCGTTTGTTTTAAACCTGTCCCCCTTCAATTTCATCGAGTGACCCCTTGTTCTTGTGGTTTCTTTCAAATTGAAAAATCTGTCTTTGTCAACCTTTTCGATGCCCCTCAGGATCTTGAAGGTCTCTATCATATCTCCTCTGAGTCTCCGCTTTTCCAGGGAGAACAGCCCCAGCTTCTTCAGTCTGTCAGTGTATGTAAGGTTTTCCATACCCTTAATCAGTTTAGTTGCTCTTCTCTGGACTCCCTCAAGCATTGCCATGTCCTTTTTGAGGTACGGTGACCAGTACTGTACACAGTATTCCAGATGCGGGCGCACCATAGCCCGGTACAGTGGCAGGATGACTTCCTTCGTTCTGGTCGAGATACCCTTCTTAATGATACCTAACATTTGGTTTGCTTTCCTCGAGGCTGTGGCGCATTGTGCCGACGCCTTCAATGTCGTGTCTACCATCACTCCCAAGTCTCTTTCCAGATTACTGACCCCTAGCATTGATCCCCCCATTTTGTAAGTGAACATCGGGTTCCTTCTCCCTATATGCATGACCTTGCATTTCCCTACATTGAAGCTCATTTGCCACTTTTTCGCCCATTCTTCCAATGTCGTAAGATCCCTTTGGAGATTCTCGCAGTCAACCGTGGTTTCAACCTTGTTGAATAGTTTGGTGTCATCTGCAAATTTGATGACTTCGCATTTTGTTCCCGCCTCCAGGTCGTCAATGAATATGTTAAACAGGAGCGGTCCCAGCACCGATCCTTGAGGAACCCCGCTCGTGACCCCTTGCCAGTCCGAGTAATGGCCCTTTACACCAACCCTCTGCTTCCTGTCTGCCAGCCAGTTTTTGATCCATCGGTGGACCTCCCCGTGCACCCCATGGTTCCATAGCTTCCTGAGCAACCGCTCATGTGGTACCTTATCGAAGGCTTTCTGGAAGTCTAGGTAAATTATGTCTATGGGTTCTCCTTTGTCCACCTGGTTGTTTACCCCCTCAAAGAAGTACAACAAGTTTGTGAGGCACGACCTACCCTTGCTGGCTCGACCTTAGCTGTCCATTTTTTTCGATATGGTCACAGATGCTGTCCTTAATCAGTGCCTCCATCATCTTTCCCGGGACCGATGTGAGGCTTACCGGCCTATAGTTTCCCGGGTCGCCCCTCGAACCCTTCTTGAAGATGGGCGTGACATTAGCTATTTTCCAGTCCTCCGGGATCTCTCCAGTTTTTAGGGATAGGTTGCATATTTGCTGAAGTGTCTCTGCTATTTCATTCCTTAATTCCTTGAGCACCCTTGGGTGAATGCTATCCGGACCTGGCGACTTGTCGCTCTTTAGCTTGTCTATCTGCCTGAGGACATCCTCCTGGCTCACCTCTAATTTGACCAGCTTGTTATCTTGATCTCCATTTTCTATTTCCTCTGGTTCCGGAATGTTGGATGTGTCCTCCCTCGTGAAGACCGACGTAAAGAAGTCATTTAACTTGTCAGCTATTTCTTTTTCCTCCCTCACTACTCCCTTTCTATCCCCATCATCCAAGGGCCCCACTTCCTCCCTCGCTGGTTGCTTCCCCTTTACGTACCTGAAGAATGATTTGAAATTTTTTGCCTCTCCCGCTAGTCTCTCTTCATATTCCTTCTTTGCTCTCCTAACCACTCGGTGGCACTCCTTCTGGCTTTCCTTGTGTTCCTTTTGGTTGGCCTGCGTTTGATCCTGTTTCCATTTTTTGAACGATGCTTTCTTGTTACTGATCGCCTTTTTTACAGCTGCCGTTATCCATGCTGGGTTCTTTATTCGATTTTTCTTGCACTCTTTTCTGAACCTGGGGACGTACAGGTTCTGTGCTTCGTGCACCGTACGCTTGAGCAGGGTCCAGGCGCTTTCTACGGACTCTACCTTCCTTGTGCTGCCGTTGAGTTTCTTCCCCACCATTTTCCTCATTGCATCATAATTCCCTTTTCTGAAGTTGAGCGCTGTTGTTGTGGTTTTTTTCACCCTGGATGATCCTAGTTCTAGTCTGCACTGGATCATGTTGTGATCGCTGTTTCCCAGTGGGTCTAATACCGCTACATCCTTTGCAGGTCCCCCCAGTCCACTGAAGATTAGATCAAGAGTAGCTTCTCCTCGTGTAGGTTCCATGACCAGCTGTTCCAGGAAGCAGTCCCTCGTGGCTTCCAGGAATTTGGTCTCTCTCTCGCAACTTGAGTGCCCGATACTCCAGTCTATCCCAGGGTAGTTGAAGTCTCCCATCACCACCACACTTCCATTCTTGCATACCTGCCGCAGTTCCGTCTCCAGGTCCCGGTCGATTTCTTCCGATTGGCCAGGCGGACGATAGTATAGACCCAATTTGATGTCTGCTCCAGATCCTCCTGGTAGCTTAACCCATATTGATTCCAAGCCTTCCGACCTTACTGCTGTTTCCATTTTGGTTGAGGGTATGGAGTCTTTTATGTATAGCGCTATTCCTCCACCCTTCTTGTGTGTCCTGTCTCTCCTGTAAAGTTTGTACCCTGGTATGACCACATCCCATTTATTATCATCAGCCCACCACGTTTCTGTGATTCCAATTATGTCCAGGGCTTTTTGACTGGCTATAATTTCCAGCTCTCCCATTTTGGCCCTGAGGCTCCTCGCATTTGTGTAGAGGCAATATAGGTCCTGATTTGTCGCCCGCCCTGCTGTTTTCTTTCCATGGCTCGGCGCTCCCACCTGGCTTGCCTTTACTCGGTCATCCACCTCCCGTGGCGTGTCCGTTTTGCCCCCATCCAGTATCTCCTTTTTTGGATGGTCCTCTTGCTCCCATTGTTCTCTTTCAACCATGCCTGTTAGGCTCGTTTGTGCACTGGGCCCCTGCATTGCATCTGTGGGCCTTTTTTCTGAAGATTTCCACTCAACCCTTTTGTTTAAAAGTTCCCTCCCAGTCCCTTTGTCCAAAAAGTCCCTCTCAGCCCCTTTGTCCAAGAGTTCCCACTCGGTCCCTTTGTCCAAAAGTGTCTCCTCAGTCCCTTTGTCCAAAAAGTCCCTCTCAGCCCCTTTGTCCAAGAGTTCCCACTCGGTCCCTTTGCCCAAAAGTGTCCCCTCAGTCCCTTTATCCAAGAAGCCTCTCATAGTCCCTTTGCCCAAGAATTTTCTCTCGGTCCCTTTGTCCAAAAGATCCCACTCGGTCCCAAGCTCTCTTTTAGGCGAGGTTCCGTTATAACGAGATTATACTGTAACATATACAAAATAAAAATAACAGTGACACTTTACCAAACAATTTTGCCAATCTTCAAAGTGCAAATAATACTAAACTCAATAAAGTGAAATATCTTTAATAAAAACAGCTAGTAATATCATATTCAAAGTATTTTTATTCATTCATTATATTCTAAGTGGTTTACATGATCTAATCAGTTATATTCCGCTGCTTTTCAATTCAGATTCAGATTCAGAGTGGATTACAACAAGAGACACCCTACATTAAGGGAGAACATATACCTAAGAAAAAAAGAAAAAGTATTACACAAAACAGTTAAAATCAAGAGTAACATTTTTCAAAAAGTAGGTCTTTAAAACTTTACAAAAATAATATATGAATCTAACCCCCTCTTTCACAAAGTTACGCTATGCTTTTTAGCACGCGTTAAATATCAACGCTAAACGCTAATGCGTGCATGTTATCCTATGGATGCATTAGCGGTTAGCGCACACGTTGATTCAGTGTGTGCTAAATTCGCGCTAAAACGCTTAGCGCGCCTTTGTAAAAGAGGCCCTAAGATTCTTATTTCTGATGGAAGACTTTTCTACATCTGAACAGCCTGATGAGAAGATAATTAGCACAGGTGACACTCAGGGCTCACATGCTAGTGGTCAGGCGCTAATTTCACAATTAGCGCATGGCAATCAGTAGGAAAACAGCAATGTCGGCCAATTTGGAGCTAGGCTAAAAAGAAGCCTTGGCGCTGGCCATTTTTTTTAGCGCATTTTCGTAAAAGGGCCCCTATCACTTTTAAGCAGCTATCTCGCGGTTCTGTGCGCTTAACAAAAATTAAGATACAAGTGTACACAGTATAAGCGCAGTTAATTAATCAAAATATTTGCCAAATAGATCAATCTTCATAGATTTTCTAAATGTCATAGTAACATAGTAGATGACGGCAGATAAAGACCCGAATGGTCCATCCAGTCTGCCCAACCTGATTCAATTTAAAATTTTATTTTATTTTTTTTAATTTTTTCTATTTAGCTATTTCTGGGCGAGAATCCAAAGCTTTACCCGGTACTGTGCTTGAGTTCCAACTGCCAAAATCTCTGTTAAGACTTACTCCAGCCCATCTACACCCTCCCAGCCATTGAAGCCCTCCCCTGCCCATCCTCCTCCAAATGGCCATGCACAGACACAGACCGTACAAGTCTGCCCAGTAACTGGCCTAGTTCAATCTTTAATATTATTTTCTGATTCTAAATCCTCTGTGTTCATCCCACGCTTCTCTGAACTCAGTCACAGTTTTACTCTCCACCACCTTTCTCGGGGCGCATTCCAGGCATCCACCACCCTCTCCGTAAAGTAGAATTTCCTAACATTGCCCCTGAATCTACCACCCCTCAACCTCAAATTATGTCCTCTGGTTTTACCATTTTCCTTTCTCTGGAAAAGATTTTGTTCTACGTTAATACTCTTCAAGTATTTGAACGTCTGAATCATATCTCCCCTGTCTCTCCTTTCCTCTAGGGTATACATACATGTCAGATAAGAAGTAGAGAGAGAAAGATACAAACTAACTTGTTTACCCCTTTATGCAGCCTAATATAATCTATCATTTAAAAATGTTTTCAACATTCTACAGAATTTCCAATAACTAATTTCTGTCCTTATTCGTATAGGTAAATCATTGCAAATAACAATAGTAGCATATGTAAAAGAAGAATTTAATTGACATTTAAAACGTATGCCAAGGGGGAACTGCAATAAAAATATATTACTCAGTCTATTAGATAAATAATGCAAATGTGAAAAGAGCCTGTATAATATGATGAATCAGATACGGTTTTAAAATCTATGTTTCTCTATAGGCAGCCAACGAGGTTTCTTATAAAATATAGAAACACTATCGTATCACTTAAGACCATATATCAGTCTCACAGGCAGTATTTTCAATCAGCTGCAAATATTATTTATTTTTTTAAAACATTTTTGAGTTTAAGTTTAAAATACAAAGAATTACAATAATCAAGTTGTGATAATATAAGTTAGCCCGCGAGCGAGTCTCGATGGGCGTATGTAACACGGGGCTGGATGGCCCTTGTGTCGACCCATCGGGATTGGCTCTTGATGGGCAGGAAGGAGGGGCGAGGCAAATAGGGCAGGCTCGGGATTGGGGTAAGTGCTGCCTTCCGTGTTTGTGAGTCGGGGATTGGTTGGGGCAGCATGCGGGCGGGGTTTTTCTTTTGTTGGAGAGTGGACAGCTGCAGAGGTCGGATCTCGGCTGGTCTTCAGCGGCGGTTTTTCCCCTCCCTCTTTTGAGCTGAGGTTGGTTCCTGGGTTGGGAGCTCGAGTTGCAGGCGAGGTTAGAGCTACCAAAAGCCGGGGCTCATCTGGAGACGAGCGGCTGAAAGGCAGCTGGTTCGGAAGCGGGTCCCAGGTGGGCTGGTATCCCGGCCGAAGGGGTAGGGTGGCACCTGCCACCCCCCAGACCCTTGCTGATGGGGGTGGGGTCACGAGGTCAAAAAAGCTGTTTTTTGTTACTGTGTGGTAGCTTGATGGTTGTATAATTTGTTATTTGTTGCTATAATAAACAGAGCTGCGACTCAAATTTCTTCATGGCTAGAGCACACAAGTCAATCAGGTGGAAGCCAAGTGCGTGGAAGTTGACATAATGCTCAAGCGCCACATTCTGAGGAATTGAGGTATACAGGGCAGCGATATCAAAGGACACTAAAAAAGTAATCCCTGATACCCTACAGTCCCACTCTTCCAACAGTTTCTTTGTTAAAGGACACCACCATTTTTTTGAAACTGTTGGAGGAGTGGGACTGTAGGGTATCAGGGATTACTTTTTTAGTGACCTTTGATATCGCTGCCCTGTGTACCTCAATTCCTCAGGAAGTGGCGCTTGAGGGTTTATTTCAAGCATTATGTCAACTTCCACGCCCTTGGCTGATTCCACCTGATTTCCTGATTGACTTGTGTGCTCTAGCCATGAAGAAGAATTATTTTTTGTTTGAGAATCAATTCTTTATGCAACTATCTGGGGGTGGCTATGGGTGCGACCTTCGCCCCGACAGTTGCTAATTTATTCATGGGACAGTCTGAGGAGCAGTTTATCTATCCCTCTATGTTCTATAGAGAGATTCTGGGGTGGACCCGCTTCATTGACGACATTTTTTGTCTTCGGACTGGGTCCCTGGAGGAGTTGTTCCGTTTCAGAGATTTTATTAACTCCTGTCACACCGCTTTGCACTTTGAGATGTCATATCATCAGACACAGATTTCATTCCTGGATGTTAGATTGGAAATCCAGGATGGTCATTTCAACACCACGATTTTTGTGAAAGAGACTGACCGTAATTCTCTTCTTGAATTCAGCAGCTTGCACTCTTTCCCTTCTAAGACAAGCATTCCATTAGCCCAGTTTCTTAAGATACCATCGGATTTGCAGCTCCAATGCTGAATATCAGCCCCAGTCAAGTACCTTGATGGAGAAGTTTCGTCAGAGAGGATACCCAGAAACTATTGTGTCGAGATCAGCCAGAAAGGCTTTTTACAACCATAGGGAGTCCTTGCTGGAATACCGGAGGGAACAGTCTCATGGGAGGGTGATCTCTTTTGTTTAGAAATATAATCAAATGTCCCCTCGAGTGAAACGGGTCATACAGACACTTGCTGGGCTCCTAAGGGTTCTCCCCTGTTTCCAGGAGATGAGGATTCTTTTCGCGTATGGGAGGAATAGAAATTTGTGTGACATTTTGAGTCCCAGCGTGTGCGGAGGGTGTTCAGAATGAGGAGAGGGGTCACCAATGTTGTGGAGGTTATTCTGTGTGCTCCCTAATGTTAAACACCATGGAGTTTGTGCATCCAACCTCTGGGCAAAAATACAATCTGAGGAGTAAGACATCCTGTATTACAGAGGGGGGTATGTATATCATCATTTGCCCTTGCTCTATGTTATATGTGGGACAGACCTCAAGGAAATTAAAGATCAGATTTCTGGAGCCCAAGTCATGCATACACACTGGGAGAGTGGAGGAACCCCTTGTGGTGTACTGCCTTGAAGCCCTACATACTTTCATATGCTGTGCTGTGTGGTGATTGAACACCTCCCCTGTTCAGTGAGGCGTGGCAAGTGGAGACGTCAGTTACGTCAGAAGGAACAGAGGTGGGTCTACAATCTTCGCACCGTTCACCCAGCTGGGCTGAATGGCCGGATTGAGTGTGCGGCGTTCTTTGGTTGAAGCTGACTCTGGTGCGGAGTCTGGATTCCTTTTTGAAGATGTCCGTTGTAGTGCAATCCCACGCCTGAGTCTTCATGTGTTTTGGACGTGTGCAATTTGAGCACCTGGAAAGCCTCATCGGTCGCTGGTGTAGTAGGCTGAAATTGTCCCCTGACGCAGCTCAGCGGAACGGACATTTCCCCGTCGGGCAGGAGTGGCTGCGAGGCCGAGCGGGCTGGTACCATCTAGGTGCTTGGATGACAGCTTGGCGTCTGCAGCTAAGTGACTTTGTCTATCCTGCTTGCCATTGACTGTGTTCGAGACTTTGATGTGTGGTATATACTGTGCTCACACCTTTGAATGTTTTGTATTTTTGGCGTGCTGAAGTTTTGTGGTGGTTCCTACGAGAGCTACTAACATGTCTCTCACTGCTGTTTTGACTGATACAATTTGGACCTTACTTGCTTATGGTCTTTAAGTGGAGTTTTTTGCCAGATGAAGTCGAACTGAGGCTTTTTCTCCACAAATTTTTTGGGGGTTTTTTGGTTGGTGTTTGAGCGAGTGGGTCTGTGTATGAGTGCTGTGAGTGTACCTTGTAGTGTCTCGGTGTGTTCCCCGGGTGTTTCCAATAGGACCTACATTTGAATTTAAAGTGGATTATATATGTCCTTTCTCTAGATTTGTTTGGGTCCAAAATAACCCCTAATACTTTGGTTATTTTTTCAAATTTAATAGAAGCTGCAGATTCCAATGTAATCAATGTAGGGACCAAAGATAACCGATTATCAAACCGTGAAACTTCTGTCTTATTTGTAAATTGCAGTTCTCTTTAAATGAATAACTATGCGGTGGTTTTCCCCTTGTCCTTATACTTAGATCATATGCTGATCGCAGTTACGTGAACAGAAAGTGACAAATTGTTAGGTTTCTGAAAGAATAATCCTTTACTTTGCATACACACAAGGTGCAGTAGTGTGTATGAAACACCCTGTTCGTATGGGACTGCCATTTCCTCCTGGGTAAATGTAATGCTCAGTGACGAGGTTTTTGTTGGTTTTTACTTTTTTAGGGCTAGCTGACTGGCTATTCTAGACTGTAGACTGGGAAGGGGTTTGAAAGAATATTTTTTTCTTTTTCACCCTGTTCTTATATTTATTCTTTTCAACCCAATGAAAGTTGGAAAGAATTATGCAAAAGATGATGAATAGGTGTCTGGGAGCAAAATAATTCTCCCAAAAATTAACATGTTGGGGGGTGGGGAAGCAGTAAAAAGACAAAACCAGTCCAAGACAGCCTGCATGGTCCACAAAGCCACCTACGGGGAGAACTCTACAGGATTTAGCGCGGGCATCACAGTTAAACACTCCTTCCTCAATGCAAGAACGCACCAATGGTACAAACTAGTCTCCCCCTCCCCCCCCTCCCTTCAGACGTACATAGAAGAAGCTGCATGAATCAACGTTCGCATACCAGGGACCCAAGATATGGACTGGTCTCCCTCCACCTGCGACAACTATGCCCGTATTATATCTTCAGAAATAATCTTGAGACCCACCTTTTCTCCTTGGGCCTATAACAAAATCCCAGGAGCCTACCCCCTACTCTTCATTCAATGTGCATGTCCTGTTCTTAAATCTTTTTTGTAAACCGCGTTGAATCATAGCTGAAAAATTTGTGCTATAGAAGAAAAATGTATGGTATGATATTAAGGGCTCCTTTTACGAAGGTGCGCTAGGGTTTTTAACGCACGCACTGGATTAGCGCGTACTATAGTGCGCGCTAGCCCAAAGACTACCACCTGCTCAAGAGGAGGTGGTAGCAGCTAGCGCGCGGCATTTTAGCGTGCGCTATTCCGCTCGTTAAGGTCCTAACACGCCTTCGTAAAAGGAGCCCTAAATTTTAAAATGCGCAAAATCAGACTAGAGGTTACAGTGAAATTAACTAACCCCCACCCCACCACACACACACACACACAAAAAAAAATATTATAAGTAGTTTCAACTTTTGTAATAGAAACTTGAAGTGAACTGCCCCTCTCCAATAAAAACCACTGCAAATTGCTCTCATACCCCCCAAAAAAACTAATCCCTACAAATTACTCCCTGCAGATGGTTCCATCCCCAAAACTGGTCCTCTACACTCTACAGCAATGGTCTTAAACTTGCGGCCCATGGGCCGCCAGGTACTATTTTGAGGCCCTCGGTCTTATAAAGAATGATTCTTTATGGAAAACTTGTGCCTTAAGTGTCCGGTGGTCACGCCCGGCGGTTGCTGTAACCTCATGCAAGCGCTTTCCTGCGTCTGCCCGCGATTGTGAAACAAGTCCAATCGCATGCGGATGCAAGAAAGCGCTTGGGTGAGGTTACAGCCGCGAGGTGGGCAGCGTTCCAGAACGTAAGGTAACCATTGGCGGCAGTGCAGCTTGTGCGTGATTCCGGTGCTGGAGGAGGTGAGAGCTGAAGGCGGTTGCGGACACTTAAGGCACAAGTTTTCCATAAAGAATCATTCTTTATAACACTGAGAGCCTCAAAAATGTTTGGTCTTGTCTCTTGCACTTGATACTTTGATAGTTTTTCACTTTCTCCATTTGCATTTTGTAACTCGCTGATTGTCCAGCTCTCTTCAGTGTGAACCGCCTAGAAGTCATCCAACTATGGCGGTATAGAAGAATAAAGTTATTATTATTATTATTCATTGTCAGAGGAACACAGAAGATAATGCAAGAGTAGCTGAATGGTTCGTGCAGTGAGCTGGGTTCGATGCCCACTGCAGTTCTTTGTGACCCTGGGCAAGTCACTTAACCCTTCGTTGCCTGAGGTACAAAACTGAGCCCACTAGGGACAGAGAAAGTAAGAACATAAGAATTGCCATACTGGGACAGACCGAAGATCCATCAAGCCCAATATCCTGTTTCCAACAGTGGCTAAGTACCTAACAAGATCCCATGTAGTAAAACAGATGGATTAAGCAGTGGGTTTCCCCAAGCCATCTCAATAATGGCCTATGGACTCCTGTTTTAGGAAATTATCCAAGTCTTTTTTAAACCCGGCTAAGCTAAGTACCTGCATATAATATATGTAAACTGCTTTTTGTGTGCCCACACAAATGCGATACATCAGATCCATGACCCTTTACATCAGTGGTCCGCAACCCTGTCCTAGATAAACCTCCAGGCCAATTGGGTTTTCAGGCTAGCCCTAATGAATATGCATGGAGTAGATTTGCATGCCTGTCACTTTCATTATATGCAAATGTCTCTCATGCATATTCATTAGGACTAGCCTGAAAACCCGATTGGCCTGGTGGTCCTCCAGGACAGGGTTGGGGACCACCGCTTTACATGAATGTATCTTCGAAGTAACTACTGAAAAAGATGTGAACTAAAACCAATTAATGATGGCAGTTAAGGATCAACTGGTGAATCCTGTTTCTCCAGTTATTGCCACCCTGCTTCTCTACTGCTTTGAGTGGATAAGCATGAAAATTGCCATATTTAAGCCAACACCAGCATCCCCCTGTGCCCTGATAGTCTTTTACCCAGTCTCTACCTGTTCTAACCTCTCCTCTTTATAATGTATATGTTCAATGCTGACCTTCACTACCTCTGCATTATAATCTTTGGTTCTTCCAGTCCCAAATGTAATAAAGTGTCCAAGTCCCCTCCTATGTCTTGCCCCTGTCTTGGTTTCAAATCGTGGCGCTGTTATCTCCAACTCTAATAGTCCCAAGTTTGGAAATGTCAAAACAATGGAAAGAATTTCCTGGTGTGTTTACGTGGCAGGATAGCTCTTAACTGCCAAGAATGAAAAATGGCTGTTTTTTTTTTTTTCCCAGCAAGAAACAAACTTTAATAGAACCTCAAAAAAAACAACAAATCACACAGTCGTGGTTTGACTAATATGTAGATTAAAAGAAAACTGGACATGAACCAAAAATTAAAAGAGAAGTTTTGCATCATATTGTTGATACTGAAAGACTATATAAACATCAGGATTATAAAAGTGTTTGCAGGAGGACAAAGAGGTCTGATCTTACTCCTTTCCAGAGCTGAAGCTGTTCTTGAGCCGCGGAGCCTTACACTGGCTGGTACTGATAAGCTGCAGTGCTGTGACTTTGATTGGTTTGATGGAGTCTCTGAAAGTCATTCACCATTAAAAAAACTTGGCCTCATATGTTTGTGTATTTATATTTGCCCGTGTGGTGCCAGGGAGAGAGCTCCAGACATCCCAGTTTGCGAAGACTGAACGGCCAATCACGGTTCGGTTATTCTTTGTGTCTTCAGGGTAAGAACAGTGACCTTTTCGGGTGACTGTAGCTGAAGGTTTCTTTACAGAATCAAATACAGTAAAACCTTGGATTGCAAGTAACTTGGTTTGCAAGTGTTTTGCAGGACAAGCAAAACATTTTATTAAATTTTAATTTAATATACAAGCATTGTCTTGCAATACGAGTACATACAGTATACACACATTTTAACTGAGCCGATGGTTCTTCTCTCTGACGCTGCGGGAGTGTAGTGACTGTTCTAAATGAGCCAGGTCTTGCAATACAAGTACGTATAGTATTTTGTATTAAAGTTTTTGGGTTGTGGAACGAATCGTCTGAGTTTCCATTATTTCTTATGGGGAAATTCGCTTTGATATATGAGTGCTTTGAATTACAAGCATGTTTCCGGGATAAATTATGCTCGCAAACCAAGGTTTTACTGTACCTAAATAAAGAAAAAAGATATTGCATTTCATTTGGTAGAATCTGACTGGCTTGCTTACAAACTTATGTAATTTTATTAATATTCTTAAACCAAAGCTCGAACGGTATGGGTTTGTTTCGCACAATCAAATGGCTGAATTTACTAAAGCTTTGTTCTGATTTGTTTCTGTACTTGAAACAGATGCCACGCCAAATTATTAATTGAAATCTTTATTTTTCCCCTTCTCTCTCTGTTGGGTGTAGGTAAATGTATGAGTCTACGACAGTGCTTCCCAACCCTGTCCTGGAGGACCACCAGGCCGATCGGGTTTTTAAGCTAACCCTAATGAATATGCATGAGCTCGATTTGCATAGAATGGAAGTGACAAGCATGCAAATCTGCTCCATGCATATTCATTAGGGCTAGCCCGAAAACCCGACTGGCCTGGTGGTCCTCCAGGACTGGGTTGGGGGCCACTGGTCTACGATGTAGCTTTGTAACCAGCCACCTTTCTTAAAACTGTTTGGCTGCTTTACAGTTTTCCTACTCTTGAATTTTTCTTTTGTTAACTTCTCCAAGTTTAAAGTTAGCAGTGACTATTAACATCACAAAAGTGGTGATTTAATAATAATAAAAAAAAAAGACCTTGCTGAAAACAAGAGGAACACATGTCAATGTTCTATAGTGAAGCGGTGTCATCCGATTGATGTTCATCTTGGTGCTTTGTAATCACCTTTTTTTCAGAAATTAATAGTCAGCTCAGCGCCATGGCAACAGTGATAGGAGCGTCAGGCAGTTACTGTTGAGCTCTGTGGCGTCGGCGCTCTTGAAACTTCTTTTCTTGACCTTGGAGAAATATACGTACATTCGTAGTGTTTGGGCTACAAGGGTGTCACAGAAACAAAACTCATAGTTTAAAAAAAAAACACCCAAAAAGCTGTGACATTGAGTATTCAGGCACAATCAAATTAATTGAAAATATTTGTTAAAGGCCAAGTTTATACGATAGCTGTTGGGGTGCACAATGTGCTTATCGTGAAAGGAACAATATCTGGAATTTTTACATTCCAGGTTTTGCTGATGTCTGAAATACTGGTTCATATTGGAGAGATTGAGGCTTTATGCAATATATATTTCTCTGTGTGTCTTAGCTTATATCAAACCAGTATGCATCAAGCTGGCTTTGTGGTCATGCAATGAACTGGCCTATGGTGGACCTGGGTTTTAGTTCCTAGGCCAAGGATTTCCTTTCTCGGCCAGTTGGGATATGGGGTCTGTGGCAGAAGCACTGTATTAGTCCCTGAAGGAGGTAGTCACAGACAATTTAAAGCCCATAAAGACAAAAGAACATAAGAATTGCCTTACTGGGTCAGACTAATGGTCCATCTAGCCCAGTATCCCGTCTTTACGGAGGCCAATCCAAGTCACAAATACCTGGCAAAAACCCAAATAGCAGCATTCCATGCTGCCGTCCCATGTCTGTCTCAGCAGCAGACTTGGACTTTTCCTCCAGGAACTCGTCCAAACCTTTCTTTAAAAAAACCAGCTACCTTAACCATTCTTACCACATCCTCTGGCAATGCGTTCCAGAGCTTAACTATTCTCTGAGTGAAAAAATATTTCCTCCTATCGGTTTTAAAAGTATTACTCTGTAACTTCTTTGAGTGTCCCCTAGTCTTTGAAAATCTTGTTGCAGTAAGAACATAAGAATAGCTTTACTGGGTCAGACCAATGCTCCATGAACCCTAGTAGCCCATTCTCGCGGTGGCCAATCCAGGTCACTAGTATCTGGCCAAAACCCAAGGTGTAGCAACATTCCATGCTACCAATACAGGGCAAGAAGTGGCTTCCCCCAGGAACTTGTACCCGTTCTACACCATTCAGGATTTTGGAGTGAGCAAAGTAATGAGTGGGCTAAGTAAGTTGAGAGGGGCTTATAAAATTAGTGGAACCCTTCTTCCCTATAAGTGCTACTAAATGAACACTCAAAGCACTAGATTCCAGCTTCAGTTCTGCTAAAGCTCAAAGCAACAAGAAATTACAGAACACTCTCTCCAAAATGCTGACTTTCAAATGAGTAAATTTATACTATTTTATATGTATCTACTGAGTTCTAAGTGATAATAAAAAGCCATGTTGTATATAGAATATAGAAATTGGAACTGAGATATGTGACTTAGAGTCTCTGGAAACCAAAAATACAAGTACAACAGTTCAAACCCCATCCTTTTATGTGAGCAAATAAAAGAATTACAGAAGTTTAAATCCATAACTTTAAAGACTGCTTTTGGACCTGCTTTTGGCCATTCTTAACATTTTGGATCTGCTACTTCAGCCACATTTTCCCCAGAAACTGTCACGTATCCAGGCTGGGATATGCCCAGCTCTGGTTGTATTTCAGGAGCTCTCTACCCGCTAGAGCTCTTTTTAAAATACACAATGCAGGGGCAACCATTTTACAAAGATATTTATTGAAAATTAAACATTACTTATTATGTAATCAAATTATAGCTTTCATCAAATATCCCCGCTCCCTTATATCCAACAATTAATCATAAACAAAAGAAGTCATAAAATATTTCTACCCCCCACCCCACCCTGGACATGTATGAACAAAAGAGAATTAATATTTATTCTATGCAATAATTTCTATCTTTACAGTATCTTGTTAATGGCTCCCAAATAACCTGAAATTTTTAAAACTTTCCCTGCTTTATAGCAATTATCCTTTCCATTTTGAATATGTGGCATAAAGAGTTCCACCAAAAGCTGTAATTCAGCCTCTTCCAATTTTTCCGGTTATTCGTAATCTGTTGTATGGCAACCCCTGTCATAATGAGTAGAAGCCTATTATTATTAGAGGATATTTGGCTTTTAGCCCTCATTGACATGCCAAAGAATATGGTGTCATAGGATAATGCCACTGGATTTTCTAACAAATTATTAATTTGACCCCATATTGATTTCCAAAAAGCAAGAATGAATGGACAATAGAATAACAAATAATCTAATGTCTCAGCTTCGAGATGACAGTGCCAGCATCTATTCGATTTAGAGCTATCTAACTTCTGTAAACGAACCGGGGTCCAAAATGCTCTATGTAACAGAGAAAAACAGGTTTGTCTCATAGATGCAGACACTGTACATCTCATCCTCTAAGCCCAAATTCGTGGCCATTGAGACGTAGTAATTTGGTGCTTAATCTCAATGCTCCAAATGTCCCTAAGACCACTCCTTGGTTTTTTATTCATAAATCCAGATATCAATTTGTACCACTGAGCGGCCTGGTGTCCCAGAAAGTCCACCCGAAAACACAAGAAAGGCAAACTATACTTATCGCTAAGATTTTTCCATTCAGGGAACCCTACCTGAATGGCCTGCTTCAATTGCAACCATTTATAACTTTGTGATTTATTAAGACCATATTTGTGTTGCAATTGTGAAAAGTCAAGCAGCTTACCATTAGAAATAACATCATCTAACGTATGCATACCTGTCTTCATCCAAAATTTCCAGATGACCTTAAATCCGCCAATTTGAATCTTGGAGTTTAGCCATAGGGTCTGATACGTTGATTTAAGTATTGAAATAGGTGTTAAGTTATTAACATATTTTAAGGTTTTCCATGTATCTACTAATATTCTATTTTCTTTATATAACCTAGGCATTTTGATACTGAGAACATGAGTTGCCATTCCAATGTCAACCAATCTGGGAATTCTTCCATGAGCTCAGGGAGGATCCAGTACATACTCTGATGCATAATATAGGCTTGATGGTACCTATAAAAGTTGGGAAAATTTACCCCACCCTCCGCAATTGGTTTTTGTAAAGATACCATGGCAATTCTTGCTGCTTTCCCCAGCCAAATAAGTCAGAATACAATTTAATTTCTTGTAAAAAGACCCCTGGAAAAACACTGGCAACATACCCATTTGGTAACAGACTACAGGCAGAATCATCATCTTAACTTAATGATTGTCTTTGTGTTATACTTATTGTGAGTTTTAAAAATATGAATAAAGATTAAAAAAAAAAAATGACTGAACCTGGCAGCTTCCACATACAAATGATGACGTTTGCACAGGAGTGGAGGAGTGGCCTAGTGGTTAGAGCAGTGACCTCAGTACCCTGAGGTTGTGAGCTCAATTCCCAATCTGGGACAAGTCACTTAACACTTCACTGCCCCAGGTACAAAATAAGTATCTGCCTAAATACGTAAACCGCTTTGATTGTAACCATACAGAAAAGCAGTATATCAAGTTCTTTACCCTTTACAATCAAGCCATTGTGACATCAATGATGAGGTTGACTCTTATTGGTGGAATGAAACATTATGACATCACAATCTCAGCTCTGGTTACCAGAGACTGAAACTCTTCACATTAAGGGGGGAAGTCAGCAACTTAGGTCATTTGGACTGGAGGAGTGGCCCTGTGGTTAGAGCAACTCAACACCCTGAGGTTGTGAGTTCAATTCCCACTGCAGCTCCTTGTGACTCTGGCAAGTCATTTAACACTTTGTTCCCCAGGTGCAAAATAAACCGCCTTGAACTACTTTAGCTTTGGCGATATATAAAAAATAAAATTATTATTATTATTATTAAGTACCTGTCTAAAATATGTAACTGCACTGAAAGGTGGTGTATCAAGTCCTATCCCCATCTCCCCCCTTGTCTTTTTATGTAAGCCTAAATGTGCAACTGCTGCCACTTATGTAATGAAGCTGCAAGTTTCATTTTGGAGAGTATAAAGCATTTCTAAATAAGTTTTTATATCATGGTTTTATTGTTGGACGCTGTGTGACAGGAGCTTTGGGACAGCGAATAAGCAGAAATCTTGCTGGATGTTACACTTTTAATAGTAGTCCTTTTGGGGCAAATTCTATAAATGGCATAACGATTGTAGGCAGCCTACAGCTGCCTAACCTTCCAATCGGGAAGTACGTTAAAAAAAAAAAGCAGCCTGAGGCAGCCCACCCAGGACCTCCCCCCCAAAAAAAAACAACTTATGTTGATGGCTGGCCAGAGGCATCCTTCCTGCCTTCAGCCAGCTGACCCGTCTTCACTCGAATGGCGGGCCTGCCACTTCCTGGTGCATCATGGGATGCACTGGGTAGGGGCTTTAGGCCCTGATTGTCCCAGGCGCTTAAGGCCCCTCCCATAGGCAGGGCCTTAGGCACCTTGGCCAACCGGAATCTTAGGCCCCTCGTACAGTGCATTCTGGGATGAATTGGGAGTGGTCTAAGTTTCTGATTGGCCAGATCTCTTAGACCACTCCCATATTGGAGAATTTTATGGCACTGAGCACTTCTTTCACTAAACACTTGTTAGTGTCTTGGCACTTAAGTACTTATATTTACAAACATATTTATTGTTTTATTCAATTGGTAAAGTCTTACAATTATAGTAAATATTGTAGTCACAGGACTAATAATTATTATTTTGTGTTCCCTTTGATGAATATTTTATATAACATAACAGCCATATTGGGTCAGGCCAATGGTCCATCTTGCCCAGTATCCTTCCTCTAACAGTAGCCAATCCAGGATCAAGTACCTGGCAGAATCCCAAAGAGTAGCAAGATTTCATGATTCCAAAACTAGAGATACGTAGTAGCTTTGTTCAAGTCTGTCAGCATCCGTGAGTCAGGTGCTACACATGTGTTTATGGCATGGGCTGCTCATACGTGACACTGGATTCTAGTAGGCACCCTAGCGTTAAAGAAACACAGATAGTAGCTCTGCATTCAGTTGAATCAAGGGATAGTGTAACAGCTTAAAGCAGCAATATACTTGCTGGTTTTCTTTTTCCAAGTTAAATGAACTTCTGCTGCCAGCTGTAGATAATGTAAACGAAATAGAAATTGTATACCCCAAGTCATGGCTGGTGATAAAATGATAGTCACTCACTCTCCTAGGGATATATTACATAAGTTCTGTGATGTTTATATTGTGTCACACTGATATCACAGCTCTATTAGAAATGTATAATATTAAGTAAAGTGCTCAGACCCTTCAACCAAAATTTGTTTAGTGGTGTCACCAAACTATGGCTGCCGTTGGGACCATCATCGCCTTTACTGTCCCATTGCCTTCCTTCATGACCAGAAAATCTTATATAATGATTGTAAAAATCTAATAAAGGGAAAACAGACTTATCTGTTGGATGTTGTCAGGAAATGTCTTGGAGGCCATAGATTGACTTCAATATTCATGCCGGTGCTCAAAATAAAGTAAAATGCAGCATATTCCACTTAAATCAAAAGGCCCCCCTGACAACATCCAACAGATAAGTCTGTTTTTCATTTTATTAGATTTTTACGATCATGATATAAGATTTTCTGGTCATGAAGGAAGGCAATGGGACAGTAAAGGCGATGATGGTCCCAATGGCAGCCATAGTTTGGTGACACCACTAAACAAATTTTGGTTGAAGGGTCTGAGCACTTTACTTAATATTATAAATTTCTAATAGAGTTGATAGTAACATAATAAATATGGCAGTTGAAGACCTGGTTGGTCCGTCCAGTTCTGCGCAACAATGTGGAATAAAATACCCCTACTTGACAGAAATTAAGCCCTTAGCCTTACTGGTCAACTTCTGGGGTTACCATCAAGGCCTACCCTCAGCCCATCTTGATCTGTCTTTGACATTTTGGGGGCACAGACCAAAGAAGTCTACCTGATACTGACCTTCTCAGCTACTGAAGTTGCTGTCTTACCACTCCTCTTGCCTTCTGATAACCACATCTGCCCATCATAACACATCAGCTGCCATGAGCGTTTGAAAAAAGATCTGGATAATTTCCCAAAACAAAAGTCCACAAGTCATTGGGAAATCCATTGCTTATTCCTAGGATAAGCAGCATCTGTTTTATTCTTTGGGATCTTGCCAATTCGATCTCATTACATCACCATCAGATAAAGATGGTAAGATAGTTTTATGTATTTGGGAGTTAAAATTGATTGCCATCTATAGTTGCGAAAGGATTTGGGGCATTAAGACAACTTAGAGCTATTTGAAATTTTTGGGATGAGAAATCGTTACATGCTTTAATTCATGCTTTGTTCTATCTAAATTGGATTATGGTAATTTGGTATATGCAGGATTAAGAGCAGGGTATTTAAAGTGCTTACTAACAGTACAAAATGCCGCGATTCGGTTAGGCCGTGCACATATCTATGATCATGTAACTCCTTTATATTTGAAATTCCATTCGTTACCAATGGAATTTAGAATGAAATTTAAGATTTTGATGTTAACACATAGGGCATTGCTTGAGTTATAACCATCATATCTTTCTAACATGGTGTTGTTTTATGCACCTAGGTGTTTATTGAGCTCTTCGAATGATAATAGAGTAGCTGTTCCCCAGATTTCACAAATTTTATTGAGTTGTGCTGTAAACCGCTTTGATCCTCTTTGGCTATATAGGCAGTATTTAAAGATTTTAATAAACATAAACCAAGTACTTGTGACCAGAGTTAGCCACTGTTGGGAACAAGATATTGGGCTTCGTGAACCTTTGGTCTGTCCCAGTATGCCAATTCTTATGTTCTTATAATGAGCCAAATAATAGGACATCACTGAGGAGTTTGACTCTTAGGCATTGGTGGAATGAGGCATTATGACATCACAAGCTCATCTCTGGAATGTTGCTGCTCTTTGGGTTTCTGCCAGGCACTTGTGACCTGGGTTGGCCACTTTTGGAAACAGGGTACTGGGCTTGATGGACCTTCAGCCTGTCCCAGTAAGGCAACTCGTAATGTTCATACGTGTGTGTAGATGCCAAAAAAGCAACAATAATTTACCTGATGGTTGTGTTGGGAAGAGGAAAGACATTGCAAAATTAGTATTCAGGTTAGCAATGAACAGTTGGTCCAGGGTAATCTCCAGTGAAAGTCCTAAAATAGCATAACTTGGGCAGTTATGGTCATGCTGCCAGTGGTCAGTGACCCAGTTTTTGTCATCTGTCCCTCGTCGTAGGAGGTACCAAAAGAGTCAAAACCAACTGCTGTGAATATCTGCAGTAGCATTTTATGCAGAGGGAGGGATCTGGCAAACAGGTGGTTTTTTTTTTATTTCTAAAATTTATGATTCAAATCTTTTCATATCAAGATGTGCATGCTCAAACATAATCAAGAGCTAGAAATAATTGTATAATGTTGTTTATTAAATGACTTTTAGCAATAAGATCTTACAGCAGGTCACATTTTCATGCGCTGAAAAACTAAGTTTCTTTTCTACCTCCTCCTAACGCAGCCTTTTTTTTTTTTTTTTAAGAATTCTAGTTAGCGACTGTGTCACAAGGCTTTGCCTCCCCTTCCACGGTGAACTCTAGGTTGTGCATCGGTATTAGGCATGCAAACGCCCCGAAACGCTAATAGCACTAGTAAGCTTTTAATTCCACAGAATTTATTGCTCGCTGTATTTCCATTAATTGATAACGCTTTGCCTCTTAAGAGCCTCGTTTAATCAGTTTTGCCTGGCAGAGGACATAATAAACAACTTTCGTTTGCTAAAGTGCCACACGGGGGAGGCTGCAAACGAGAAAGTTTAAATGCTTCTGCCACGAGCAGTTTCTTTGCTGTATTTTTCATGAGCTGTTTCTAACAGTAATGTACTTCGCTAGCTTTAGAGTAGTGGTTAAAGAGAGTGAGTCCTGAACAGCCCTCGGGTGCTCTTTTTCATACAGAGCCACAGCTAAAATAAACTCATCTTAGCGCAGCATTCCTGCCCATTATCCACTAGGTTGACTATTCTTTATTTGTTGTCATTGTAATTTCTTGGGGTGCACGCAGAGCCCCGGGTGACAATTGACAGAAACAAAGCAGAACCAAAGGGAGGGGTGGGGGGTAATCCTGCCATGTTTTTGTGGTTTATTGCTGCTACTCTGCCTCTCCTCCTTCCCTTCAACTGGGTAACACTGACCTTTCCGACTTTTTTGTTTTACCTATATGGGTCTATTCTCCCCCCCAGCCCCTTTTTTCCTTTCCTCCCTCATCCCTGTTTGTTTCTTACCTAATTATTCACTTTTTATGCTTGGCGCTGTCACCCTGTTTGTGTGTCAGCCTACTCTTAATCCCGCAGGCCTCTTCGTGAATACTTGGCTTACATGTCCAGCTGTCATCAGTTGGGCACTGCAATTTACAGCTTTTGGCAGGCATAAGTCCCCGTGCCCAAAATTAGGCCATAGAAGCATGCATTTCTAGTATTCTGTAACGGGTGCTCTGCCCTTTACAGAAATACTGGGTTAGCATAGAAATTAAAAGTGCTTAATTTGGGAGTCATTTACTCAATCTAGTCCTAAACATGTACTAAGGGATTGGATATTGAACTGCCTCTTATTAATGTGTGATAAAGCAGGTAGGCTGGGACCTCCTTAAACAGAACTGAGCCGGCTAAAAGTGACCTTGGAGGCTTCCAGATTGGTAAATGCACGGAACTTTTATCCATAAGGTTAAATCCCTGCGCAATTGAGCCAGAAAAACCTCCCTCTCACACTGAATTAACCACACACACATATATGCACATTAAGGTTAATTTAAGTATTGCTTCAAAACAGTAAAACTTCACCTTATATATACGAGGGCTATTCAAAAAGTATCAGACCTTAATTTTTCTTGCGTAAACAAATAGCTAGGGAGGCGTGGTTTGGTGCACGTATGTAAGCGACCCTAATGCGCATGCTTGAATTTTTTCCTGTCTACAGAAGCTGTCAGTTGCTGGCAGACCGCCGATGAGTGAGGAAGTGTAAGTGAGCGCCGTCCAATTTTCATTTTTGACAAAATGATAGAAAAAGTTGAACAAAGCTACTGCATTAAATTTTGTGTAAAGCATGGTGACTCCCAAATGGAAACGATCCGCAAGATTCAACAGGCCTTCGGGGACAAAGCAATGGGCACCACACAGATAGAGTGGTACAACCGCTTCAGAGATGGCCACACTTCAGTGGAGAATGAAACACAGCATCCAGAAATGAGATCATCATTGACCAAGTGAGGGCCCTGGTGATGCAGGATCGTCGAAACACCAAGAGGTTCTGCGTCGCCTTCGTAGTCTGTGAGACGCAAACGGCCAGACTTGTGGGCAGCGGGCAATTGGCAGCTCCATCACGATAACGCACCTGTCCATTCTTCACATTTGATACGGAGTTTCCTGGCCAAACACAACACACCTGTGATTCCTCAGGCTCCCTACTCTTCCAACTTGGCTCTGTGTGACTTCTGGCTTTTCCCCAAGCTGAAAATGCCCCTGAAAGGGACCAGATTTCAGTCAAGAGATCATGCAGAATGCGACAGACCAGTTGCGAGCAATCTCAAAAGAGGCATTCCAGCGCTGCTTCCGACAGTGGCAGAACCGTTGGAAGAAGTGTGTGGCAGCCCAAGGGGACTAATGTGAAGGAGATCGGTCTAAGATTGTTGCATGTGAATACGATGATTTTTTATGAATAAAGGTCTGATACTTTTTGAACAGCCCTCGTATATGGTGTTGTGGGCTACTTGTTTCCCAATCCTGGCCTATAGCAACCTTTTCTGTGAATTATAAATCGGGGCCGCGTCTATGGGCCTCTGAACCATAATACAGGTACCACTAATAATTACAAGGCTTAGAAACCTGGACAGGCCAAAATGATCAATCAGTGATGGTAAAGGATCGGCATAAAAGTTGTTAGCATTTTGCTTTGGTTTGGTTCCTGTAGAGCAGGGGTGCCCAACGCGTCGATCGCGATCGACCAGTAGCTCAGGAAGGCAACTCGAGTCGATCGCACTCGTGTTGCCGTCCTGATCTACGGGCCGATCAGCCTTCCTCTCCAGTATTCTCCCTAGGGCCTTTTAGCTGGGTGGTCCACCCAGCTGTCATCTGCCGCTGCTGAACATTTAAAAAAAATACCCAAAAAACCGGCTTGGAGATTTCAGCCCGTAGCAAACTTATGCTCCGGGCTCTAACGTGTGCGTGCAGGCTTCTCTTCTCTTCCCTCCGAAACCGGAAGTTATGTCCGGGGAGGAGGGGAGGGGAGAAGAGAAGCCGGCACGCACATGTTGAGAGCCCTGAAGCAAGCGTTCGCTACGGGCTAATGTGGGAGACAGGTTAGTGAAGCATTTGTTCTTGTTCCTGCCGGGTCCTGCCTACTTTCTGTTTCCGCGAAGGCAGGACCCGGCAGCATTTCCCCCAATAGGTTGATCACGATCTTGGGCTGATCAGCCTTCCTCTTCCCGACGGCAGAATTGACGTCGGGGAGAGGAATGCTGGTTGGCCGAAGCAGGGAGAGCTTGGGGCCTGTTATTGGTGGCGTTTGGGTCCTGGTCCCCGATGGTAATGGCAGTGGCAGTGGCTTGGGGGAGGGCAGGGAGAAAGAAAGAAAAAGGGCAGGCAGGGAGACAGAAGGAAAGAAGAGAAACAGAAAAAAATGAAAAGGAGGCAGAGAGAAAGAAAGGGCAGGGAAGAGGAAGGAAAAGTTGGGGGGAAGGAATGAGGTCTGGAGGAGAAGAAGCATACAGGCTAAAAGAAGGGAAGAAAGATTGTATGCACAGTCAGAAGAAGAAAGTGCAACCAGAGACTCATGAAATCACCAGACAAGGTAGGGAAAATGATTTTATTTTAAATTTAGTGATCAGAATGTGTCTGAATTTATATCTGCTGTCTATATTTTACACTAAGGTCCCCTTTTACTAAACCGCAATAGAGGTTTTTAGTGCAGGGAGCCTATGAGTGTCGAGAGCAGCGCTGGGTATTCAGCGCAGCTCCCTGCGCTAAAAACTGCTATCGTGGTTTAGTAAAAAGGGAGGGGGTATATTTGTCTATTTTTGTATGGTTGTTACTGAGGTGATAGTGCTTAGAGTCATCTGCTTTGACCTCTTTGAAAAACCCTGGAATAGGAATGATGATTAACATTTTCTATGCATACAGTGTGCTTTGTGTTTTTTTTTTTAATTTTATTGTTGGTAGATCATTTTGACTTGGTCATTTAAAAAGTAGCTCGCAAGCCCAAAAAGTGTGGGCACCCCTGCTGTAGAGCATGTTTCTACATAGCTTTTCTTTTGAGGTGGTTTGATGTGATGCTGTTGATAACATGTTCTTAAGGTCTGTCATTAGCACAGACAAGATTTCTTTCTGCAAATATTAAGTTTCTTTCTTCCATTACACGATCTGTTGTCATATTTTGAATGAAATGGAAAGACAAGCAGTGGCTTTTATGAATTTGAATAGCCACTGATCCATTCTTTTTTTAGCACAAATATTTCTGTTACGTTCTAAATTTTTGTCATTGAAAAAGAAAAATACCTCAAGATGTCTTAAACACATTACACGAAACATTAAAAACAAAACTGACACCATATAATTTAGGGTCTTACATTACTTGGATTTTCAAAATGATGGATACTTTCAGCTACCAAAATCTATTTGAAAAAAAAAAATGTTTATTGAAGCTAAAATGTTTTCTTGATCAAATAAAAAAAATGCGATAGGAGTAGATGGAGAGCTTTGGAAAATGGGGAAAATGTATTTTTTGGGAAGTAAAGGAACCTCTTGGGCGTCTGGCCAGGAATACATGTCCTAGGTTGACCTTTTGAGCATGCTAAAAATGTTCATTGACTGCATTGTTTAAAACCAATTAAAAAGTGATTTAAAAAAACGTAGGCGCCTACAAAAGAGGACACTGCAATTGCATCCACAGAGACACCAAAGGGCGGATGAGGCTAAAAGTAGGCATGGTTTACACTGGAAATAATCTTAGGCTCCATTAGGCATCTCTGTAGACACGATTCTCGTCAAAGGTAGGTCTTGGAAACATAGGCTACATTTCTGGTGCCTTCCTTTGACGTTAGCCACGATTCTGCAAACGGCACCATAGTGTGATTGACGCACAATCGGCAGTGGGGTGGGTTTTTTTTTTAGGCGGTCACTGATTACGGCACCGTTTTGTAGAATCTGACCCAGAGCGTTTAAGCCAGCGAGGAGGAGAGACACTGGTGCCAGCTGACTGCCTACAGCATGTGCCTCTCGTGACGAGAAACACATTCTGTAGGCAGTCAGCTGGCACTTCTCCTCTATGCACCTCTTGAAGCACGTGCGTGATGCCATCGCATTGACGTTCATGCATTTCCAGATGCCCTCCAGCCAAGGCACAGAGTTTAGTGTGCCATGGCTTCCAGAAGTTTGCGAGACACTAGTTTTAGCTAACCAAATTATAGTAATACTGGCTTTTCTTGCTAAGTCTTGCAAGAAATTATTTTCTATAGTCTCTGATTTGGCGCTTTGGTATGCTCACCTTCTGCTGTACATCCCTTATCTTAAATCATAGCAAAATGCTTTATAGAAAAAATTTCTATTTTGCTTGAGTATTGTCCAATCTGCTGTTACTTTATATAACACTGTCCAGGGACCCACGTTTTGCTCTATTATGGTTGCCAAGAACTATCCTTGTTTCTCTAGTTTTCATCAATTAGGCTGTTGAATAACTTTGATTCCTCCTATTCCATTTGGTCCATTCAGTATTGATAATGGACAAGTATCCACACTTGCTTTTAACAGTTCGTCATTCAGTGACATTTTACTCTTTCCCATTTTGTAAGTGCTTACCTTCTCTATCTTCTGCTATTATTCCTCCTCCTTCTACTAAGTTGCAGTTACATCAAAATATTCTATCATCAATGAATCTTTGGGTCACATTCCTCACCTTTGGAAGCAATCTATTATTCATCCAGTCTTGAAGAATGTTTCCTTGGACTCTTCTGTTTGAGCTAGCAGTTGCCCTATCTCTAAAATTCGTAGATTTAGCTGAATTATCCGCTTTGCCTCTCCTTATTAAATGAGCAATAAGCTGAGATTATTTTCTGCTAAACTTCAGTTATTGACAAATTATATTATTGCCCTAACAGAGGTTAGTATTTAGGAAGGGGACGTTGAAGTAACTTGGCCAAGGTCACAGAGAGTGGGATTTTGAACCCCGGTGAATGATGGCTGACGCAGGTAGATTCTTGGATCTCCTAATATATATAGTGGTGGCTACGATACAGTCCCAAGCACCGCTGTTTTTAGCGTCATTCTTGATTACTGTCGTATTTTACTCATTGGGATACTTTGACTTCTGAGGCAGGTGCTGAAACACGGCTCCGTGGCAATTCATCTTATTGTTTTATCAAATAAGCCTGGTTTGATTTTGTAAGACTGTTAGGTCTCCTTTTATGAAACTGTGATAGTTTCTAGCGCGGGGAGCCGCGCTGAATGACCCGTGCTGCTTCCGACGCTTGGCGGTGTCACCATTCCCTTAAGGTTCTCTAGAGCTCAGCCTTTTTTTTAGCATTGGGTTACTCTTTCTGATAACAAATTAAGCATATGTGGAAATGTTTTAAAATATTTGTTCAGTGGTTCCTGTTGACCCAGTTTTCTTTCCATATATTGCAACTTTTTTTTAATGTCAATTGTTCCCGTTGTTCCCAGGGGTTCCCCCCCCCCTCTCGTTTTGCTCTCTACAATTTCAGTTACAATAAAAGATTACCGAGCAAGAAACAAAAACACAAGGCTCCATTTTGATGAGACCAGGAGTAGAAAATGTAAACAGAGTGCCAGAAATGTAAACAAAATGACACTTTTCTTCAGACTCTTAAGCAACAGCCAATATGTTAAAAAAAGGTCCAATTTATAACTAGAGAGCGGTGTATTAAAAACAGGAGAAAAAAAAAACCCATTTTGTGAGATTTAAAACTTCTCCGACAGCTCCTTTTATTTCAGCTTGTTGGCTGAGGTTTTCCCAGGTTCGGTTGGGGCTTTGGGAGTGCCACTGTTTCAATGTCTTTTCCCTGGTTCGTTAAAGCTCACTAATGTTCTGGAATTCTAGGAGCTGCTGTTTTCCTCCTGCCTTTGGATAGACATAGGGGTCCATTTGAAGACACGTTTTCCTAGAAAGGATGTATCATAAGAACATAAGAATAGCCTTACTGGGTCCATCAAGCCCACTAGCCCATTCTCGTGGTGGCCAATCCAGGTCACTAGTACCTGGCCAAAACCCAAGGAATAGCAATATTCCATGCTACCGATCCAGGGCAAGCAGTGGCTTCCTCCATGTCTTTCTGAATAACAGACTATGGACTTTTCCTCCAGGAACTTGTCCAAACCTTTCTTAAAACCAGCTACGCTATCCGCTCTTACCACTTCCTCTGGCAACGCGTTCCAGAGGGCATGATAGGACAGGGTACGGTATTGGAGTTCAAGAAGGGATTGGACAATTTTCTGAAGGGTATAGATAGAGGGTTACTAGACAGGTCCTGGACCTGATGGGCCACTGCGTGAGCAGACTGCTGGGCAAGATGGACCTCTGGTCTGACCCAGCAGAGGTACGGCTTATGTTAACTATTCAAAAAAGATTTCCTCTTATTAGTTTTAAAAGTATTTCCCTGTAACTTCATCAAGTGTCCTCTAGTCTTTGTCATTTTTGACGGAGCGAAAAATCGATCCACTTGTCCTCATTCTACTCCACTCAGGATTTTGTAGACTTCAATCGTATCTCCCCTCAGCCGGCTTTTTTCCAAGCTGAAGAGCCCTAATCTTTTCAGTCTTTCCTCATACATTTGTCTGTGTTTTGGATGGTATGTGTTACTCAGAGTGGAGGAGAGGAAGAAAAGGTGGTAAGTAGGAGGAATAAAATAAGGGAAAGCAGGGAAAAGGGGCCAATTGAACGTGGAGAGTGGAAGGGGGAAAGAGATGCCCCTTCATTCTTTCCCCAAACATGCATGGACACATCTACGAAAATCCTTCCCAACACACACCCTAGTACCCCTGCATCTGTGTACGACACGCCCACCCCAGCCCAAAACACACAATTATTCCCCAGAATTTTCTATTTCACATATTTCCCAAAGTTTCCCCCCATACACAACCTTTACCCTCATCACCCATATTGAATGCACAACTCCTACACTATCCTATTGTACACATCCACCCCAGAGTCCCCATATATACGACTTAAAAACTGCACAGGAGCACACATTTGATGGGTCACCATAAATTACAGTATGTAGTAAGATTAGAATCTTCTTGCAAAGCTTTCAGATAGGGTGTTTGTCATTGATTATGTATGTTTTATCTGTATATGCTTTGGTATAAGTGGGGCATAAATGTTTTAAATAAATATTGGCAGTGGAGAAATACATTTCACAACTTCATGAAGATAGAGAGAATAGCCTCAGGGATCTCTCTGTGGGTAGAAGGGAAGTATATAATTTTTCACTTGCTGAGCGTTTGGAATTATATTCTGAACTTTTTGTGATTAGGTTTTCTCGCTCCTGAGTGTTTTGATGATGGTTGTTCTAGGGAGAGGGATGTAAGAAATAAGTGTGATGGGAAAGAGGTGGGAATGCCTGAGTATGGATGTGCATTTTGTATTAATGGTGGTGAAGGCAACTGGTCTGCAAAATTCTTAAACTTTTTTTTATGGTGTGCAGTTCTGAGCATAGATGGCAGGCGGCCATTTAATAATGCAAGTGCTAAACGTGAAGGAGTGGAGTGGAAAGGATAGATGTGAAATGCTTGTTCATGCTTTCCAAAAATACTAGGACTAGGGGGGTAATGCGATGAAGCTACTAAGTAGTAAATTTAAAACAAACTGGAGAAAATATTTTTTCACATAACGTGTAATTAAACTCTGGAATTCGTTGCCGGCGAATATGGTGAATCAGTTAGCTTGGCGGGGTTTAAAAATAGACTTGGATAATTTCCTAAAAGAGAAGCCCATAGGCCATTATTGAGATGGCTTGAGGAAATCCACTGCTTATTCTTAGGATAAGCAGCATAAAATCAGTTTTACTACTTGGGATCTTGTTAGGTACTTGGGGCCTGGGTTGGCCACTGTTGGAAACAGGCTACTGGGCTTGATGGAGCTATGGCAATTCTTATGTTCTTAAGGTAGAGGGTCAGTAAGAAGCCTAAGATTCTGAGGCTGAATGGGCTTTAGATGTCAAGGTTCACTGGTTATCTGGGGTGTATGATATGTTGGCTGGGGGAAGTGGAGCAAAAGAGAAGTTAATAATGAAGGGAATAGACTTAGTAGATAGAGATAGGTTGTTTACCCTCTCCAAGGTAGAGAGAACGAGAGGGCACTCTCTAAAATTAAAAGGGGATAGATTCCGTACAAACATAAGGAAGTTCTTCTTCACCCAGAGAGTGGTAGAAAACTGGAACGCTCTTCCGGAGTCTGTCATAGGGGAAAACACCCTCCAGGGATTCAAGACAAAGTTAGACAAGTTCCTGGTGAACAAGAGCATACGCAGGTAGGGCTAGTCTTAGTTAGGGTGCCGGTCTTTGACAGGAGGGCTGCCTTGTGAGCGGACTGCTGGGCACGATGGACCACTGGTCTGACCCAGCAGCGGCAATTCTTATGTTCTTATAAAATCCTGAAGCATCTGTAGTTGCTATTTTTATTTTGTAACAAGCTCAACAAGTTTTGATGTAATTAATGTGATTATGTATTGTGTTTGTATGAATGTCTGCAGTCTAGTAAAGAGATTTGTAAGTATGAAGACAGTCTGGAATTTAATTTAGTCTATGTATATATATGGCCTTCATCTTTTATATCTTTGTTCTACAAATCCACATTATGTCAGCTGATACAAAATTTGGCATGGGTTGGCATGTTCAATGTGTAGTCTTTGAGGCCAGGTGTTCTTTATTGACAGGTGGTTTGATGGAAGTCTCATTACTCTAATGGCTTCAGGCAGGTAGAATAAGGTTTCAGCTCTATTGTAGATAATTTTTCATGTTGATATATTAATTAATCATATTAATTTTCCAGTTGCATGCTCATCTAGATAAGATGTTGACCCAGGGTTTTATTAACTAACTTGCACTACAGCTAGTCTGCATTAGATCATTGTCTCTGTAAGCGCTGTTCCCTCTAAGCCAGGGGTCTCAAAGTCCCTCCTCGAGGGCCGCAATCCAGTTTGGTTTTCAGGATTTCCCCAATGAATGTGCATGATATCTATTAGCATACAATAAAAGCAGTGCATGCAAATAGATCTCATGCATATTCATTGGGGAAATCCTGAAACCCCGACTGGATTGCGGCCCTCGAGGAGGGACTTTGAGACCCCTGCTCTAAGCTGAGCGGGGAGTCCTCCACCTACAGCCTTGCCAGTGTGAGGTGCTGTTTCCCCATCTTTTTTTTCAGTAGTAAGGGATAGATGAGCTCTGCAAGACTCCAGAGAATCTGCCTCTCCCTAGTGATTAAAAGCAGAAAATTGAAGCATTCCCCCCCCCTCCACACACACACTCTGGCAGCAAAGTAGTTGGAGGACTGCCACTCAGTTTAGATGGAATAGTGAGTGTAAGGCCCTGATCTTGGTCTTTCAGGGGTAATTTTAAGCTAGAATGCTTGTATGAGAAGTCCAAAATGCGCCTGTTTTTATAAATGCAACATAGGCACCTGTGTGTATATAAAATAGGCCTCCGGAATCAGCTCCAGTAGCTTGCAAATACCCACGCACAAGTTTACATCCAGTTTGAAAAGGGTGTGAATGTGTGCATGTACAGTTCCTGTCTATTTTATAAAATATGCTTGTACATTATGTCTACTGCGCCCAAGCTACACCCCTGGGAATGCCTATGTTGGGGGGAGGGTGTTAATAAAGCAATGAAATAAATAGACATACTCTTTCCAGTTGCCCCCACATTGTACATGCAAATGTGGCCATGCAATTTTATGAAATCTTTATCCAGTCTATCAAATAGGCTTTACGGAAAGAAAAAAAGAGTGATAGAATTGCCTCCTCAGGGCGCATCAGTCCTGTCTGAGGAGATAGCCATTGGTCCAATTGATCAGATGGTACACCCACACGTATTTTAACCAGCGTGGATAATGTCATACTGACAACCCAAGTTACAACATTAAGAGGTGAAATGGAATGCTCCCTGGATAGAACAACCATGTTGCTTACTCTTGCCTTAGAAAGTGATAGGGAATTTAGTCTTCGTTTTGTATTTTCGGCATCTTAATGATCAGTTTTTAGGCTCTAATGTACGGATGTTTCCAGACTTAGCTCAGAAAACTCAAGAGACGTAGGAAGAAATTCTTGGCCTTGAGACATTTCTTGTTAAATGTCCTGCAAAATGTTATGTATCTTACTTTAATAAGAATTTTCTGTTTTTTTGAGCCTAAGCAACTGGTAGAACTTATTGAATCAAAGGAAAAGTTGGTAACCATCCAAATGATACAGCTGTAGGGTTAGGTTGTCCATTATTACCGTTACTCTATTTGTAAATTTAATTTTCCTCCAAGATTGGATGCTTAATTCTTCATCTTTAATAATTATGTTATGGGCTAAATAAGAGTTAAATATTTTTTCTTTGTTACAGTATATATTTCTTTCATCTGTATCAAGTAGTGAAATGCTTGTAAGTAAAATTTAAAATCTTATAAATAAATAAATTTAAAAAAATAGGTGAAATGATCAACCTGGCTACTGTTAAGACTTGTTTTACTGTTTAACCCCATAAAAATGGATCTGTGCTAAAATATAATGAGTTCAGTGGTAAAATAACACATCTTAAGCATTAACTATACCCCTAAATCTTAATTGTTTTTCTGACCTAGTAGTTTTCTCCTGTTCCTTTTTTAGGGCAAGGATGCAGGCTGGGGTCCAGCACCATGAGTATTCATTCAAATGGAGATTTTCCCCTTATTTCCACCCCTCCTCCACCATCAACATAACCACTGTTGCAACCGCTTTTACCTGCGACATACCTCCATATATTTGTTTATCACTGTAACGGTTGTCTGTAGGTTAACCCCCCTGCCTTTATAGCACTTGTTTCTCAACCCAGGCCTCAGGACAGGCCTACCCAGTCAGGCATTCAGAATGCCCACAAAGAATATGCATGACATAGATTTTCATTTAGTGGGGGGTAGTGCATGAAAATTTATCTCATGCAAATTTATTTTGGGTATCCTGAAAACCTTACTTGGCTAGGTGTGTCCCAAGGACTTGGTTAACAACCCCCTGCTCTGGAGCCTGGCTTCTTTTGGACCCTTGCAGTCATAGGCTCCGATTTTGATCATCTAGGCATCCCCACCCAGTGGCCTAGCGAGGGTGAGTGGCGTTCTCCCCCCCTGCTCTTTCCCGTCCCTCCCTGCCACATGCCCCCCTTCCCTTCCCCGGTACCTTTTTCCAGGCATGAGCAAACTCACAAACCTGCTGCTCACGTCCGACATCACTTCCAAGTTTATTATAAGATTTGATAAATCGCCTATTCCATGTTCTAAGCGATGTACATCTAATTAGGGTAAACATACAAACTAAAAGAACTTAATATTAAACAAGTTAAAATAACATAAAAGTACTTGACGTAAGCGGGGCCTGGAAGTGATGTCAGAGAGAGGTGACGCCAATGCGGGCAGCAAGTTCGTAATGCTGCTCACACAGGGAAAATTAAAGAACTATGAGGGAAGGGGATGCACACATGGGGGGATGCCAACACCCCTACCAAAACCAGGCCCAGGGTGGACCCCCCCCCCTTTCTACAGAACTGTCCCCACCTATACCATGACCACAGCTTGCACCAGAGCTGTGAAAATCGCCTTTGCCATATCCCCGGCTGCAGCCCAGCCCAGGAAGTTGAAAGTCCTGGTTTGAGAATTGAATCGGGGACACATCTGAGCCACTGGACTGGCCCAAGAAATCATTTTTTTGAGGGGGTTACTGATCATGATGATATATTGCAGTCATTACAGACTTCAGCATCGTGCTTCCCATCCAGTGGAATGACCATCCAGGTCCATCTTTAGTCTGAGCCCTAGACAATAATGAAAAGCATAACTCTACATAGACCCTACACTCATTAACTATACTCATTTTGCTTTCCCCAGTAATTGAGCCATTGAATTGTCTCGGTGGCTTCTCATACTATGGGAAAGAGCTAGTGTGTGGAAGTGGTAGATTCTACCTGCTGACCTTGCTCCCCTCCTCCTTGCATTGGTCCATTCTGCAAGGTTCAGGTTTCTGTGGTTGTAACTTTTGAAGAGCTGCTCCAGTCACAGAACTTAATGTGGTCCACCTGTATAAAGAGAGCCCAGAGTAAATGTACCCTGGCCAAATCCCTTGTTCCCAAATACTAAATGTAATTGCCAGAGAATTTGTAGAAAAATGTACAGTAAAGTGCATTGACGTGAACAGCTGCAGCCAAACGCTCACTGATCATGCAATTGCATGCCTCTCGGAACTCCAGATGGCTTATTGAACTCATGGAAATCAAAGCAAAGTATGGAAGCCAGCTATCAAGATATGAAAACATAAATGCTTAAACAATTTGGCAAATCTTGGACTTACCTGGGACATTGTTCCACTTCTTTCTTGCTAGATATACAGTATTAGTTCATGGAGAGTTTGGGACCTGGAAATTGCATGCGCAGCAGGAAAACAGTAGTCAAGGAGCTGGGATAATTCTGCAGCTCCTGGTCACTTTCATTTTGGTTCAACTCATATTTTGAAATAGTTCTTTATGTACATTTTTGGTTACTATCTGTTCATTTGGAAACCAGGTGAAATGTGCAAGACTAGCAAAATTCACCTTTTTCCCTGTGAAAGAAAATCCTCGTAGACTGTCACAGTCTCATTTGGGCATTGTCAACATTTTATTCTTCATGTCTGAGGTCTTTGAAGGCTCCTTGCATTTACCACTCCTGCTATTATGCCTCAAAATAAATCTAGAGAATTGGCTGGAGGGGTTAGTTATAAAGCAGTGTTGCTAGCCTGTAACCATGAATTGATCAAGCACAAAGTCCTCTGACAGTGCCTGGACGAAATTGCTCTAGAGCTCAGAACATAGTGGAAAGTTCTGAGCATTAGCAGCCCTTCCTGCATGCAGTGGTTTCCTCAGCATTTCAGGCAACTTTCAGAGAGCCAGGAAGGTAGTGTTCCTGCTGTGTACAGAAAAGAACAAACACATCAGCAGCCAAAATCAAAGCCAGAAACTGCCGACGTTGGCTCCACATTCAAAATGGCTGCCACAAACTCCTGTGCCACTGGAGGTCGTGGCAGCCATTTTGAGATTGCAAATGGCATGGGCAGGAGTGATCCTCAGTACCCTCCTGCCCAACATACCATAGTCCTACCCCCACCTATACTCCTACTCTTGCTATCTATCCCAACACACACTGTTCTGGATACTCCTCAATATACACGTACAGCTCCATACCCACTTTTAACTTCCTGACTAGAACTCAGAGGAGGAGCTTCAGTACTTTGGGCAGTAGGGTGTTGTTGGGATCCATCCAATCCAAGCTACGCCAGGAAAGAACTTCTTATTTTATATTTTATACTAGCTGATCACCTGACGTTGCCTGAATATTTATTTATCCCAATCTTCTGGTATCGATAGACTTGTATTCAGTGATTACGCTTGGTAAAATGGGAAGTATTTGACAATTACGTTTACTTTCAAATTCCCTTGGGTTTTGGTTTACATTCACTTGAGGATTATCACACAAATTTTCAGTTTTCACTTTCTGTTCAGGCTTCACCAAAGCACAGCTGCACTTCCTTATATACTGTTGAATGACTGTGTGACATCATTCCCCAAGCTTCACACAATTGGTCAAAGCAGCTCCATCTATATAACACACATGTCACCCCCTTCCCACCCCCACAGTATTTTTTCCCCAGATAGTAAGTGATATGTATACCAAGTTTGGTTGAAATCTCGCCATACGTGTCAGAGTTATGCTGGAACATAAATACACACACACACACACACAGATACATCCAATTTTATTTACTTGGCTACAATAAAATATCCCATCATTGAAGCATGCATGCATATCCCAAAGTCTTCAGTACATGAAAGAAATTAATCTGTCAATTGAAAATTATTTGTGAGCAAGGAAATAACCCTTTCATGCTCTGAATGGCTTCTCCTTTCTGTCCAAGTTATTTGTCAGGCCTTCACACACAGAAACAAGTTCCAGATACTGAAATTCAAAGTCCAGGGGAAGGCCTACATACTGTTTTTGAAATTTGCTGTCCTATTTGTGTGGTAAATAAAAAAACCAACAATAAAACAACCTAATAAACAATTTGTGTTGTGCAAATGTCAAGTTTTATTCTGCATACGACTGCTATTTTGATTATAACATTGAATGGAAATAGGCAAAGAATTCATTATGTGCTTCTGACACTTGTCTGGTTTCTTTTATTTGGGCACTCTGACATAAATACCTCTTTCTAAATATGCCTCCCCAGATCAAACAAGGCTTTGAATCTTTCCCAGACCAGATTCTTAGGTAGACCATAAACCTCTATGTCATTGGGGACAAGCTGAACCAGTTCATGTGTTAATTCTAAAGCATTTGTAGTGCTGCCTATTCAGAGGTAGGGTTCCTGCTGTTTCTATTATTGGAATTTGGGCCTCTAGAGAACGGCAAGTTTGCTACAGATATATTAAGTGTGGATATTTTTTTAAGGATTTGCTGTACTGTTTCAGACTAAAAGGTTCATGAGATCATGTGTGTAGTATGTCACATATGCAAGCACAATCCTTCAGGTGCATCCTGAAAAAAGGTTTAGAATCAGTGTGCACAGTAGAAGTCCGAGGGTGAAGACATAAGTGGCATTGACAGCCTTGATTTTTTTTTTTTTTTTTTCGAGAAACACAACAGGGTAGTGGCTCAGCTCTCAGCTCACTCCCCAGAGTGGAAGTAGATTGCAGTAATCTAAGCGTGAGGTTGGGAGAGTGTGGACAAGGGTGCGGGGTAGTATGCTCAGAGAAGAAGGGGTGAATTTCGTTGTAGAGAGAGAAGTGACAGGCCTTAGCAAATTAATATTCAAATACCACCATGCAGTCAGCTTTGGGTGCAGAATATATAAGTTCTTTGCTTTAAAAATTAGCTGCCAGGGAACTGATGCATTTAGTCTGTATCCGAGGGATGGGGCTTTATAGTTATGCCGGCAGCAGTAATATTAGCCACTATTTAGATAACTTTATTTGAATAAGTGGACCATATCGCTAGCAAGCCTAAGTTATACAGATAATGAGTCACGTAAATTTATGAGTTCGCTGAGACTGCAAATTCAGTGGTCAAATGTATACAGATAGGTTGGATGAAAAGATAAAGATACTGGGATAATTTACCTGGCTGTCCCACTTGACTTCTACAAGTTTTAAATGGCAAAAAATAGCAGACCTGTGCCTCTGGGGGATCTCTATCCATCTTCACGAGTTCTGCCCCTGTCCCTGGTAGAGAATGACAGGGGGACAAATTTTGCTCGTTCCCGCGGAAATGCATTTTCCCGTCCCATCCCCGCGAATTCTTTTCCTGTCCCTGCCCCATTCCTGAAAGATCTGTCCTCATCTGCAGAAGCCTCAAACACATAAATGTTCGAGGCTTGTGCGGTTAAGGCAGAGCTTGCAGGAATGGGCCAGGGCCAGCGACAAAACTCACAGGGACGGGATGGGGAAATTGAGTTCCGGCAGGGACAGGGACAAATTTTGTCCCTATGTCATTCTCTAGTCCCAGTCCCTGCAAGCTCTGTCCTCATCTGCACAAGCCTCGAACACTTAAGTCCCGGTGTCATTCTCTACCCCACACCTATTTAGAAGAGTGGATAAGTTACATTGCAGGATTTCTTGCTGCCGCCTGTTTTCTCTAGCAGAACGCTGCAGGAAGAATGCTAAAGGTTCACTTTACCCCTGGATTGTCAACCTTGCATTTTGTCTGACGCCTGCCAGCTCTCCATTTAAAATGTCCATTGGCTCTCGGGTGTTCAGTTTGAGATACACAGTCGTCCTGTAAATTATCCAGTGTGGAAAATGCAGATAAGAAGCCCCTGTCTTGGGCTCAGGTTTTCTGCATTACTTCTCTAAGTAGTTAGCAGAGAAGGAAGGGAGTGATTTGCATGTTCACATAGAAGTGCACAAGAAATTATTTGGATGTTTCTGGTGCATGTATCCCGGTTTTCAAGAACAGGGGAACAATGTCCTAACTAACTGTTATATATGTCACACTTGCCTACCATCTACCTGTTTTATTCTGTAGAAAAAATATGCTTAATGAAATACTGTGGTGACTTGTCCCACTGTCTGAGGCAGCAATCCTTTTCAATTGATAAAACCAGCTTCCATTCTTAAAGCGTCTTTAAGCTTGTGCCTTTCCGTGAGACTTTTCAGATACTCTATCTGCCGTCTCCAAAACTGTTGTTTGTTTCTTCTTTTAAAAGCTGTAATGAACATGTTAAGGGCCAAATAAAATTACTACTTGTCCAAATGTAGAAAAATATACACTTAAAAGGTCCAGCATTTAATATCTGGGTTTACGCAGCCAGCAATGTCTTAAGCATTTAAGTGTAATATTTTGCATTTAACCACATAAATGACATCATATAACAGTAGGACTGACCAGCGTCATAATGAGGGTAGGAGGTGCTGAGGATGGTGGCACCCCCCCCCCCGTACCCTCCCATCCCTCTTTAAATTTTCACTACCACTAGCAGCTTCTCCAAACTGTTGCTCGCGCTTGGCAGTGGCTTTCCCTCTGATGTCACTTCCTGGTCCTTCAACCAGGAAGTGATTTCAGAGGGGAGCTAGGAAGAGCGCTTAGGGATGCTAGCACCCCCACCAAGATGACACTCAGGGTGGTCTGCTCTCCCCCCGCCCCCTCCCCCCTTACTGCACCGGTTCGATTTGACTGCCAAACTTAGGCAGTTAAAGTGCTGAATGTTGTCACTTAATCACACGAGTGCTAACTCTGCCCCTGGACTGCTCATAAAATAGCCAGAGTTTAGCGGTGTAGTGATATTCAGTGACAGTAACCAGTTGTGCAGCTTAAACATCAGCGGAGAGCCCTGAACAAGCCAGGAGCCATTTCTATCCAGTTAAATTGCTTTGAATACCGGTCCCTTAGTTTTATAAACAATATCAGCTTGAGTTAGCAATGTGCTCTGAAACCAGGGCTGTGGAGTCGGTAGATAAAGCCTTCGACTCCCACTCCTCAGTTTCTGGTACCCATAACTTTGACTCTGACTCCAGGTACCCAAAATTGTCTCCGACTCCTCGACTCTGACTCCACAGCCCTGTTTGAAACCCTCAGTAAAATAGTCCTAGTTACGAGGGGCTGCTGAAAAAAATCTCGGGCCAACCAACCAACTCCCTAAATTCTGAGAGTTATTAAATGTAGCTGAAAAGAGTGCTATCTTATTTTGTTAAGTGCCACTTTGCAGAAACAAAACTGTATGTTTTGACGAAGTTTTCAGATCATTGATTGAACCATATCCACGTCATTCCCTTCTTGGTTGGGCTGAGAACTTTTCAGCAGCCCTGTATAGTTCTACCGCTGCATTCCAGCTTCCAAATGGATGATAGTGACATGTCCAAAGCTGCAAAGTAACTTCTTATTTGACCTGAATTTTCAAAGCACATCATAAACGTGAAAAAACAGCTACTGCTTCCACTGGTTTTATGCCTCGCAGCCACATTTCACATGACCAGATTAACGCTTTTGTCTGCTTAGCTTCTTGATGGACATAACTGTAACCAGTCTGTATTTGGAAGAGAACGAGGAGGATGAAAAACGCTGGCATCATGGACACCTGTTCACAAAAGTCACATATTAGCGCTTCGCATGTCAAAATGGAAGCAGGCACTAGAAATGAAAATTAATATGACTTTCAGTATCTCAGAAGAGCCACAAGGGTTTTTTTTTTAAAAATTCTACTGTGCAGTCACCTGTGCAAGAGACAGAATCTGGATTTACTGACTAGAAATAACATCTATTGTAAGACAGAATCTGAGTGTACGAGACACTTTGACATCAGAATTCTTTCTCTGCACACCAAGTGAAATTGTTAAGGAAGAAACGTATTGAGCTGGTAATTGGTGAGGCTGGATGTGGACCTTGGGCTCTGTGCATATCCCCTGAATAGAGAGTATAGGTTCCACAAGAAGTCAAATAGCACGGGTATCCATTTTGGCAGGAACAGTGGGGCGTCTTTTTTTTTGGGTGGGGTGGGGGATGTGTATACTTGCTTCCCCCAGCTTCTTCATTGATGGCACCCCATCCCTGTCCCCTCCCATGCCGTACTCTGGTAAAATTAGTAAATTAAGTGATAGAGAATGTTGCCTGATTTTTGACAAGGTCAACATGTTAAAAACTGATCAGACAGGGCATCCCACAGCTGTGGAGCAGGAAAATGTCTTTCCCCTCATTACCTGGGTTCTAATACTTATAAAGCAGGGGTCTCAAAGTCCCTCCTCGAGGGCCGCAATCCAGTCGGGTTTTCAGGATTTCCCCAGTGAATATGCATTGAAAGCAGTGCATGCACATAGATCTCATGCATATTCATTGGGGAAATCCTGAAAACCCGACTGGATTGCGGCCCTCAAGGAGGGACTTTGAGACCCCTGTTATAAAGGATGGCAGTACAAAGTATTTTGTGCATGAGAAACATGCACAGTCGAGAGGGAGGAGAAATAATAGGGTATAGTTGTGGAGAGAACTTAAAAATCATCAAGATCTTGTACAGAATATAATACAGAATCCGAATGGCATCCAATGGAACCTCATTAAACTTGGGATAATGTGTCTGAGTCCAGATACACTTAAAATAAATCTTGTAGAACATTCTGCATGAAGGGGTTCATAATCAAAACTTAAACATGTCTAAAAACCTGCCCAAGTCGGCACTTGGTCATTCTAAAAGACAGTTCGTCCAAGTGCCGATAATCGAAACAGCTTTTTGGACATATTCAGGGAATTTTTAGGCCTCTGAATCCCGCTCTGTGCCCTGAGCTGAAAGGGGCATTTCTGGAGGAGTGGTTAGGGCGGGATGTGGGCCGACCTAAACTTAGTCGTCCTGCAGGGATAACTGAATGTTTGACGAGACTTCCTAGGTGAAACTTATACATTGTGAGTTAGATTATGTAAAAGCAGGTATAAGTGCCAAAAAGATATCCAAAGTGACTAGATAACTACAGCGGGGACAAAGTAAAGACCCCCTACACACTCCCCTCGTGTTCACTGACCCCCCATTGCACTCCCACAAAGTTCAGAATAAATATGTACATACCTGTCTCCAGAACATCAGCACCTGGTATAGGAAAAGCCTAGTAGAGCTGCACAGAGGTGGCTTAAGTTGCCTGGTGGGTGGGCTACTGAACCCTAGAGAGGAGGACCCAGGCCCATAGGCCATTCTAACCACTACACTATTGGCGGAAAAATGTGAGCTCACCAAAAGAAAACCAAAACCCTACTGTACTGCCATATAGGTGCCACTTGCAGCCATAAGGGCTATTGGGGTTCTAGACAGGTAGGTATATTGGGTTTTGGGGGCTCACCATAACCTATAAGGGAGTTCTGGTGAGATGTTTGTGAAGTTCACAGCAGGGCCCTATAAGGTGCCCCTCTTCTCTGTTGCCATGTTTGGGTGGCCAGTCCATCACAATGCTGGCCCCACATCCAAAAGGTCTTGTACTGGACATTTGGGACTTGGATTAATTTTATGCTCGAGAATGTGGTTGTTCTGGTCACAGGACCACAGATATGGAATTTATTTGTTCTATTTATTATCCGCATAAAAAAAAAGCCTAAGCGGATTACAATAAAACATACATGAAATTGACAAACCTCAAAATTGCCTCTCAGTTTTGACCCTCCTTTCGCTGTCTATAATCCCAGTTCTAACAACATATTATGTCGTACTTCTTTAGAAAACACATTCGGATATAATATTAAGTACAACTCAACAGCTTTCTAAATTGCAACGTATTTTTGCATAAACATTTTGATTCTGGGATGGTATTCCGTAATACAGGTCCAATAGCAGAAAACGCAGCTTCTGCAATATGCCCGTATCTCACTTCCTGACCCTTCCTCATTTCTAACAATGCAAGGTTTTCAGATCTTGATGCCCTTTTTAGCTTTATACCATCCCAGGCATCTGAGCAAATAACTAGGTAACTGACCGTAAACTGCTTGGTGAACTAATTTTAAAATTTTATACTCTACACAACTGTGTATTGATAACCAATGGAGGTTCTTAAGTATTGGTGTTACGTGTTCAAAACTGTGATTTCCCACCAATAAATGTGCGCAACCTGTATGGTTTTCATTTTTATTGCAGACATCCCTATATAAATCCCATTGCCATTGTGCAGTTTGAAGATCTTTAAAGATTCTTGTATATTTGCTTCAAAGGGCCTTTCCTTAAACTGGGGGTGGGTGGGGTGCAGGAGTGGAGTTTTAAAAAATATATGTTGTTTTTGTCTGTGGGTGCGTGTTATATTGGGGGAGGGGCTATTATGTATGCGTTATTGTAACCTACATAAATTTCAGATATAAACATTTTAAATGAAATGGATAAATGCAAATTGTGTAAAGACTAGGGGACACTCTGTGAAGTTACTAAAAAGTCCATCCAAAGCAAAACAGAATAAATTGCCACTCAGTGATCAATTCAGTTCTGGAGTCGATGGCACCTTTCTAATCCCCCTTTTACTAAACCGCGATTGCGGTTTTTAGCCCAGGGAGCCGCGCTGAATGCTCCGTGAGTTCCTATGATCGTCAGGAGCCGCGCACAGCATTCAGCGCGGCTCCCTGCGCTAAAAAACGCGATCGCGGTTTGGTAAAAAGGGGGTGTAAGGGGTCCTTTTAAGAAGCCGCACTAGCAAAATAGCGCACGTTAACGTGTCCATTATATCCTATGGACGTGATGGCGTTTAGCGCACGCTAATATTTTGTATGCGCTAAAACTGCTAGTGCGCTTTTGTAAAAGGACCCCTAAGACTTGGGGAAAGCCACTGTTTCTCTATGAAAAAATCAAAAGAAGGGCAAGAAACTCAACCAATGTATAAGTGTTGAGTGACTAAAAATGGATGTAAGTCAATTGCAGTGAAGGAAATCAAGTGTACATCAACTGCTGATAGAACTATGCTCAGAGACATGAAGGCAGATACCACCGCCTCACCACCCAATCATCGCATTGTTCAATACCGTTTCAGATGGGTAGCGATAGTAAATATTGAACTTTCTAAAGCCACACAGGCTATAAGCTCTACATCTTGTGTTAATGCATTGAAAATTGCAAAACTTAACTTAAAGCTCGCTGGTTCCGACATGACACGTTTCGGTGCTGCTTCAGGGAACCGACAATGCACTTCAACAAAGTTTCAGAATTTGGGTAATGTAGTCTCTGAAATAAACATTTAAAAAGATGAATACTTTATTTATGAAAAGTATAAAAACACATCAATGTTTATATACTACAAAATAATCATAGCTAAAAAGGGCCAGACTTGCCACAAAATGTCAAAAATCTACCATTCTCGCCATTAAATTCACTTCTTCCTAGCATTACAACGGCTGATAGAACGCCGATAAGCTGTTTTAAAAACTTTAACGCCTCCACGTAAACAGTCACGTGGGTGCGTCATCGGCGCCACTACGCTGAACAAAGGGAATCACGAATACTTCCAGAGGAAAATTTACAGACCCATAAAGAAGCCTTTTCAAACCAGAATTACTGCATCAAACTAAAAAGAACTCCAAATAGAAAACACTGATACATTAATGAATGGCTATAAAAAAGTGAGTGAGGCCCTTTTTTAGCTATGATTATTTTGTAGTATCTAAAAATTGATGTGTTTTTGCAATTTTCAAGTCATTAACACAAGATGTAGAGCTTATAGCCTGTGTGGCTTTAGAAAGTTCAATATTTACTATCGCTACCCATCTGAAACGGTATTGAACAATGCGATGATTGGGTGGTGAGACAGTGGTATCTGCCTTCATGTCTCTGAGCATAGTTCTATCAGCAGTTGATGTACACTTGATTCCCTTCACTGCAATTGACTTACACAGTGACTATGTCACAGTATTTGTTGATATTATGTATTACATTACATAAATTCTTATATATCGCAGCTACTTTGCGGTCCAGTCATGTATGTTGCTCCTGTACCTTGCCTAGATCTGTGGATGTGCAGGTTATAAATATTTTTAAATAAATAATTTATCTAGTCTTGGAGATCCTGCCTGTATTAGCCACTACTGGGATGGTTTGACTCGCTATGGCAGGAACCACCAAACCTGGTCCCGGAGGCAACCCCAGCCAGTCAGGTTTCATGATATCCAGAATGAATATTCATGAAAGTAATTTGCATGCACTGCCTCTACTGCGAGCAAATCTCTTGTGAATATTCATTGTGGATATCCTGACAATCTGACTGGGTGAGGTGCCTCTAGGAACAGGTTTGGGAACCGCTGCACTATGTCAATTCTTACACTCTTGGACAACATTATTTTTGGTCAGCAAAATGAAAGGTATTTATCCAACAAGCAAAAATCAGACCTCTATTTTAATGAGCAGATGCAAATTTTTGAGCCTGCTACTAAAGTTTTTATTCTTGTAATATCTTTGAACTTAATCAAAATGTTTGTAGCTAAATAAAGGTATAATTTCTCAAAATATACTTCTTTACTTGCTTGTTAAATGCTTTTTCCCCCTAGGCTAGCGTAATTTTCCCCTTCCTGCTTTCAAAAATAATGACTTAATAGTATAATTCTGGTAGTGCTGATTTCTGAGGATGTTTTAAATAATCTATAGCACAAAGATATTGCAAAGGGGAGGAGAGAATTTGACCTAGCAGCAGTCTTTCTCCTCTTCCTTTGAATCTCCAGCTCATTCAGAACCAGGACTTAGATCCTGGCACCATGAGTCGGAAAGTTCTTGCCAGGCATCTCCTGTATCTCTATCCTGGGAAACCGTTTTGCTGTGGCGATGCCGCTGCTGCTGTGTTCGTGCGCTAGATAAGGAGGAAAGCTCCTGCCTTGAAAGACAGATATTGTGCTGGATAAACTTTCACCCTTCTTTGATAGATTTGTGCTTTGAGAGAAAGCAGTCTAAGTCTAGAGAAATGAGAATTTGATGCTGAGAACGGTATTTTCTCAAGGAGTTCCTGGATTCTCTGCAAAAGCTGTGTGTTAACTTGCATTCGACTGGCCTAAGGGCTATTCAGAGATGGTCTTGCATGTGAGCTTGGGTGTCAGGTCAAAAGTGCGCCGGGACAAAGGCGCGCGCAGACAATTGAGCGCAGTGTGGAGGTGCGCACCGCAGAAAATTACTGTTTGTAGGGCTCCGACGGGGGGGGGGGGGCGTGGGGGGGAAACCCCCCACTTTACTTAATAGAGATCGCGCCGCGTTGGGGGGGGTTTTAACCCCCCACATTTTACTGAAAACTTCACTTTTTCCCTGTTTTTAGGGAAAAAGTTAAGTTTACAGTAAAATGTGAAGGGTTACAACCCCCCCAAGCCCCCCCCCAACGCCGATGCGATCTCTATTAAGTAAACTGGGGGGGCTCCCCAACAAACCCCCCCCCGTCGGAGCCCCTAAAAACTGTAATTTTCTTCAGCGCGCACCTCCGTCTTGCGCTCAGTTGTCAGCGCGCGCCTTTGTCTTTCGCGGGGTTGTCTATGAACCGTGTGCTTGGGGTGGCATAAGCCTTCAGACTGTGGCATTAGGAACTATTCCACACTACACTATTTAATAAACTGTGTTAGCTGCTAATGTGGCAGTTAACTCGCGGCCTTTGCAGTTAAGGAGGACCCAATCCATCGTTTCGTGGGAACTGCTGACATGGGAGAGAATAGGTGGAGACTGGGTAGGAAATGCACCTTACAGGTAACAGAGAGGTATCTGCACTGCGTTATCTGCCTTGTTTACTGTTGACATCACCTAACTAGGTGGAACTACACTGTAAGGGCTTTGAAATGCAATAAACAGGTGATAAGGATTTTATTAACTGCATGAGACGATTCTGGGAATGCCTCCAACAGCCGAGGCTGTGGTTTTGCAGTTACTGCTTAATAATTTTGGCATTTGGCAAATCTTGACTGCACTGTAGAAACTAGGATTCTATCTGGGGCATAATAATAATTAAAAAAAAAAAACACCCCACCTAAACATCCAAGAAAATGCCAAAGCTGGCAATTAGATGTCTTAATCGCCGGGATGTCCATGTGCTAATAAAACCGTTTTTCTGGACATCTAGTGGGACGGTTTTCCTGCTGTGTATCCAGAGCTCTCAGGGGGCGTGTTATAAGTGGGTTTTAGGCGTGCTTAAAGTTGGACATCTTGTGGCGATAATCAAACCTTTTGCAAGGCTATGGAACGTGGACGTTTTTGGCTAGATCTGTTTTGGAAGTGTCTAACCACTGTAGGTAAGTAAGTATGGAGAACTAGCCTAATGGTCAGCGCAGTGGCCTGAGAAGTAGGCGGGGACCGAGTTCAAGCCCCACTGCCCCAGATACAAAATAAGTACAAGTAGACTCTCAGTTATCCAGCACCCATAGGGATTGCTAGATGGCGGATAAATGCAGTTTCTGGTTGCTTGAGAGTTGCTATTCTACTCTGACTGGAGGAGGGTCACGAGTGGTGTTCCGCAGGGCTCGGTGCTCGGGCCGCTGTTATTTAATATATTCATAAATGATCTAGAAACAGGGACAAAGTGTGAGATAATAAAATTTGCAGATGACATCAAACTATTTAGGGGAGCTCGGACTAAAGAGGACTGTGAGGAATTGCAAAGAGACTTGAACAAACTAGGGGAATGGGCGACAAAATGGCAAATGAAGTTCAATGTTGAGAAATGTAAAGTATTGCATGTGGGAAGCAGAAACCCGAGGTACAACTATACGATGGGAGGGATGTTATTGAATGAGAGTACCCAAGAGAGGGACTTGGGGATAATGGTGGACAGGTCAATGAAGCCGACGGCACAGTGCGCAGCAGCTGCTAAGAGAGCGAATAGAATGCTAGGTATAATCAAGAAGGGTATTACAACCAGGACAAAAGAAGTTATCCTGCCGCTGTATCGGGCGATGGTGCGCCCACACCTGGAATACTGTGTCCAGTTTTGGTCGCCATACCTTAAGAAGGATATGGCGTTACTCGAGAGAGTTCAGAGAAGAGCGACACGTCTGATAAAAGGGATGGAAAACCTTTCATACGCTGAGAGATTGGAGAAACTGGGTCTCTTTTCCCTGGAGAAGAGGAGACTTAGAGGGGATATGATAGAGACTTATAAGATCATGAGGGGCATAGAGAGAGTAGAGAGGGACAGATTCTTCAAACTTTCAAAAAATAAAAGAACAAGAGGCCATTCGGAAAAGTTGAAAGGGGACAGATTCAATACAAATGCCAGGAAGTTCTTCTTTACCCAACGTGTGGTGGACACTTGGAATGCGCTTCCGGAGGACGTTATAGGGCAGAATACAGTTCTGGGATTTAAGAGAGGATTGGACATTTTCCTGCTGGAAAAGGGAATAGAAGGGTATAAATAGAGGATTACTACTCAGGTCCTGGACCTGTTGGGCCGCCGCGTGAGCGGACTGCTGGGCAAGATGGACCTCAGGTCTGACCCAGCAGAGGCATTGCTTATGTTCTTATGCTATTAAAATCTGGATCAGCAGAAAACCGATTTCTTTTTAGATCCGCAATTCATCAAGTCGCTAGGACGTGAGCACAAGTCGATGGCACCCCATAACATACCATAAACTCTGTATTGACCTAGGACAATCTCAGGTGGACTTTACAGCCTATGACCCAGAAATATCAAAACAGAGACAAGTTAATTTACTCACGTATTTTATGTACTATGATACTTGATATTAGTATTGAAATATAGTAAATAAAAGCAAATTAAGACAAAGACAAAAAACAGCTTTGTGAATGGAGTGTCCAATTTTAGTTAAATGGCAATCAAACTTTTCAACTTACCCCCTCTTTTACTAAGGTGCGCTAACTGATTAGCGTGCACTAAATTGATTAGCGCACCTTAGTAAACGAGGGCCATAGTGAACTTTTATAAAAAAAAATTTTAAGTAACTTAGAAAAAAACCACACTAATACATACTGGTCTGAGTCACACTCTCTTCCTCTCTGCATCATCTCCCTACCTCCACTTCTAGGTCCAGCATCTCTTCCTCCCTTCCCACCCTCCTTTCTGGTCTGGTTATTTTCTCTCACCCCGCCCTGCCCCCATCCATCCATCTCCCCTTTCCTGTCCTTCACCCTCAAGTCCAGCATCCATGTTCCTTCCCTTCCCCCCTCCCACACAAATTTTTGGTCCACCTCCCCCCCCCCCCAGTCTGCCCTCCCTCCCTCCATGTGGGTCTGGAATCCAATAGACACTCCTTAATTTGTAGAGCCCATATCTCTTACCTGTGGCTCTCCCAAAGCAGCAGAGCCAGCACTATAAACAGACTGCTTGCATCCAACCCTGGTAGGGCCTTTCCTCTGCCACACCAGAAGTGACACGGCAGAGGAAAAGCTTTGCTGGGGCTAGAGGGAGGGAGGGGGATTGTCGGGTCAGGAGCATGGAGACGGTTTTGGAGGCTGTCGGGTCAGGAGTGCGGGAGCCAATTTTTTTAAATTTACTTTTTGCTGGTTAGTTGAGTGCTGGTTAACTGGGATTCTACTGTACCTGTATATACTAAATTTAAAGCTAGCCTCACACTACGGCTACAAACTACACTAAGAGAAGGACATTTCCCACCGGAACTAGGCGAAATCATAATTACTCCCATACTGAAAGATCCTAAAGGCCCTATAGACAATCCTACAAACCAATCGCCTCTATCCCACTATACATCAAACTAACAGAAGGTCTTGTCGCACAACATCTCTCCAACTACCTTGAATACCACCACATACTGCATCCATCACAATCTGGATTCAGAACTAACCATAGCACAGAAACTCTACTGGTTTCACTATTAGACATAGTCCGACAACACCTCAGCAAAGGAAACAAGCTGCTTCTCATCCAACTCGATCTTTCTGCTGCATTCGACCTAGTAGACCATCCTACACTACTCCAGATACTAGACGCAATAGGAATCTCAGGTAACGTACACAACTGGTTCCAAGGATTCCTTAAAACACGAACATACAGAGTCAAGTCAAAAGATCATCTATCCGACCCTTGGTCAAACCCATGTGGAGTACCACAAGGATCACCACTATCGCCCATACTATTCAACCTCTTCATAGCATCCCTTGGCACAACCCTAGACGCTCTAAACACAGTATCATTCAGCTACGCGGATGATATAACTATCCTCCTCCCCTTTGACATTCAAGACCCATTATCCACAGAACGCCTGAAATTAACAATGGAAACGGTAGAAAAATGGATGTCAAACCATAAGTTGAAACTGAACTCAGATAAAACCAAATTCCTACTACTAGAGAAGGAAAAAAAACCATCTTTAATAGAACTAGAATTAAACACAATCAAGTACCCAATGCAGAGCACACTCAAGATTCTGGGAATACAACTAGACAGAAACTGTACAATGCAGACTCAAATCCACAAAGTCATCCAAAAAGCATTCTTCACCATTCGAAACCTAAGAAAAATAAGAAAATTCTTCAACAAAGATCAATACAAGATCTTAGTACTATCCCTTGTACTAAGCATTGTTGATTACTGCAACAGCCTCTACCTACCATGCCCAAACTACATGATAAAACAACTACAGACCGTTCAGAATACAGCCCTCAGACTCATCTACTCCCTCGGCAAATACGACCACATCATCAATGCATACCTAGACTCACACTGGCTACCGATAAAAGCAATAACCCAATTCAAATTCTACTGTCTACTATATAAAGTAACCCATGTTATTGCACCCAGCTACCTAAACAACCGACTATACCGTAACCTCTCACCCAGAATAAGGAGAACTCAGAGCCTATTCACCTATCCCCCTCTCAATGGTACCAGACGCAAGAAAATATACGACAACCTTTTGGCGACACAGGCAGCGAAGATTGACCCTACCATCTCCAATCTACTGATCAAATCAACAGACATTAAAGTATTCTGAAAAGAAATCAAAACTCATCTTTTCAAAAAACACTTCCCATCATCCTAACCTCACTATAGCACTAGAATATACTCTCATGAATACCACCTCCACCACCACAGCAACTTCTTCAACATAGTATAACTCACTACTGTATCCCGAATGTATTATTATTATTATTCATCATCACAGTAACCTATTATATACCTACTCTTTGCTTTGTAATTCTCCAGGAAATGTCCAGACTTTCAATGTAACTTGCTATACACATGACTCTTAGTATTGTATTGATAACCCTCCTAGAAAAGTCCAGACTTCTAATTTGTATACTTACTGCTTTGTACTTCTCCTGGAAATGTGCAGACTATCAATTGTAACTTGCTATATACATGACTCTTAGTATTGTAACGCTCCTGGAAATGTCCAGACTACTATTTTGTAATCCGCTTAGAATCGCAAGGTACAAGCGGAATAGAAATCACTAATGTAATAATATCTAAACCGTTTTCATTGTAACCACAGAAAGGCAGTATATCAAATTCTATCCCTTCCTATAGTTAAGCTCTGGAACTCATTTCCAAAGGGTGTGGTAAAAGCAGTTAGCATAGCTGGGTTTAAAAAGATTTGAATAAATTCTTGGAGGTAAAGTCAATAAACCATTATTAAGGTAGACCTGGGAAAAGCCACTGCTCATCCTGGACTTAGATTCTCGCTCTTCTTTAGATTCTACCATTGTTAGAAGCAGGATACTGGGTTATGTGGACCCTTGGTCTGACGCTGTATGGGAACTCATGTTACATATCAAAAGAGTATGCATGATCTGGCTCCTCTATAGAGTGGACAAACACCAGAAGTCCAACAGGAGCAGAACCCACGGGTTCAAGAACAAGCAAAGCAAAGTGGGATCGGACAGTGAACACTCCAAGAGTTGATGTGCGTCCTTTTGTTTTGGAATAAACAAGATTGTTTTTGCAATTTTTGCTTTTTGAGTGTTCACTGTCCAAGTGTTTGCGCTTTAGTAGCAAAACCAGTATTTTCAGCCCAGAAAAAACTGTATTGGCACCTGCATGACTAATACTATTCTTTGCATAAACATTGTTTGCTATCTATATCTATGTTTCATTTCCATTTCTGCAGTTGTGTGCTTTACCCTTCGTTCAGCAAATGATCACCTTAGCTTCTCATCCAATGCTGTTTTTTTCATTATCCCATCTCCATCAACAACAACAACAAAAAAGTTGCAGGTGGGCAGACTAGATGGGCTGTGGCCCTTATCTGCCGTCTATTTCTATGTTTCTATGTTCTTCATGCTCATACAAAAGAGAACATTTAATTCTCACTAATGCTAGCTACAGACAAATGGGCTGACTCTTTACTCCTCAGATCATGCATTAAAGCCCCCCCTGCTTTAGAAGACCATGTGCTTGGCCTTTAGGTATTCTGCATGCTTCTTTGCATGCGAGTTTAATAACTATTAATTAGCATTGGATTTAAATGTGCACTACACTGGCATCTATGCAAGACTTTGCACACAGTTTTCTTGTGCCTTGAACTCCTTTCTGCGTAGGGCATTCATAATAGCGCTGAACACTTGCTACGTTTTTGCCCTGAGCCTCCTTCATGCTATTATGTTGGCCTCTCAGTTACTAAACAGGACACAGAAGTTCACCGCCCTTGAAGAAAGTTTGAACCATCAAGCAATAGTGACACCTACTGGCTGATGGTGCACTTGTGCTGATTTCAGAGGGAACTGCATTTTATATGTTTGGTCAGAAAACTGTCATTGAAATGTCTTGGGTAGGTCAGAGCAGTTACAAATATGGTAAGATCCCCCTACTGCTGCAAGTCAAAGTTCATGGAACTATTGTCACTGCAGTGTTAAAAAAATTTTTTAAAAAATAGACAACCGAGGCTAATTGGTTACCTAAGGTTGAAAGATACTAAAATACATTCTCAAAAAGATGAAAAAAATTTCAAAATGGTTTTATTAGCAAATCTGGAGCTTGTCTGTGGGTGTTTCATAACCAACTACACTTTTATCTATTGGGTGGTATACTTTACAGCTGTACATGCCACAGATGGTTATGTGAATGTAGTCAACTGCCTGGGAAAGTCCCTTGTAGACTGTCGGGTGTAAGTTTCCTCTTTTGTGCTTTCAGCTCAATTAGAACCAAGCCCAGGCTGCATTTGGAATGCCCTCCTGGAGGCAGTGCATGCAAATATCTGTCATGACTATTCATTGTAGGTATCCTGAAAACCTGACTGGATGGGGTGCCTCCAGGACCAGGGTTGGGAGCCACTGCTCTCTCTTATATCCCCAGCCCCCCTCCACCCCTCTAATGTACCCGTTTTGGTAATTGCAGCATGCACCAGGGATGCTCTCAGAACTTTGCAATCGTGAGCCCTGAATCCGGCCACTAGATATCGCCCTGGAGCAATGGCCGAGACTTTGTCTTCCTAGCCGGGATCCCCAGCTGTCCTGGGGAGTAAAAGCCCCAATGTGCAGGTCGGACCAGAGACCGACTACATGCATTGCCACTGAGCAACCTGGCCAGCCCAGAATGCCTCATTTTCTGATTGGATTTATGACTTTCGATTAATATTTATGAAAAAGGGTTATCATTTGTGCAAGGCTGGAGATAGCATGTTTATTGTAAGCAACATTTTATGATAAGTTGGGTTTAAAGAGCCAAATATTAAACAGATCGTTGGGATTTTTTTTTTGCAGTTCCTAGCATTAAAATCACTGGCACACTGCAGTTTTTATTGAGAAAGATAAAACTCAATAAAACACACTTAGGCTGAGAGCTCTCGCTCCACAGTCCCGCAATCCCCCCCTCTATTGAATTTATTGTATTTACCTCTACTAGAAAATCGAGTATTGTGTTAATGTGTTTTGTAAGAATCGCACTGCTCGATAAAACGCCTAATTTATTGTAGCGTATACATAAATAACTAGCAATTTTCCCTGAGTCAGTCTAATGAAAATGATACCATGAAATTGTCTACGGGATGAGGAGTGATGGAGTCACGTTATTATTGGTTGAGTGCTAAGTCGTCGTGAAGTGGCCATCGTGCCTTTGAACTTTTGAACTTTTGACTTGTTGGTGTGATGTATTGATTTTGATATCTGTCTGCCAAGTTCAACCGCATTTCTAACACAGCGGTGCAGAGGAATAACACAGACGCTCTGATGCAATCGTAAATATGTTCTTTGGTGCACTCGAGTACAATTCTGCCTTTTGTAAATGAATGAGCTTGTAACTAAAGAGGTATGTTTGCAACACTATGTTAACGTACACCATGTTAACGTAACGGCCACATGCGGCCCGCCAGGTACTATTTTGAGGCCCTCGGTATGTTTATCATAATCACAAAAGTAAATTAAAACAGTCTCTTTAGCTATAAATTACAATATTATTATTAAGACTTAGCCAAAAGGAAAGATTTATGAACTATAAAGAGTTTTACCTCATGCAAAATTGTCATTTCTTTAATAAGAAATTAACTATTTTTTCTGAAGCCCTCCAAGTACCTACAAGTCCAAAATGTGGTCCTGCAAAGGGTTTGAGTTGGAGACCACTGACGTACACAAACATACTGCAAAAATCGTTAAAGCATTTTGTGGTAAGTAAGCTGTTTGCGCGCTAAGCGCACTTTAAAAAAAAAAAATCTTTATTAATTTTCAAATATTAATAGTGAATTGCAAAAAATTTTAACATAAACAAATCAGGAATACAAGAAATAATGATGCCTTCCCGCCTCCCTCCCTCCCTCCCACCCTGGATGTGTAAGGAAATTAACTAAAAAGAAAAGGTACATGACAACTAATGTGATTCAACAGATGATCACTTACGGACAAAGAATAATTCTAAGCGCACATTTTTAAAAAATTTTCTGGATGGATTGTGTCAAGGGCAGAGAACAGGCGTAGACGTGCTATCAACGAATATGGTGCTAACTGGTTAACACATCCATGGCACAGGAATCCTTAGTGCTTTCTAAACAGGAGGAAAGTACTCCCCCACCCCCCCGTCAACTTTTCTCAAGTTACGTACACTAATGCGAACATTAGCACGCAACCTAAAAGAGAGAGAGGAGACGTACTTCAAAGTGCGTTAGGCTTCGTGCGCTGCTTAGCCCGACTTTAGCGCATAATTTTGTGCCAGGCAGCCCCACTGTATATCTATGGTCTGCATGGCATTCAGTGCATGTTAATCATTGGCATGCGCCAAAATCCATTAGAGCTAGTAAAAGGACTCCTTAACCTGTTAGGTGTATTATGGGTGACGGATCAAAAGCGTGCGAGGACAAAGGCGCGCCGACAACACAGCGCAGGCAACTGAGCGCAGCGCCGAAGAAAAACCGTATTTTAAAGGGCTCTGATGGGGGTGAGGAACCCCCCACTCTACTTAATAGGGATCGCGCTGCCTCACGCTGCCATGTTGGGGGGGGTGTAACCCCCATATTATACTGAAAACTTAACTTTCTCCCTAAAAAACAGGGAAAAAGTTAAGTTTCCAGTTTAATGAGGGGGGTTACAACCCCCCAAACCCCACACAACGCCAGTGCGATCTCTATTAAGTAAAGTGGGGGGGTTCCCCAACAACACCCCCCCCCCCGTTGGAGCCCTTTATGGTTTTTCTTTGGCGCGATTAAGCCCTGCGCTCAGTTGTCTGCGCTCGGTTGTCGGCGCGCCTTTGTCCTCGTGCGCTTTAGACTATGAACCGTATTTAGGGGGTGAAATTTGGGCATAGTTGTGATGTATGGCTATGCTATGTAAAATATACGCATACGTGCAGGGAGCTCGTGAACACACAATTTGGAAGCCTGTTTAATAAAGACATACATATAGGCAATCTTTATAAAAGTATCATAGAAAAAAACACCCTTTCAATCGGTGTCTCACAAACTGTGTGCCATGAAGAGATTCCGGGTGGACCTCGAGAGATTCCAGAATTTAGTTTTTAAAATTCCCTTCATAAGAAATAGATCATGAAATAAATATACACAAGAATAGATGACGTGTATGCAAGCGTCTGTCGCCGCCGGTGCCTCTGCTCCTCCCCGCCGCCTGGCGTACTTCTGTAAATATTCGCCAGCGCGAGCAGTATCTTTCACCTGCTGCTCACACCACCCGGGGTTCACTTCTGATGTCACTTCCTGTCACGGGACCAGGACGTGATATCGGAAAGGAGCCGAGAGCGGCGCGAGCAGCAGGTGGAAGATGCTGCTCCCGCCGGCAAACATTTACAGAGATATAATTTGAATTAAAGTGTGCTGCAAAAACACAAAAAAAGAAATTGCTTTGCTTAGGGGTCCTTTAATTAGGGTGTGCTAAATGCTAAAGTGCCCACAAAATATAATGGATGCCTTAGCTTAGCATTTAGAGCGCACTAATCTTTAGTGCACGCTAAATCTGTTAGTGGGCCTTAATAAAAGGAACCCTTAGTGTGCCAGAGCTAAAAAAAAAGAGTTTGTGAGACATTGCTTTAAATCCTCTGCACTCCTTTATCCAAAGGAAAGAAACAGCCTTTATAAAGTGTGCATAAAATCAGTGCTTAAAATTTTTTTGTTGGTACTCTGTTATGAAATTACTTTGTTGATAGCATTTCAGTACCAACCATCTTCTGTTCCAGTCAATACGTGTAACCCTGGGTCCAGGACAGCTGGCTTAAGTGTTATTGACTGCTTGCACCCAAACATAGGAACTTAGAAACATGATGGCAGATAAAGGCCAAATGGCCCATCTGCAGCATCCACTATCTCCTCCTCTCCCTATTGGCTAAGGCTCTTAACATTTGCATCTCCTCTCCCTATTGGCTAAGGCTCTTTACAGCTGCATTGTGATGTCATAGAACTTTATGGTTATAGAAACATTGTCAAAAAAATATATAATAGCAAATGGAATATAAATAAGACACACACCAAAAAGTATTCCAATAAATGCTCACTACTATGGAGAAGAATAGTCTAGAGATAAGACAAAGTAGTTATTTGGAGAAAAGACCTCAGTTTCCTCATCAAGAGGTCTCTATGTCTGCCGTATACAACTTAAAGCAGCATAGGAGAAAACATCCCAGGTCAGAAAAACTCCACTACATGCTACTAGTTTAATAACTATTAATCGAAATCAAAAAAGAACTAGTAGTAAGAAAAAACTTATCTCTCAACGTCTCAATTCTCCAGGTGAGACAAGAATCCAGTTGGATTATATAGAAATGTCACAGTAATCTTCGTCCATTAAGACCCCCGACAGGCCCTGTTTCGCTGTCGCTGCATCAGGGGAAGTCTCTAGAACTGAAGATCAAATGAACATGTAGGTATAATACCATTCATCTCTATATTATTATAAGAAGGAATAACATCTCGTTACTTACATGTGACACAAAACGTTGCTCTATAGATTCTATGAAAAAGAATGGCGGCTCGGCGTTGTGGGCAGGGTTTAAAAAGAAGGTATAAACTCAGAGTTAACCAATCAAGTTAAAGGGGGCGGAGCAAGTTCAAAAAAAGGCGCGCCATTCAATTTTGGCATTTAACCCTGTGGGGATAGTAGATTTTAATCTGAACACCCATTTTTGTTCCCGCTGTCGTAACAGTGTCTTAAAATCACCCCCTTTGCTGGATGGGACCAGTTGTTCAATAACCCAGCATCGCATATCCATAAAGGAATGATTGGTATCTAGGCAATGTTGCACCATCGGAGCTTCTAGTTTCTTATTATTTAGGCAAGATCTATGCTCAATTATTCTTGTTTTGAACAATCGGGACGTTTGTCCTATATAGAGTTTTTGGCAAGGACACTGGATTGCATAGATAACCCCCTTAGATTCGCAAGAAGTAGAAGTCTTTAGTTGATACATTCTCTGATCCACCGGATTAATGAAATTATCACAGTTTAACGATATAGGGCATATAGTACAATGCCCACATTGTGAGTGTCCGGGTCTACCCCCACCAAGTGAAGTGATGGTAGGATAGACTGCACAAGTACTGGTAGGACAGATGGTTTCTAGTAAATTTCTATTCCTGGAATAAGCAGTCAAAACCTTCCTCTCTTTAAAACATGAATGTATAGATAAACAATTCCAGTGTTTTTTAATGACATTTGCAAAGCGTCCCGCCTGTTGTGAGTAACGTAATACACAAACTAGTTGATCCTGCTCTGATGTAGATGAAGCATACTGTAATAGATGTTCTCTATGATTGTGTAGAGCCCTTTTATAGGACGTAGTAATACATTTCTCAGGATAGCCTCGGTCCGTTAGTCTCCTACTTAAAATTTGCGCTTGAACTTTAAATTCATGTTTGTTTGAACATAATCTCCTGTAGCGCAAAAATTGCGAGGTAGGTAGACTTTCCTTCAAGTGACGGGGATGCGAGCTGGAAAAATCTAGGAAGGTGTTACGATCAGTTGTTTTCCGATACACTGAAGTGTGGAAAATGTTGTCCTTAATATTTATACTAACATCTAAAAAAGAGATGGTTTGATTTTCACAAGTTGACGTGAACTTAATAGTGGGAAGGCAGGTGTTCAAGAAAGTAACAAACTTCTGCAATTCCAACACAGAGTCCTCCCAGATGATAAAGATGTCGTCTATGTACCGGCACCACAAAGCTACTTTGGAAAAAAAGAAAGAATTGTATACATATTTTTCTTCAAAATCAGACATAAAAAGATTAGCCAGGGAGGGAGCACATGTAGCACCCATGGCAGTGCCATGCAATTGTTGATAAAAAATGTCTTGGAACATGAAGTAATTCTTCTCAAGAGAAATCGACAGTAGCTTGATTAGAAATTCAGTAGGTACTTGATGGGGGCGTTCACGATAGTTCAGACAACCCTCTATAATTTGCAATACTCGTTTCTGCGGGATATTCGTATACAAAGATTGGATATCTAAAGTTACCAGAACAGTAGTTGCAGTGGGTTGATGCTGAGCAAGAATATTCAAAAAATGCGTTGTATCTTGAATGAAAGATGTAATACGTGGAACCAATGGTTGCAGAAAAAAATCAATGTACTGGTTTACCCTCTCTAATAAAGAACCACAAGCTGAAACTATTGGACGTCCCGGCGGAGATGACAAGCTCTTGTGAATCTTCGGTAGAGCGTAAAAGAAAGGTACATTAGGGTGTAATGGAGTCAGAAAATTAAATTCATTTTGAGTTATAAACCCCTGTTTCAGACCTTGAGATGCAATATCCAATATTTCTTTCCTCAAAGCTACTGTAGGATCATCTTGTAAAGGGAAATAAATTAGTTTATCAGACAGTTGACTCAATATTTCAGCTATATAAGCTTCACGATCCAAAATAACTACCGCTCCTCCCTTGTCTGCACGCCTGATGATGATCTGCTTATTCATTTGTAATGAAGTGATAGCCCCTCGCTCTCCTTTGGTGGTATTCCACATATATATAAATCTTTCCGATTCTATACTTTCTATATCATGCATCACCAATTCTTTATATAGTTGTATAGCTGGGTCAAAAAAACCGGTAGGGACCCACGTAGACTTTTGCCGTACTATAGAACGATCATAATGTTCATTCTGTTCCTGGGCAAAATACAGACACAAATGTAATTTACGGAAAAATTTTTCTAAGTCTACCCTTAATTGGAAAGGGTCAGATTTTGATTCTGGGACAAAGGTTAAACCTTTCGATAGAATATTATATTCATCAGGAGAAAGAGTATAACTGGACAGATTCACCACTACAGATTGTTCTATTGTTGGGATCTCGTGTTGGGACGAGTACCGCTTAAGTATCGACCTCTTGTTCTTCTTTGACCTCTGCGCTTGCCCTGTTGTCCTCTCCCTAAAAAATGACCACCATCACTAGATGAAGAGGAATTAGAAGAAAGATGAAAGCGTACTTGGGTTTTAGTGGAATCTTCTAGTCCTTCTGCAGTAGTTCTCATCCATCCATAAACGTAACCCTCTGAGTAATCCCTTTCGTCTCGCTTAAATTTTTTAATTTTCTGTAATTTTAGATCCGCTTTTACTTTATCTAATTTAGAGTCAATTAAAGATTTTTGTACCTCAAAGTCTACTTCAGATTGCATGTTAGTTATTAATGAATCGATCTTATTTTTCTCTTCACTTATCTTAACTTGAGCAGTGCGAATGATCAGAACCATTAAATCCAAGGAACAACGGTTTAAAATCCTGTTCCATTGTGATACGAAATTTTCATCTTCATTATATAATCGGGGAGCTTTCTGCATTCTTAATCCTCTAGGTATTATTTCCCTCTTGCAATAATCAACTAAGGAGGCACTATGCAGTTCTTGTTTAATAAGTCCTTTCTGGAGATTAAATAAATTGTCCCATAAGGAGATATTAGGTGTAACAGAGTCTCCTGAAAAAAGACTAGGTGCTTGTAAAGTAGTTTGCCATTCATTTTCAGTAAATCCTAGACCAGTTTGCCAGCCAGTAGCCATTGAATTAATACTTGCCAAAGTTTTGACAAAAAAATATATAATAGCAAATGGAATATAAATAAGACACACACCAAAAAGTATTCCAATAAATGCTCACTACTATGGAGAAGAATAGTCTAGAGATAAGACAAAGTAGTTATTTGGAGAAAAGACCTCAGTTTTCTCCTATGCTGCTTTAAGTTGTATACGGCAGACATAGAGACCTCTTGATGAGGAAACTGAGGTCTTTTCTCCAAATAACTACTTTGTCTTATCTCTAGACTATTCTTCTCCATAGTAGTGAGCATTTATTGGAATACTTTTTGGTGTGTGTCTTATTTATATTCCATTTGCTATTATATATTTTTTTGTCAAAACTTTGGCAAGTATTAATTCAATGGCTACTGGCTGGCAAACTGGTCTAGGATTTACTGAAAATGAATGGCAAACTACTTTACAAGCACCTAGTCTTTTTTCAGGAGACTCTGTTACACCTAATATCTCCTTATGGGACAATTTATTTAATCTCCAGAAAGGACTTATTAAACAAGAACTGCATAGTGCCTCCTTAGTTGATTATTGCAAGAGGGAAATAATACCTAGAGGATTAAGAATGCAGAAAGCTCCCCGATTATATAATGAAGATGAAAATTTCGTATCACAATGGAACAGGATTTTAAACCGTTGTTCCTTGGATTTAATGGTTCTGATCATTCGCACTGCTCAAGTTAAGATAAGTGAAGAGAAAAATAAGATCGATTCATTAATAACTAACATGCAATCTGAAGTAGACTTTGAGGTACAAAAATCTTTAATTGACTCTAAATTAGATAAAGTAAAAGCGGATCTAAAATTACAGAAAATTAAAAAATTTAAGCGAGACGAAAGGGATTACTCAGAGGGTTACGTTTATGGATGGATGAGAACTACTGCAGAAGGACTAGAAGATTCCACTAAAACCCAAGTACGCTTTCATCTTTCTTCTAATTCCTCTTCATCTAGTGATGGTGGTCATTTTTTAGGGAGAGGACAACAGGGCAAGCGCAGAGGTCAAAGAAGAACAAGAGGTCGATACTTAAGCGGTACTCGTCCCAACACGAGATCCCAACAATAGAACAATCTGTAGTGGTGAATCTGTCCAGTTATACTCTTTCTCCTGATGAATATAATATTCTATCGAAAGGTTTAACCTTTGTCCCAGAATCAAAATCTGACCCTTTCCAATTAAGGGTAGACTTAGAAAAATTTTTCCGTAAATTACATTTGTGTCTGTATTTTGCCCAGGAACAGAATGAACATTATGATCGTTCTATAGTACGGCAAAAGTCTACGTGGGTCCCTACCGGTTTTTTTGACCCAGCTATACAACTATATAAAGAATTGGTGATGCATGATATAGAAAGTATAGAATCGGAAAGATTTATATATATGTGGAATACCACCAAAGGAGAGCGAGGGGCTATCACTTCATTACAAATGAATAAGCAGATCATCATCAGGCGTGCAGACAAGGGAGGAGCGGTAGTTATTTTGGATCGTGAAGCTTATATAGCTGAAATATTGAGTCAACTGTCTGATAAACTAATTTATTTCCCTTTACAAGATGATCCTACAGTAGCTTTGAGGAAAGAAATATTGGATATTGCATCTCAAGGTCTGAAACAGGGGTTTATAACTCAAAATGAATTTAATTTTCTGACTCCATTACACCCTAATGTACCTTTCTTTTACGCTCTACCGAAGATTCACAAGAGCTTGTCATCTCCGCCGGGACGTCCAATAGTTTCAGCTTGTGGTTCTTTATTAGAGAGGGTAAACCAGTACATTGATTTTTTTCTGCAACCATTGGTTCCACGTATTACATCTTTCATTCAAGATACAACGCATTTTTTGAATATTCTTGCTCAGCATCAACCCACTGCAACTACTGTTCTGGTAACTTTAGATATCCAATCTTTGTATACGAATATCCCGCAGAAACGAGTATTGCAAATTATAGAGGGTTGTCTGAACTATCGTGAACGCCCCCATCAAGTACCTACTGAATTTCTAATCAAGCTACTGTCGATTTCTCTTGAGAAGAATTACTTCATGTTCCAAGACATTTTTTATCAACAATTGCATGGCACTGCCATGGGTGCTACATGTGCTCCCTCCCTGGCTAATCTTTTTATGTCTGATTTTGAAGAAAAATATGTATACAATTCTTTCTTTTTTTCCAAAGTAGCTTTGTGGTGCCGGTACATAGACGACATCTTTATCATCTGGGAGGACTCTGTGTTGGAATTGCAGAAGTTTGTTACTTTCTTGAACACCTGCCTTCCCACTATTAAGTTCACGTCAACTTGTGAAAATCAAACCATCTCTTTTTTAGATGTTAGTATAAATATTAAGGACAACATTTTCCACACTTCAGTGTATCGGAAAACAACTGATCGTAACACCTTCCTAGATTTTTCCAGCTCGCATCCCCGTCACTTGAAGGAAAGTCTACCTACCTCGCAATTTTTGCGCTACAGGAGATTATGTTCAAACAAACATGAATTTAAAATTCAAGCGCAAATTTTAAGTAGGAGACTAACGGACCGAGGCTATCCTGAGAAATGTATTACTACGTCCTATAAAAGGGCTCTACACAATCATAGAGAACATCTATTACAGTATGCTTCATCTACATCAGAGCAGGATCAACTAGTTTGTGTATTACGTTACTCACAACAGGCGGGACGCTTTGCAAATGTCATTAAAAAACACTGGAATTGTTTATCTATACATTCATGTTTTAAAGAGAGGAAGGTTTTGACTGCTTATTCCAGGAATAGAAATTTACTAGAAACCATCTGTCCTACCAGTACTTGTGCAGTCTATCCTACCATCACTTCACTTGGTGGGGGTAGACCCGGACACTCACAATGTGGGCATTGTACTATATGCCCTATATCGTTAAACTGTGATAATTTCATTAATCCGGTGGATCAGAGAATGTATCAACTAAAGACTTCTACTTCTTGCGAATCTAAGGGGGTTATCTATGCAATCCAGTGTCCTTGCCAAAAACTCTATATAGGACAAACGTCCCGATTGTTCAAAACAAGAATAATTGAGCATAGATCTTGCCTAAATAATAAGAAACTAGAAGCTCCGATGGTGCAACATTGCCTAGATACCAATCATTCCTTTATGGATATGCGATGCTGGGTTATTGAACAACTGGTCCCATCCAGCAAAGGGGGTGATTTTAAGACACTGTTACGACAGCGGGAACAAAAATGGGTGTTCAGATTAAAATCTACTATCCCCACAGGGTTAAATGCCAAAATTGAATGGCGCGCCTTTTTTTGAACTTGCTCCGCCCCCTTTAACTTGATTGGTTAACTCTGAGTTTATACCTTCTTTTTAAACCCTGCCCACAACGCCGAGCCGCCATTCTTTTTCATAGAATCTATAGAGCAACGTTTTGTGTCACATGTAAGTAACGAGATGTTATTCCTTCTTATAATAATATAGAGATGAATGGTATTATACCTACATGTTCATTTGATCTTCAGTTCTAGAGACTTCCCCTGATGCAGCGACAGCGAAACAGGGCCTGTCGGGGGTCTTAATGGACGAAGATTACTGTGACATTTCTATATAATCCAACTGGATTCTTGTCTCACCTGGAGAATTGAGACGTTGAGAGATAAGTTTTTTCTTACTACTAGTTCTTTTTTGATTTCGATTAATAGTTATTAAACTAGTAGCATGTAGTGGAGTTTTTCTGACCTGGGATGTTTTCTCCTATGCTGCTTTAAGTTGTATACGGCAGACATAGAGACCTCTTGATGAGGAAACTGAGGTCTTTTCTCCAAATAACTACTTTGTCTTATCTCTAGACTATTCTTCTCCATAGTAGTGAGCATTTATTGGAATACTTTTTGGTGTGTGTCTTATAGAAACATTGTAACATGATGGCAGATAAAGGCCAAATGGCCCATCCAGTCTGCCCGTCCGCAGTAACCATTATCTCTTCCTCTCTCTAAGAGATTCCACTGCATTTCTTTCCACTAAACCAGATGTACAAAGGATTTTGCCCTATCTCATATCTGTGGGGCACATGCTTAGTACATATGGGCTGTTGCTTATCAGATTGCCTTTGGCTTGATAGGGAGTGAAGGGGGACCAAAAGGACAGGTGTCTCAGCAAGCAGGCAGTTTCTTACCTGGTGTTCAGGGCCATGTTACAGCTCGATTCCCACGCTGACCTTTCACTGTTAGAAATGAATGGCCAGAGTGCATTAACAGCTGGCTCCATGCGCTAATCCCTTGAGTGTGATCAGACGCTGCCTTGAGTCTTCATGCAGACTTTTCCCCCATCCCCTCCCCCTCGCTTCTTGGGGGCGCCGGTCACAGTACTGAAAATGCTTTTTTTTTCTTTTTGTGGTAACTCTCTTGTGATTGATTAAAATGCATGGAAAGCCATAAGCTGTGCCATGCACTCAGACAACAAAACCACCTTCACTTTAAAGGCTCTGAAACGGCTTAAATTATTTTTGAACAAAAATCTCCAGTTTCCAGTTGCTGAAGTCCCAATTAAGGGGCTCTTTTTTACACATGCACTAAGATTTTGCACTTAAATGCACCTCGACATCATGAGGCCCTTTTACCGAACTGTGGGAGAAAAAGTGACCTTAGCGCCCCCTTATGTGACTGAAAGTCATTACCATGGAGGAAAATGGCCACATTTCCTGTTTCCCATTAATGGCCAGAGGCTAATTTTCCCATTACTGCATAAGCCCATAAAGTCATCTATTTTGTAGGTGGTAGGGACTTGAGCGCTAAACCTGCACTGATCTGTTACCGCTTGACAATGCTGACGTGCCAATCGATTTGTATAGACACACCCACTCTCTAACCCCCAAACTTGCTCCCTCCACAAAATATTTAAAAAATATTTTAGTGCACGGTTTGCATGTTGAAAAACTAGCCTTGGCGCACTCTGCTATGCCATTTTAAGTTGTGGTAAGTATGCGTTAGCATTTACCACTGCTTTGTAAAAAGAGCTTTATCGTACCATTAACACTGGTTGTAATAAGCACAGGTACCTTCTGCCACCTATTGAAGAGATGCTAAGTGCACAATTGACAACGTATACTAAGGCCCAGATTCACTAAAGATTCAGTCACTGCCCCCAAAGCAGGAAAAACCTAAAACAAAACAGCAGGCCCACTCCCTCCTGCCATCAGCCTCCCCCTCCCATACCTTTACGTTAGGAGCAGGAGGGGGGCCTCCTGCTCCTCCGGCTCTTCCAGTGCACTGCGAGCCTTAGGCCCCACCCCAGTGCATCATGTGATGCATGGGGAGGGGCCTAAGGCCCCGATTGGCTCAGGCTCTAGGCCTAAGTTTCCAAGTTTATTCAGATCTTACTATCCCAGTCCAAGCTTGGGTCAAAAACCTTCTGGGTGGCTTACAATCTAAAATCCAAATATCCAAAATTTAGTTAGGTAAAAATCACTAATAAAAAATAAATATATAAATTAAAATACAGTTCAGTTCCCCCCCCCAACCTTATAAAAGCAAATCTTCTTGTGCCTTTACAGGATTCTTTCAATGCTGAACTATTAACTATTTATTTTCATAGGTGTCAGAAAAAAAGAAATGTTTTTTAAATTTGGTTTTAAACTTAGGAAGCATTCCTATTAATCGGAGTGTTAATGGTATAGAATTCCAAAGTTGTGGAACCATTACAGGAAAAGTAGCTGCCCTAATATGCTCTTGAACTATATTTTCCGTGCCAACTTCAATGTGGTCTCTGGGCCCATTTTGTGATTATTGTTTATTGAAAGCTTCAATACTGCTAATAATGACTCTGCAGTCAATTCAGAGCGGTTTATGTTAACTTCAGTTACGGTGTTGTGATAATATGAGCTTCAGTAATGGTGTTACTGTACCTGGGGTATAGTTTGAGTTTCTATAATGATGTTACAATACCTGAGCTTCAGTAATGGTGATACAATATACGAGATTCAGTAACTTGTGTTCTGTATCTGCTCACCAATTAAGTTTACCTTCGGTTCATTTACCCTCTATTTTACAAAGGTGCGCTATGCTTTTTAGCATGCACTAAACGATAATGCGTGTATGTTAGCCTATGGACGCATTAGCGCGTGCATTGATTTAGCGCACGCTAAAACGCTTGGTGCACATTTGTAAAAGAGGGCCTTAGTTTGGCTTGTAATTTTGCTTTTTTTTGCATTCTCTTCTGAGATTCGTTCTGAACTTTCCTATCCAAAATTTAGGTCACTTGTGAAGACGTATCTTTTCGGTTTAGCGTGGAGTCCTTTCTTAGGCAACTGTTAAACTTTAATTTTATTTAATTCTCTTTTGGTTTTCTTTGTTTTTAATGGCATTCTTTTTCTTTTTTTGATTTGAATATTTTTATTCAATGCATAGAAAAGAAAAATTACAAAGTAATAGAAAATTTACAATCAAAGTGAAACTATTAATAGTTAAAGTAGAGCAAAACAGATGACAGTCCACTAAAAATAAAACAGTATAATATCACAGAAACTCGACAAGTACATGAATTATATCTGTATTCACAGCGTTTAAGTATAGGTAGCCAGAGCTTATTGTGGGTATAGATATGGCCGTGTCTTTCAGCAAAAGTTTTTTCTTATTTTGCAATCATGCATACATTATAAGATAGAACCAAAGTGTTTTTCCAGTTGGTAAGAGTAGTTTTAATGGCTATAAGTGTCAGACTTTTGAGTAATTTGGCGGTAGCATCAGTGAGTGATATAGCTTTTCATGCCATATCTCCCATATATAATAATAGCCAATGTTAAATCTTCCTTAATATCCGTAACAGCGCATTTGATGTCCCACATTTGCATCCAATAATGTTTGACAAAGTCACAATACAATATCATGTGGTCGCGTTCTTTTCCTTTTAATATTTGTAAACCATGCTGATGCTAAAATGAAGTACGGTAAAAAAAAAACAACCCTTTTTAATAGCGTTGCTATACATGAGTTATGTTAATACATGAGCTATGATTTAAGGGCTTTTACACTTCACCCTCCCCATTCGCTGTTCCTGCACTCGCGGTTTCATATAATCGCAATTTTTTTTCTGGGGAGGGGGAAAATTAAAAAAACAGTCTTAATGTAAAAAAAATCCATCTTTTTTTCCATGGCTGCTGGGAGTTCCCGTAGTCTCTCGAGATTACGTCGGGAACTCCCTACAGCCATTTCCTGATGGTGATCTGCACGGGGCAGGAGCGTAGGAAGATCGCTCCTGCCCCGAAAGCCCTCTAGACCACCAGGTAAAGCCGGGAAAGCAGCAGGGAGGTGGGGGTGGGTCAGAGCCGGATAATCGCGGTTTTTCGGCATTCCGGCTCTGCCCGTATCCCCCGCGAATGATGAGGGAGAAATGTACTATGATGTTATGATACGCCCTGCCTAGGTCTTCCTCAAACCCCAAAAGCACTTGGGAGCCGTAATCTACTGTTTCTATGAGACATAAAGGATCGGTGTCAAAAAGGACAGCCCCTCTGAAATTATGCGCAGTTTATAGAATCACGCTTAGTGCCCATTTAAGCCAATGAAAACCAGGCCTTAAATACCTGCCCCTGATGTGTGCGCAGACCGGGGGCGCTCTGCAACAGTGCGCCTAACCTTTAGGAACGCCCATGCCCCATTTGAGATTCACACACTAGAATCTCTGTGCGCCACTTTATAGAATGCGCTTAGAAATTTGTGCATGGACATTCAAATCCATGCAAATTAGTGCGTTGTTAATTGCCAATTAGCAGCAATTAACTTTTTCAATTAAGTTGCACATGCAAAATGGTAGTGGTTAATGTGTGCTAATTTGCATGTTAATCCCCGGATTCTATAAAGGGCGTCCAATTTGGGCACAATCCAGAGATGAATTGGCCCAACTAGGCACATGCGCACTTGGTTTCATGTTATTCCGTAAGCTTGTGCTAAGCTTGTGCATGTAAATTTCATAGCAGGCAACCCAAAAAGGGAGCCTGAGCGGGTCGGGGGCATTCTCGGATGTGCGCAGTGTTGCAGAATTCCAGGAATCCACATCCAGCTTGCGTGTCAGGATTTGCCCCCAAACTGGATGCGGGAATCTCCAAAGGGTGGACACATCCCAGAGGGTCCTCCGTGAAATTCTGTTTCAGGGCCATTTCATGCACCTTTGCAAAAGTATCTAATCGTTTCTACTTCAAATCCAGTCCGGATTTTTCAAATGTTAAAACACTCTTCAGGCACTAGCTTATTTCTCCTATGGTCTGCAGGCCCTTTAACTCTGGGAATCTTCTTTGAAAGGTTGGAAGTGAGAAATTTGGAACCATGGACAGGATGATCTGAATCCCTGCCCCTCCCCTCCCCCCTTGTCTAAACAAGGCTGGCTTTAGTGAGAAAACAAAAGTAGTGGGAAAGGCTGGAAAGAGGCTGACACCAAGAGCATTAGCCGAGGAGAGAGAGAGGGAAGAAAATTCCATATCTGAGCAAGTGTTATTGTTGACTTTGCCATCCACATCCTAATATGGTTACCTCCCAGTGCAAAGAAGCCGAGCCAGGGGCTGGGAGGCCCCCTCGGGGAGAAGCTCCGGAGCTGCTGCTCAGACAATAAGGAAGCAGCGGCCCAACTCCACAAAAGGCTGGCTCGGGGAGGGAAAAAAAGTGTCAGATCAGTCCCTAGATGTAAACCCGCTTTGATGCCAGGCAGCCCAGACAAAGCTGCATCTGTTTGCAAATGGCAAGGCACGGTTCTGTCTGCATGTGCATGGGTGTGGGGTTGTGTCTGCTGCACCCTCCCCGCCGTTCCTGACTTCAGAGCCTTCGGCTTGCGCGCGTTATGTTTGCCGAGGAGCCCTGTATTAGGAGCATTAAGGTAAGAGCGTCGCCTTGGCCCGGGCCCTTCGCCACTTTCAAAACTGAACGCGCAGCGCCGCACAGAAAGACGCGCTTCGGCCCCCTTTGGCTCGCGCGCGCTCTCTCGCTTTCTTTGCCCGGGGCCAGATGTGCAGTTGCAGATGTTGATCGAGCAGAGGTGCGCGCGCTCTGGCTAGTGGCAGCCGGGACTTGCGTTCAACTCAGTTCTCAGCCAGAACGCCCCCCCCCCCCTTCTTGTATACTTGTGGGTTTTCTTGGTTGATTTCTCCCCCCCCCCCCAAAAAAAAAAAAAAAAAAATCCTCATGGTCTCCGAGCTTGCAGTTATTATCTGCCGCACCAGAACAAAGGTAGGTTGTTGGAAAAAAAACACTGTGTGTGCTCCGGGGGAGGGACGTCTTCCTAGTGTCCCCTCTCCGTCCTGTGGTTCAACTTCCAGAAGCGGCCGCCTCTCCGTTCAGCTGTTAGTGCCGTGGCTGGGCTTTGCAAAGCGCCCGTCTCTGTCCTAAGCTGGCTTTGGGGGCTTTTGTTTAGTCCTGGGACCTGTTAGTTCTGAGATTTGTTTGAAGTAGGATTTGCTTTGTACCGTAGTGGCAATTTCTTGCACCTTAGAAATCTTGGACAGAACATTGGGCTGCGTTTTGTCTATGTGTATATTTCCCGTTTGGTTTTAGACCTGACTGTAGTAGATAATTTGTATAAGAGGCTAAAAGTTTAGGTACCAGAAAGACATTTTTTTTTCAAGCTGAAACAGAAACTGTATTTGCAAACAGAAATACAGATGGTTGTGTACTGTGTGGGGGTGGGGGGACAGCTTCTGGAGTTTCACTTCCAGACTTTCCTTACCTGCAGTAGGACTGAGCGAAAGCTGAAAATTCTTGCTTCTGAATTTTATTTCAGTTTGAAAGACCCTGGGAGCTCTGGGATAGTCCTGGGTTATTTTTGTCCTTCATTTATTGCACAGATTCAGAGACTTCCTATTCAACTCATTTTAACAGAGCTGTAATAAGTAACTTACATGATGACAACTAGAAGCATTTGCATGTATACATGAATATATGTTTAGCATATGATTTATGCATGTTTAATAGTATGTTGATATCAAATTTAGTTTGCAAATGTCTCAAAAACCTTTTGAGCAATTGGTGAGAGCTGCTAGTTAATTCAAAATAAGTGTCTGATTTAAAAAAAAAAAAAAATGCACGCAGAAAAATGTATTTAAATTTTAGAGATCTTCTTTCAACTCTTTACCATTGAAGTAGGGGGTGCTGAGAGTTGATAGCCTCTAATTAGACGTGGAAGTATTTTCATTTTGCAGGGATTTATTAGAACCTGGCATGGCGGGTTGCCGATCACGAATCCTCCCTGCAAGATAATGAGGGTTTATCATTGCTTGATGGAGTGAATTTGCCCTGGCTGTACCTTGAAATGCATTGACATTCGCATAGTGCTTCAGAGCCGGGGCTTTAATGGATTCCTTGAATACAACAAAAAATCTTATTTTTCTGAAAAATTTAAAACACTCTGATTTGATAAATGTTGAGAAGTAACAGGGAGTAAACTATAAACATGGGAATCTGTGAGGGGAAGAAAAGCAGAAATGCTGTAGATGGATTTTGCTTTAGATGCCATCGTGATATCACTACCTTTAGAGCTCGCCCTATTCCTCTTTGAGCACCTCAAACACCTCTAGTAACCCTAATTATTATTATTTTGTCAATTAGGATTCAGTTTCAGCGGAACTTGTTTCACTTCGCGTTTAGAGTACATAGCTGCAGTAATTGATTTAAAATTTTTTCCTAACTTTATTTTCTTAGGCAGAGTCTTGGAAGAAAAAAAAAAAAAAAAAGAAACAGTCCAGTTCCACCTTGAGATCTGCTTTATAGCTATGATTAGGTTAAAGTAAATTGAATTGCAGGCTGTCTAATATGTTATCATGTCATCAACTTTGCTGGAAAACTGGTGTAACATTGTGAACTTAGAAATGGCCCTTTTTTTTTTTTTTTTTTCCCTTCTTCTGTTTTACAGGAGAAAAGGCAGTCTGGGAGTTCGCACCTGGCAGGCTCCCATTGCTGAAGGCTTCACCATAATGTGAAGGGAGTTTTATGCGGTGGTATAGGATGGAACGTGTCTTCTAGGTCATACAGAAAGGGGCGTGAAGCTGGGGGGCACGGGGGTGAGGGCGTGGTTCACCCTGGTGTTGCTGAGGAGAGCTCACAGCGGTTTCACACGCTTCCTTTTGTATTTTTCGACACTCTTGCTTGAAAATTAAAAATGGACAGAGCATTTTAGTCCCCCGATTATAAGCGGCCCAGATTTAACATTCGTCGAGCAGCCCGTGCCATTCTTCAAGGTCATTCACTTCCCTTGCCTAGACCCGTGCCTTCCAAATCTTTTCTCTCTTCTAAAACATATATTTGTTTAGAGAGTTTTCATCGAAGTGTGCGTGACAATTACAGCTGTTCATTAACAAAATTGGGTATTTGTTTTAAACTTTAACCAATCACTTTGATATGCTAATTATGGTGTAATTTAATTTGAGCCCTGTAATGATGATGCCGTTATTATGGACATAAATGATGCAGTTAAGCTGAGAGTAATCTCATTTGCATACTGTACATGCCAGTAAATTAAGCCCTTTCGTCAACTGCTTCAGTTTTAATTTTCCACTTCTTTTCACACTGTGCCTGTTCGGCCACTCTCTCTCATATAAGCCCTCTTTATAGAGGTTCTGATGGCTGATCTAGATGAGGTTGCCCCCCCCCCCCCACCCCAAGTGATTCAAGGTACAAGAAATCACATTTAAAAGGAAGGCTACAGAATGAGCGCAACCCCTTTTCAGTTCCTTCATCAGGCCTTTAAAGGATCTATTATATTTCTCTTAATTCCAGGGAGGTTGGAAGAAGATTACCCCCCCCCCCCCAACTGTTCTAGACAATATGCCTCTTGGAGAACTAAACTGGATGGTTTTTTTTTTTTTTTTTTTGCCAAGGGGTCGGTGGATGTGTGTAAATATTCTTGAGAATTATTTAAAAAAAAAAAATACACAAGAGTGCTGGTTATAATTAATACAGAGCTGAGCTCTGACACCTTACGTGGTACAGCAAAGCAACAGTTAGATGCCAGCATAATAAAAGATAATTATAGTACACAGCACTGTACATTAAATACAGTCCCTGCTTAAAAGAACTAACAATATCTTTGACAGGTACCCAGGACAAAAAGGTGAATTTACATAATGCTCAGGTAGGGATTTACAAGGGGGATTGATGAGGCGGATAGAGGGAATGACACAGATATAGTTTCCTGTTTCTAAACTCACCTATAACCTATGTGCTTGAGCGTCTTAACAGTTGACCTTAAAAACATAACGGGGAGGTGAAAGATAAATAGCTTCCTAATTTATGAGTTATCACTTAATGCTAAGCAAGGTTACTTTTTCAGTCCTCGTCGGAGGTTATAGAAATTGAGCAGGAACGTTTTTTGAGCTGCGTGTTTTGATAAGGTCCGTCTTAAATTAACTACTGCGTGTTCTTCCCGCCTCTAAGGCGATTAAGTGGTGAACTAGTACATGTATCGTTAAACTAGATGAGTCCAGCTGTTTAACTTTCTGTTTCAGTTGAGAAGAGTTCTATATTTATAGGTAGATCAACATGTTGTGTGTTTTTATTTTTTTTTATATAAAAGTGACGCTTGTTGTTCAGGGTCCAGAGAGATGCCTCACTTAAAAAGAAAACCATTTGATTGCCGTTGACCAGTGTTAAAAAAATGTATTACACCTGGAAGCTCCATGCTAATGAAAAAGATAAGCACTGGAATATTGTCTATGTTTCTCTATATTGTACAAGAGACTTTAGGGCTTTTTTGTTTTGTTTTGGGTTGGTTTTTTTGTCTGAAAACAAACCACTGACCTTGGACCACTATCCCTTTATTCCCACTGAATTTGATTCAGGCTATAGAAGTTAAGAACGGTGAGCATCCAGGTCTATAATCTCTAATCGTAATGATACTTCAGTTTAGTAATCCGTATTTCTAAGCTGATGTCTTCATCCAGACTTATCGTCTGGATGTGTGGAAATTGATTTATGCCTCTCTGCAGAAACGCAGAAAGTGCATTGTTATTGTGCAGAAAAGGTTTGTTTTCTTTTTATTTTGTGGGGGGGGGCGGGGGTCCCCCCTTCCACTGTCAACTGAAACAATGTCTTGCTCCCCAAAACAGCTACTGACCAAAAGCTGGCTTAGACAACTAGCATACGTGAATGGGGGTGGTGGGTGTGTGGAGTGGATTCAGACTAATCTTAAGAGTTATGTTATATTTTGAGAAGCTGCCTATTTTGGCAGACCTAATATAAGGTCAAACTTGCAGGAAGCAGAGTTTAAAATGATTTCAATGACTCGGATAAATTAGCAAAAAAGGGAAAGCTGTGCATTTTTTACACCCTCCCTCCATTTTTAAGTGTTTTAGCATCCTAGAAGCCATATTGGTCCTTTAATATCTTGGAGGTCGTATCTTTAACTTCTGCCAATCTGAATAAAAACCAGCAAATGCTTTCTTTTGGGGGGTTCAACACCGCAGTAGGTGGCAAGTGTGAGAGCTTTCACTCATATTAGAGCTAGATAACTGAGGAGAATCACAGGGCCAGACATTTTGTCTGTAATAAATTCATTTACCAACAGGAAAACTGCCAGCTAGCTATGTTTAGACCAATCAATTGCATTGCAAAGTAAAGAACGTCCTAAATACCCCCTTTTCTTTTAATTTATACATACCAAATATACTTGAATATCCAAATATAAACCGTGATAGCCGTCCCCTCCCCCCCAAAAGGTGATTAAGTAGCCAAGTATTAAATGAATCATTAAACTAGTTATTAATATGTAAAAAGGACACCATAAATATGATAGCAGCTGTTTCTTATGTTTCACGTGGTAGATTTCAGTTGAGAAGAGTTCCATATTTATAGGTACATCAACATGGTTGTGCGTGTTTGGTTGTTTTTTTTTTAAATATAAGTGTGACACTTATCATTCAGGGTTCGGATGGATGGATGACTCAAAAAGAAAATCATTTGTTTGCTTCTGACCAGTGTTGATTTGAGTATAAAATGAACTCATGGCAGTTTTGCAAGATTGCTGTGGGAACCCATGTCCGCCATGTTGAGTAGTAAGACTGCATAGGAGACTTCTTATGCCCTGCCTCACCCCTGGACCAGAAACGCTTAAGGTAGGCCTGGGGAGAGGCCTGCGATGATGATGTGATTTGGACTGATATACAGGGAAGGGTTTTTATTTCCTGTAGATACCACCTTAATTGAAAAAAACAACCAAACAGTAAATATGTTGCATTTCAGGAAGTGTTTCACGGAAGGCATAAAAGATATAGGTCAAAGGTTAGCTCTGACAGCGCTCTCTGTGTCGCCATGCAGAGAATAGGATTCGGTTCCCAGGCCTGGCTTCTGCATCTTCGGTTGGCCAGGGTTAGAGATGCTGCAACGGTAGAGAGGAAGTGCTCAAAGTTTTGGAGGGAGAAGGGTAAGCGGGAGAGTTGGAGAGTCTCAGCCACTAATGAACAGTGACATCTATTGACTTGACTCAGATTCCAGAATGCTGTGTTCTGGAGCCAAAGTCTGCGCAGTTCCTCACTAAGGGGAAGGGGGGGGGGGGGTGGAATCTCAGGCCACTGTTAAAGTTACTGAAATTCTAGCTCAAGGGGACAAGAGAAAATTGCTGAAAAACACCCCAGTAGGACAGAAGAGGGAAGGAGAAATAGAATCGCACGGCATGAGTCAAACGAACTGAGTGCATAATTTCAAGAATGGAGCTGAAATGATACACCTATAGACGAGGTATTGCTAGACTTCTGTCCACAGAAGATATACTGATGATATATGCATATATTTTTAGTAATGTACTGTCACCAATGGAGGCAAAATTTTTAATTGTTGTTGCAATTTTTCATTTTCTTTACATAAAATATATTTGGGTTTCTTTACTCATTCTTCAGTAGAAAACATTAAAAAAAGTACTTGGAGCTATGAAGAACTGATCTAAATATAGCAAAAATAACATTTGAAAACCCCTAAGTAGGATGATTCTCAAAACTAGGATAAAGCAGGTCTTTATGCATAGAAAGAGCCTGTTACAAAAGTGAGTGTCCGATGCGCAGCTCGCAGATTCCCGAGTTTACTTGCTGTTTGAGAAAATATTCCCAAGGGCAGGGGTGGGGGAGGGGATTTCACTTGTGTGCATACTTTTTTTTCCAAAATTTGAGCATATGCACATATTTAATCCATAATATTTGTGTGTCTCAAGTTGATGTGAATCTACCATATGTACTCGAATATAAGCCCAACTCACCGTCAGTCTTGCAAGGCCTAGTGGTTCAACTCCAGCCTGCACCTTGTGATTCTGGGCAAGTCGCTTAAGGGTACTTTTAATAAGGCGCGCTAAATGATTTAGCTTGCGCTAGCAATTAGCACGCGCTAAATGCTAATGCATCCATAGAATCGGCTAGCGCACCTTAGTAAAACAGGGGGATAATCTCTCCATTGCACTAGATACTACACTTAGATTGAGAGCTTGCAGGGACAGATAGATAAAATACTTAAGAGTACCTGATTACTATTCAGTGTATTATAACCGCTTTGGATGAATCTCTTCATGAAAAGGCGGTAAATACACATAGCAACCGCTATGGGAGCTCACAGCAGCCATTTTGAATAGTGAGAACGTATGGGGCGGGAGCATAGGACGGTCGCTCTTGCCCTGGCTCACCACTGGACCAGCAGGGCTTAAGGTAGGCCTGCAATGGGTCTGGGAGGGGGTAGACTCAAATATAAACCAAGGCCCCCGTTTTTATGGCTCAAAAATTCTAGGTTTATTCAAGTAGATATAATAAATACATACAGTAGTTCTTCCTGAAATAATTTTGGAAGGGAAGAGAGAATCTTGTGGAACGAGATCTTGCCTTTCCCAGTAGTAGCTCAAGGAAAATTACATTCCGGAAAAGTAGGTTTTTTTTCCTGTCCCCAGAGGTCTCACCGTCTAACATTGTCATTGAAGTGGTGAAGGGTTAACCCCCGTATTCTCTATAGGGCATCCAAGTTGGGCGTGCTGCCGAGATGTGCACACAAATTGATTGGTTCATGAGTTTTTAACCAGCAATTGGCTTAACAACCAATTAATGATGTTAATTGCTACTCGTTAAAATTTGCTGCCTGCTATTCTGTATGGCTTAGCGCCTCATTCTAATAACGAATGACTAGGGGGTGTGGCCAGGGACATTCCAAAAAATTGCACAGGTAGTCGCCAGCATTTACTGCAGGGATCTCAAAGTCCCTCCTTGAGGGCCGCAATCCAGTCGGGTTTTCAGGATTTCCCCAATGAATGTGCATTGAAAGCAGTGCATGCACATAGATCTCGTGCAGATTCATTGGGGAAATCCTGAAAACCCGACTGGATTGCGGCCCTCAAGGAGGGACTTTGAGAACCCTGGTTTACTACGTCTACTGCTTCTCATTTCTACAGTGCTGCTACATTAGAACATTGAAGACACGGTCCCTGCTCAGAAGAGCTTATAATCTACTTAACAAGCAAACATGGCAAGTAGGGGGCTGGGGAGTTCTGCAGGCATTTGCACTGTTTTAACAGGTGTTAGGTGCAGCAATTGGTGCCTAGTGCATTCTTTATAGAATAGCGCTTAGGGCCTGATTCTATGAATAGTGGTCTGCGTGGTTGTCAATCAACCACTAGGCATCCTTTATAGCAGCATTGCTAGGTGTCCTAGAGGTCAGCTTCAGCACATTAGACCAGATTTTACTTGGCCTGATTTGCCGGCTCCCAACTCGGACACCTAAGTCAACGTGCCTATTCTCCGCCCTTAACCATGCCTATGTGTCAGGTAGATGTCAGAGGGCGCCTCGGGCATCCTAAGAGTTCTGCACAGAACTCTTAATTGGCAATTTACCCCCCCACTCTCTTTTTTACAAAACTGTAGCGTATTTTTTAGCACTGGCCACAGCGGTTACAGCTCCAACGCTCATAAGAATTCTATGAGTTTGGAGCTGTTACCGCCGTGGCCTGCGCTAAAAACCGCTTTATGGGTTTGTAAAGGGGGGAAGGGGTTAATTTCTTGTTTTTTTTTGGGGGGGGGATTGGCTGAAAACTGGCATGGCCAGTTACCATGCTATTAAAAAAAAAAAAAGTTACACGTGGATTCCAAAGTTAGGTGTCTCGAGGTGTTCTTGATTTAGCGACGCCAAATGTAAGCGTCCTATACAGAATCCTGCTTTACTGCCTATTTTTTGGTACTTATTTATGGGCACCGTGCACTGAATCTGGTCCTAGATGACTTGCCCAAGATCACAAGGGGCAGCGGTGGGATTTGAACCCTGTCTTCCCTGGTTTTCAGCCCACTTTTCATTTATTTATTTATTGTAGGTATTTATTTAACGCCTATCAAAGTTATCTAAGTGGTTTACAGTCGGGGGGAAAAATGCTTGAGTACCTATCTGCCCTGGTGGGCTCACAATCTATCTTAATATATATGGGGCAATGGAAGATTGAGTGACTTGCCCAGGTCACAAGGAGCAGCTCTGGATTTGAAGCCACAACCTCAGTTTGAGATACACTGGGTTAGAGCTACAGCCTCAGCACCCTTTGTGCCAAGGCCACCCTGGTGTGCCTCCTGAGATTTCAGGTGTGCCGCGGTTTCACTGGGGAGGAGGAGAGGCGCTGGAGCCAGTTGACTGCCTACAGGATGTGCCTCTCGTGGCGAGAGGCACATCATGTAGGCAATCAGTGGGCGCCAGCACCTATCAATCTCTCTGGCCCTCTTCCTTTCTGGCATCCCTCACTGGCGTCGCAGGGCCTTCACATACACCCGCGGACATCAACATGATGATATCACGCATGCTTGTGATGGCATCATTGCGATATCCACGCACTTCCAAGTGCCTCGAGCCAAGGCCACTACCTCTAATGTGCCGCGGCTTGAGAAAGTTTGCGGGACAGTGCTCTAATCACTAGGCCACGCCTCCCTCCTACACTACTTTTCCATAGAAAGACACTGTGTATGTGTCACGATCAGATCCAATCTAACAAAGTTCACTTAGAGAAAAGTGTGCGTCTGCTTTTTACGAATGTGGGCACCTAAAATTTATTCCCTGAAAGCACAAGTGTAAAATGCGTATATTTGCCCTGTGGTAGAAGCATATTTGTGTGGGACTGTAAAGAATTAGTACATGCAGTCTGTGACATTCCGGCACACAGATGGCACCTGAACTGTTCGAACACGGGTCCTGTTTCTCAGGATTACAGCAGGTGGTTTGATGCCCTTTCTTTTGAGAGCACAGAAACACAACCCATTTTAGCCACTGGCTGCTTTTCTTGCCCCTTGGGGCCACACAGCATCCTGCTAACCTACTACCACAAAGCACATTTTGTGTTTCCGGCAGCTCGATTTGACCAGGGCTGCCGTTTGCTGTTGCTGGTGGCCTTCGGTCCACTTAAATGGACAGAGATGTTGGGTCTTATTTCATAAAGACGTTTTGGTCTACGTTTGGAAGGAAAAAGAGCTTCTGATATCACCATGTCTGGGGGTGGGGGGTAGGGGAGGAAGAGGAAAGGTGCTTTTTTAAAATTTATGCACAAGTGGTTTCGTTAGTCACAGAATAGGAACAAGTCCATCATGAATAAGGCACTAGTTGAAAACTCAATCCTGCAAAGTGGGGCATAAGAGCAGCTATTTCGTCCTTCTTATACACTGTACAGAGACTAGATGGTGATCTGGAGTTGACAGGGAGGGTGTTATTAATCAGGGGACCCTGACGACGCAATTAGCCTTGAGTGTAAAGCTTGAGCAGTTTCAGTGCGCCATCCTCGATCCGACGGAACAACACTGCCAATAGTGACTGCATGCAATATTGTTGGTTTATGAAAATATTTCTATTCCGCTGCATCCACAGTTCTGTTATCCTGCTATAGGGGTCTGGAATGAAACTTAGAAGACCCAGACTTTTTATTAGGATAATCATAAATTTGGATATCGAAGCTGATGTTGTAGCACAGACTGCTTGTGTTAATGAGGGGTGGGGGAAGGAAAACTGTACCATAGAATCTGAAAACTAGGGGGGGATGAGGTTGAATTTCTTATCTTGAATACAGCGCTGGCTCTGGATGCTGCGTTTACAGTCCCGACAGTGGTTACCACTTCATTACAAGGTGAAGCCAAGATTTTATGCGTTGGGGAATTTTTGCCTCTCTCCCCCCCCCCTCCCCGGTGTCTCTGAGCAAGCTTTTAGCTACATTTCCAAGGAGACCTCTGAGCAGGTGAATAATCTTATTAAGCAGGTTGCTTCCAGTGTCCAAGGTTAGACTATTTCTGAAGAGTAAAAAAAGTTCTCGTATTGAAACTTCATGAGAGAGCTGCCAATTCGTTTAAAAAAAAAAAAAAAAAGGTGTACGATCATTGCTTTACCTGCAGATAAGTCTCTCTAGAATGCAAAAATGCAAATAAAAATTGTTGGACTGTTGGAAACGAGCGTCTTGTATCGGGTTCGGGATCCCGCCGTGGTAGAGACTTAGCGATGCACTTAAGAGATTTTTAGCTCTCTCCTCTCCCAAATAAAGTCAAACTTTGCCCCCTTTTCCACATACTGCCATGCTTATTAGACCAATAACTTTTATGATTGGAAACATCAAAAAAAAAAAAAAAATTGGACACTAAAAACCGTTTTACAGGAATATCTTCTTAAATCACATTTTTAACATCTCTTTGTGAATCCACATATCAAACTCTTTTATGGATGCGTGTCTCAGCAGTGCCCTTCAACCAGGGAAAGCTTCTTCTTTCTTTTTTTTTTTCCATTTTGTACCATAAAGAATATTATTTTTCTGCCAGCCAATTTTCTCTCTTAGTCACTAATTGGGCACATAAATCTCGGGTGTTGAGAATGAGGAATGTTTCAGTGTCATAGACTGTAATCTTCACCCTTATTTACCAATTCATTAAGATTCATTGATGCAGGATGGGTGAGAGGAAATGACAACATAAATCAGACCTCCAACATAATGACCCTAATCAGCTGGGGATTGCTGGAAATGTCACCATGAGCTATGTCCTTGTATTGCTGCCACTGTACATTGTCACTGCGCTGGTTTATGAGTGGGACGCATCCCCCTGACACCGACTGTATTTAACGAAAAAGAGTTGTTAAAAACCCCCGATTCCATTAAAAGCTACGCCATCCACACAAGGTCCTGCAGTGTTTTAGCCCTCGCCCTGCTTTACCTCCTCTGTAACTGCTTAATGGAGCCGCAGTTTTACTCGTTTAGAATACACCTGAGTTTTTATGGAAAAAAAAAAAAAAAAAAGGGAAAGCAACCTCGCCAGAAAATCTAGCTTGATTTATAGCCTGTCTTGTCCTTATTTAACCCAATAATTTCAGCGATCATGGTGAAGTCAACAGCAAGTTGTCCATGTAGACTGCAAATCTCCTGCGAAGCAGTGGAATAATCTAGTCCAGTGGTCTCAAACTCAAACCCTTTGCAGGGCCACATTTTGGATTTGTAGGTACTTGGAAGGCCGCAGAAAAAATAGTTAATGTCTTATTTAAAAAATGACAATTTTGCATGAGGTAAAACTCTTTTTAGTTTATAAATCTTTCCTTTTGGCTAAGTCTTAATAATAATATTGTCATTTATAGCTAAAGAGATTTATGATCAAGAAACTGTTTTATTTTACTTTTGTGATTATGATAAACATTCCGAGGGCCTCAAAATAGTACCTGGCGGGCCGCATGTGGCCCCCGGGCCGCGTGTTTGAGACCACTGGTCTAGTCTGTTTGCATAGAAGGCCGAGAGTGGCGTTGCTTTTACAAGTGTACTCCCCGCCCCCCAAGTCTTTTCTTATACTGGTAGTGAAACATCATATCGTGTAAATATTGGGGGGGGGGGAGAAAGCAATGGAATAACTGGCAATTTTTTAAATCACAATTGCTTTAAAAAGATATGTAAAGAAGTGTTGATTCATTAAACCATTTCACAGCTGCAAAAAAAAATGCTGTCCTTGATTTTAAATGGATTATTCATTTGGTCGGTGCTGATCAAACACTCATTACAGACTGGTATTTCCATCAGAGTGAGAAAAACATTCTTTCTTTTTTTAACCAGGCCAAGTCATATGTTGGTTTTGTTTGTAGTTTTTGATCAGAAGATGGTAAACACTTCAAGACGAGAAGATAAAAATGTCTTTGGTTCAATTTTTTTTTTTTTTTTTCATTTTTTTCACAGAATGTGATGGTAACAATTTCTTTTTATCTTTAAAGAAAATCTTTAATCTGTGGTGCAAGGCTCAGGAAGGCCTGTAACAGAACAAGACATGTTTACTTAATCTTGACAGCGTTGGGTGTAATCTCGCACTCCTTGTGGCAACTTAGACTTAAGATTTATAGCTTTTTAATCAGGCATCCAGAAGACGCAGAAATTGTTATCGGTGGACTTCCTTTCACAAGACTTGCTGAGAACTCAATAGACAATTAGATAATTTCCAGCACAAGTCGAACCTTATAATAATTTTCAGTTAACCTCCACTTTAAGGGAGAAATGGTCAGTTTTTCTGCACGATCGTATAGTTCATAAAGCTAGCTATCTCTTAGACTTCCAGGAGTAAAAATGAAATGTTCAATGCAGTAAGAACACTCGAAGAAATGCAGAGGCCTAGTTTGAATAATGCTTTTTGGTAGCTCTATTGAATTTGTAAATCTGAAGGCAGTGTATTAGTAGTAGTCGTGCAAAAGAACTGCTGGCCATATGAATGCCACATCACTAATTAGCTCAAGAGCTAAGCTGATAGGATAGTAAAACCGTGGCTTGAGCTTCCAAAATGTCAGCTCTATGGCAAGCCAAGTGTCAGAAAAACTAATCCCTGCTTTTAAAGGTTTCAAAACGAGCCATACTCTTATGTAGTACCACCGTACACTTCTATGTATGGTGTCCAAAAATTCGGTGCTGAACACTGCACTATTCTATAAGCCAAGCTTAAGAGTTAGGCGCAGTTTATAGAACAGTGCTTTTGCCTAGGAAAGTTAACTAAATTTAGGGGAGGCCACTTGCACCAATGAAAACGTGACGTGAATACCCACGCCTAAATGTAGGTGAGGAGGCCCTAATTCTGTGATTATGCACATATTTTAAGGGAATGCCCCAATCCACCCATTTCCATGCCCTCTTTGTTGACTCACGTAAAATTTAGGCGTGGATATGTTAAAATAGCGATTATTGGCACTAATCAGCTTGTTCAATTAAAATGCGCAGACGAGTTGGGTACGTGACCAAAATTGCAGGCACAGCTTAACTAATTATAAGCTTCTCTGCCTCAAAATATAAGATACGCACAGAGGATACTCTTAAATGGACACAATCCCCCTCCCCCAACATTCACCTGGCAGTGGGCAGTGCTTTGACTGTCCGCCTCTGGCATTAAACCCAAATATTCAATGGCAGGCTGTTTCTGGTGACTTGCATTGAATATTTAGGTTCTTCAGCTTAACGGGCGAAGTTGCCTGCTGGAATGCCCAACTACGCCTACTTATTTTTCAGCACTGAACGGGCATTTTCAGCAGCAATAGCCGCCGTTAAGCGAGTTAACTGGTGTTGGAATACTGTACTGAATATTAGCTGGTTTGATCTTCTTGCATTGTCCACTTTGCATATGCTCAAGAAAGAATAGGAACAAGGAAAACAGGAATAATAGTCTTACGTTCCCACTACATGAAAAGGGTAATTAAAAAAATCTGTTTTACATGCAGAATCTGTTTTACATGCAGAAAAGGGATTGTTTTGCACTACCACATACGTGCATAAAAAGTACACATTTAAAGTGCATGTAATCTGTATGTAATCTATGTGTGGGCATTCTGGGGGGGGGGGGTGATTTGAATGAAGTGAGGAGCGATGGACTTGTGTATTTCACAGGTATATGTACATATATTCACTTATAACAGCTTCAGAGCAGGTGTAAATGTACATATTGACATTTGCATCTTTCTGGAGCTTGTCCTAAGAGTTTTATAAATGCTCATATATGCCTATTTCCTTTATAAAAGAGGCTTAAAATAGTCATTTTGGGGGGGCTTCTCATGTCGGCACCTTGTTGCAACATCAGGCCCAAAATTACATACTTGAGAGCTGTTCATCTATAACAGCGGAATCCGGATAGGCCCGCTCCCTATATACCTTCTAACCCAAACCCTCCCCTAAACTTTCCCACAAAAACACAACACCAATTATGGTGAAAAAATAGCCGCAGCCCTGTTTATTGGTAATAACAGATTATTGAATAACATATAAACGTATAAACAGCGTATACATTATAACACAAAATTCACGAGCTACTGTAAACCAAGTTATGGCCCCCGACCCCGCCATGAAAGCAAGGATCTGAGGGGTGGCATGTCCCCCACATGCCCCATTAACCCGGGTCACCTGACCCACCAGGCATGGCTCCCAGCCGGCCCACCGCTCATCCCCTGATGAGCCCAGCCAGTAGCTCGGGATACCGCCAAATCATCCCAACTCTACTCCCCCTACCATGAAGCCAAAGAGTGGGTGGGCGGGAAAGCCGCTTCAGAGGACCAGGAATGCCCTTAGTCCTCCCAAGCCCGGCTTATAAACCCTCCCCCCTCCCAACGCCCTTCGCGGCTGCGACTACCCAATGGCAGGTCTTCCTCTAAAGACCTGCCAGCCAATCTCCTGTCTCCTGCTCCCCCCACCGTCAGGGGCTACCACACGGGCCTCCCAGCTCCGCGTTAGGTTTGCCCGTCGAGACGTGCTCTCGGGCTGCCTATTCATATAGCACACCAAGTGCCCCAAATCTTGCATTATTGTTGCATTTCTCTGTCATCTCTTTTAGTTGACTTCTTTAGAGGTAGGCTAATCATTCTTTGTACATTTCAAGGGAAAGGGGAGGAAATGGGGACTTGTATACTGCCTTTTCATGCCTTTGGCATTCAAAGCTGACATTCAAAGCTGTGGGCACTGGAGGATTGAGTGACTTGCCCAGGGTCACAAGGAGCAGCACCGGGATTTGATCTCACAACCTCTGGGCAGAGGCAGGAGTGAACCACACCTTGCTAGAAAACTGCCCAGTTTTGCTGGGAGCTCTGGTATATTAGAAGCATTCTTGTATGCTAAAATTGCTGTAGATGACAAGACCCATAATGATGACAAGACCCATAATTGCTGTAGATGACAAGTACACCCATAATGGGTGTACTTGAGATTGAAGAGACTGCCATGCCATACGGTTTCTCCTGTTGCCCAGAGAGGCAACGTAAAAATAAAAAAGCAAGAAACGGTGGGACTTTACCTAGTCTCCAGATTGAATTCTGGACTGGGACACCAGTAAATGCATGTATGAAATGGACTTCATCGACCTTGGCAGATAAGTGGAAACAGATCACTAATGGACGAAAGAGATCGTGTCGGCACCGTTTTGGCTATAGATTTGGGTACTGGGCAGCTATTTCACCTGATTTTTACCGATAATCCATATTAATTTTAATTTAAGCATTTCAAAAATGACTGAATTAACGCGGCCCACTCAAAGCAGTGTACAAAGTGAAGTTTTCATTTTTAAAGTTTAAATTTATTGAAATAATCCAACAAAGAACAACGAGACAAGGTGAAGGTACGCCAAGCATGATGAAAGAACGATGTGTTAAGAGTGGCATAGAGTGATACGGGGAAGGGTAAATTAGATGCACATCTCCCTTGAGAAGCATACAGTGATATGGGGACTAAAACTAGGCCAGGATACACCTGGCGGGGCCTCCGTGTGTGAGGATCACCGGACTTGATGGACCCAGGGTCTGATCCGGAGATGGCAATTCTTATGTTCTTATGTACTCCACTAGAAAATGATATACTTCTCATCCACAAGCCATCTGACTCATTGCTCCACCATCACACTCATGACACGCTTGTTTTTTATTCTTTCTCCCTCAGTTTGAACATCCTGACCTCCAGCCATATTCAGGTTACACACCATCTCACATCGGGGCAGAGACTCCACACCGTTCTCACCATACTTTCTCTTTGCTTAGAACCCTACCTCGTTCCCATCCCATATCTCTGAAGAAACTACCACACCCTCCGTGCCCAAAATCCCTCACATATGCTTAACATCTTCAGGCTCGAGGGGAGTCAAATCTGCATAAATTCCAGGTTACACTTGAAGGCAATTATGACCACCATATGCTCCACTCGTGTATAACAGAATCCTCCAGTGCTAATAAGAAGGTGAGTCCTGATCCCTCCAGCTGCGTAAAATTACATTTCTTTCCCCCTATGCCAGATTTTCTGAACCTACAGTTGTCGTCCCCTGATATTCACCGATAGGTAGATAAGTCACTATCTTTGGTTCCAACACCACTGATTGCTCCAGTAACAGCACTAGTTTACCCCTCCCCCCAAATTGATTCACAAGACAATTACAAAACATATGCCCTAAAGTTCCAGTTGCTGGTAACATTTCCAATATAAGTCTGAGCCAGCTGCAAGCTGTTCTTTCTGACAAAAAAATAGGCCTTTTACAACAGTTTTGAGCTCTATTTCTCAGAACTGAGAATTAGGGCTAAGACTTGAGACATGAGTAGGTTTTGCAGACAGCTTCAGACTTAACTCTCTGCTCCGTGCCTGAGTGTGATCCGCTCATTCTGGACCTTGATTTAGCTTGCACAAATGATTTCTGAAAGATGAAGATGGTTACCTGCCTGTTCCCCAGTATTGAAAACAGTGATGTACCTGCAGATATACCTAGAAATCCATGAAGCATAAGCAAAACTCAGGAGTGAGAGAAGGAAGAATGTCGATGACAGAAAACGTCTTTGATGGGTACCCTGAATTAGTGAAAAAACAATGCCTTGCACCCATTCACCCATCCTGTGACTCTAGGAGAGGAATGCAACACCTATGGTAACCACAAAAATAAGAACATAAGAATTCCATACTGGGTCAGACCGACGATCTATCAAGCCCAGGATCCTGCTTCCAACAGTGGCCAACCTAGGTTCCAAGCACCTATCTAGATCCCAAGCAGTAAAACAGGAATAAGGAATAAGTAGTGGATTTCCCCAAGCCCTCTTGGACTTCTCCTTTGGGAATTTATCCAAACCTTTTTTAAACCCCGCTAAGCTAACTGATTTCACCACATTCTCCGGCAATAAATTCCAGAGTTTAATTACACGTGTGAAGAAATATTTTCTCTGGTCTGTTTTAAATCTATTACTTAGTAGCTTCATCGCATGCCCCCCCCTCCCCAGTCCTACTATTTTTAGAAAAAATGAACAAGCGATTCACATCTACCCTTTTCACTCCACTCAGTAGTTTATAGACCAATATCTATCACCCCTGAGTCATCTCTTCTCCAAGCTGAAGAGCATTAGCCGCTTTAGCCTTTCCTCATAAGGAAGTTGTCCCATCCCTTTTATCATTTTTGTCACCCTTTTCTAATTCTGCTATCTGCTTTTTTTGAGATATGGTGACCAGAATTGCACACAGTATTCGAGGTGCGGCCGTACCATAGAGTGGCACAAACCCCTTCAGCATGTTGAACAGATAGGACCAGCCTATCAATCAAAGGCTTTATCCATGTTGAAATTGACTAAAGAAGGGATGTGGCTCCATGAAAGAGGATCCTCCAAACATTTGTAATGGAGTGCCTACCTCATGCCAAGCTAACCTGGCAGTTATGAATGGGCCAATCTAGCCACCATTATTTTTAAGCAGCAGGAGCCAGAATCAGGCCTAAAAGGATCTTTGCCCGGTTTTGGGTTCAAGGTAATCAGAGCTCTGGTAGTGTCAAACAGAAGCAGGCCACTCTCAGTCCATATGGGAGGGTCCAATCTCTGCTACCACACTCTTAAAGAAAAGCTATTTACCCTAGATAGATTTTGCAGTGGAGCATTTGCCACACATCAAGGAATTGCAAGGGATCTCAAACACCCTGAATTTCGGTAGGTTTCACTAAAGGGTACCCTCTCTCTTGTGTCTGACCTGAAATCACCTTCTTTAACCGGGGGGGGGGGGGGGGGGGGGACATAAAACCAACTCTGGAAACCTTCTCTTTTGTGGCTGTCTGATGCGTTAAACAGCCTGCCCGAAAGAACAAGGAAGCTCCTCTTCAAGTCCTCATTTACCTGGTCCATCATGTACTATCATCACGTCACTATTTAGGGAAATGCACTACTTGTGATAACCATATTTTTCAGTCTCTTGGTTCTAATTCTTGTCCCATTACAAAAGTTTTTCAACACATTCAGCAAAGTGGAAATGATTTTTTTTTAAGTGGACAATTTTCTAAGTGACTTTTGCAAAGGGAAAACATTTTATCAGTGCAAATTAGCTCTCTAAAAATTGCCCTCCCTTAATGTGCTGTACGGTGTCTTTAAAGTGCCTGGTGCATTGGGGGGGGGGGAAGGGGGGTAGGAAAGTATGTAGGTAAGTGGCCTTTTCAGATACTTGCATGTTCTTTTCCAGCACAAATCTACCTGTACTAAAAGCAGGTGTGCAAATGACCTGTACACGATTTGGAGGCAATTCCAGAGGGTGCCTTGTAGCCAGTGGGGAAGGCAGTAGCTTTGTAGCCAGTAAGGGGAGGACAGTCTGCCCCGGGTGTCATCTTGGTGAGGGCGCAGGAACCTGTCCTCCTTTCCGGTCCCAGCTCCTTCCCCATCCCCCCTTCCGTTCCCCCCGCATCTCTGTAATGTTCCCAGTGTAAGCGGCGACCTCCTGTCACACCGTCAGCTCTTCCTCCGATGTCACTTTCCCGTCCTACCCCACAAATTCTTTTCCTGTCCCATTCCTGCAAGCTCTATCCTCATCTGCACAAGCCGCAAACACTTTAAAATTATAAGAGTTTGAGGTTTGTGCGGTGGTTAAGGCAGAGTTTACAGGAATGGGGCAGGGGCAGCGACAAAACTCAAGGGGACGGGAAGGGAAAATTTAGTTCCTTGCAGTGTTGGGGAAAAATTTGTCCTCATGTCATTCTCTACATAGTAAAAGTGAGCCAAGTAAAGGACAATGAAGCCATTGTGACATCACTGATGAGGTTGGCTCTTATTGGTGGAATGAGGCATTATGATGTCACAATACCAGCTGTGGTTATCAGAGGCTGAAACTTTTCACACTATTTATTTATTCAATTTCCTATACTGTTCTCCCAAGTAGAGAATGACATGGGGATAAATTTTCCCCCGTCCACACGGAACTCATTTTCCGTCCCGTCCCCGCAAGTTCTTTTCCTGTCCCTGCCCCATTCCTGCAAGCTCCGTCCTCATCTGCACAAGCCTCAAACACTTTAAAATCATAAGTGTTTGAGGCTTCTGCAGTTAAGGCAGAGCTTACAGGAATGGGGCAGGGACAGGATGGGGAAATTGAGTTCCTGCGGGGATGGGGTAAAATTTGATCCCGTTTCATTCTCTAATTTGAGCATCATTTACTGAATGTGGTCCTTGGTCTTTGTGCGTGTATAAATATATATATATATTTTTTTTTTTGAACAGTCAGGCTCAAGTCATCCATAACCATTTTTGTAACGCTATTCAAACATGTACGAGACAATCCCTGCTCGTCAGAATTTACAGTCTGTTTAGGACAAATTAGAAATTACAATTCTGAAACGATAGACTTTGTAATAAACTCGGTTATTTGCCCCAAGTTTCTCAAGTACTTACAGATTTTACACAAGTAGTCCAGTTACAGAAAAATCATACTTTAATAACACAAACTCATATGCGCTCATGTTTGTGATTATAGAGCTAATAAAAAATCACCATGTAGCCCATTCACAAGAATTACAGTACAGTCGCTCACCTTGATATTCTCTACCTCTTTCTTCTGCATGTATGAAGCACCTTTTTCTAAAAGAGAATCAATATAACCTTGTAATTTTTCAGGAACCTCCTGTTTTCAGTCTCTTTATTCACAGAGAGCTCCAGCCTTCATGAACAGAACAATCAAACATTGTTGTTATATTTTCGAGTTACCCTCCCATTGTCAAACACATCTACCTTTTCTGTACTGCAATGTTATTTAGGTACATAGCAATAAACGGACTTTCTTCACATAGTCCAAAGGCCTTACTCTGGCATGATTTTTTTTTTTTTACAGGATTTACAATAGTTACTATTTATTTAATCAAATGCATGAACAGTCATTTTCCAGAAACTCCAAGTTACATATCTCAATGTATCAGTCACTATTGATTTGAGGTGTTTGTTGCCGACGTCTTTGGAAGGTGCACTGTGCACTCTTTCACTCCCAAATTCTGATATCCCTTGGTAATACTATCATAAATATTAAACAGTGACTGAATGTGAAGAATTATTTTCAAAGCTGCCAGACGTCTATGAGCTTAGATGGCAACTTCAGCAGTTAGAACTTAGGACAATGTCAGGTGGCCCAGAAATATCAAAGAAGAGATTATTTAATCATGTATTTTTAATGAGAATAAGTAATGGACAGACTGGATGGACCGTTCAGATCTTTTATCTGGTGTCATTTACTGTGTTACTATCTTTTATTTTTGAAAATGACCTAGGTATAAGTTTTGGTCCTTAGATCGTCTATCTTTTTGGCCATTTTCAAAAATAAAAACGTCCCCATGAAAAACGCATTAAAGCAAGTTTTGTAGATGTACCCAACTACCGTGTCTGATTGTGGCAGCTCATCTGATAGGGGATTCCCCTGCCAGGGTCAGCTGAGCCACGGAGCCCTACACTCCCCCTGACATCCCGCAGCATTTCTGCCCCCCCCCCACCTAACATCATGGAACCCCCACCCATATAACCCAACACCCCTGTACCTTCCACTTCCACTTCCTCGTGATAAGAATGACGGGCCTTCCTTCTTTCACTTCATCTTGGGATGCAGTGGGAGGAGCCTAAGGCCCTGATTGGCTCAAAACAGGTCTAACTGCCAGCATCTAAGTTCCCTTTAGGAAAGCTTTGATTATCTCTGCAGTATGTCCAGGTGTTTTGATTATGCCCTTCTTTGTGTGACATCACAAATATGGCTTCTATTTTATCTGACTTTCCACCACCTTTGATGCTTATCTTTTGAATATGTATCTAGAAGTCAATAATTTGCCCCTCCCTCCTCCCGATAGCCAGAACTTCACTGGGCAAACTAGGCTCTTTCTGCCATTGCTTTACAGGTTGGTGTACTGACTGATATAGGTATGAATATGGGTCCAGGAAACAAAGGAGTGTATCATAAAATTTGTATTTTGACCTTTTTGTTATCAGTACAAATTTGTAAATAATAATAATGAACCTTATATTTTGGACACATTTCTTTTACAGTGCTATAGATATATGTATATATTTAATTCAAACATAATGCTGAAACAGTGGTCTCCTTTACCATATGCTAGAAGTACAGAAATAATCATATTTGTAGTGTTTTATTTGTATTTTCAGGAAAAAGACTGCAGATTGGAATGTACAAGGTGCAGGAATCTTTATTAAAAATCTATACAAAATTGTAATCCATAAAGATGGCTCTCAAATACTTGGAATACGGACCCACTTTACTTTCGGTAGGAGCACTCACCCTGTGTGTTGACTCCGATAAAAAAATTTTGATGGTTTTATGTCACAACGTTGTTTTCCGCATGACTCTCTATATGTGATGCATCGGATATCCCAGACCCCTGAGGAAGGAGTGTTTCTCCGAAACACCGACCATGTTGGGTCCATACTCCATGTATTTGAGAGCCATCTTTATCGATTACAATTTTGTATAGATTTTTAATAAAGATTCCTGCACCTTGTACATTCCAATCTACAGTCTTTTTGGTCTTTGCCTTTCACTGCAGACACCTTGGATTTTTCTTTGTTTTTCTTTATATTTACCCCATATTTATCTAAATGGACAAATTTGTTCTTAATAGGGTCATCAAATACAGTTGTTTGCAAATTTTAGGTAACCCTTGTCAAATTGTTTGTCATTGAAACTCTAATTGAAGAGAAGGTGAAAGAGCTTTTATACGTCTTTCTGCAGATTTTATGCATAATAATTTTCTGATTTTAATGGAGCTAATAAAATAATAGAGAATATGGCAAGGTTTATATATGATCTTAAGTTCAACTGAAAATTTACCTAAATTTAGGAGCAGAGCTTTTTGAAAATTAACCTCTTAAGTTGTCAGAGTGCATTAAAAACATTTTTTAAAGTGTTACTTAATGCAAAGATATAAGAAATGAAAATATTAAACAAGGATACTGTTACTTCCTTTTGGACATCTATACAAGGAAGCATTCAGTAATAAGATGCAAGAAGTTAGGTGTTGTGGGATTGTACCACAACACTGCTATATTGTGAAACCTAAAGCTAAGGTGTGCCGAAAACAAACACTGCAGAGCTCTTTGTTGTGCCTGAGAAGGTTGAAGATGGAGCTAGAGTGAAAAGGATTAATTTTCTGTTTGTCTGTTTTGTAGGTACTGTTTATAGGACTGAAAGTCTAGTACACAAGATAGGTACAAGAAGTTCCAAAATCTTAGGGCTGCTTTTACTAAGCTGCATTAGGGCATTAATGCACGCTAGACGCTAATGCCGGCATTGAGCTGGTGTTAGTTCTAGCCACGTAGCGCGGGGTTAGCGCGCGCTAAAAACGCTATCGCAGCTTAGTAAAAGGAGCCCTTAGTCATGGACCATTAGAGAAGATCATAGACTGTCAACTCTGCTCATCAAGAGGTTCAGCCCATTTAGTTTGGAATTTAACCAAGCTATGCTAATCTGCTTTGTTCCAAGACCAAATATATTCAGTGTGGATATCCTGGAAAACAGACCTATTTATGGTCCTGGAGGGACACTAGGGCTGAATTTCTTTAAGATATGTCTTCAAGGCATTGAATTGAATTTGAAGATTTGATTGATGTTCTCTGGTCTAGGCCAACTTTCTTCATTGTTGGTGAATATTTATTGTGTCTTAGATGTTGGAGCTAGATTACATTTAGTTTATGGAAACAGAACGGAAAATAAATGTAAGTAGTCCCAGCCATAATGTGTTGGATTAGTTGGTCAACGTGTACTTTAATTCCGATTTATGTTGTGCATTAGAATTGGAATGTTAGGGCCATTTTATATGTAAACAACATAATATTGTGTTTTATTGTATCACATTGCTATTCCTCTGTTAGCCCTACGACTACTTCTGCCTACTCTGTTTGCCACATCATTTCATGGGCTTTCTCTTTCAAAAAAGTGGGCCTTTGTTGGTAGGAGGGAGTAGGCATCACTCCTGCTGTTTTGCTGCCACAGGGGGAGGGGGGGGGAGTTGTAGGGGGAGGTTTCAGTATGGTAGGAATAAGTGGGGATTCCTCCTGCTGTTTTCACTGGCACCTGGGGGAGTGGTTTGTTTTGCCAGTTCATTGATCATCAGTGGAGGGTGCTTTCTTTTCTTTAATGGGGCAGATATTGTGCGTATATAACATGCATAGCATCTTTGCCCATTAAAAAAAATAAAAGGTTTCCTGCCCCAAACAGTTGAGTGGCCGGAGACTACTTTCTAGGCTTTCCCTGCCTGCTCTGCGCATGTGTGAGTCGCTCTCACTGTGATCATCAAATGGCAGTCTAGGATTACAACAAACATCCGCGGGAATCATTTGCATGCAAACTTTTTAGTGTATCAACAGCTCTTTCTCAATCGGCAGAAAAATCGGATCAGCGCAGACCCCCACATAGTCTTACCAATCCTCTTAGTCTTAGGTGTCAAACTCAAGACCCGTGGGTCGAATACGGCCCGCCTGGCTGTTTTATGCGGCCCATGGTGCTATGCCCTCGGTGTTATCTTCTGGCTGGTTCCCTCCTCCTCTTTGCTGCAATGTGCACAAAGCCACGGGCAGTGGCTCCTCGTGCGTCCTGCGCCTCGTCCGGAAGCATTCCCTCTGACATTGCGACGTCAGAGAGAAGGCTTCTGGTTCAAACGCAGGATGTGTGAGGAGCCGCTGCTCGCAGCAGTGAGGATGAGGGAGCCAGCCAGACGATAACACCTTTGGCATCGCACCGCAGGCCGCATAAAATGGCCAGGCGGGAGCTGGCCAGAAAGTAAGACACCCGCCGGAAGGAGGCACCTAGTTGAGGCACAGGAGGGAGATAGGGGGAATGATTTTATTTTGAATTTAGTGATTGAATTGTGTCAGTTTTGAGAAATGATATCTGCTGAGTATATTTTACACAGTTCAGGAAGAAATGCATTTGTTTCTATTTCTCTGGGGGTTGTACTGCATGCAGAGTCTTGAATCTTAGGATTTTGTTCATATATATATTAGTACTTTTAGTTTTTGGTCCCGTATTTGCATAGGAGTTAGCTGTGTTCTGGTAGGAATGAATGTTGAGAAGCATACAGTGTGCTTTGGTTAGTTTAATTTTGTGGTTAGCCATTATGTGTTGTTAATAAGATTATATACATATGAAAAATGAATGGAAAAAATAGTGTTACAATTAGTACTATTATGGGGGTGGGGTCTGGCTCACGACTTAGCCTGTGTTTTGGATTTAAGTCCCTTAATGTGACTGCTTTTGACACCCCTGCCTTAGTGTATCTAGGCCTGGAAGTTCAAAAACTAGGTGTGTCCACAAAGCTTTGAGAGTTCTGCTTCACCATGGAAAAATGTTTACAGGAAAGATGAAAGAAACTGCTACCAAAAATAATAATAAAAGATCTGGAAAAGACTGGCAGATAATCTCTCCAGGAGGTTCTTTGTTTTTTTTTTCTCAGATGTGCAGCTTCAAGGCTGCCAGATTTTAACTGCAAGAGAAACCAGCAAAGGTCTTGTTTGTTTGTGGGAGAGACGGGCGGGGTTGTTGTTGGGAAGTGTTCTCTGAAGGAGTGGAGTCACACACAGTCCATGCTTTGGTTTTTAGTTCTGCTCTAGAAACATCCGAATGGACAAAAGCAGAGAAAGGGAGAGAGAAAAGGAGGATGAGGTAATATGAAATTGCTTATATGACTGAAACAGTTTTCTTGATTCTTTTTTTGTGGTTAGATCACTGTAAAAAGGGAAGGAGATGGGAAACAGGAAGTTTGCAGGAAAATATATTAAGAATATTCAATATTATCCTAATGTAAACGTAGCTGACGTAGCTGTTGACATTAGGGAGACCTTTTTTTTTAATCTTTGAGAGCTGCCAGTCATCTCTCATGAGTGCTTAGACCTGTTTTATGATCGTGTTTTAACCAAATGAGTTTGTAGACGGACAGGAAGGGGAAATGCTCCATTTTCTCGCACTATAAGTGTGGAATTTTCACGGGGGTTTTTTTCATTCTGGGATCTGTAGCATGCCTTTCTTACAGAGAATTTAGGACACCGACTCTGTGTTGGGTCCTTATGAGCTCTAAACATTCCAGTTTCTAAAGATATCCACCGTGAGCAGTGATTTTCTGCAAATAATTTGTAAATTTGATTTATTTACGTGAAATATTTATAAACCACTTATCTCCGCTGGTTTCCACAAAAAAAAAAAAATTCTGAAATACTAAAATGAGAACAAAACAAATTTAAAATGTTTCATTCTCCAGGAACATGACATTAATCAGTGGCTGAAAGCCTGACCAAAATAAAATGTCTGCCCTATTGCCCTAAATATTAGGCCACCTCTTCTTCTCCTTCAGAGTTTTAGGGAAACCAGGATTCAAAGCCCAAGTACAACGCCTGGGCAGCTCGCGTCGGGACCCTTTTACTAATCTGCACAAAAATTGGCCAGTGCTTTCCCCCAGCGCGGGGCTTTTCCCTGCTCCGAGGTCACTTTTAAAGTAGCTGTAAAATGGCCTCACACTATTTGGATCTATCTCCAGCTCCAGAGAGCAGATGGCAAACACCGGAGTCTAGAAATGAGCAATAAAGACTGTGGATGGGATGGGACCTTTGGTGATCACTCCTTCATGAGGTCACTTGGCAGCCCTCTTCCTCTCTGTGATAAGGGGTGAACACCTAGGTACCAGCCAGCCTCTCGCCCCCAATGGCTCATTTATTTATTGAGGTTTATTCACTACCTTTCCAAGAAGAGATTCACCCAAACAGGTTTATTCACCCAAACATTGAATAGTAATCAGGTACTCTAAGTATTTTCCCATTTGTCCCTCAGACTCACAATCTAATTCCTAGAGTTGCAGGGAGAAAGCTGGGATCGAACTTGCAACCTCAGGGTGATCAGGCAGCAACTCCAACCACTAGGTAAGGGATGTCAAATGTCGGTCCTCGAGGGCTGCATTCCTTTCGGGTTTTTGGGATTTCCCCAATGAATATGCATGAGATTTATTAGCATACAATGAAAGCAGTGCATGCAAATATATCTCATGCATATTCATTGGGGAAATACTGGAAACCCGACTGGATTGTGGCCCTCGAGGACCGACATTGACACCCCTCGGGTTTGTGGTTCTGACCATTGTTCTTCACTGCCTTCCAGCTCTGCTCCACATCTAATTTAGGTTCTGTCTTATAAACCTCCACATCTAGGTGCCTTCCTTACAGCCTGTGTTCTGGAAGCAGCAGTGGGAATTAGGCTCTTCAAAATATTGATTTGTCAGTATCTCTTACATCATTTGATCTAATCCTACCTTTTCATGTATTTTTCTTTGACCCTGCATATGTTGTTTTTTTATTGTTGAACAACAAGGAACAAATATCGAAATCAGACTTGAAGGATCAGCAAGTGCAACATTTTCAATTTTCTCCCCCCCAACCAACGTACCCCTACACCCCTCCCAGCAGAATACAAAGACGAAGCAGATGTTAGAAAGCTGTTTTCTTATACTTTCCAACTAGCACTTAACAAGGACTATTTCCGCACCCCCCACATCAGTAATGCAAACCCCAAACAAAACAAACCCTCTCCCCCCCACCCTCCCCAAAACAAAACAACGGACACATCATCGTCCACACCAGCTTTTTTATTTTTTTAGATATGTAAGACATACTTTTTTAATGGCAATACCCCCCCTTACAAATCTATTTCCCCGAGCGCTTTCTTTAACTGTTCACGCTGGAGCCCTGCTTTGCATGGAGCAGTTTGATGAAATAAACAAAAACCAAACCAAATTTATTCAGGCGGAAAAGAAAAATGGTTCTGCTTCATGAGAACCTGGGTAAAGTAATTCTGGGCAGGTTTGCTTTTGCATTCTTAAATCACAGCAATTGCTGAAACAGAACCAGAGCCTTTGACCTCTCAAAAGCAGATGGAAGAGCGCCCTGCTTTCTGGACGGCTCGATCCTGTCCTAGCTTTTGCATATTTGCACCAGCAACTTGTAAGAAAAGCAGAAGTACAAGTGCCCACACAAAGTGAGGGCAAACCAGGACTGTATTGACTTGTCCTGTAAAAATGTGAAGCTGGCTGGTAACTTGGCACAACAGAGGTAGACAGGGCCAACCCAAGGGTATTGGACACTCCAGGCCAGTGTTTCTCAACTCGGTCCTGGAGTAACCCCTTGCCAGTCAGGTTTTCAAGATATCTACAATGAAGTTGCAGAAACTTGATTTGCATACGCTGCCTCCATTCTATGCAAATTTCTTTCATGCATATTCATTGTGGATATCTTGGAAACCTGACTGGCAAGGGGGTACTCCAACACTGCTCTAGGCCAGTGGTCTCCAAGGTGCAACCCTCAGTCCCCCATTGTAACCCTCAAAGTGTCGTCTGAAAGGCTCTTCAAATCCTGTAAATGTGTTCATTTCAATTTTGCTCGCTTGATATAGTAACTGCAAACAATCTTTCTTAAGTGTCTTACTCGGGCGTCTCATTTATAGAATTTGCTACTGTTGACAATCCAAAATAAAATGAGTTTTTGAAATATATACTTGAAGATTTTGTAGAATCAATATTGGTATTAATTTTTAATGTTTAATACCCAGTCTCAACGAGCAGGTCAAGTCAGTTTACAAAATTAGTAGTGGAGGAAAGAGGGTGGGATTTGTATACCACCTTTAATGGAGGATTAAGTGACTTGAGCTGTGCTGGGATTCATCCCAACCCCTGGGCCACTCCTGACCTCATGAAGTCTGAAATCTTTTGGTGGCCCTCGGAGCTTTCTCATAATTGCACTGTAGCCCTTTACACAAAAAAAGGCTGGAGACTACTGCCCTAGGCAAATCTTCAGCTGTGCCACCTTCACCCCTCCCAATAGTTGAACATCTCCTCTTCACCCTCTAAGGAGCAGGTGTGTGTGTGTGGGGGGGGAGACCACATACACCATAGCTGCCTTGCCACTACTAGCAACCCGAAGCAGACATCTAGTCCGTCTAGTAGCTGGTCTGGCCCTGGAGATGGATGTTCGTAGCCTAGTGGCTTCTAAACCAATCCTGGAGGATCCCCAACTGCTTAGATTTTCAGGATATCCACAGCGAACGTGCACAAGAGAGCTTTGCCTGCTCTGCCTTTCGTTGCATCTGGATTTATATCATGCATCTTTATCGTGGATATTCTGAAAACTGAACTAGCAGGATGTCCCCCATCCCCCCCCCTAAGGACAGGTTTGGGGCAATACAGAAGCAACGTGACACCGGTTTGTATATTTAGGCAGAAAAGAGAGGTATTTTTAAAAAAAAATCTCATCATGACGAGGGAAGACAGTTGCTGTGGGCCGTAAGAGTAACATTCCCTTCAGGCAGGCACATGCGTTGGGATTTATTCGCCAGCCTGCCATTCCCATGCAGTTGGCTTGCCTTTCTGACGACTCTGTCCCAGCTCCAGGTTCCCACGCGTTGCTGTGTAGTGCGAGCCCAGCCCAGGAAAGAGTTAACAGGATTTCACTTGATCTACTGGTTTCTATGAAGATGAGTAATGCAGAGTTGGTAAAGCAAATTGTTGTTTATAAGCAAACATGGCATCGGGTAAACAAGATGTGTGCTGGTTTGATTTCACGGTGGTCAGCAGCTGATACGTGTAACCTCCAACCTCCTCCGAAGAATGACTGTTTGTTTGTCTCGCTGTTTACTCTGCAAAACATTTTCTTTGACCTTGATTCTCCCCCGAGCGGCCCCTTTCTCCTCCCTGTTTCTGTTGACTTTAGTCCTGCCCCGAGTGTCACCTACGAAATCTGTTGATTATTCCACCTGGTTAATGTTAAATTGCACTTGCGAGATGATGTGTTTGCTCATAAACACAAATGCCGGGCCCCTTGTTTACCGTGCCCATGGCAGCAATCACTTATTATACAAATATTCCTTTGTTTGCCAGGGGGGAGCTGCAGTCTGGTCTGCGAGAAACTACAATGCCAGCGGTTTGCTGAAAGAGGAGAGCAGGGCAAACTTGTGTTGAAAGAGACTGCGATTTGCTTTTCTTATCTTCGAGCTTGGACGAAGGGGCTTCAAAGATTAACGAGTGGTTGGGTTTTTCCAGAACACTTCCTTAACTTTGCCACGGCCAGACTGTTTCTTTTATTTCAAACTTGTTCAAGGCCCTTGGAGTAGCACAAGGGTAGCCAGTGCCTAGAGAGCTAAGAGTTTGGAAAGAAATGCGTTCAGGGGACAATTTCTTGCTAAAAAGGCTTAACAGCAGAGAGGTTCTAGCACCCAGGGCTGTTAGATGTTCTAGAAGGGGGCTCCAAAACAAGTGTGTAGGCTGGGCCACCTTCATTTTTCGGCAAGCTGGGGCTCTGTGGCGTGTGGGCTTAGGGCTAGTATTGCAAACACTTATGTCCACCAAGATATTTCCTGCATATTTAGCAAAACGGTTTTCACTTTCAAATGATGTGAACTTATCTTAAAGGCTTTCTTCTCCTGATATGAAGGATGCTTACGTTGGTAATTGTCGTCTCCCTGTAGCGTGCGTTATATAAATATTAAATCCTCAAACTGCATCCCCCCACAGCTGAATGCACAGATTGGGCGTATGCCCAAATTTGCGCATGCAACTCAAAGCGCCCTTCATAGAATTGGGGGGGGGGGATAGTGGATTCTCTCATTTTCTGCACATTTTATATCCTTTCTGAGTACGAAACGCCATCGACACATAACCTGTCCAGCAGAGTGCCATTTGAAAATTGACCACACTGTGTTTGGTGTTCGATTCCTCCTATTGTCCACAAAACACAATTTGCTTCTCATGGAAGCAGATCATAAAACAGTGAGATCTGCATACAGAACATTGAAGGCTGCAGAGAGGACAGCACAGGTACTGTGGTGCCTGTTCTCTTTTCACCCTCTTGTGCTTGCTTACAGACGTGTAGAACCTACAGTTCATCCTTTGGGTTGTTTAGCAAACAAGCAAGAACATAATTAGGCCCACACCATCTTTGTTGTGGTTTCTGAACCAATCTCATGTTTGAGCATCAGGCAGGACCTGCAGAATACTGCCAGGACACAGCCAGGCAAGAGTGTTTAAATTCAGCAATCGTGACCTTGAGAAGCCACTTTAAAATCTTTTATGACGTGTAATCTTGTAGTCTTACAACGAAACCTGGCTATTTCTAGAGTGGAAGCAACCCAGATATTGGGGGTTTTTTTTTTCGGAAAGACTGAATAAATTAATTGTTCCTTTTACCGCTTTTGAGGGAAAAAGGCTAGAAAATGGAAATATACTCGCTGAAAGTGTTCACCCACCTGGAATAATGGTAGAGAGCATCATAAAGAGTAGAATATCTTTTCAGTTGGGAGGGTCTGACTAACCAAACTCCAGTCTGCCTACAAAGCTCTGTAATAACGTGTTATGTGAAGCAAAAAAGTTGACTAGGCCATCATGATCTCAGTGGCCCATCCCGTTCTGCTGACTGTGGTGAAGATGTCAGTCATTGTGACCACCAGTGCATTTATAGAATGAGGTACACTACATAATCCATGGAAACTCAGTCACGCCCCCCCCTCACTCAACTATTCTCAACGGCCTGGTCCACCTCTAGGAAAATCATAAACAGAATACAACTAAATCTGCTTTCTACAAAAAAATCTCCACTGCAGGCGAATGTTCTACTCCATGTTTACCTTCAAGGGCGTAAAAGCTTGGAATGACCTACCAGAAACTAACCACACGTCATTCTGGAAGAAGTTGATAACCTTCCTCTTTGACAGCTGAACCAACACGCCTCTCTCGGAAAAGAACCTATCCACATCTTATTCTGAACGAAGCTGATAACTTCTCCCCGAGAACTGAGTTTTCTCGCTCCCTTCTTCTCCTCCCTCTCAATTAAGGCCCTCCTTTTAAGTTCCCCATTCAAACCCCACTCTGTAAGTCGCCTAGAGCCTGAATAGGTATGAGCGACACACAAATGGAAGATTAGATTAGAAGAAGTAAAAGCAGGAACTAGTGGGGTGTATTAAATGATTGAACAAACAGGGTTGCAGTTCTATGCTGTTTTGAGAGACGTGGGTAAGTAGTTTAATAAATACAGCAATTATAGAAAGTTTGTACTTTCCACAAAGTTTATTAAATCACTGCACCTTTAGACTTCAGTTAATACAGAGAGAATTAGATTTATATTTTGTATTTATTGAAAGCTTCATAGTGCTACTGATGACTGGGATGTCAATTTAGAGCAATTTACATGAGCTTCTGCAAAGGCGTTACAATACAGAGTTAGCGTTTTTTGAGATGGTTTCCAGTACACACATTTATACCATAATCAATCATCCTATGTATGTGTACACTTAGAGTTACCATATGGCTTCCATTGAATGGAAGTAAAACCCAATGTCTCAATCCGTCCTCCTTTTTCTGGAGCCATATGGTAACCCATTGTACAGTGAACAGAGCATCCTAATTGGTCACCCAAGATCATAAAACCATTATACTATATACTTTATACCAGGGATCTCAAAGTCCCTCCTTGAGGGCCGCAATCCAGTCGGGTTTTCAGGATTTCCCCAATGAATATGCATTGAAAGCAGTGCATACACATAGATCTCATGCATATTCATTGCGGAAATCCTGAAAATTCGACTGGATTGCGGCCCTCAAGGAGGGACTTTGAGACCCCTGCTTTATACTATGCTACTCTGTTTGCGTCTTATTTTATGTTGTTACTGCCCTATAAAGTTTTGTATCCAGTAAAAATGATAACCTTATTGGTCTAAGCACTTGTCAATCAATATGGACAGTGCCCCTTAGCAGAATTTTCAGCAGCCATCTTGGAAAACCAGTGATCCGGGTTGGGGGGGGGGGTGAAGGGAAATACTTTTTTTCCATTGATTTACATTTTTCTTAGATCTATTTTAAATTTTCCTTTTGGGAAGGCATCTGGGGGTTGTTTGAAGCAGCTGAGTCTCCTCTACTATGAACGTTCAGTTTAAGATTCTTTTCTACTATGCTAAGACATCTGTAATTGATGCTACCACAAGAACCGCTGGTCGTGCAAACAGTTGTAATAAGAAAGCTGATCTTCACAGACTTCCAACCATAGAAGTTTGTGTCAAACGAACCCAGAGAAATGATCCTGTTAAGGATTGTGATGGGAGTAGGCAGTGTAGATAGTGGAACAAACCACACGTGCTAGGAGTATTTCTTTCCTCTCTGGACCTTCATTTCCTGGAGGTCACAGAGCTGCCTGCCTGCTGTGAATAAAGCTTACAGACCTCGTTTTCTGGTTCAGCTCTACAGTTTAAAATGCAAATTATTACTTTTAAACTACATGAGCATTTATTAGGTTTAATCACAAGAAGTGGACCCTCTATTTTCCTACTTCCCTCCTGTCCCCCCCCCCCAAAAAAAAATGCACCATTGCTTGCCCTGGATCAGTAGCATGGAATGTTGCTACTATATTTGGGGTTCCGGAATCTTGCTATTCTTTGAGATTCTGCTTGGACTCTTGATACTCTCGGGATTTTTAGAATAGTTTGTTATTCTTTGGGATTCTGGAATGTTGCTATTCCTTGGGTTATGGCTAGGTACTAGTGACCTGGATTGGCCACCATGAGAATGGGCTACCACTTGATGGACAATTGGTCTGACCCAGTAAGGCTATTCTTATGTTCTTATTGATCGATTGCTTTTGACCTTTCAGTAGAATAATTAGTAGCATGATGTTTAAGCATTAAAATATGCTTTGTACTTATGTTTTTAAAATTTTTCTTCTACTATATAGGTGCAACACGCCACGCCACAGTGTGTACTAACTCATATGACACCACACTTTCTATTTATTGTGAGGTATTCATCTCTTCTTCAAGGCTCTTATGCAGCCTTCTTGTATGGTATTGGTTCTTATTCCATACCCAGATGTGGATCATTTTTTGGCATACTGGGAGCAGGTCTCTGTGTATATGTATATCTGTAGAGAGATCTTGTTTTTAGAAATCTTGCAAATGAATAAATGAACCCTTCTTTGCATTTAAAATTCTGGCCTAATTGTGCTTCCCATACCTTTTTTTTTTCAAATTAAGGGGGGTTAATGCAAAAGTTTGGAAAGAAAGAAGTGCTGTTGCTGGGTGATTTCAACCTGCTGGGTGTGGATTGGAAAGATCCGTCTGCGGAATCGGAAAGAAGTAGAGAAATAGTGGATGTCTGGGGCTCTGCTCAGACAAATGGTGACGGAGCCAACGAGGGAAAAAGCGATACTGAATCTGGCACTCACAAATTGGGAAAGTGTCTCTAACGTCCAAGTAGATGCCCACCTGGGCTGTAGTGATAATCAAACTGTTTGGTTTGATATAACAACTAAAGTGGAAGGCAGCCACAAAAAAACTCGAAAGTCGTGGATTTCAAGCGTGTGGACTTTAGTAAAATGGAGGCGTATCTGAAGAAGGCGATAAAAGGATGGGAAGACAAAAGAGAAATGGGAAAACAGTGGTCTAAGCTGAAAGGAGCAATAAAAATGACTACCGACCTTTATGTGAGGAAAATAAATAAAAACAAGAGAAAAAGGAAACGGATGTGGTTCTCCAAACTAGTGGCGGAGAAAATAGTTGAAAGAGATGACATTCATGAAATATAAAAATACTTAAGAAGAGGAGCACAGAAAGGAATAGTGGATGCAAATGAAAAAGAGATACATCTGGCAGAAAGACTAGAAATATTAAAAAAGCGAGACAAAATTTTTTCTGGTATATTACTGAAAGAAGGAAGATGAAAAATGGAATTGTGAGACTGAAAAAAGCTATGTGGAGAGTGATGAGGAAAAAGCAAATGTGCTAAAACAAATACTTCTGCATTCACGAAAGAAAATCCTAGAGAAGGACTACGATTGGCTGGCAAAATTACACATGAGAAGGGAGCGGACACTGCACCATTCACAGAAGAAAGTGTTTATGAACCACTTCAAAAATTGAAAGTAGACAAAGCCATGGGACCAGACGGGCTCTGTCCATCCCAAGATATTGAGGGAGCCTTGTCCTTCAACCATGTGGCTCTTCCTCCTATCCACTTCCCCCTTTCTGTCGTGAGCTTGGGTAAAGAGACAGAACATGGCAGAAAAAAGCCAAAATGACAATGAGGGCTGCCCAGGAGATCTCCAGGGACCACCATTTGCCCCCGGGCCTTAAATTGAAGAACTAGAGAGAACAAACCTTCAAGATTGCAAAATGAAGACAGGACCTGTGTGTTCATGAAAGGTCACATGCTACAACATCTTTCTGGTTGGGCCAATGTTAAAAGTATTTGGATGTCTCCCTCTGACTTTAGAGACCTGGTGTTCACGAGCAGGTATCTCACATTGAAAGTAGGAACTGGAACTATTGGAAAGGACCGATCCATTTCTGAGAAAGAGCAATTTGAAGAGGACCCTCTCCAAAATTTTTCCTTAGAGCTTGGTATTTCAACTTAAAGGAATCAACCTTTTGCCCATCACTTATTAGGCAAAGAAAATGTAAGATGTACCAGAAGAAAGGACTTTATTGCTGTGATTGTTTTATCATTTGTTAGCCTAATGAGAGATGTCCACCGAAACACAGTTTAAAGCTTGTCATTTGGGGAGGTTTCACGGCTGTATTTTGTATAATTTGTAGGCACTTTTTTTTTCTTTTTTTCGTTAATTCCCATGAACAAGGCATTACAATAATCAAGTTTTGCAATAATTAGTGAATGGATTAATATGTTTAATGATTTGGGGTCGAGGAATTTTGATATCAAACGAATCATTCGTAATCTATAGAAGCAACATCTTACTACGCTACTTATAGGGACAGTTTCAAAAAGGGAACATGATGGGTGATATAAGGGCATAAGACTTTCATGTGTTAGAATTTTAAATAAAATCTGACCAATTATACGCACAAAGGGCCTGATTTTATAAAGGGCACCTGAATTGGGAGCAACTGTTGAAAACGGCTCTTACCTAGGGTTACCGGAAGTCTGGATTTCCCTGGTCATGTCCTCCTGTTGAGGACATCGGAGGTCCGTATGGGTTTTGAAAAGCTTGGGACAAATCACAGTCGGGCAGGAGGTGGTAACTGTTATCAGAAACATCTATTTTTCGTAAACCCACGAATACACGATAACAGTTACCATCCTTGAAGTCTGCGGAATAGTATTCCCACAGGCCAGATGCTCCGGCTGAAACTTTTGTATTCTTCTAAGACAGATTTTAAAATCCAGGCTCAGAACATGATCCTTCGATTTAAAGAACGTGGTTATCTGAACAGCATTATTAAACACGCTGCTAAAAGTGCTACATCTGCTAATCGTGAATGGCTTTATCTTCCTACCAAAGGGTCACTTGTATATTGCCTTTCGCCCCTCTTTCTGTTCAATTACAAAATATCATCAGGCATCACTGACATCTACTAAGCTTTCATTCAGAATTCAAAAATATACCCAGATTTGCCTTTAAACGAGGCAGGAACTAGGGGAACGTCTTAAAAATCGTTCCGGCCACATTCCTACTGACTTACAGTTAGGACACTCTCAATGCTCTCTCAACACGAATCATGTGATGATCTCTAATGTCAATATTGATTTCAAACTCCATGGTAGCACGAATTGTAACTACTCATGTAATATATTCTGTCCTTGTCAGAAATTATATGTTGGTCAAAGAGAGCCATTAAATTACGGATAGCTGAACACCTTAGCTGTATCAGGATGAGTAAAATGGACTCCCCACTCGTTGAAAACTGGGCTCAAACCCATCACTCTTTGACTGATCTGAAGTTTTGTGTTTTGAAACGTCTGATATGTCAGAATGGTGGGGATGTTTCTCAACTTTTAACTTACCATGAGCAGTGTTTCATTTTTGCATGGGCCTTAACAGAAAGACTGAATGGTTGGTTGTACGTTGAGGCTCCTGTGGGCCTTTTGAATATTTGGCTTTTGAATTAATGAGGGCTTCCGGTTTTATTCATTTATTTTTCTTCTATTTCAGCTGTGTTATCTTTACTTCTTGTTTAGCTTGCTTAGTTACGTTTTGTTACGTCATTTCGCTGTATGCTTTTTAACGTGCATCTCAGTGATTTGTTCATTCTGTTTGGTTGGTCTGCAACTCTGCTCATGGTTAACCCAGTTTTTCTCCTTCCCTGGTAAGCGTGCCTTTAATTAATTGATGATTTTGCTTTTCATGTTCTTTAGTTAAGTTGGTTTGTGACATGCATTTTATTGTGTCGTTTTGTCCTTATGCTTCTCTCCCTCTCAGTGCTGCTCTTCCTCTTGAAAAATATATTATCGAAACACGGCTCGTGTTGAGGGAGCTGTATTTGTATCGGAGTATTTGCTCATATTCGGAGCTGGATTTTCTATGTGGATTTTTAATCAGTCACCTTGTGAAGCACTTATGAAATACTTGCACCTGCACTTCATGGACTAGTTGTTCACGACATGGGATTGAGAACACTTGTCCTGCTTTATTGTTCACTATTTTGTTATAAATACATGAATTGTATGTTATTTATTTGATATATTGCTGATATTATGAATTTCATGATAATACCTTCATTTTTAATGCAAACATTTAATATTCAATTTTGTGATTATATTAATTGGTTGGGATTCTCTTATATTGTGATAGATTGTGTATCCCTATGTTATTAGTATATATCTCTCCCTATTTTGTTGTGGTTGGCCTAACTTTGAATGACATGCGGTAGGTGTAGGGTTACCAGATTTTTTGTTTGGAAAATCCGGACCCCTAGACCCGCCGCCCAGACCAGCCCAGTTCCACCTATCCCCACCCTCATTACACCCCAGTCCCGTCCCCCGCTGTCTGCTCTCATTGGGCAGGAGAGCAATTGTGTGTGCACGCAGATGCAAAGCGATGACATCACGCGCACAGCATCCACACATGTGCGGATGCCCTCCTGCCCGACTGTGATTTGTCCCAAGCTTTTCAAAACCCATACGGACCTCCGATGTCCTCAAAAGGAGGACATGACCGGGGAAATCCAGACTTCCGATAACTCTAGGTAAGAGCCGTTTTCAACAGTTGCTCCCTTTATAGAATCAGGTCCTTTGTGCATATAATTGGTCAGATTTTATTTAAAATGCTAACACATGAAAGTCTTATGCCCTTATATCACCCATCATGTTCCCTTTTTGGAACTGTCCCCATAAGTAGTGTCATAAGATGTTGCTTCTATAGATTACGAATGATTCATTTGATATTAAAATTCCTCAATCCCAAATCATTAAACATATTAATCCATTCACTAATTATTGCAAAACTTGATTATTGTAATGCCTTCTTGTTCATGGGAATTAACGAAAAAAGAAAAAAAGCGCCTACAAATTATACAAAATACAGCCGTGAAACTTATCTATAATGCAAAAAAAAAACCAAACAAAAAAAAACCCAACAAAAAAACTCACGATCACGTAACACCTTTATTAGAGAAATCTCACTGGCTCCCTGTCACTCATAGAATCATGTTGAAAATTTTACTTCTATTATTTAAAACCCGATCCTCAAAAGAACCACCTCGGCTCTGGAACGTCATGCCAACGTACTTAAGAGAGGAGGAAAATTTGGCACATTTCAAAAGTGACTTGAAAAGTTTTTTTATTTAAAGATGCCTATAACCTATAACTCCTTCCAGCTGCTTTCTTTGTTTTTCCCCCTTCCTAATTATGCTTGCTATATATGTTACCTATCATTCTTCTAAAAACAGACTATATGTGATGGTGTATGTTATTTACTGTTAATAGATCATAATTTGTATGACTTTATGCTCTTTTTTAATTGTATTTCACTTAGTAACACTAGATAAGCGATCAAATGAAATTTTAATAAAACTTGTCTCTGTGCTCTGTCACCTTGCGTGTGGTCTCACTTTCCCACTGTTTCAGATGCGTATGTGCTCTTTTATTCTATAGCTAGGATGGATGAGGGGGGTGTAGGAGAAAGAGGGCGGGGGAAGGGGGAGATGGCTATAGGGGTGAGTAATTTTCCTAGCAGATCCAAATGCCATCGCATGGATCAGCTAACTAGTATGTTCAATAGAAGAGACTGAGCTATTTTCTGATTCCCCAGGGACGTCGGTGCATGCTGCTTCCACGAGATGCTTAACTTCTGCTTGCCCACAACTTTAGAGCAAGTCCAAGTCTGGTTCGGCAGAATACGGGATGGGCTTTGGACAGCAGGCCAGCTTGAAAACTGGACTGCTGATCCCTCTCGAGCTTTTATTCTGAAGCACTGAATAAAATTTCAGATTTTAGATGTGGCAAGACATATACTTTGCGCAATAAAGTTGATAATACATTAATCATTCTTAACAACAGGTAATATGCATAATTTATGGTGTTACAGTGCTATCTTTTCAGATATTTATGATGGATAATGCTCAGTTTTTGCCCTCATATTACTGCTTTAAATTATACCACAAGAAAATTAATGAGAAAGTAGATTTATGGGTTTCATTTGTTTGTCAATTCGGAAATTAATTGGGTGTTAATTTTAGCTGTCCCTCATCAGACCAGGTCTTTAGCGTGCATGCAGTACTTTGCATTCATTGAAGCCTAGCTCCCATTTGCTGTGGGTCACTAGCTTTGCATACATTAAAATAGCCCTCAGGCTCGTTCTGTTGATTACTTTTTGAACTGCCATGTATTAGAAAATTTACGCCTTTCTGTTATAATTATGAAAATTTGGTACTAGAAGATGGTGCAAAGCACCAGGTGCATATTTTTGTCACTGCTTGTAAGATGTGTTCTCAATAAATGTTTCCACCTTTATTACACCAAATAACACCATCAGCATTCTTTGTGTTCCATCCTGCCCCTTGAAATATTAATTATTAATTTAAAAGTAAGAGCTTGCTGCATCTTTGTATCCATCCCTTTTAAACTCTGTGGGAATGGCTAGCAAAATTATTAGTAGATTTTTTAATGTTTGTATTTGGAAAAAATTCTATATTTAAAGCTAACTGAGGCTTGCTGATTATGTAAACTCGTCCTGGGAGACTCCCAGCCAGTTGAGTTTTCAAGATATCCCTAATGAATATGTATGAGGCAGATTTGCATACAATAGAGGTGACAGGCATGCAGGTTTAAGAACCACTGATGTATGAGGTTCCTACTAGAGAATGATAAAGAAACAAATTTTTCCCCATCCCTGCGGGAACTCATTTTCCCATCTCGTCCCTGCCCCATTCCTGCAAGCTCTGTCCTCGTATGTACAAGCTTCAAACATTTTAAAATCAAAGTGTTAAAAGCTTTTGTAGTTAAGGCAGAGCTTACAGGAATGGGGCAGGAACAGCGACAAAACCCGTGGGGACGGGACAGGGAAATTGAGTTCATGTGGGGATGGAGAAAAATTTATCCCTGTGTCATCCATCTGAACTCAGGGAGGTAGGTGAAAGCTATTTGCGCTTTGCTGGCCTCTTGGAGTGTAGTCCTGCTTGGGAATGAGCATGCTGGTTCCTCTAGGAGCCATCATTGTGGCAAAGTAGTCTAAGTTCCCAGAGAGAGACTTTTGGCCTGTCTTTTGACTTTTTGAATGTGCATCCTAAAGCATTATGGTATCTATAGTCTCTGATTCCACCTACTGAAGTCAATGCTGTAGATCCCAGAAGGCACCAAGAGAGAGTTGTCAGAAATCTGGCACGGGCCTAAATTCTCCCTCCTGGAACAGAGTAACTTGGCAGCTTAGCTGTGGTCCTCCTTCATGTATGTACATTTGATTTGACTGTGAATATTTTCAGGCGGTTTAGTCTTGGTTTTGTCAGAGTTCAAACAGGTGCCCCAGTGGGGTTGGATAGCAAGAGAAGGTCTCCTTGTGTACCATATTGCTAAGTGAAGAGTCGAAAAAGATCCTGCTCTTTGTTCTTGCATTGACTCAGTCAAAATAAGGCCAAGAAGTGCTCCATGAAGAAATGTTTTAAAGAAAGGCATCTTGAAGTGCTAATTATTAATGGAGAACTGGAGGGAAGAAGTTGGGAAGAATAAAATTTGGGTCATGGCACGTATTCTTATAAGTAAGTGGTATTTCATATCTCTGATTTAATAAGAAGATTGTCTTGGCCTCTGGTTAGTCTCTTAGGAAATTTCTGGACGGTTGATTTGTCCTTGTATCTCACCCAGTTCCTCTTAACTTCTGTGTTAGGTCCCTGCTACCTCCTCGGTGCCCAGGATCCAGGAGGTTTGTTAGGTTGCTTCTGTAAAGTCTGCAATTATCTTCTCTTTCCATACCTACCATTCCTTGGAGAGTTCAGCAGTGAATATGGCTTTGTCTGCACTTGGGCCAGGAATGCAAAAAAGCTGCCTTTAGGCTGATGCAAGGACTTGTCCGTAACCAGCCCTGTGTGTTTGTCGATGTGGTGAGCGTGCTTTGTGTTTTATTGTTTGTACATCTATAGATCTGTAATATTCTACCAGCGTTATATATTTACCTTCAGTGTCAATTATTCTTCAGTGGGTAACTCATAAATCTGGTTCCGCACATGCTCAGTTGCAATTCAGATTGCATATTAAGGAGAAAAATGAGCGTCTTGCTAGGTCCATCAGTATTGTGTGTGCATCCTTTGAATTCCACTTCCATGCAGAAGCAATAAAATACTTGGAATCCGTTGCACGCTTACACAAGGACATCAGCTTTTTTTATTTTAACAATTTATATACCGTTTAAACCTAAACGGTTTACATATCGTTATATACATAATTCAATAAAACAAATAAAATCAAACATTAACATATAATCATCAGAAAATCACGTGAAGTGCCCATCAAAAGAACCACCGCAGAGCTCAGTTCCTAGAAAAATGCATTAACAAATAACTGTGTGTTTTAATAGTTTTCTGAAATTACCCTTATATACCACTTGTACCTAAAGTGGTTTACATTCAGGTACTCAGGCATTTTTCCCTATCTGTCCTGGCAGGCTCACACTCTTATCTAATGTGCCTGGGGCAATGGGGCCCAGTAGGAGCAGTGTGGGATTTGAACCCACAACCTAAGAACTAAGACAAGAAATAGCGGGCACAATCCAGCATGTTTGCAACCTATCCTTGAAAACTGGAGAGGAACCAAAGGACTGGAAATCGGCGAATGTCACACCTATCTTCAAGAAGGGATCAAGGGGTGACCCCGGGAACTACAGGCCGGTGAGCCTGACTTCAATTATAGGGAAGATGGTGGAAGCTATGATCAAGGATGGTATTTGCGAGCACATCGAGAGATATGGCCTACTGAGAACAAGCCAGCATGGATTCTGTAAGGGAAGGTCATGCTTAACGAACCTTCTGTACTTCTTTGAGGGAATAAGCAGTCGGGTGGACAATGGGGAACCTATAGACATCATTTACCTTGATTTTCAAAAGGCTTTCGACAAGGTGCCACATGAAAGGCTGCTTAGGAAGCTGTGGAACCACGGGGTGGGAGGGGATGTGCACAGATGGATCGAGCACTGGTTGTCGGGTAGACTGCAGAGGGTCGGAGTAAAAGGGACAATACTCTGACTGGCGGGGAGTCACGAGCGGTGTGCCACAGGGATCGGTGCTGGGGCCGTTACTCTTCAACATATTTATCAATGACCTGGAAAAGGAGGCAAAGTGTGAGGTTATAAAATTTGCAGACGATACCAAACTGTGCGGCAGAGTTAGGTCCAGGGAGGAGTGTGAGGACCTGCAAAGGGACCTGGACAAGCTGGAAGACTGGGCAAACAAATGGCAAATGCGCTTTAATGTGGAAAAATGCAAGATCATGCATATAGGGAAAAAGAACCCGTTGTTCAACTACAAATTGGGGGGGGCATTGTTGGGAGACAGCAGTCTTGAGAGAGACTTGGGTGTGCTGGTGGATGCATCACTGAAGCCATCTGCACAGTGCGCAGCAGCCTCGAAAAAAGGCAACAGGATGCTGGGCATCATAAAGAGGGGCATAACAACCAGGACGCGGGAAGTCATCATGCCATTGTATCGAGCGATGGTGCGTCCACATCTGGAATACTGCGTTCAATATTGGTCGCCGTACCTCAAGAAGGACATGGCGGTACTTGAGAGAGTCCAAAGGAGAGCAACGAAACTGGTAAGAGGGCTGGAACACTGCCCATACGCCGAGAGGTTGGATAGGCTGGGGCTCTTCTCTCTGGAAAAAAGGAGGCTCAGGGGAGATATGATAGAGACCTTCAAGATCATGAGGGGCATAGAGAGGGTGGATAGGGACAGATTCTTCAGGCTGAAGGGGTCAACAGGCACGAGGGGTATTCGGAGAAACTGAAGGGAGATAGGTTCAGAACAAATGCAAGGAAGTTTTTTTTCACCCAAAGGGTCGTGGACACTTGTAATGCGCTACCGGAGGAAGTGATCAGGCAGAGTACGGTACAAGGATTCAAACAGGGATTGGACGGATTCCTGAGGGATAGGGGGATCGTGGGATACTGAGAGAGGTGCTGGGATGTAACACAGGTATAGAAAGCTAACCAGGTAATAAGTATAGAAATCCAACCAGGTCGTGCATGTGCAAGACCGGAGGGTTAGGACTTCGATGGGAAGATAGGACTCAATGGGAAACCAAGGTGGCAAGGGGGCCCCTTCTGGTGACTCAGACAGGCCGTGACCTGTTCGGGCTGCCGAGGGAGCGGACTGCTGGGCGGGATGGACCTATGGTCTGACCCGGCGGAGGCACTGCTTATGTTCTTAACCTCAGGGTGCCAAGGCTGTGGCTTTAACCACTGCACCACACACTCCCCTTCACTCTACATTGTGGTTGCCTTTCAGAGAGAAGCGTGTAAAACTAACCAGTGATGCTCTACCAATTTATGATTTGTATTAATTAGTTAATTTTTATTATTTGATATTTGATTGTCATAGAATTTTATGTATTTCCTTCCTTTTCTGTTCTTGAATGGAGTTCTTTTCTAAATTGTTTTGTAATATATATTGTAAACCCCTTGGATCTTTCTTTTGGCTATTATGCGGTAGATAAAGTTTTTAATAAACTTAAACATAAACATTTATTAGCATTGTCTTACTTTGCGAGATCCTTTTGCAATTCAAAATAAAATTTGAAGAGAGACTTCAGCAATTACTGAGTCTTAAGCCCAGGGCACCCATTTGGTGTAATTACAGGATTCAAAAATGTATTCCTGGGCCAGCTTAGTGGCTCAGGGGGGGCCATTTTCAATAGGACGTCTAAGTCTGACTTTGGAGATCTCTTGCAAGACGTCCAAAAATTGGGGGTGGCAAAAGGAACCATTTTCAAAACTGCAAAACATCCAACTTTTTTGTTTTCCCCTCAAAAACGATCTATCTAGACATCCTGGCCCTGAGGACAACTATCTTTTCTGGCTATTTTCGAAAATCAAAATGTCCAAAACAATTCCATTTGGATGTGGAAGGGGCCAGCATTTCAATGGACTGACCAGTGGGACGCTTTAGGGGGCATTGTGAACTGTGCACTTCTCCATAACCTTATATTGTATGGTGAGCCCTCCAAAACATCCCCAAAACCTTCTATACCCACCTCTCTACCACCCCAATAACCCTTTTTAGATTGTAAGCCACCCAGAAGGCTTTGCTCTTGGTGTGGGATATTTAAATAAACTTGGAAACCTCGTGCTGCAGGTGTTGTGTCAGCCATAGACCTGGTGTAACCGCAGCCTCCAAAATGCAGCAGATAACTTACAATATTCTGTAAGGTTGGCCTCGTGGTTAGAGCTGCTGGCTCCGCACCCTGAGGTTGTGGCTTCAATCCCAGCCTGCTCCCTGTGACTCTGGGCAAGTCACTTAACTTTCCATTGCCTCGGGTATCGCAGTTAGGTTGTGAGCCTGCCGGGACACTTAGGGTAAATACTGGAGCCTGATTCAATGTATTGTAAAGCGCTTTGGGTGAATCTCTTTGTTTTGCAATAAGTATATGTGTACATGCATAAGTGCTTGTAATCTGTAATTTTGCATGCAGACAGGGCACATAAATGTGGGCACCAAATTGCAGAGTTGCCTTTGAAGGTCAAACTGACATTATCCCCAAGTAAAGGGGATGGGACTTGATATACCGCTTTTATTTGTGTGGTTACAATCAAAGCAGTTTACATATTTAGACAAATACTTATTTTGTACCTGGGGCAGTGAAGAGTGAAGTGTTAGGTGACTTGCCCAGAGTCACAAGGAGCTGCTCTGACCACTGGGCCACTCCTCCATTTCCAGTGGTCTTAAGTTGTTAAGTTCCCCCCTTAGTGTGAAGAGTTTCAGTCTCTGGTAACCAGAGCTGAGATTGTGATGTCATAACGCCTCATTCCACCAATAAGAGTCAACCTCATCAATGAGGTCACAATAGCTTGATTGTAAAGGGTAAAGGACCTTGAGATACTGCTTTTCTGTGTGGTTACAATCAAAGCAGTTTACATATTTAGGCAGAAACTTATTTTGTACCTGGGGCAATGAAAGCGTTAAGTGACTTGCCCAGAATCACAAAGGAGCTTCAGTGGGAATTGAACTCACAACCTCAGGGTGCTGAGGCACTTGCTCTAACCTGTAGGCTATTCCTTCACTCGAAATAGCAGAGGAGAAAGTTGTAGCCCAAGGCACCACGTTGCTACGGTTCTACTATTACCAATCCTGTGTTATCGGAGAGGATTGAAATAATGGGGAGGGAGAGGGAAGAGGGTTTTGTGTGTGTGTGTGTGCATATATTGGAGTGGCTATTGAGTATGAGTTAGTGAGAGAAGGGTTTGGTGTTTTGAAAAGAGGCAAAGAGAACGGGCACTTCCTCCCTGATTCATACCTATTGTGAAACGTACCTCTTCTGGTCCAGAATTCACTGTCTTTCTCTATCCCTCTGCATGCCATTCTGCCTTCTGCTAGCTGAGCCCCCAGTCTTTAATCCCAACCCCCAAAACTTGCCTTCATCCTCTCCCCCTGCCCCCACCCCGAGATCCTCTCTCCATCTTGATAGCCAACATCATACAACAAATATCTGAGAACAACTTAATTTTTGCAAATATATGAAAATGTCACCCAATCGTCCCAGAATTACATAGACGCTACTGCATTTCTTAAATCTTGCCTCAGAATGTGCCTGTAAAGACAGTCTAGCAACAGCTGCAAAAACTGAGGGCAGCAGAAGCCCTATGATGACAAGCGTTGAGGATTTATGTAGCCCTAGAACAGTGATTGTCAACCCAGTCCTCTGGTTTTCAGGGTAGACACATTGATGTATGAGAGAGGATTTGCATATGAAAAAGGCAGTGCATGCAAATCCTATCTTATACATATTCATTGTGGATATCCTGAAAATCTAGTTGGCTTGACTGGATTGAAAACCACTACCTTAGAGAAGTGGAGAAAGGGGGATGTGTTGGAGGATTTTGAGACACTAGAATATTTCTGTGCTCTTAATAAGCTCTAAGCGGTTTCCAAATATCAAAACATTCATAAAACAAAACCATAACATATAAGTCTTGACAAATATTCTCTTCTTATACAAGACGTGGAGGGGCATAATAAACAAATACGTCTAAACCCGTTTTGGCTCTAAGTTGCTAGTCGCTAGAGGGGAGAGTATGGTGCAGTGGTTAGAGCCACAGCCTCAGCACCCTGAGGTTATGGGTTTAAACCCACACTGCTCCTTGTGACCCTGGGCAAGTCACTTAAACCCCCCATTGCCCCAGGTACATTACATAGATTGTGAGCGGCTTCCTTACTAGATTTTTCTCAGCGCTTTGTCCCACAATCATAATCTTTGTCTTGTTAACATTTAATTGTAGTCCATGAACTGACATCCATGAACACACAAAGGTGCGCTAGCGTTTTTAGTGCACGCACTAGATTAGCGCGCGCTACTTGAGAAACACGCGCTATTCCGTGCGTTAAGGCCCTAACGCACCTTTGTAAAAGGAGCCCTTAGACTTTTTGTGGTCCCCTAAAGGGAAAAATCATATACCATAAAGACAGATGTATCTTGCACTGAAGGAAACCTTGTTTTAGTGGAAGGAGTTTCTAGAAGATCTCATGAAGTTCTTCACATGATTAGAATGGGCAGCAACTTTCCCAGCAGGGGTGGTGGATTCATGGAGCAGTGCTTCAGTGATTGTGGTGGAGGTACAGTCATGTGAAAAAATTAGGACACATTTTTGTGGATATCTTTTGCTTCAAGAGTAAATCAAGGAAAACTTTTGTTGTTTACCTGCAAGTAAACAACACTTATCACTTAGAATAGCCCATGGATTCAAAAATATATTATAATTGAATGGTCATGTAAAAAGTGAGGGCATTCCACTTTGCTATACATAGGGCGGCGATATGTAGCTGGTATCCATATAGCTAGGTGGCTTAAGTTAGGACCTGATAAGCACCTACATTTTAACTGAAGTGTAATACACATCCAGTTAGAATCAACACTTCTACACTTGCCCTGTTATATCTGTAACAGGATCTAATGCAGACACATTTGTATTACGACAGGAACAGCTCGGTCTTGCTGTGCATTTATAATCTGTCTGCATGTGTAAACAGATATAGGTAAATATGTATAGAGGCAGATATTTATATAGTCAGTTGCTTGCATTAACTCACTTTAAAATATATTTGCCAACAAATATTTGTCAAAATAACATATCTGGGATAAATAAAAGCTTTTGTGCATGTGACTGATAGGTTCACATTGTACTGTGTAAGATGGTGCCGGACCTTGCAACAACCAAAACATCCTTTGAATGTCGGAACAAACTCTTTTGTTCACATTTGAAAAGGGAAGGTGGGATTAGGGCACTAGGGCAGGGACTTTCAGCTCCAGTCCTGGATGTGTAGGGAGGAGGCTACTCGACAGTTGGCGATTTCCATGATCTCCCTAGTAAATATTTGTTTTGATTTATTTGTGGAACTTCTTCAAAGCCGTTTACCTGGGTAAATAGTGAATACCAGTTTGGCAGAGAAACCTGTTTATGTGAAAACTGTCTGGCCCAAAGCATGTGCAAGAATCATTACCACATGCTCTTTTAGCCATGTCAAAGGTAAGTGTTCCCAGGGGAAGGAAGTGACTGCTTGCCCCCCTTTTGAGATCCACACACTACAATTTGCACTTCTCCCTCCATATTCGCGGGGGTTAGGGGCAGAGCCAGCCCGTGTATATGGAAAAATCATGAATAACTTTGAAGGCCGACTCTGATCCACCCCTGCCACCCTCCTGCCTCCCGGACCTTTCCACACCTTATTTGGTGGTCTAGCAGTGAAGCGGGGCAGGAGCAATCTTCCTATGCTCCTGCCCTGTGTAGCGCCGTCAGCAAAAATGGCTGCTATGAGTTCTCATGGTCTCATGAGACTACAGTGGGAACTCATGGCAGCCATTTTTGTTGACGGCTCTGCATGGGGCAAGAGTATAGGAAAATCGCTCCTGCCCCGCATCACCATTAGGCCACCAAGTACAGTGTGAAGAGGTCCGAGAGGTGGGGGTGGGTCAGGGTTTAGAAACTCATGAATAACCAAAGTTGCAAGTTCTAAACCCACGAATTTGGAGGGAGAAGTCTACATACACAGCTTTCTAAGCATATTCTATAATTGGCACCAATTAGTACTTGTTAATTGCCAATTATTGGTGCTGGTTGGCTTGTTAAACAATTAAGATTTGTTCACACAACTTTGGTTACACCCTAAAGATTCAGGCCCTTATGGTCGGATTCTGTAAATGGTGTCTACACTGAAGGCGCCACTTGGTTCAGTTCTCAATAAAAAAAAAAAACAGTGCCATTTATAGAATCAAGCCTAGTGGTACCTAAGCGGACTTAGGCATCGCTAGGCATCCTTGACTTGGGCGCTGCTCCATTAGGCCAACTTTTCACTCGCCTAAATTTGTTGGCACCTTTGTCGGATGCCTAACTCAACCACGCCTAGTCTCCGCCTGTAACCACGCCTACTTTTTCAGATAGGCATCCTTAGGCGTAGGAGGGCACCTCCACTTAGGCGTCGCTAGGCATCCTAACTTTGACGCCAGATTCTTAAATTGTTTAATGGGTATTTTTTGATTGGCTGAAAACCGGTGTAATCAATTACACTAATTAAGCCAATTAAAAAATAAAAGTTAGGTGCGGATCCCAAACTTAGGTGTTGCTAGGTGACAGCACCTAGTGTCATCTAATGTTTATAGAATGTAACCCGTATTGCATGCTATTCCAAATGCACTAGCTGGATAATGCTTCCATGCCCCCTCCCCAATGAACAGCGCAAAAAAAAAAAGAGGAATGCTCAATTAGTATGCACATAAGCCTTTTTAGGGCCCCTAACTTTTTTAAGGTGCTCTAACAAATGCCTCTGAATTCCTGCAAACACTAATATTGATAATTGTGTTGATTTGCTTCTTTTTCTAGTTCATTTAATTAGAACTATATATTCCAGGCAGACCAGGTTGGGATTTTATGCACAAACTGATGTGTTTAAAAACAAAAGAACCCCCCCCCCCAAAAAGTATACATATATTGGAAACCGATAGACAAAAATCCAACTGGTGAAAATTATCAGAGACCCTCTTGTCAAATCTCTGCGGTGGACACGCTTTCAGCTGCATTCTGAATTTCAGATTAAAAAAACTTGTGCCAAAGAAATGGCAGTGTTGATGCGCACAAATCATCTCGGGACTGGGAGGGTAATAAACATATAAGCAGTTCACTTACGACAATTGATTTTACCATTTACTCCTTCTTCTCTCTCGTTGTCTTTCCTCTTCCCTCCCTCTCCCCCCCCCCACAGAAGTAGAAATACATTTTCTCAATCTGCGTTTACTTTAATTTACACATCCTTTCATGATGGGACCAAGTTCTTTAAGGGCATTTCTTCTGCTTCATGTAAATAATTGATCAGCCAAGTTAATTTACTTCTGCCTGGCTTGGTAAACCTTCATTAAGTGCCTTGGAGTTAGGAGTGAACTTTCTGTTATCTTAAAAAAATCCTGGAAGTATGAAGGCAGACACACTGTTTTATTTCATGCAATGTTTTCACCATCACCGAGCGTGAGAGAGAAAAATATACTGTACATTTTGCTTTCAGTTTTTATTCCCATTGGCCTGACACCCAGCAGTCATAAGTGCGTAGAAAGCGATTGCATTCGTTAAACAGTCAGCCTGGACAAAGCATAAAACTAATTCCCAAATAATTTACTGAAATCAGATTTGGGTAGTTAAAAGCCATCCCCCTAATTCTAAAATATTGTGTGCTCAAATTACTGACTAATGTGAAAAGTTGCACACATAGCATACAGAATACTTGGTCAATTGTGTGTGTAACTTAATAGATTAATTAGATGTAATTGGCCTTAATTGGCGTTAATTGATGCTAATTGGCAGTTTCATACATAACTGCTCTTAGACTATATTCTATGTTGTGTGTTCAAATTCCAGTGTGTGCAGCTCCAAGGGAAGTGCCCCTGGTAGGGGCATGTGCGGGTTGCCTTTATGTATCTAACTTCATACATTTAGGCGTAAACATGTACGCTGGCCTAAATCTAGTATTCTTTAACAGAAGTTGTATGCATCATCCTGGCACATAACTTTGGGCAGTTTGCCATTGGCCTACAGCAGTTTGCAAATGATCAGCAGCATGTTGCAATCTAGTGAGGTTGTGGGTTCAAACCCATGCTGCTTCTTGTAATGTAATGTAATGTAATGTAATTTATTTCTTATATACCGCTACATCCGTTAGGTTCTAAGCGGTTTACAGAAAATATACATTAAGACCCTGGGCAAGTCACTTAATCCCCCTGTTGCCTCAGGAACATTAGACAGATTGTGAGCCCACCGGGACAGATAGGGAAAAATGCTTGAGTACCTGAATAAATTCATGCAAACCATTACTAGCTCCCTTGGGAGAGCAGTATAGAAAATTGATTAAATAAATAGTGTGAAAAGTTTCAACCTCTGATAACCAGAGCTGGTATTGTGATGTCATAATGCCTCATTCCACCAATAAGAGCCAACCTCATCAGTGATGTCACAATGGCTCATTCCACCAATGCCTAAGAGCCAACCTCATTAGTGATGTCACAATCATTTGGTATTCTGTGACTCAAAATCAGAACTTTGGCGTCTTTTTACTAAGGCTTTAGAAAAGTTATATATTCTATAGACGTGGTAGTGTTTAGCATACGCTAAAACAGCTAGCATGCCCTAGTAAAAGGACTAGTGGTTGCTGTAACATTATGAACCTGGTGACGCAGAACCACTCCTGCTCCACATCTCCTAGACCGCTCGGGATTGATAAGGGTTGCCCTGGGGGGGCCTATAGAGGATTTCTGAGGAGGGACACATTCATTTTGAAAAGCTCTGGCTCCTGTAAGATTGCGCCCATGCGCTCTGGGCTGTGTCTAAGTGGCTTGAATCTCACAGGCAAGAAAAATAGCACCAATGTTAAACTAGCATTATATTTCCACGAGTAGTGGAGGTTGTGTTCAGTTTGCATAATAGAGATCATTTGTATGGATTTTGCACGCTCTGCATGCGGAACAATGCAGAATGCTGTCATTTAATGCACATAAATTGGGGAAAATCGCACACCACTCCTTTACTGCATGTTGGGGATTTCCTGCATCTCAAAGCATATAGACGCAATCAGGCACAATTAAAGCAATATATAATCATGGTTTCTGTGATCCTTGAAAGGTATTTGCTTCAGGACGGAGGAAACGAGGAAATAATGAGCGATGTATGGAACTGAAAGTTGTTTGCAGAACTGTGAAGGTCGTTGCTTAAAAGCACTCACGCTGTTGGCAGTGATGCAGATGACTAATTTGGGTTAAAAAAAAAAATTTTTAGAATATAAACACAAATCTGGCTAATCAAGTTTCTAAACAGCCACAGTTACTGGTTTTAAATATGACCAAGATTTAGAAAACCAATCAATAAGGACAAGAGGAGTGGCCTAGTAGTTAGGGCTGCAACCTCTGCACCCTGTGGTTGCAGATTTGATATTTTTTGTGCCCATTTTTTTAGCGCCAGTTATAGAATTTCCCCCTTCTAAGGGCCAGATTCTATAAACTCAGCCTTTGTTAGCCGTCGATAGGTGCCCTGATCGCGGACACCTAGCGAAACCTAACTAAAATCCGCACACAACCCAAATTATGTGAATTAGCTTAAATGGCTTGGTAGTTGACCGTTCCATTGAAGTTAACTGGCATAGCTTTAAAAAAAATGAATTAAGAGTTCTGCAACTCCTAAGGTAAGGCACCTTCCGACACCTAACGATGCTTATCTGAAAATAGGCGTGGTAAACTTAGGCTTCGCTAGGCATGCAAGATAGTAAATTAGGCCTGGTCTAATGGATCGACGCCTAACGCAACCTCTACAAGTGGCGTCTAGCAGTTGATTGAGAATCGCACAAAGCGACGCCTAAAATGTAGACGCGTTTAGGCTTTGTTTATAGAATCAGGCCTTAAGTGTTTAATGCACTTTAATAAAATACCTAATAGCAGATCTAACCATTTACCGTATTTTCGCGGATATAACGCGTGCGTTATACGTGATTTTACGTACCGCGCATACCCCTCGCGCGTTATATGCCTGAGCGCGGTATAGAAAAGTTTTTAAACATAGTTCCCACCCCGCCCGACGCCCGATTCACCCCCCCAGCAGGACCGCTCGCACCCCCACCCCGAACGACCGCTCGCACGCGCTCCCACCCGCACCCGCATCCACGATCGGAGCAAGAGGGAGCCCAAGCCCTCTTGCCCGGCCGACTCCCCGACGTCCGATACATCCCCCCCCCGGCAGGACCACTCGCACCCTCACCCCGAAGGACCGCCGACTCCCCAACAATATCGGGCCAGGAGGGAGCCCAAACCCTCCTGGCCACGGCGACCCCCTAACCCCACCCCGCACTACATTACGGGCAGGAGGGATCCCAGGCCCTCCTGCCCTCGACGCAAACCCCCTCCCCCCAACGACCGCCCCCCCCCCAAGAACCTCCGCCCGTCCCCCAGCCGACCCGCGACCCCCCTGGCCGACCCCCACGACACCCCCACCCGCCTTCCCCGTACTTTGTGTAGTTGGGCCAGAAGGGAGCCCAAACCCTCCTGGCCACGGCGACCCCCTAACCCCACCCCGCACTACATTATGGGCAGGAGGGATCCCAGGCCCTCCTGCCCTCGACGCAAACCCCCCTCCCTCCAACGACCGCCCCCCCCAAGAACCTCCGACCGCCCCCCCAGCCGACCCGCGACCCCCCTGGCCGACCCCCACGACCCCCCCACCCCCCTTCCCCGTACCTTTGGAAGTTGGCCGGACAGACGGGAGCCAAACCCGCCTGTCCGGCAGGCAGCCAACGAAGGAATGAGGCCGGATTGGCCCATCCGTCCTAAAGCTCCGCCTACTGGTGGGGCCTAAGGCGCGTGGGCCAATCAGAATAGGCCCTGGAGCCTTAGGTCCCACCTGGGGGCGCGGCCTGAGGCACATGGGCCAAACCCGACCATGTGTCTCAGGCCGCGCCCCCAGGTGGGACCTAAGGCTCCAGGGCCTATTCTGATTGGCCCACGCGCCTTAGGCCCCACCAGTAGGCGGAGCTTTAGGACGGATGGGCCAATCCGGCCTCATTCCTTCGTTGGCTGCCTGCCGGACAGGCGGGTTTGGCTCCCGTCTGTCCGGCCAACTTCCAAAGGTACGGGGAAGGGGGGTGGGGGGGTCGTGGGGGTCGGCCAGGGGGGTCGCGGGTCGGCTGGGGGGGAGGGGGGTTTGCGTCGAGGGCAGGAGGGCCTGGGATCCCTCCTGCCCGTAATGTAGTGCGGGGTGGGGTTAGGGGGTCGCCGTGGCCAGGAGGATTTGGGCTCCCTCCTGGCCCAATATTGTCGGGGAGTCGGCGGTCCTTCGGGGTGGGGGTGCGAGTGGTCCTGCCGAGGGGGGAGAAGAATCGGACGTCGAGGGGGGGCATCAGGCTTTCAGGATGGGGACAGGACTTCAAGGGGGGACAGGCAGACCTTCAAGGGGGACAGGACTTCAAGGGGGGACAGGCAGACCTTCAAGGGGGGACAGGCAGACCTTCAAGGGGGGACAGGACTTCAAGGGGGACAGGCACGGAGAGGCGGGGCAGTGCACCGAAAGTCAGGGCGGGTGAACGGTGAGTCGGGGCAACCAGAGGAGAGTCGGGGCAGTGCACCGAAAGTCAGGGTGAGTCGGGGCAACCAGAGGAGAGTCGGGGAGGGCGAAAGGAGAGTCGGGGTGGCCAGAGGAGAGTCGGGGAGAGCGAAAGGAGAGTCGGGGTGGCCAGAGGAGAGTCGGGCAGCATGCGCGTTATATGCCTGAGCGCGGTATAGAAAAGTTTTTGTACATATCATCGTGATTTCTGCGCGCTATACCCCTGTGCGCGTTTTACAATGGTGCGCGTTATATCCGCGAAAATACGGTAAATGGATTCGTTAGATATAAGTGGATTTTCAGTGACACTGTTTATATTGCGCATTTGGAACTGTTGAAAATCCACATAACTTCAAATGGATAATTTACCTGTTTAAAATTATATAATGCCTCTCCTGTTGAATACTGACTTCATAGCAAATTAAGCAAATGTATATAAATTAGCTAAATTGTATGAGAGTGAATTCTGAATGTTTACATTTTGTGCAGAATTTAAAGCGGGGCATGTATATTCGCAAAGAACAACTGTTTTAACAGCTGCTTTCTCTCATTTTGCATTTTAGGGTTTTGAGTCATGATGCAAGAATCTGGAACTGAGACAAAAAGCAACGGTTCAGCCATTCAGAATGGAGCGAGTAGCGCCAATCATTTGCTAGAGTGCAGCTTGCGGGAAGTGAGATCTAACGGCGAAACACCTTCAGTCGAAGTCAGTGCTGCTGATTTAACGCATCTCCAGCAACAGCAGGTACTGTGACCCGAACCCTGCAAACATGCAGTAAAATCAGACAAAAGAAACTGAAATGGTTTTAAGTAGCCGCGGTGGAGTGTGGAGATTAGGTTTCTTTTCCTCAGCGGTTCATCAGAAGAGACAAGGCAGAAGTTCACTCGTCGACTCTGTGCGCTCTGTGCATTCATTTGGAAAAAAAAAAACCTGGAAATGTTAGTGGCATTGCATGGCATTTTCAAATGAAAAAGGAGAAACTAAACAAAACATGAGATTTGCCACAAAATGTTGTGTGATCGTGGTATTGAGGTACCCCCCTCTTCAAACCCAGCATGCACCCAAAAAGAGGGAGAAAAAGCCCGAGACTAATGTAGCAGTATAGAACCAAAAGATGCAAATTAAAACTGCTTTTGATACTTTCATTGGCAAAAAAACTCCCTCACAGAACGGCTCAGGTTTAGAAAAGGGCAAAGCCACCCGGAGGCACGTTCAAGGACTTAGCTAACAAAAGACGACTTGAGCTCCAACGCTGTCACGTCTTCTCCAATCTTCCCAACAAGTGGCCTTGTTTCACCAATGTTTGGCTCATCAGGGGAACAAACAATACAGCCACGCTGAGACCAGCTGTCCTGTGAGGGAGTTTTTTTGCCAGTGAAAGTATCAAAAGCCGTTTTGATTTGCACCTTTTGGTTATATACTGCTACATTAGTTTGAAGCCTTTTCTTCCTCTTTTTGGGTGCATGCTGGGTTTGAAGAGGGGGGTACCTCGATGCCACGATCACACAACATTTTGAATCATTATATGAACATATTATATGTTGTGCGTCCTCGTATAATTTGTTAACATCTTATTTTGTATGCTATTAAAAGTAAGCACCATTTGCAAAGCAGAGTCACTTTTCAAGGAGCACACACTCTTTCCAAAAGGCATGCATTCCTAGGCATGTGTTTATGCATTCTTAGGCATGCATTGAAAAGGCATGCATTTTTTTTGATTGTTTGTGTTAATACCCCTTTATATCTACATTTTAGTGTAATTTTATGTGAATGGCTTAGATTGTACATTAGGCAGTATATCAATTCAAAATAAACTTGAAACTTAGTGGCATTACCCTTGTATGAGAAATATATATATATAAAAAAAAAAACAACCCCAGACAAAACAAGTATCCCTGTAAATGATGCAGGAAACGAGGTGACGATAGCATTTTTGAGATGCACACTACTGAAACCCATTGAACCCATGTTAACTCAGAAAATTATACATAAGAACATAAGAAGTTGCCTCCACCGGGATCAGACCAGAGGTCCATCACGCCCAGCGGTCCGCACCTGCGGCGGCCCATCAGGTCCATGACCTGTCAAGTGTTCCCTGCCCTAAAAAAACCTATTCTTACTTCTATCCGTATCCCTCAATCCCCTGGTTGTGTTTTAAAGACATTGCATTCGGGGTTAGATTGGCAAAATCAACTGCCATGTTAATTGTGTGTTATTTAGCAACGTCCCATTTAGTAATAGTGCGTTAACGGTGTTAGTGCATAGTTAACATACTTCACTAAACCTAATTTTGGGAGCGTTTGGTTGGGTTTTGGTTTTTTTAATACTGTGGTCCAAGTTCAATATCATTTCTATGGCTTGCAGTGGATGCTGGGGAGCACAGAGGCCCATATTCTACAAACGGCACCGTGAGTTAGGTACCAGTAGTCATCTTGGCGGAAAATGCCATTTAAAAATGAGTAATAGCATTGTTGTGGGGTTTTTTTTTAAATGTAGTGCCTACTGGCACCTAAAAAACCCAACCACCTGCATCGCGGTTATGAAGGCGCTTTACGATGCCTAACACTGAAAGTGGCGTTAAGCATCTTAAAGCACCTCCGTAGCCGCGATGCACATGAAATGCAGGTGCCAGAAGTTCAGGCCTTGAAAACCCTGGCCTACATTAAATAAAGCCACGGTTCTATAAACGGTGCCGATGCGTGATTGACACGTGACTGCAGGCCGTTTTTAGCTGGACAACGACGACAGCTCCGCTTATAGAATCCAGGTCATAATGTTTCATTTTTATGCATTTATTTTATTTAATTTACACTCTGCCTAAACACTAGGATTGCAATAAAACATCCGTAAAAATTTATACAAATGTGACATCAACATCTGCCATAAAAATAAGCAGGAAAACATAGAAACATAGAAAGTGACGGCAGAAAAGGGCCAAGGCCCATCAAGTCTGCCCACTCTATTGACCCACCCTCCTAGCTACCCTTTGAGAGATCGCACTCTGATGACCCATCCCCTCTTAGAGATCCGACATGAGCATCCCATCTGTTCTTAAAATCTGGCACGCTGCTGGCCTCGATCACCTGTACCGGAAGCTCATCTCAACTGTCAACTATTTCGGTGAAAACCTATCTGCACTTTGCCTTTACTACCATTACACCAGCGAATGTGCCATCAGAAAGAAAGAAGTCTTCAGAGGCTTCTTGACTGCTACTACTTATCACTTATAGAGCGCTGAAAGTCTCTGCTCAGAAGAGCTTACAATCTAACTTGGACAGGCAGATATGACATATAGGATTGGGGATGCAGAACCCAAGGTGAGAGGAGTTAGGAGTCGAAAGCACTCTCAAAGAGGTGGGCTTTTAAACTGGCCTTGAACCCTGCCTGAAATGGTGCCCGCCGTGCGGTGCGGGCTCATTCAACCAGAGGTGTTTTGTCCTCCTGGGCAGAGTCGTCGCTCCACCTCACAATCGCGTACAGACGCAGGAAAGCACTTGCGTGAGGTCACAGCAGTGAGGCGGGCAACGTTCCAGAACGTAAGGTAACCACTGGAGGCCGTGCAGCTTGTGCGTGTGTCCAGTGCTGGAGGAGGTGAGAGCTGAAGGCAGTTGCAGACGCAACCGCCAGATACTTAAGGCACAAATTTTCCGTAAAGAATTGTTCTTTATAATTCTGAGGGGCTCATAATAGTACCTGGCGGGCCGCGAATTAGAGACCATTTGGCTAGATGGACCATTGGTCTGACACAAAAGAAACCCGTATGAGGCAAGCGTTTAATTTTTGCAATTTTTAACTGTGGCTCAGTAGGAGGAGGAAAGGCCTGTTAGATGGTTGCGATATCTGTTTGGATTGTTGTTTTTGTGTGTTGTGTCGCCCTGTAGCTGAACATCATCTAAACGTGCTGTGGAACTTTGCAAATTTGTACAGGACTTTCAGGGGCATGGGAGATGGCTAATTTGGGAATTTTTGCAACAGGAAATGGATTGAGACTCCAATCAAGGCTATATATAACGCTGTTTCTTGCTCGTAGCTTTGTTTACTTCTATGCAGCGCTCCCAATTTTAAATTTAGAAACAGCCTGTGCCCTATTAAGTCCTATTATTAAGTTTCAATTTACTGAATTTAACTCTGTCTCTCGTTCGCTCTATTTATGTTTATATTTGGTCGTTTTACTACTGATTTGCTGTTAACAAAATTGTAAGCTTTATGTTGAATTATACCTGCTTAGGTGAATCTCTTCATAAATGCGGTTAATAAATCTCAATATTTATTTATTTATATTCTGCATATCCTACAATTCTATGCAGATTACAAATTATTCAGGTACTCAAGCATTTTTCCCTATCTGTCCCAGCGGTCTCACACTCTTTCTAATGTACCTGGGGCACTGGGGGATTAAGTGACTTGCCCAGGGTCACAAGGAGCAGTGCGGGATTTGAACCCACAACCTCAGGGTGCTAGGGCTGTAGCTCCAACTGCTGCACCACACACTCCCCAATAAATAAATAATAGCCGCTCCGTGTCCAAACGAAGGCACAGGAATGGGCAGGATAATAGAAGGTTTCTTTGCAGTGTTTCATTTGTGAGTTTTCTCCTCGTTGCACAGAGCCTGTGATCTTTCCAGCACTAGGAAGAAAATCACTGTATCCCTAGATCGCATCACTTTATCGGCATTGGCAAATCGACCTCAATTCTCATGGTGCATGTCGTTTGGCAGCAAGCTTTGGAGCTTTCACCTGTGGAGAGGGGTGTACGCTAAAACCGCGGGTCTGTGTTAGATTAGAATTCCAGAGATTCTGTAGTCATGGAATAGGGCTCTTGCTGATAGCACGGCTGGTTTTTAGCGCAGCTGTGTTTTTGAAAGAAAGGAGAGTGGAATTCAGGAGAAGCCTGAATGTTTTCTTTCAGACAATCTGCTTGCGAGGTGAGGGCCTAGAACCCTAAATGTTTGCGAGAAAGATCCGAGCCTGCTCTCAGTTTCAAAGATTTCTTGCCTCTTTATTGGGACAGGCCAGTGGGCTGAATGCAAATCCTTTTCAGACAGGCCCAGCCAGCGGTGGCATTGAGAAAAAAAAGAAGCAAGATGCAGCGTGGATCGGTATTTTCTTTTCTCCTCCCCCAGTAATGCTTAACTGACACAGTTAAACAGCTGAAAGGAAATGCCTGAGTTACTAAGTGCAACTGGCTTCAGGTTGCCTGGTTTTCCTTCTTCCTACAGGTCTTTACTTGAAGTGGGAACATCGCTGGCGAAAGGATCAGAGCCACGCTGAATTCATTACTGCAGTAGTCACACAAAACCACGGATAACATTTCAATAACTGCAGGCCACAGTTGAGTAAACAGTTGCACTGAAACTTAATTCCTGTTGACTTTTTTGCTCATTCTTTGCCAGGGGGCACATACTGATTCACAGTGCAGAGACAACAGGGGGTTGCAGCTTTGATTAATGTAGGGGAGTGCAAGACAATAAGATCCGCCATAAGATCTGTCAGGGGTATGTGGGTCTCGAGAAGAACTTTTGCTTTTGAAAAGGATGCACATCAAAATGAGTTAATTTACGCTGTGTTTTGATGCGAGGCTGGTGACATTCCTCCAGAGGAATATTCCCAACATAGAATTAAAAGTTGCAGTTCAAAAACTGAGAAAAGTAAATATTACTGAATTTAGCTGTGTTTTAGAACCAGATTATTCTGGCTTTCTTTCAGCTTTGCTTATTTCTCTGACTACTGCGAGAAAGGCTTTAATTGCCCTTCTAATGTTTAGCAAATTTGTTTTGGATGGAGGAGGTGGGAAAATGGTTTTTGTGTCAGCAAATTTTGCTACGAACTTAGTAAAGACATTTTTTTTACTTTAATTCTAGTTCATCAGATAATTGCCTCAAGAGCATTGCACTTTTAGAAACACAGCACACTTTTAACCAAATTTGAATTTTTTTTTTTTTAACTTAGCAGGTTCCACTTTTACATTTCAAACTCGGTTGAGACTGACTTTCACTGGGCCTCTGGAACCACCAGTCTTCACAACTACCCAATTTATTTTCAGCACCCATTACTGCTTTAGCTCAGTTATGTCAGTGACAGTCTTCAGCAGGGGGGGGGGCTGCAGATCAAGTGATCTTCAGAACCAAGTATTCTTGTACCTATCTGGCCAGTGAGGACTTCCTGTTGCAGGGAGGTAAAAGTTCAGGCCCTGAGTGCTGCAAATGCCATGTTTTCAAGATATCCCTAGAGAAAATGCATGCGTGAGATCTGCGTACATACTATCTCCATTGTATGCACATACTGTATAGTAGGGATAGCCTGAAAACAATTGCAACACTTGAGGCCTGTCTGCATCCCTGTCATCTTCCCCGGGGGCTGTGAGTGCTGTCTCTACAGCAGTGGTTCTCAATCTGGTCCTTGGGTAGAAAGACCAGGGGACACTCAATGAAATTATATGGAAATACCTTTAAAACAAATAGAAGAAAATATTTTTTTCACTCAAAGAATAGTTAAGCTCTGGAATTCGTTGCCAGATAATATGGTAACAGTGGTTAAAGTAGCCAATTTAAAAAAAAAAGATTTGGACAAGTTCCTGGAGGAAAGGTCCATAGTCTGCTATTGAGACAGACATGGGGGAAGGCATTGCTAGCTCTGGATTGGTAGCATGGAATGTTGATATTCTTTGGGGTTCCAGAATCTTATTTACTCTTTGAGATTCTGGAATGTTGCTACTATTTGGATTATTGCCGGTTTCTTGTGACCTGGATTGGCCACCGTGAAGATGGGCTACTGGGCTAGATGAATCATTGGTCTGACCCAGAAAGACTATTCTTATCTTCTTAAGTATAGGACAATCAAGCTATTGTGACATTACAAGCCGCACATTTGCAATATGGCACTTGTGCGGCTTGTAATGTCATGCAGGAGGGCAACATGGCACTGATTCCTGGCAGAAGTGCAGTGAAGTTACGTTCTTGGACCACGTGTGAAAAGATAGGAAGGGTCTATGGGATGACGTGCCCTTGTGGGCTTTCTTACATTGGCCATACTGCTAGAAGTTTTAAGACACGGTTGTTTGAACACCAGTCTAATATAGTACACAAAAAAGAAATTGACATCCTTACCCGACATTGTGTCAAAGAACGGCACAGTTTTGAAGAGTTTAACTGTTTTGTTTTGGAGCATGTCCCTGTTACATTGCGCAGGGGCATTGTGAAGCGTCTTTTATATCAGCATGAACAGCGCTGGATTTTTTATCTGGACACTTTATGGCCCAACGGACTTAACCAGCAGGTAGAATGGGTCGCGTTCTTTGGATGATTGACAGTATGGAGTATGTTTACGTCATCAGCGGTTCCGTTTCATCTGGATCAGATGCGGTTGCCATGACCCGGAGTGCCTCCGGAAGTGGAATTTTCGTGTTCTTTTTAATCAACGGCTATTTCTTGTCCTGACGTGCACGGAACGGGAGCAGAGTTTTCAGCTGAATTACATTCCTTGAAGATGCCCCTTGGAAGGCGAATCAAGGCACTTGTTGGAATTCGAATTGGATGGACATGGTCTTTGGATTGTTCATCATGCGAGCGCCGTTGTTGTCATCTTGTCTGGCCAGACTTCTTCATCCACGGCGTTGTTTGGACCATGGATCCTAAGCTAAGTAAAACTTTTTGGGTTTTCTTTTCCTGTGCACAGTGATGGGTTTTTTACCCTTTTGATAATTACATTTCAGTGGTGGTGGAGTTTTTTTTACCTATGATAGTATATCATTTTTTATTGTTGGCTGCTGACACACATGAATTTTTAGGCTTTTTCTCCACTTTTTGATGAAATGTTTATCGGGGGTGTTTAGCCCAACTCTGGTGAGTAATATATATATCTTTTTTGTGTGTTTTAGTAGTAAAAAGATACCACAATTCTCTCAAGTAGTGGGAGCTGAGGGAGTGTAGCGGGTCTTGAAAGAGGCAGAAGAAAGTATTGTATCTAAGACAATCTGCCTCAGAATAAAATATTAACAACAAAAATCGTTGCGGATTCCCTCATTCCGCCAAATTTGTTTGAATATTTTTCAGTTGTCTCTGTTTTAATATTTTGGGTCCATCTTTGTGGCATGCCCTCCCTGCTGGCTTATTTATGATATCCAAAAGATATTACCAGGGCAAAAAAAGATATACCCAGGACCTTTTGACTTGGGCGTCTTCACAAGTGCTATGATTGAAGAAGTCGAGACTCCATTTTTGGTCTCCAGTCTACGTCTCCGAGCATTTTTGAACATTATAAGTGCAGTATATAAAAAGCTATTGCTGGTTCTTTGTTTATATCTTATTTATGATACAAACAAAGAACCAAGAGTTTACGACAAGAGTATGAGTCGTCCAATTGACATTTCTCCTTTGTTTCTTTGCCCGGTTTGAGGGGCCTATGTTTGAGCACCAAGTCTGCACCATCTGTTGTAGTTTTATCTTGCTTTTCCTCTCCAGTGTGATTATTGTGTTGACCATTTTCTTTTCCTTCTTTACTATTGAAATTTGTAGACCTTTTCTTGCAATGCTTCTATGAATATTTAATTATTGTAAACAACCGAGATGGCACATCCCTTGACGGTATATCAAATAAAGATGAACTTAAAACATCAAGGGTGTCGTCATAAAGGGTTACTGGGACAATCTTATAGTAGTGCGCCTCCATTTAGACAGCCTAATATTACTAGTAGTGAGCTTATTCTATAAGGTTTGTGCACACAAGTGTCCTTATAGAATACTAGTAGTGTAAGCACGGCTTTAGAGTGCCGGAGGACGGGACATAAAACCAAATAAATAAAATATAGGTGTAAACGTTTACAACAGCTCTATGGCTTCTATAAATGTACTCTCCGAACTGTACACAGGGCTGTAGCAAACTAATGGCCTATAAAGGCATGTGATTTGACCCCTCCCCTCCCCCAAATAAAGAAACCCTTTCAATATAAAGATAAAGTCCAACTCGAATAAATTAGGACCATGAGTATATCTAGTCATGAAAATCCACGAGATGGTTGAAGATGGAGTAAATTTGTGTATTGTCAGTCTAACTAACCTCTTTGCACAGATAAATCAAATCTACCTCTTCTCTGTCTTTCAGAGCTATCAATCAATAAGAATAATAACTTTTTTTCTTAAGTACCATTTTAGGTAAAGTATAGTTATCTTCTCAGAATCTGGTAGATTTCAAACAGTCCCAACATAAGGAATTTAGTGTGTGAGTGGGGGGGGTGGGGGGGAGTTGGATTAAAGAGCACTAAAGATGCCCATTATATTCCCATGGGTGTCTTGAGCAGTTAGCATGTCCTAATGCGCTTAGCGTCATTTGTTGAATCCTCCCCTTACTGGCTAGATAACATGTATGTTATAGAATACTGTACATTACTTTCACACAAGACACATTTAGACATTCATAGTTGGCACCCACTTATAGAACTGTCATACACACACACACACACACATATATATATATATATAGAGAGAGAGAGAGAGAGAGAGAGAGAGCCCCTTAATTGGACAAAAAAAATCATTTGTCATGGCGGCTCAGAGAGTGGAACTGCTGTCTGTGTATTGACCCCTCAATATGTTTTATTTAAATAGAAACTATGAAAACAAAAGTGCCAAACATGAAAAATACCAGAAGGTCTTTCCAGAATCAAAGTTGATGGACTTGATTACATGATACTGGGAATACAAACTGTGCAGCCTCACTAAGGGGGCTGCACTCGGGAGACTGTACTTTCGTGCACTTCCTTCCAAGACAAACACCATTCCTTGGTCTTGACCAAACTTCTTCCTGCTTCTGACTTTTCAGGTTAATAAATTGTTGACAGATTCACCACATGGATTGGAAAAAAAAAAAAAACCTAGCAGGCCACTGAGAGTGTTTTTTCTTACAGGGAAGAAAAAAGTCATTGTCAGTTTGCAGTGGCTAGCATTTATTGATATACTGTTCTGAGGAAGTAGCATTGGAATGTTTGTATAATGTAAACTTAAATTTTGTTTGATGGAGCCAAGTGTACTTTTTGGTTCTTGTAGGTTGTGTGCAGATTATTTGATTTAAAAAAAAAAATAAAGGTTTATAATGTGATTGCTTTTATGGTAAAGTTGAATAGCGACATGAACACTAGGAGAGGAAGTTTATATAGTGAATTGTACTTAATATAAGAAAGTTTCTTTTCATTGCTCAGAATGGCTTTGATCTGGGCTGTTTGGTAATCATGCGTTGTCATTTGCAAGTCCCTTCAAGACTTTTGCCAAATAATGTCTTTGACTTGAAGCCAAACAAGACAACTGAAGCCTTTTTCTATGGGGGCGAACCTGAGGAAAGTTGAGCGGAGATTGTCTATTGATTCAGTGCTTTGGTTCCTGATTGTCCTTGCTGGGCATGCCATTGCCTGCCGTTGTATTGGTCTCTCTCTTCGATCACATGGGTTCCACAAAATTCCATATTATAGCCAAGTCACATTTTTCTTAAAGTTTGAATTACAAATTTTACAACTGTCCAAGTGCATGGATATGAAAGGAAATAGAAAGTATTTGGAAAATCACCCCAAGACAAGGTACCTCTTTTGACCACCTCAAGAGTCCTTCTAAACTTACTGCTTCAGCCTCTCTCAGTCAGTAACATTTTTAGGCACAATAGAGAGAGATGAACACTCAGAAAGAACAAGGAGTTGGCCATGGACAATGATGAACCATAGGGAATCCATTAATAAGTGATAACATTGTCACTCATTGCATTCCTAGTGGCTCATTGTTGTCCTTGGCCAATCATTTTTGTAGTAGCATTTTAAGGCCAAAACTGACTTGTTGCCCTTTGGTTCTGTGGGTTCTATTCAGCTCAGGTGGGCTTTCTCCCTGAGGTCTCCTCTTCCTTCTCTGTTTGAGGCTACCTTGGTCCTTCAACTAGAGAATGACACAGCGTCAAACTTGTCCCTGTGAGATCTATCTCCATCCCTGTCCTGTATCCACAAGTTCCGTCCCTGTCCCTGCTCCATCCCTGCAGGCTCTGTTCTTATTTGCACAAGCCTCAAATGCTTATGATTTTAAAGTGTTTGAGACCTCTGCAGATGAGGACGGAGCTTAGGCATTGGCAGAATGAGGCATTATGATATCACAATCTGAGCTCTAGAATGTTGCTACTTATGATTTTAAAGCGTTTGAGGCTTGCGCAGAGGAGGACGGAGCTTAGGCATTGGTGGAATGAGGCATTATGACATCACAATCTGAGCTCTAGAACGTTGCGACTTATGATTTGAAAGTGTTTGAGGCTTGTGCAGATGAGGACGGAGCTTAGGCATTGGTGGAATGAGGCATTATGACATCACAATCTGAGCTCTAGAATGTTGCTACTTAGGATTTTAAAGCATTTGAGGCTTAGGCAGTTGAGGACAGAACTTTAACTTTACATTTTGCTGTAATTTGACTCATTTTCTTTCCACTTCCAGTTTTTCTTCCAGTCTTCTTCCAGTTTATAAGCTCCTAGTTTTTTTTAATCCCATTAGCATGATTTTTAGGGGTGAAACTTATTCCTTCCCTCTTTCTGGACTCAACCCAAGGACTCCTTATTATACTGTGGGCTGTCTTTGATTTTTACGATGATCTTTTGACCAACTTTAATTGGCCACCTCTATCTCCCAGTATATCTGGATTGCTTGTCTCTCTTCCTCCTTTTTGTTGTAGTTGGAATGTGACCACCCTTTAGGTGTAGCTTTTTTGCTTAGTTTGGTGAGGAGTGGGCAAACTCCACTTCTGTAAACTATGCCCCTGGAAACACCTACATGTAGTACACATGTAAGTAGGTGCTTTCTTGTGACCACACGTATTTGTGTGCATGGCAGAAGCCACTGCTTGCCCTGGATCGGTGGCATGGAATGTTGCTACTGTTGGGGTTACGGAATCTTGCTGTTCTTTGAGATTCTGCCTGGAATCTTGATACTCGTTGGGGTTCTAGAATCTTTTGTTACTCTTGGGATTCTGGAATGTTGCTGCTCTTTGGGTTTTGGGCAGTTACTAGTGACCTGGATTGCCCATCGTGAGGATGGGCTGCTGGGTGTGATGGACCATTGGTCTGACCCAGTAAGGCTATTCTTATGTTCTTACCAGTTGCAGTTTTGTATATAAGGCATTTTCTACATGTAAAATTAGGATTTACACACACAAACATCTTTTATAAATCTACCCCCACTCCTCATTTTGCGTTCCCTATGTCCCAGTCAAAAGCAAGGTTTTTTTTAAAATCTTCATCTGGATTTCCTAGTCATGACATTTATAAATAAATGTTAGTGCAGGGGAAATAGAGTTTACAATGACCAAACATTGTCGTTCCCCATGGAAACAGTGACTGCCATTTAACTCACTTCAACGCAGCAGCTGAATGGGCCCCATGGAGCATATTGTGTTTAAAAGCATGTCACTTCTGTATATGAAATCTGTCCAATAGGACCTCTTGTGCACTGAGACAGGAAATCTATGGGCTATTGCCGGCCTTTATCAATAAGAAATTGAACTAACAGGTCTCCAGGGTATCTTGAGGAGTAATGGATTAAGAGTAGCATCAGGGATAAATGAGTCTTAGGATGGACTTTAAACTGGAATGCGATGCTTGGAGAGAAAGGAACTGTTTAATGAAACTATGAGCAGTTGTACATTCAGGCACACCTTGCAGAAAGCATGGATTTTATTGTTTACAATGTATGCGTGCTTCCTTTCAGCCAATTTTCATTGGTGAAGCACAGGGACTTTCATACAACGTAGAACACTGTACATAAGTGGCCAATGAATCAGCAAATCATTGATTACAATTTTAGCAAACCATGCTTGACAAATACTTGGATAACATAGTGTGACCTCCATGTTCATCTACTTTAAAGTAAAGGTAGTAAATATGAGGGTAAATCAAAAAGTAAAGGCAAAATACATTTAATGGTTTTAATAGAAGCAACTGTGAGCAATTGAACATATCACTTTTCCACATAGTCCCTCCCCATGCAAGACGACGTATTTGCTGTATCGTTCAACTAGCTTCTGCATTCCTGCAGAGAAGGAGTTTTTCAGCTGTTCCCGATGCCAGGTGAGCACCGCTTCCTTTATTTCATCGTGTTTTGTCCTTTGCTCTCCTGGTCACAGTGAGGCACCCATGTCTCATCACCAGTGACAGTTCTCTCCAGGATACTCGGATCTTCTTCATACCATCTCAGGAACTGGGTCGCAGCCTCCACACTCTGTTGCTTGTGCAGATCAGTAAGCTATTTGGGAGCCATCATGCGCAGAGCTTCCTGTATGATCCATGCAGATCCATTACCGATATCCAAATTTGCAGCCAATTGAGACGCCGTCATCCATCGGTCTTCTCTAATCAAAGTATCCATCCTGTCAATGAACTCTTGTGTGTGCGATGTTGATGGGTGACCAGAACGATCTTCTTTGGTTACACCTATTCTTCCTACTTTAATCCTTTTTTACCCACTCATTGATTCATGGTGCTATGTCCATATTGAGTCAATATCCGACAGTGAATTTCCACAGGTTTCATTCCCTTTGCCCAATGAAAGCACACTACTGCATGTTCTTCAATGGTGCAATCTTGCAATGGAGCGTCCATGTTTCTGACCTTGCCGCTGTCGCATGACTAAAGGCCGAGCGCTGCACTGTGCATGGATGAACTATCCAAACAGGCAATTTACAAGTACATATGTTGTATTTCGCTAGCTCTGTTCTGGTTATCGAATGATTAACAATTGCCTTCATAAAATAGAAATAAAGAAAAATAAGCTGATACCTTTTTTATTGGACTAACAATACATTTTTGGCAAACCTTTGAAAGTGCAGTCACTGCCTTCAGACCTGAAGAAGACTGTGCTTTCAAAAGTTTGACAGAAAATACCACCTTATTTTCCTTTTCTTTGTTTTATTTCTATTTATTACCTTGAGAAATGCTACCTTCCCTGTAGTACGTTCCCTAAATGCTTTCCCCAAGCTAAGCACCGCTTTAAACCTCTCTCTCAGCCAATAGGATCAGTCATCTGGATAGCTGAAAGTCCTGTTCTCTATGGCTGAAACCCTTTGCAGCACAATTGTTGCCTTTTATGTGGTACATTATCAAACGTTTTGATCAAGTTGAGAGGTGATAGGCTTTTGAGTAATCTAAGGAAATACTTTTTTACAGAAAGGGTGATAGATGTGTGGAATAATCTTCTGGAAGAGGTTGTGGAGACATTCTGAATTTAAGAAAGTGTTGGACAGGCATGTGGGATCTGTTATAGAGAGAAGGTGATAGTGGATGCTGTAGATTGGCAGCCTATATAGGCCATTTGGCCTTTATCTGCCATCATGTTTCTATAAAGACTACACCAAACCCTGGGTTGTGTCTTAGGATTGCCAATTCCTGAACAGATCCAGCTTGAATTGTTTTTCGTCTTCTTTAGGTCATTCTTGAGGCGAGTGGAATGAAGATTTTTACAACACCGCTTGCTGTATATTTTGCCTTAAATATGCCAACAATATACGTATCGAACCAGTCTGTTAAAACTTATGTGGCAACAGAATCCGTATCAAAGGAAGCTGTGTTAAAGCCTTCATCGTCTTGTTTTTTTTGTGTGTTTTGGGACAATCGAGTGCATGAAATGAAAATTCTTTTGCCAAAACAAAAAAGGAACTTGGCCAGGACCAGATCCACAAATACGTTGTCCTAAAATGCTCATTGTGTGTGTGTATTAAATTCAACGATCATCACAAATGGTCATCTAAAGAAGGTCGAGGGTGAGGTTATATATGTGAAATTACACCTGATCCTTCATATTCTTAACATGGCTAAAATACTGGAACCATCCTGCATTTCCCACTCTGTGCAGAAAACTAGATTGAAGAAATCATTGTTTAATTTAGTTTTCTGTACAGACTGGGGAATGCAGGAGGAATCCTAGGAAAGACCATGAGAAGCAGCTTAGAAGTATATGAACAGATTTCAACTTTGAATGTGATGCCAATTGAACATTGGTTGGGGAGGCCAATTTCTGGCCTCTCCATGATGCTTGCTGACAAAGTTCCCAATTGACTACATGCCAGCTTCCAAAGTGAAATTCCTGATGGGTTCTTTCCTGTGAAAATTCATTGGCAGGCTGGTGCTATGGTGAGTCTTCACCTTGACTTCTTTTCCCTGGCCTGCTCCAGCTTTGGCCCTAATCCTTTTCCCTGTGGGAAGGAGAACCTTGCAGGGTAGAGAGTACGTGTGATGTTCCTCACGGATGGAAAAGCAGCAGGTATGCCTGAGTAAACTGTAGCTCACCCAAGGGAAACTCTGGCGGTGGTTGTGAAGAGGTAATCAGGAGCTTTTTGCTGCTAAACTGAGAAGCCAGTGCCCAATAAACCCTTTCGTTATCTTCCTCTTGCATTCTGTGTGGGACAAGTGACAAAATGGATGGACGCAAAGAAACACTAGATAATCCACAAGGGGTTGTTGGGGCAATTTGTTTTCTTTCACAAAAGCATATTTTTGTATTTGTATTTGTGTAACCCTGCTGTTGGCCGAGTTTCTCTTAGCCGAGAAAACCTTTCCAACTCCTCTGAAGTGTTGGTGCTATAAAGTTAAAGAGGGGGTGGGGTAAATTCTATGTGTTGGGAGAGCCACACCTATTTACTTACAAGCCTTAGGAAAACATATGGAGAATGGGGTTATAAACCATATATGACTGCACTTTATAATTCTGTTGGTCATGAAATGCTCTTATCTCTTTTGCAGAAGAAAGCTACAGCATTAGATCCTTGATAAAGTCTTTGTTCCATGTTGACACAACTGGGTTGAACTTCAGTTGTTAAGGAGAATGCATGCCGAGCTCTTTTGTTGTCACTATAAAATCTGCAATTATTGAACCAGTTTACTGTTTAGCGAGAGATTTTAAACCTTGAAGGTCTATATTATGTTTGTGTTTGCTTCGGTTTTCTGTCGACTGGGGGTTTTCACCCCATTAGTAATTCTTGAATTAGAATGATCAAGATTTAATCTCTGAATGCGTTATAATTTATGGCCCCTGCTTTTCTCCTTGCACAAGACTTTCCATGCTTTCGGGCCCATTTGCCCAGTCTGCAAAGGTGTACACGTTATTTAGTTTTTTTAATGTATGCTAATATGTGCCCTGGAATTATATGTAAATGAGCCCAGTAGATAGATCTGAAGTACACTTACTTTTTTTTTTTATGGCATTGCTTTTTGTGAGGCTTTTAGCTCAGAGCATTTCATATTGCTCATAGTTAATGAATTGCTTTGTATCGTTTTGCATCACAGTCACTCATTAGCATTGATTTTTTTTGTGTGTGAAAACTTGAAAAAAGGAAAAGTAATATAAAATCTTGATGGCAGAAGGAAAAGTACAATACATGAACTCGTAGCTAGGGTAATTTCCAAAGCCATTTCTGAAAGCAGAGCAACGCCTAGTATTGTCTGTCTATTATGAGAGTAATTCTGTAAGGAGGAGCGCCAATGTGTAGGTGTCAAGAACACTCGTAAATGACCAAAGTGCTGGTGCATGCACATATACGTGTGCACATGTGCACCTAAATGCCAGTATTCCGTCTATTCAGCAACATGATGTGTGGTTCAGCATGCAAGTAGAATCCGGATGGGATGCTACACAGGATTTAACAATCTAGGTATGAGCCACTTATACTAGCTCTACAGCTGATATAAATGATGTATTTGTGTATATTTGCACTATGAGTCTATAAAGGAATGCAAGCCTCTTTATAAAAGAGGTCCCAATAGGCTGTACCTCTATGGGGACAGAGAATGTGAAGGACTCACACTTGCGAACATAAGACGGAGAATATTATAATGCTTTTGTATCGTTCCATGGTGCGACCTCACCTCATTCAATTCTGGTAACCTAATGTCAAAAAAGATATAGCGGAACTAAACTAAACCTTAAGTTTGTATACTGAATCATCTCCATAAACATAGAGCTCGACACGGCTTACAGGTAATTCAATAAATGAGGGAAGGACATAATAAGAAATTAGAGGTTATGAAGAGGATAGCTAAACAAGAAAAGGTTCAACGAAGAGCGACCAAGATGATGAAGGGGATGGAGCTCCTCTCGTATGAGGAAACACTAAAGAGGTTAGGGCTCTTCAGCTTGGAAAAGAGACGGCTGAGGGGAGATAAGATTGAAGTCTACAAAATCCTGAGTGGAGTAGAACGGGTACAAGTGGCTTGATTTTTATTTATTTTTTTCTACATCAAAACTTACAAAGGCTAAGAGGGAATCAAAGTTACAAGGAGATATTTTTAAAACCAATAGGAGGAAAAGTCCATAGTCTGCTATTGAGACAGACTTGGGGGAAGCCATGCTTGCCCTGGGATCAGTAGCATGAAATGTTGCTATTGGATTTTTGCCACGTACTTGTGACAACAGTATCTGTGGAAACAGTATAGCAACTCTTACGTTCTTATGTGAGCCAAGTATAGGATAATGAAGCCATTGTGACATCACTGATGATGTTGACTCTTAGGCATTGGTAGAATGAGGCATTATGACATCACAATCTCAGCTCTGGACTGTTGCTACTCTGGGCTTCTGCCAGGTACTTGTGACCTGGTTTGGCCTCTGTGGAAACAGGATACTGGGCTAGATGGACCATTGGTCTGACCCCAGGCACAAGCGTTTACCCCAGTCCCACTGCTGGCATAAGTGCTCACAAGTAAACATGTACATACGTACATATCTGATTATGGTAGTGTTCTATAAATGAAAGTAGGCACCTCAATCTAGGCATATGTAGCTTATTTGAAATCTATTCTATAACTGGATATGTTCATTTAGGTGCTTCGAGGCTACGTAGTATGATCCCATTTAAAATGGCAGAAAGGAGATTAGGTTCTTTTATAGAATACTATGGTAACTACTATACGCCATCCCTAGAGCTGGCGTAAGCGTAGACTCCTAAATGCAGAACAGGACCATATAACTTTCAGTATTCTGGAAGTAATGTGCACAAGTGGGAGCCCTGGCTTTGTGCCACCCATGTCCTGCCATTTTTGTGTGCCTCCCTCCACCACCTTGCAAGTACGTGCTGTGTAAGTTAAGTGGGCGTTGGCATTTAGACCCTAACTGAAGACGCCTAACTTAAGTTGAAAACACCATTTATAAAAAGTAAAAAGCATTTTAAATCAAACTATGTAGGCGCCGACCAGTGCCTTAAAAACGGCAACTGCATCACATCCACAGAGGCACTCTAAGATGCCTAACGCCGCTGTAAGGGGTGGCTAACGCCAGAAGTGGCATTAGGCGTTGTAAAGCGCCTCCATAGGCGCGATTCACATGAAAGGAAAGCACCAGAAATGTAGGCCTTGAAAACCCTGGCCTACATGTCCAGCGCCTACCTTTAGTGAAGCTGCAGTTCTAGAAACCAAGTTTTATTAAAATTGATATTCCACTTATCAAGCTTCTAAGCGGTATACAGTTAAAATATAAAATTGGGGTGACAGATTATGACATACAGACGTACTGGTACAGGAAGGAGAAAGGGGGAGAACTACATGTCAAAATAGGACAGAAAGCCATTAAGGGTAGTACAGTAGGAGGGGACCCGTCCATAGATCAAGGTTTAGAGAAAGATTTAATTAAACATCAAATGCGTCTTTGAATAGGAATGTTTTTAGTTTTATTTTAAAGCAGTCCAATATCATTTGTTCATGTAATTCTATGGGCATTGAATTCCATAGTGGTAATTGAAAAGATGGTAGAACGGATCGTGCTAATGAGACACACAGAAGGAATGGATAGAAGATGGTTGGGTATTTGACTATGTTGGCAACATAGGGGCATCAGTGCTAGCATTCTAAGTATTATGGGGAGTGTGTGGCACAGTGGTTAGAGCTACAGCCTCGGCACCCTGAGGTTGTGGGTTCAAATCCCTCGCTTCTCCTTGTGGCCCTGGGCAAGTCACTTAATCCCCCCATTGCCCCAGCTACACTAGCTTGAGCCCGCTGGGACAGATAGGGAAAAATGATAAAGTACCTGAATGTAAAACCACTTAGAATATCAGTGGTAGATAAATAAAATTAATAAATTGCTGCCCAGTTTGCATGCATAGATCTATCTGCTGTTCAAAGAATTATTCCCAAGGGTAGCTGTCTGGATAAAATGCATGAACATGAGTGCACGGTTTCCTTGGAGTAATTTTCAGACTGGAACTATGTGCGTTCTTTCACTTTGATAATTTGTGAAAGATGCATGCAGCCATTAAAGTATTCCCCATAGTGTGCGCTGACAACGGCTTTAACACGCAAACTCATCTTCATGATTTTCAGCACAGCTCAGTAGACTGGCCTTGTCGCTGTGTCAAGGTAGAGTCCGAAGTGCTGCAAGCTTGAGAAGGCTCCCTCTGCAAATCTTCTGCGGAAAGTGACAGGATTGTCTTTTTCAGTCTTTCTTTTCAAATAACTTTTAATCTGAAGGTTAAGTAGGACGGCATAAACTAAAAGATAATAGTATCAATTTTATGTTCACCGAAGGGCGCAGAACTCTATCCAGCAGGAAGAAAATTGTGCGTAAAATGTCGTTTGACTTTTCTACAGAGAAGCGGTGGCAAGGCAGACCAAATTAAAAAAAAAAAAAAAAAACCCAGTAGGATTTTAAGGTGATTTAATGTGGCAGAGCTGTTTGCCTGACTTTCATCTCTTGTGTTTTTATTAACCTGAGGGAGGATTGTAGTGAGGTGTTTTACTGGGCAGAGGCTCTTGACTTGACCCCTTATTAACAATGACAGTCCTTTTAATACTTATCAGTGATCCTGAAGTGTCTTACAACCACTAAATATGGTAGCAGATAAGGACCATAGGGTACATCCAGCCTTTTCAGTAACAGTGACGTGGATAACACACCTTTTCCCCTAATTCTTGAAAGTCACTTAATGCGAATTTGCGCAGGCAGATTATAAAATAAGACCAGTCACATGCATAGCTTAATTAGCTGATAATTGGCCTTAACAGTCAATTATTGGTTATAATTGATGTTAATTAACACTAATTGGCAAGTTATATGTATAACTGCATTCGGTCAGAATTCTGTAAATTGTGCGCTTAAATTCTGGATTGTACAACTGCAAGGAGGAGGGCATGGACCAGCCGGGGTTGCTTCAAGGCCGTTCTGTTCACAGGCTATAGAATATTAACCTTTATGCATTTAACTGTAGGAAGTAAGGCGTGAGCATTTACATCAGCCATTAAATTAGTGTAATTCACTTTTAAAATTTCCATTGAAAAAGGTGCGCACTAAATCTAATTAACCTATTTACAAAACTACAAGAACCCAGGCTAAACCAAAGCAGGTAACCTACAGTAATCAATACAGCCTCATTATTTTAAATGATGTCAAATCACTAAGCCATGGACTTTACTTCATTTTCAAGTTAACTCAAGAATGGTGTAAGCATTCAAGAGCAGGCACAGATTAAGATTTTTTTAAAGAATTTCTTTAGTTATAATTTTTGCAGAATTAAGAAAAGTAAATAGATGATCAGAAAGAAGTAATAAGCAGACAAATTTATTACTGGTTCTACATCCAGAAGTCCACAATAAATAAAACGGGACAATACAATCAGAAAACCAATAGAAAAAAAAAAGCAGCAAAAAATGTGCCCAGTCTCTCGCCACAATTAATTAGGGCTCATTTACTAAAATATGGTAAGCTTTGTTTGTTCTTGCCCTAAGGGCTAGATTCACTAAGGCCACGGATCGGATTCGATCCGTGAGCGATCCGATCCGTGGTGGCTGATTCACAAAACGTCCTCATGCAAATGAGGGTGATCAGAATCACGCCCCCAACCGACTGTACGGATCACTCTCTAGCGATCCCAATGCATGCATAGACCATCTTCTTTGCCTGTAGATGGTCTGTGCATGTAATGGCTCTCCATGCCCAGCAGAGCTGGAAACTTTTTTTTTTTACTTCATGAGCCTGTGGGCTTGCACTGCGGGATAGGGCAGGAGAGTTCGGGCAGAGAGCAGGGTGGAGAGTCAGGGTAGAGAGCAGAGCAGTCAGAAAGGACCTGAGCGACTGGTCCTCAGCAGTCACTTATTTTTTGATTGGCCAGCCCAGTCGGTGACTCTCTTTTTTTTTGGTGAATCGCTTCCTGCCTGTATTTGCATGTCGTTCCCTCTCATTTGCATGCGTGGATTGGATCGGACGCAGATCGGATTGGGAGTAAGGTTAGTGAATGGGGTTGGGGTCGCCAAGTGATCGCAAAGTGGTCGGGACACGATCGGGGTCCTTAGTGAATCTAGCCCTTAGCACACTGAGGGGGAAACTCATCAAGCACATTAGTTTCATGCTCAGGAGTAATCTAAGGAAATATTTTTTTTTACAGAAAGGGTGGTAGATGCATATAACAGTCTCCCGGAAGAGGTGGTGGAGACAGAGACTGTGTCTGAATTCAAGAAAGCCTAGGATAGGTATGTGGGATCTCTTAGAGAGAGGAGGATATAATGGTTACTTCAGATAGGTCAATTGACCTTTATCTGCCATCATCTTACTATGTATCTATATATCCACTAAAAGATATTCTTATAGTAGACCCAAACCCTAGACACTTCTGTTTTAAAGTTACATAAGTTAAATAAATAACAGTTCAGAAAAAATTTTTATATCAAATTTTCTTACATAGATAGGAAACCAACACTTATCTTATTGATAGCTATATGTCCTCTACTGTTGGAAAAATCTTTGCGGTTGAAAGTATGCTCTCGGGACTGGTTTATTTCATAGCTCACGGGAGACAAGCTTAGAATTCCCGATAGGCCTTGTTTCGCAATAACGCTGCATCAGGGGAATTTATTAAAGAGAGAGCTACCGCTTCCAAGATCCTCTTCCAAAAAATGTCGACTGTTATGACTGTTATGACCAACTGTATACTTGTCATAGAAGTTTCCCGGGTGTACCCCTGGGAAACAATGAGGTCCGTAGTAATTTGGAAACTTACCTTACAGAAGTCTCTGGGGTTTGGGTCTACTATAAGAATATCTTTTGGTGGATATATACATTTTTTTGGATATTTAGCTTGTCTAGATTTATTTTTGTCATTGTGACTATGTATCTATAACCATAAAACTCTATGACATCACAATGCAAGTGTTAAGAACCTTAGCCAATAGGAAGAGGAGGAGATAGTGGATGCTGTGGATGAGCCATTAGGCCTTTATCTGCCATCGTGTTTCTATAATGTGTGTTAAGGGAAACAGCGCTCATTAAACACTAACGGCCTGATTCTGTAACATTGTTTAAAAGTGCGAACCACTCCTGCCTATTCTTTCATAGCGCTGAGTTTCCTATTACGCAATTCCTACACAGACGGTTATGAAATGTGCACAGATAGATATGGAGAAAGCAGTGGGGAACGGACAATAAGCAATCCACCAGAGCCAGCAGGATAAAAGCGGCGATTGTTTATTTCAACCCAAGATGTGATATTGCGAAAACCCGACACAGTTGCTGTGTTTCAGCGAACCAATTCGCCTGCGTCAGGAGTCACTGAGTGAGAAGCTTCGCTGAAGAAGACATCACAAAACACTGTCCCGTGTCACTTTGGTATATGAATGCACCCCACTCCTCCTCATCTGCCCTGGGCTCTTGCATACCTGATAACATTGACCCTTATCTCAGTACCATAAGGTGGCTAGGAGTCTTCCTTCCAGAAACTCTGAACAGTTTTGGTAATGCTTCCTGAGCCTGGGAATGGAACCAATCTTGAGCACCGCATCAGGTATTGTCATATCCTGAGCTCCCTGTAAGAAAATCTTTTTGGTACAGTGTATTATAGTGCTAATGTAAATCTGTTCGATGAAAGACCAGTTGATGTTCTTAGGCTTACATTCTTGGAGAATTCAACGCATTGTAGTGAAAACTGGACCCCCACTATGGGAGAGCCTTTTGGAGCTTGTTGCCTGTTGCTTTGTACTCTGGTGTCTAAATAAAACGGCGGTGACTTCACGGAATGCTGCCCTTAAACCTTTGTGCGCCAAGAATGCCTCTCATTTTCTGAGCCGCTAATCTGTTCACTTTCTCACAGAGCTGCTTTGCTGATCACTGAGCAGTAAGTTAGCAGATCTGCATTACAGGAGGCTTTCATGTCTGTTAACTGCAGGGATGAATCCTCAATGTGCTTCGATCCTCGTTAACCTCGTGCCTCCAATTCTGAATGTGTTTCAAAAAGTGGGAAAACCATGTCTTTCTAAAACTATGCAAGTTCTAGATGTGGGGGCTATTTTCTCTGACCTGCATATTAGACAGGTATGATGGCGACTGCAGGGGTGCCCAAAGCACTGTGTGCCAAATTTCTTGCAAGCTGGGTGCCCAGATTTACATAATAACATAGTAGATGACGGCAAATAAAGACCCGAATGGTCCATCCAGTCTGCCCAACCTGATTCAATTTAAATTTATTTTTTATTTTTTCTTCTTAGCTATTTCTGGGCAAGAATCCAAAGCTTTACCCGGTACTGTGCTTGGGTTCCAACTGCCGAAATCTCTGTTAAGACTTACTCCAGCCCACTTACACCCTCCCAGCCATTGAAGCCCTCCCCTGCCCATCCTCCACCAAACGGCCATACACAGACACAGACCGTGCAAGTCTGTGTATTTCCCACATGTTTAAGAATTAAACAAGAAGCGACCTGTGGAAGAAATGAAAATGGTGGCATACTACAGAAAGTTAAGCCACTGACTCAGATATTAGGCAAACTATTACAGGATTCTTTTGGTCATACTGATAATTTCTGTATTTTTATTCATATCCTTTCTTGCAAAAATTAATGGTTAAATTAGTCAGTTGAAAGAAATGAAAATAATATTTAATGATTGTATTTGGAGGAAACAAAACAAGTTAACGTGAAGCTTTTTTTTTTTTTTTTTTAAATTCTGGTTGAGAACATTATTGTGGGGAATTGTGACACACTTGGATGCTTTGCAATTAGCAGAATTAAAAAATTAATAAATCAAAATCAAATGAGGAATCATGTCTAATCTTTGAGTGCCTCAAATGAGTTTGTCTGTTTTTGTGTACTGTTGAGAGAAAACAGATTTAATATTAACTAGAATCAGAAAGCATGAAGGGGCCTGTTTACAAAGCTGTTTAAAATGAGAATTACCATGCACTAAGAGCGTGGTGTCCAAGGTAGCAGCCTTAATGACCCTTGGCTGTATTTTGTGGGAATTATTACATGCTAATGCAGGAGGGGATGAGGAGTGGGCTGAGACTATGCTCTCTGCCAAGTAGTTGATACAGATGTATAATTTTGCAGATAATGTGGAGCAGTTAACATCACTTGGCAAAGGTGTAACAAGGCAACAAAAATGCTAAAAGGGATGGGTCTACTTACCTATGAGGAGAAGCTAAAGTGGCTAGGGCTCTTCAGCTTGGCAAAGACATGGCTCAGGTGTGATATGATAGAGCTCTATAAAATACTGAGTATAGAAAGGGTAGATGTGAATCGCTTGTTCACTCTTTCCAAAAATACTAGGACTAGGGGGCATGCGATGAAGCTAAGTAGTAGATTTAAAACAAACCAGAGAAAATATTTCTTCACACAACATGTCATTAAACTCTGGAATTCATTGCCGGAGAATGTGGTGACATCAATTAGCTTAGCGGGGTTTAAAAAAGGTATGGATACTTTCCTAAACGAGAAGTCCATAGGCCATTTTTGAGATGGCTTGGGGAAATCCTCTGCTTATTCCTAGGATAAGCAGCATAGAATCTGTTTTGCTACTTGGGATCTAGCTGGGTATTTGGGACCTGGGTTGGCCACTGTTGGAAACAGGATAATGGGCTTGATGGACCTTTGGTCAGCCCCAGTATGGCAAATTCTTATGTTTTTATGTAACTGGCTGCATCATGTTTCTGCCCTACAGTTAACACCTAGTGAAAAACGTCCTCTGTGTTAGGGACATACTGGGAATACCCGCAATATTTTATGAAAAAGGTTTTGCAGATACCACACATTAAAGTGGCAATTTACCACACGCTAATTGGAAAACCTTTAGTACATAAACCCCTCAATATACTAGTTTATTTAATCCCTATCATGAACTGCCTTTTAATTTGTATTTTCTTTTTACTGAACTGATGTGTTCACCTTTTGCCCTTCAGCATCGCATGCACACATGGATGCGACATGAAGTATGTGGTAGGGATGTCGTTTTGTGTGTGAGTGCTTGTTGAATGGGCCTTTCTGATCATCTCTCAGTTCAGTTCTGTGCTACAGCACATTAATAATAGTTTGAAAAGCATTTACCACCCAAGGTGTCACTTTCTCAGTTTCATAGCTGAACTCTTTCCATGTTGCACGGGCTGTAACTTGAATTACAATTTGTCAGCCCTAAAGCTGCCTTCTCGTACAACTTGAAGCAGCCACTAAGGAACTAGAAGCAGTGAAACAGTAAACTCAGTTTGAGACACTCTTGAGTTTTTTTATCCAGGGGTTTAATTTGAAAGAGGATGAGGAACTCTGCTCTGCTAGCCTCTTTATCCCCTTCTCTAAAATGTTTTAAAAGCCATCAAATCATTTCCATTTAAAAAAATATGTGTGGTGCTTTTGCGGTGTGTCTCTTCTGCGACAATTCTTGTTAATCCGTCCGGTTCAGAAACGTCACTGAATTGAAATGCTTCTTCCTTTAAGTGGTAATGCTCTGATATGGTGCAGTTACCCATGAAAGGGAGAGTATATTTTCATAAAGAGTGATTACCGTCATGATTTGGTGATTGGTGTCTGCCAGGCATTCCTGCTTCTTCTCGGAAAGGTTTGGTTGAGCCTGGAAAGTATTAGGGGATAACCATGAGCCCCTGTAACTAAAATAAAGCCTAAAATGGCAGAAAGTGGGATATTTTAAACATGAAAAGTTCTTTTCTGCTATTGAAGGTGTACTAGTAGCAATTTTTAGCATTTCCGATGCCAGCTTCTGACTTGGCCAACTTAAGTACATCTTTCTATCCACCTACTTACCTGCCACCATACTTTATTTCTTCAAGATCAGGTTCTGCGAACGTGTTAGAATTCATTTTTAATGTTTTCTTTTTCTTTTTAAAATGTTATCACAGTTTTAACAACTGAAAATAAGCATCTTGGGGGTAAAATGATTGCCTGAGGCAATGTTTAGAGCAGAGTAATCGTTCAAAAGAAGCTATTCCTTGAATATGTGTTATAGATCAGCAAATGTGTACTGCATGCCAGATACAGTGTGAAACAAATAGCAATTACTGATTCAAATGTTTGTACCGAGGGCCACCACAGTTCATCAAGCAGAAAGCACATAATTGTGACAAATGTTAAAAGCCATTTTTTATTTTTTTTTTAAACACAGTTTTATTTGTTGTTACCCCTGTGTTTTGCCAGATGTAACTGGTTTTCCTTTATACTGGATATCTTTGCATGTACTATATACTTCCCCCTCCGTATTCACGAATTCCGTATCTACGCATTCGGTTATTTGCAATTTTTGACCAGAAAATATTTTTTCCATTTTTCGGGCTATTTTTAGCCCTGTAAGCTCCCCCCCCCCCCCTCTTAAGCCTTACCTGGTGGTCTAGCGGGTTTTCAAGCAGGAGCGATCTTCCCACGCTCCTGCCCTGTGCAGGTCACTCACAAGAAATGGTTGCCCTGAGCTCCCGTAGTCTCTCGAGCCATTTCCTGTGAGCGATATGCACGGGGCAGGAGCGTAGGAAGATCACTCCTGCCCCGAAAACCCACTAGACCACCAGGTAAGGCTTAAGGGGGGGGGGGCTTACAGGGCTAAAAATAGCTGAGGGAAGCGGGGGATAAAGGCAGAACCAGCCCAAATATTATTCGTGGTTTTTCCATATTCGCGGGCCGGCTTTGCCCCTAACCCCCGCGAATACGTAGGGGGAAGTGTATTTGTTTCATCTCTCCCAAGAAGCATGCAGAGATCACATAGAAAAGTTCAAAACAAAATAAATTACCATTTATACAATTGCAAAAATTCACAATACCACTGTATATGTGGAAAGAAAAACGAGAAAAAAAATCTGTGTTACAGGTGATAACCTGTCATATGTTTCCTAATTTGTCTTCACAAAGTGCTGCTGCTGTAGCTGTGTGAAGCAATGATCTAATCAAATCACACCGAAGAGCAAGCTGAAAACTATTAGGAGACAACTAAATCATCGAGTTCAAAGACCAGCATTAAGTATCCATAGTGGAATGTGCAAATACTAAAGCAGAAATCAAATATTTAAATAGAAAATCTATCACAGGTTCTGTGTTCAAGGGCAAGTCATGAAAGAGTATCCAATATCTGCAAACAAAGAACTCTTATTACACGCCAAAACTTTTCTTTTTTTTTTTAACACAAATACACTTTAGCATGGGAGTCTTAGGAGTTGTAATACCTAATGAATTTATTGCTAGCTAGATCTTTAATATAGGTAGTTGACAAGTCCATAAATTGGCAGCTCAATTTACGTTCCATGATGCCGTACACCCAGCGCTGGGTTCAATTATGGAATACTATCACAAGTTGGAATTGATGTGCCCATATTTCGGCGCATCCTTTTATGCCATGTCAATAACAGGTTTAAGTTGGTGCACCAAAGTGTGACAAGTACCGGTAATATACATCCCACCCAATTTAGTATATGTTGCCAAGAGTTGGGTACGTAATTTTGGGTGTTGAGCGCATGCAAACTAATTAGCCAATTATTGATGGTAACAAGCCTTTAATTGGGAGTACAGTAGAACGCCAATTATCCGAATGATGATTATCCAGATTGCATCGGGGGTCTCAGTTTATATATGAGTTCCCCCCGAAGTACCATTCCTATAACCCTGCTCCTTCTCTGCTTCTGCCACTGCTGCCATCAGCCCAGCCCCCCCTTCCCTGAACCAGGAGACTTTCCCCCACCGTCAGCGCACCCCCTACAAGAAAAGAAAGCATTTCGCCTCCATTCCTGAAGAGACACCATCAACTTCCTCCAGGACCCAGGAGAACACCAGGTCTACTTTAAACAAAGAAACATGATGGAAGATAAAGGCCAAATGGTCCATCTAGTCTACCCATCCACAGTAACCATTATCTCTTCTCACGTGCCTATCCCACACCTTCTTGAATTCAGACACAATCTCTGTCTCCACAACCTCTTCTGGGAGACTGTTCCACACATCTACTACCCTTTCTGTAAAGTATTTCCTTAGATTACTCCGGAGCCTATCACCTCTTAACTTCATCCTATGCCTTCTCATTCCAAAGCTTCCTTTCAAATGAAAGAGACTCGCCTCATGTGCATTTACGCCACATAGGTATTTAAACATCTCTATCATATCTCCCCTCCTGCCTTTCCTCTAAAGTATACATATTGAGATCTTTAAGTCTGTCCCCATACGCCTTATGATGAAGACCACGCACCATTCTAGTAGCCTTTCTCTGGACCAACTCCATCCTTTTTTCTCATATCCTCACAAGACTGCTTCTGGAAGTCTTGGTAGCTGTTTTCATCACTGAAAGAGCATGGGCAGGAGCGAGTGGGAATCGGTCTTCCCTAGCACGCCGCTAGACCACCAGGGAAACAAGGTCGGCCTGGGGCCTTTCCCTCTGGGTCCAGGAGGGAAAGGGGAATGCTGCCTTTTCTTGTCGGGAGGGGAGGGGGGAAGCGCTGATGGTATTTTTTTTAACAATTATTATTAAAAACAATCAAATAATTAATGTTCAATTATTTGGACTGCTCTCTGCCGAGGTTAGGATAATCAGCGTTCTACTCTAATTAGATTTGCTCTATGCCCTGTTCTATAATATGCACTTAAATTTCATAGTATGCGAAGCCAAAAGAGGTGTGGTATATGGGAGGGGCATCAGTGTGCATATCTGTGTGCCTACCATCAGTTAAATGCGAGCATTTATGCCAGCCATTGGCAGACATATATGCTCTTGCCACATAGTAAGGGTAATACCAGGTTAGACTGCAATATAATCAGATGGTTCTCTCTTCCACGTTGATACTTAAGTGGTAACCATTCCTCCCTGGTTTTAGGCTTCTTTGCTAGATCTGTGTTCTTCTGAGCATTCATACAGAACTATCTGGAGATTTTTTTTTTCACGTATTTTCTCTTCAGCACAGCATAGTCTGATTCTTATTTTGGGTATTTATATACCGCCTATCAAGGTTATCTAAGTGGTTTACAATCGGGTACTTCAAGCATTTTCCCTATCTGTACTGGTGGGCTCACAACCTATCTAATGTACCCGATCATTGCAACAGTCTAGATCCAGGACGGAGGAAGAGAATGAAGGCCTTTGCTTATGCCTTTTGCTTTCTGGGATAGGATTGGCAGAGATGGGAATTCTTTCTGTTTTAGAGAGAGTTGAAGTGGGGTGGTTGAGGTTACGTGTGGTTTAAACTGAAGTTATTTTTATCTATTTTAATGTAGGACTGTTAATGGTATTAACGATTTTGTAACTGTGAACAAATCGGCCCCTGAACTCATCCTACTACTCGCCTACCTTTCTTCTGAGAGTGAAGTCCATGCTGTGTGCCATCCAATTTCTGATCCAGTTCACCACCTTGAAATCCATCCCTAGCCCACTCAGTGTATTCACAAACCTCCTATCAGAAACATCATCAAGGGTATTGCTCAACATGTCACAGAATGACGCTTTGTCACTGGAATCCTTTGTGGTCTCTGTCATCTTGATGTTTTGCATTGGGGTTTTCTATACCGAAGTTTACCTTGAAGATTTTTCATTTCCAAACTAAGGGTCTTTTACTAAGGCGTGCTGGCCGATTTAGTGTGCGCTAATATATTCTGTGGATGCATTAGCATAAATCGCCTAGCACGCCTTAGTAAAAGACCCCCTAAATCTAGGTATGCTTCCATATTTACAAAATCTAAAGTGTGGCTTCTTTGCAGCATCTTTTCACTGTAATTAGTGCTGGCAGTGAGCTGTTAGCTTTCAACGTTCGGCAAACAGGGGCTGACTTTGTTAATATGACGAACACTGTTATTTAACTATGAGAAATGCTGGTAGCCAAGGCAAGTTAAAGACCGGCTATTTTCTGTTCGACAGATTTGTCTTTCAGGCACACAGAGCGTGAAGACTTAAACCCTACACTTTTTCCAGGTGTCCTGAAAAGCCATCACAGACGGGCTCCGAGAATGCCTTGGTTGGTTTCTCAGTGGCATCTTTCAGTGTTGTTCCTAGCGAGACTTATGTTGGGTAAAATACTTCGGCTTAATAATTTTTCCTAGGGAATGTGTTTACTTAGCTCCACTGAGCAGGACATTTTTGAACTGTCCTTTCATACTTGTTTCTCCATCATCAATCATCATCTTATACCACAAGATCATCACAGACATCTAAGCCACTCTTCTGTTATGGATACTCAGCAATAATTGTTGCTGTTTGCCATATTTTCCAAAGGTATAAGAGTTATTTCTTTTGATGGGCATGAAGGCTGGCCTTTTTTAATATATATATATTATGAGAGAGTTCTTGCAACAAGGAGCAATCACAGGGTGCAATAAATAAAGGCTACCATGGCATTCAAGCTGTATCAAGAAACTTGCGCTACGAGGGGGAAATTCAGTAAAAGGCATCTGAAAAAGCCATTAACAAAGGTGCCTATTTCTTACCAATCACAGTTTGGCGCCTATTACAGAATCACGCCTAACTTGAAACTTGAGAGGGTGTATGGTGTGTGAATGAGATATGATTTTGAATGTTAAATTATTGATGAATATAAAATGTAGTTTGCGTAAAAGGATTTTTTATATTAAATTAATGAAAAAATGATGTTTAATAAATTGCTTTTTACGGTTCTTCTCTATAACTCTTTCATTTTTGGTGTTATTTAAATAACTTAAAACTTAGGTGCATGTAATATAGACCAGGGTTTTATAGGTCTACTTCATAGGGGCCTAAGTCCTTCTCTGCCCCTAAACATGTCTACTTTAGAGTTAGGAGCTGATAGGTGCCAAACGATAGACGCTTATCTGTTATAGAATCATGCCTAAGAAAACAGGTGCCTATCACCTAATTAATTTTTATTTTATTCTCATAAAAGATCATAATTGAAGCCAATTTACTAATTAAGTTAGGTGCCTGGAATGCGCTACTGAGAGAGGTGGTGGAGAGTAAAACTGTGACTGACTTCAAAAAAGCGTGGGATGAACACAAAGGATTTAGAATCAGAAAATAATATTAAATATTGAACTAGGCCAGTACTGGGCAGACTTGCACGGTCTGTGTCTGTGTATGGCCGTTTGGTGGAAGATGGGCTGGGGAGGGCTTCAATGGCTGGGAGGGTGTAGATGGGCTGGAGTAAGTCTTAACAGAGATTTCGGCAGTTGGAACCCAAGCACAGTACCGGGTAGAGCTTTGGATTCTTACCCAGAAATAGCTAAGAAGAAAAAATTTAAATTGAATCAGGTTGGGCAGACTGAATGGACCATTCGGGTCTTTATCTGCTGTCATCTATTATGTTATTAGGCACTAATGTCGCAATTGTCACTAAACCAGTTTTGACTGCATTTGCTGACTCGATGCACAAAATGGCTCACTGCGTTTTTTCCCCCTCAATCACCCATTTTCCGATCTGGCTGTACAAATTAGCTATTTAATATTAAAACACCATGCAAACTACCTGAGCGATTGATGCACTAGCATCGTTAGCGATGTATAAAAATAGCGATCAAAAAAAAGACTGGCCAAGACTAGTTGCTTACCTGTCTTACCGGCAAATTTTTTAATGGGCATAGATGCTGTGCATGTGTTACACATGCACAATACCTGCCCCCTATAAAAAAAAGCACCCCCCCTGCCAATGACAGCCCTCCCCGACATCTCCCAGACATACCAGCACCGGGGACCGACCCACCCCCTCCCCATGTCAGTGAAAATCAACAGGAGGGATGCCCATTCCCTCTTGCCTTGCCGACCCCCCCAACCATCCACTACCTTCCCCCCAAAAAAAGCAGGAGGGATGCATACTCCTTCCACCGGATGCTTCCCCAAACCTCCTCCCAGTACCTTAGTGTGAAGAGAGCGGGAGGAAGGCTCGGTTCCTCCAGCTCTGAGGCCCACCGATCCAAAATGATGGGCCTTCCCCTCCTCGGTGCATCATGTGATGTACAGGAAGGGACCTAAGACCCTGATTGGCTCAGACACCTAAGGGGCGTGGACTTAGGCATCTGAGCTAATCAGGACCTTAGGCTCCTCTCTCTGTGGTGTGTGTGGGGCTGTCAGCAAGGCAGGAGGGGTGGGTATCCCTTCTGCCGATTTTCGCTGGTGCAAGGGGTGGGGGTGGGGTTGGTCCCTGGTGCCGGTTCATCGGGGAGACATCGGGAAGGGCTATCATTGGGGGTGGGAGAGGAGCTTTTCTTTAATGAGGCAGATATTGTGCATGTGTAACACATGACAGCATCTGTTCCCATTAAAAAAAGTGCCTTTAAGACAGGTAAGCAACTGGTCTTGGCCAATCTCTTTTTTTGATTTCTATTTTTGTATCGCCAAGCGATGCTAGTGCATCAATCGCTCAGGTAGTTTGCATGGTGTTTTAATATTAAATAGCTAATTTGCACGGCCAGATCGAAAAATGGGCGATCGAGGGGAAAAACACCCGGTGAGCCATTTTGTGCATTGAGTCAGCAAATCTAATACCCATTAAGAAAAAATTAAGTTTCCTGCTTCAAAAAGCTGAGTGGCAGGAAGGCTGCTTTGGGGCTTCCCCTGCCAGCCAATCGGATGGGAGAGACGGGGATTACGACGAACCTCTCCACGAATCATTTGTATGCAAAATTTTTAGTGCATCAATAGCTCTTTTAGAATCAGTAAAAAATTTGGATCGGAGCAGACCCACGCACTCTTACCAATCCTGTTTAGTGCATCTAGCTCTAAATATAGTCACTTTGTGAAACAACGTAGTGAATAAACCAAGAAAGGGAAGTCGGTGTTGAAATTTTGTTAGCAGCGTCCAAAGTAGTCATCTAGGCAAGCTGTGTAAGTCGTCTCAACTCCTACTCCAAGTAGGCCACGTCTACTGATGTCACCACATTCTCTGGTAACGAATTCCAGAGTTCAATTACACGCTGTGTGAAGCAATATTTTCTCTGGTTTGTTTTAAATCTACTACTTAGTAGCTTCATCGCATGCCCCCTAGTCCTAGTATTTTTGGAAAGATTCACATCTACCCTTTCCAAAAAAAAAAAAAAAAAAAAAGTGCGGGACGAACACAGAGGATCTCTAGTTACAAAATAAATTGTATAAAACAAACTAAGGTCGGTATTGGACAATCCTGCACGGTCTGTGTCCCATATATGGCGATTTGGTTTAGGATGATCTGGGGAGGGCTTTGATAGAAGTTCCAGTGACAGGTTGGTTAGGATAGGCTGGAGTGGACTTCAGTGGCAAATCCAGAAGTGGGAGAGTACTGGGCGGACTTCTATCGTCTAGTGCCCAGAAATATTAAAGAAAAGAATTTAACCATGAATATATTGTATAATGAGTGTGACTATTGGCCGGACTGAATGGACCATTCAGGTCTTTATCTTCTGCCATTTACTATATTCTCCTTAAACTAATTAAAACGAATTCCCTAAACATAACTGGAGATGCGACAGGTAATCCACAGCTGTAAGCTTTCAGTATATACCAAAACCCAAGAAAACTGCAGACAGCTGTACAAAGAAGCGGGCTAAATTTATTAAACCAAAATCATGAACCAAACCAGAGGACCCGACACAGTCCGTGTTTCGGTAAACACCCTTCATCAGGGGTCCTAATGAACCAGAATAAAACAACTTAAATTGTACATAAAAGATAAAATATATAGCAGATATGTACATGTATGTATGTAAAAATATACAGCAGCTATCACAAGTCATTAAATCAGAGTCCAACCAAGTGACACTAAAGGTATTAAAAGACGAGTGTCATGCAGAAAATTCTGTGGTAACCATGTGATGGAAGACTGTGAGCAAAGTGCTGAAAGAAAAACATGCAAATATACAAATATATGCAAGCCATAATGAAAGAGATATATAACAGAACATGCACTTCATAACGCATAGCAAATGTACTTTTTAGCTAATTACATGTACTTTTCTTTTTCCCTTGTGTAAGATTCATGTGTTTTAAATTCCATAAAGTTATTTAAGCGCTTATGAAAATTCCCTGTTTTTTGTTTTGCCTGTCCCCACAGCTGGTCTGTACCTGTTTAGGTCTTCCCCCTCTCACTCACCCCCCCTTTTATAGCGTCGTGCCTCCGTGTTGCTCTTTCATTTTAGATCTACTTGATGTTTTATGTTTTTATCATTTATGTTTTTGGTTTCTTAGAAGTATTAAATCTATTTATGTCCTGTTTATTTTACACTTCTGTTAGTTTTCGTGTTGCTTTTACATTTTAGATTTTATCTGATGGTTTTAGTTCTAGGACCGACAAATATGTCTTTATGTTCATTTTTGTTTTTCTGTTTTTTGAGTTATTATTAATTAAGCTTCAATTTTACAGTTTTTGTCTGCAGTTTTATCTGATACCTTATCCACCTGGGTAGGTTGGCATTACACATATCTTCAGCTTATATATCTCTTTCATTATGGCTTGCATATATTTGTATATTTGCATGTTTTTCTTTCAGCACTTTGCTCACAGTCTTCCATCACATGGTTACCACAGAATTTTCTGCATGACACTCATCTTTTAACACCTTTAGTGTCACTTGGTTGGACTCTGATTTAATGACTTGTGATAACTGCTGTATATTTTTACATACATACATGTACATATCTGCTAGGCCAGTTACTGGGCAGACTTGCACGGTCTGTGTCTGTGTATGGCCATTTAGTGGAGGATGGGCAGGGGAGGGCTTCAATGGCTGGGAGGGTGTAGATGGGCTGGAGTAAGTTTTAACAGAGATTTCGGCAGTTGGAACCCAAGCACAGCACCGGGTAAAGCTTTGGATTCTTGCCCAGAAATAGCTAAGAAGAAAAAATTAAAAAAAAAAAAAAATTTAAATTGAATCAGGTTGGGCAGACTGGATGGACCATTTGGGTCTTTATCTGCTGTCATCTACTATGTTACTATGGCTCACCGCGTGTTTTTCCCCTCGATCGCCCATTTTCCGATATGGCTGTACAAATTAGCTATTTAATATTAAAACACCATGCAAACTACCTGAGTGATTGATGCACTAGCATCGCTTGGCGATACACAAAAACAGAAATAAAAAAAAAGAGACTGGTAAAGACCAGTTGCTTACCTGTCTTAAAGGCACTTTTTTTAATGCTGTCATGTGTTACACGTGCACAATATCTGCCTCATTGAAGAAAAGCTCCTCTCCCACCCCCGATGATGGCTCTTCCCGATGTCTCCCTGATGAACCGGCACCAGGGACCAACCCCACCCCTACCCCTTGCACCAGCGAAAATCGGCAGGAGGGATACCCACCCCTCCTGCCTTGCTGACAGCCCCACACAAAACACAGAGAGAGGAGCCTAAGGTCCTGATTAGCTCAGATGCCTAAGTCCACGCCCCTTAGGTGTTTGAGCCAATCAGGGCATTAGGTCCCTTCCTGTACATCACATGATGCACCGAGGAGGGGAAGGCCCACCATTTTGGATCGGTGGGCCTCAGAGCTGGAGGAACCGGGCCTTCCTCCCGCTCTCTTCACACTAAGGTACTGGGAGGAGGTTTGGGGAAGCATCCGGTGGAAGGAGTATGCATCCCTCCTGCTTTTTTGGGGGGGAAGGTAGTGGATGGTTGGGGGGGGTCGGCAAGGCAAGAAGGAATGGGCATCTCTCCCGTTGATTTTCACTGATGTTTGGGAGGGGGTGGGTCGGTCCCCGGTGCTGGTTTGTCTGGGAGATGTCAGGGAGGGCTGTCATTGGCAGGGGGGGTGCTTTTTTTTATAGGGGGCAGGTATTGTGCATGTGTAACACATGCACACCATCTATGCCCATTAAAAAATATGCCGGTAAGACAGGTAAGCAACTGGTCTTGGCCAGTCTTTTTTTGATCGCTATTTTTATGCATCGCTAACAATGCTAGTGCATCAATCGCTCAAGTAGTTTGCATGGTGTTTTAATATTAAATAGCTAATTTGTACAGCCAGATCGGAAAATGGGTGATTGAGGGGAAAAACACGCAGTGAGCTATTTAGTGCATCAAGTCAGCAAATGCAGTCAAAACTGGTTTAGCGACAATTGCGACATTAGTGCATAGTAACATAGTAGATGACAGCACATAAAGACCCGAATGGTCCATCCTGTCTGCCCAACCTGATTCAATTTAAATTTTTAAAATTTTTTTTCTTCTTAGCTATCTATCTAGTACTGTGCTTGGGTTCCAACTGCCGAAATCTCCATCAAAACCTACTCCAGCCCATCTACACCCTCCCAGCCATTGAAGCCCTATCCAGCCCATCCTCCCCCAAACGGCCATATACAGACACAGACCGTGCAAGTCTGCCCAGTATTGGCCTTAGTTCAATATTTAATATTATTTTCTGATTCTAGATCCTCTGTGTTCATCCCACGCTTCTTTGAACTCAGTCACTGTTTTCCTCTCCACCATCTCTCTCGGGAGCGCATTCCAGGCATCCACCACCCTCTCCGTAAAGTAGAATTTCCTAACATGGCTTTTGAATCTACCACCCCTCAACCTCAAATTATGTCCTTTGGTTTTACCATTTTCCTTTCTGTAAAAAAGATTTTGTTCTACGTTAATACCCTTCAAGTATTTGAACGTCTGAATCATATCTCCCCTGTCCCTCCTTTCCTCTAGGGTATACATATTCAGGGCTTCCAGTTTCTCCTCATACGTCTTCTGGCGCAACCCTCCTATCATTTTCGTCGCCCTCCTCTCGACAGCTTCAAGTTTTCTTACGTCCTTCGCCATATACGGTCTCCAAAACTGAACACAATGTTCCAAGTGGGGCCTAACCAATGACCTGTACAGGAGCATCAACACCTTCTAGGCCTTAGTTGCCCATAAAAGGGCATTTGAGAGGAAGGATTAGGATGGAGGAGGAAAAATATGTTTGGAGAGTTGATGTTCAAATCTGATTTCCTGTTTTCTTTTTTTGCAAATTTCCAAAAGAAAATACTCAGGTACATACCTGCTTGAAGACAATTACATTAATCAATCTCAACAGGAAATCATCATTATAAGAAATTATACATCCTCCATGTATGTCTGAGTTCAAAACTAAGAAAGCAATATGTTAAGACAATAGAAGGGACTTAAAGGAGCTAGTCCTTCCCCCCAAAAAAAAACAAAACAAAAAACCAACCCCAAACAAACACAACACCTAAGAATTTTAAGGAAAAAGAGGTATAGCTGATAAGATTTCCTGCTTTCTGTTCCTGTCAGTCACAGAAGTCACAGAAGTATTTGCTGCAAATTACAAGGACAACTTTTATTAGATGCATAACTTATAGCTAATTTTTTAAAAATGAAAAACCATCCAGGTAGTTTATTCTTTCCTGCCCTATGAATGTTGGAAATAAATTATCCATCAGGGTGCAAGAATGTGTCTTATCTTCCCATCTGTGAGCTTAATAACTGAATGTTTAATGAACAAGGCCTAAATTTGTCATAGGAGAAGAACTAGTGAAGACACACCGACATCTGGGTAAATATTCAGCAGGTGTTTTTTTAATGACCGCTGCCGGCATTATTCCTAGATATTCAATATTGGCCGATGTCCAAGCTTTGGCAGTGGTTATCTGGTTTTCTGAGCGATAGCTAACACAGGGCCATTTAAGTCAATATCTAGCATTTAACTGGCTATGTGTTATTGCATAAAGATAGGACTGATTTTCATGCAGTCCTATTTGTGCGGTTAACCTGGATATCGGCACTTAATCGGCCAAGCACTGACTCCATCCCTGGACTCCCCCACTAGCCGGTTTTGAATAGTACCTTCTGCTTCGCCATCCTCCCTCACTTCCAATCATGTCATGTCACGAATGCTGTTGCATCTACTCCATATTATAATTTGAATGATTCCAATTTTGTAATGGTGGCAGCAATACCAGACATGCCATCTTCTTGGTGCAAGAACCAGAATTTTGGAATTCATTGCTCGTCTGCTTAAGAACCCAGTGTAAGAATAGTTTTACTGGATCAGACCAATGGTCCATCTAGCCCAGTATCCTTTCTTCACGGACAATCCAAGTCACAAGTACCTGGGGAAAACCCAAATAGTAGTAGCATTCCATGCTACCGATCCAGGGCAAACCGTGGCTTCTCCCATGTCTGTCTCAACAGCAGACTATGGACTTTTCCTCGAGGTTATCGCCCCTACCCTATGGAATTCGCTGCCTAACCACTTAGGCTGTGAATCTGATTCAAAACAATTTAAAGCAAAACTAAAAGCATTCTTGTTCCAAGACGCTTTTAGATAACAACTGTCCTCTTAAGGGCAAAATTTAAAATAACTGCTTTTTTACCCTAACCTATTGTCTTTCCCTTTTATGTTGCTCCTTTTCTATAAATAATTGTAGTTCTTCCCCACTACCCTAATGTTTGAAGTTGTTCCATACGTTACAACAAAACCTTCTGTTATGTTTGGACGTTATCTAGTATCTCTTGTTTTTATGTGCTTTTATGTAATTTTATATTGTAAACCACTTATCTAGTATCCCTTGTTTTTATGTGCTTTTATATTGTAAACCGCTTAGAAATCTGAATAAGCGGTCTAAAAAATTTTTTTAATAAACCTGAAACTTGAACTTGTCCAACCCTTTCTTAAAACCAGCTACGTTAATCGCTCTTGCCACATAAGAACATAAGAATAGCCTTACTGGGTCAGACCAATGGTCCATCAAGCCCAGTAGCCCATTCTCACGGGGGCCAATCTTATTTTCTTCATTTGGATCCTTTTTCCATTCTTTAAAGGATGTTTTTTGGGCTCTAATAGCCTTTCACTTCACCTTTTAACCACACCGGCTCTCATTTCCTCTTCTTTCCACTTTTGCTGATACGTGGAATACATCTGGTCTGGGCTTTCATGACGGTATTTTTAAATAACATCCATGCCTGGTTTACAGTCCTAACCTTGCACATCCTCTGGCAACGCATTCCAGAACTTAACTATTCTCTGAATTAAAAACATTTCTCTTTACAGACACTTTCTATACATGTTGAATAGTCTTTAACTAATTATGCCTCTTGTTTTTTTGCACGGCTGAAAGTGAGTGCTGGACAGGCAAACGAAAACCACATGTGGTTTCCTCATTATCTGCTTTTCTATGGCAAATGTAGTTCTATCCCAATTTCTCACTGTCATGCATTATCTTATTGCACTTCCTCATTCCCCATTTTAGAATGTGAACCTCTTAGATGGTTTGACCGATTTGGTGGGATAAAAATAAACTGCAATAAACTCAAAATATAAATAACACTTTCTCTCATTCGGAATACATGTTTATATGTATCTGATTATTTTGCCATTGTAAGTTGTTTATTATCCATGTTTGGATTGTACTTACTGAATTAAGTGAATTATTCAAAAAGACGAGAAATCATGACCTCAAAGTTAGGGTTAGCATAAGGCTCCAGAAAAAGGAGGACAGATTTGAGACATCCGGGTTTTACTTCCATCGCTTTCAGTAGAAGTTAAACCCGGATGTCTCAATCTGTCTTTTTTCTGGAGCCATATGCTAACCCTAATCAAAATGGCACTTTCAGCAATAGTATACAGACTTTCTTGTTTTGATAACAAAATTTGGAAATGTGGGCCCTTAACCTTTTACATAACTGCAGTACAGTTGTGAGCGTCGGAGCTGTTACCACCGTGGCCGCACTACGGTTTTCTTAAAAAAAAAAAAAAAAAAAGGTGGTGGGGGAGGGGGTGCTACTAGCGATGAAATTGATTTTCTAAAATCTCAAGCACCACTTTTTTTCTAATGGGCTAATTTATATTAATCAACTAGCACAGCTTTTGGATGGCAGAGAAAATGCATTTATAAATTGAGAAATATCTGACTCATTTGCTCCAGTAAAATGTTTGTTCAACGCCACTTACCTCCTGTGGATCCCATGAACTTCGCTTTTTAATATGACGTATGTATCGAAGTACCACGGACCGCGGCAGTAGCAGAAGGCAAGTTTTGCTAAAGCAAAAGCAGTTTACTGGCAGCCACTTTTTTTTAATTTCTTATTTATAATCGACGTGCAGACTCTAGGTAAGAGATGACAATGCTCATTCAGTGCTTTGACTTCAAAGCCGAGCTCAGGCATGGATGACAGAGCTGGGAGCTGGGACACAAAAGCACTCACAACAAGAGGAAGAAATGCGTGTTTACCGGCTTGCATTTGTTAACTCGCTGTCTTCTGATATTGTTCCCCCAGGAGCAGTGGGAATATGTGCTACGCGAACAATGATTTAACATCTGAAAATGGTACTTAAAGACTTTGCCGTCTGGTAGCGATATGATGAAAGGCTCTGAACGGAATCTAGGGACTTCATTTTTTCTCTTTATCTCGTGGTCTCTCTGGTTTGGCCAGCTGTAATTGCATGTTTAACCCCTTAACTAGGCTCTAGTTGTCACTTCTTCTTTTTTTATCCTCCATGAAGGCTTTTTTTTTTTCTTATAGGAAGGCATATCTTAGAATTTGTTGTATATATATATATATATATATAAAGGAAGATGTTTGAACTTCGGAAAAGAAAATGACATGTTTGTTTAGATCAGTGTTTTTCAACCTTTTTACACCTATGGACCGGCAGAAATAAAAGAATTATTCTGTGGACCGGCATCGGCCCGTGTACCGGCGGTTGAAGAACACGGGGCTAAGTCGTGAGCCAGACCCCGCCCATCTCTACCCAATCTCCACCCCAGACACCGCCCCCATAATAGTACTAATTGCACCTTGCATGTCCCGTGCCTCATCTGGAAGCCTTCCCTCTGACGCTGCAACGTCAGAGAGAAGGCTTCCGGTTCAGGCGCAGGATGCCCATAGGAGCCACTGCCCATGGCTTTGTGCACTGACTCAGTGAGGAAGAGGGAGCTGGCGCAAAGATAACGCTGCATCGATCGCACCGTGGACTGGCGGTTGAAGAACACTGTTTTGGGCCTGATGCACGTGCTGGCCCTGTGGACCGGCAGGAAATTTCTGTGGACCAGCACTGGTCCATGGACCGGTGGTTGAAGAACACTGGTTTAGATCATAAAGTAGTTATTACCTTTCACTGTTACATTCTGTGTCAGAGTGGAGGGGATGTATGGTTTTTATTTCACTTTCAAAAATTGGCCCTTTTCAATGCATTATAGTGACATTAAGGTGTCCTCCTTGAATTTCTTTCTTCTCAAATTTGCAGTTAACAGGGAGATGCTTTTAAAACAAGTAGGAGGAAATATTTTTTCCACTCGTAGAATAGTTCAGCTCTGGAACGCACTTGCCAGAGGTTGTGGTAAGAGCAGTTAGCGTAGTAAGGTTTGGACAAATACCTGGAGGAAAAAGGGGGAAAGCCACTGCTTGCCCTGGATCAGCAGCATGGAATAATGCTACTATTTGGGGTTTTGCCAGGTACTTGTGACCTAGATTGGCCACCGTGAAGACGGAATACTGGGCTAAATGGACCATTGGTCTGACCCAGTAAGGCTATTCTTAGGTTCTTATTCTCTAATACCCCCCCCCCTTTTATGAAGCTGTGTTAGCGTTTTTTATTGCTGATCATGGCTGTAAAAGTTCTGACATTCATAGAAATTCTTTTTACCATGGTCGGGGGGGGGGTTTCCCCCATGAATATGCATTGAAAGCAGTGCATGCAAATAGATCTCATGCATATTCATGGTGGAAATCCTGAAAACCCGACTGGATTCCGGCCCTCAAGGACCAGAGTTGCCCACCCCTGATCTAACTGAAGACTTATCACCACAATGACAAAGTTGGTGATAGGTTAAAAAAAAAAAAAAAAGAGGGGGAAAATGCCCCAGTAACAATGAACAAATGGGTTAGAGGCTTACAGACCTGAACTTGGTGTGCGCAGCCTGAGTCTAGCATTTTATCAGGGTTTAAATTTTTGCCTCTGGGTACAAATGAGAAATCAGCCTCCTAAATTATTCTTCTTATTCCAACTGATGCAATAGGTTGAGGTGGCAGGGTCCAGCCTATTTGGTTTAGTGGCAGTGCTACAGATTTTCATGTTCAGGGACCTGAATCTGATTTCTGTTTGCTAGGTTGGCCAGGAATGAGAGCGCTGCAGAGACTCCATTCTGGTCCTTGAGGGGGAGGAGTCATGTCATGCCAACAGCACCGCCTATTGTTAGTACATAAGATTGCATCATTCCAGAAAGACACCATGTGCATGGTCTGCTGCCGAGGAGACTTGCTGCCTCAACTTGACTGGTAAATTAGATTGGATCATAAAATATGGCATAAAAGATCGTTGAAAAATTTTAAAAAGGGGGGGAAACTAAATTTTACTCTAAATAATCAAAAGGCACATACGAGAAGAGTAAATTCAATACAACATGTTTTGACTGAATTATGTACAGATAAAAGGACTCATACACCCAGACAAAAATTTTTTTCATGTCCTTACTGGGGTTGTGCTTTCAATCATTGAACCTTCAAAAGCTTATCTGTACTTTTTATTTTAATTAAATCACTTTTAATTGCTATTATCAATATAACCAATAAATACACTTTCTCATGCTTTGTGGCAATGTGCTCTTATTAAGTCATTCTGGTCTGCCATCCTATTATATTTGGGTTCATTATGGAATAGTCCATTAGTGGAATCCCCAAGGGGGGTGGTTATTTGGTAAAGCTGCTGCTTGTGGGGTATATGGACAAGGAAGCTGCCTTTTATTTCAAAAGGCATGCATGATTGGTCACAAATGTATTTTGCAATATTGGTTCCTCCTAGTTTTTGGCATTGGAGGAATCAACTCCATAGTTTAATTTTGTTTAAGGTTAGGAAGGTGTGTAAGTTTCCTAGAGGAACACAATTCTTTTTGAAAATTTGGGATCCCTATATTCAAAATCTTTCATTCAGAGCATGAAATATGATTATTACTATTCTACATTGAAGCTTTTGTATACATTCATTGCATCACAATACCTAGTAATATGTGTCATCTTCCATTCAGAGGGGGGAAGGGGAGGGAAGTGGGGGAGTATAATAGGTTTTGCAATGGGTCATTTGAAAATATATTTTGAAGGAATGATAAAAAGATGTATGAAAATATAATAGTTGTGAATCTAAAGTATATTATATTTAATTATCTCCTTCGATAAAATGTTATAAATTAAATGAAAAGAGAGCGAAGCACTTAACTTCTTTGCCCGACGGTGACTGAACCGTTTCGGTTTCCTCGGGGGAAGTGCTTCTTTATCCATGCTTCTTAATCTTAATTCTGCATTTATCGAATGGCACAATCGATGACAATTTGTTTTCTGTCTGACCTCTTTGAAGCCGAGAAACATCTTCTGAAAACTTTGACAGATTTTACTAATGACATTTTGATTTTCGATCCTTGCAGTTGTAGAAGAATGGGTGAATGACTTTAGGTTGAAATTTAACCCAGATAATACAAAATTTTTTCTTGCATCCCCATCTGATATGATCAAGGAGGACTCAATAAATTTAAACGACACTATTTATTCCATCTTGCTGACTATAAAAATCATGGGAGTCTACCTTGATCGTAAATTGTCTTTCGATTTCCATATTACTTCTCTGTTTAAAAAAATCTCACTTCCGTATTATGCAAATTAAGAACAATTAAGACATACTTTGATTTTCTCTCATTCAGATTGCTGGTATATTCCCTCATTCTCAGTTCATTGGATTATTGTAATATTCTCTATCTGTCAATTTTCTAAGAAAAATTTTAAAAGGCTACAGATCATTCAAAATGCTGCAGTACAACTGATTTTCGGATTGAAAAGATCAGATCACGTGTCACAGTATTAATATAGACTTCATTGGTTGACAATAGAAGCTAGAATAGTTTTCAAATTTGGTTGTGTATGTTTTAAGGCCTTGAATGGACTTTTACCCAGCTATCTTTTAGATTGCCTCAATTTTACAACTTTTTGATTTTCCTTCTGTAAAGAGATGTGCTTTCAAACGATGTCTTGGCATATTGGGCAGCTATGTGGGACTAACAAGTTACTACTTATACAATTCTCCCTCCGGATTTGCGGGGGATAGGGGCAGAGCCGGACCACGAATGGTGAAATACCGCGAATATCTTCTGATCCGGCTCTGACCCACCCGTGCCTCCCTCCTGCCTTCCCCCCGGCATCCCAGCCTTACCTGGTGATCTAGTGGGCTTTCGGAGCAGGAGCGAACTTCCTATGCTCCAGCCCCGTGCAGATCGCCAATAGGAAATGGCTCTCGAGACTACGATGGGAACTCCCCACAGCCATTTCCTATTGGTGATCTACACGGGGCAGGAGCGTAGTAAGATCACTCCTGCCCGCTAGACCACCAAGTAAGGCCAGGACGCCGGGGGGATGGCTAAACTATGGTTTTTTTCTTTTTTTTTCCTCCTCTCCAAAAAATTGCGAATATGTGAAATCGTGATTGCCGAAACCGCAAATGGGGAGGAGGAAGTGTATATCAATCTCAACCTCTTACCTAATCTTTAGAACAGGAGTGTCCAACCTTTTGGCTTCCCTGGGCCACATTGGCAGAAAAAAATGTTTCTGGGGCCACACAAATGCACAAACACTGCAGCAAGACAGAGGAGGGAGCCAGCAAGACAGTAAACACCCGGGGGAACAGAGGAAAACAATGCATCGCCCTCAACCAAGGCCGCACAAAATACTTCACAGGGCCGCAGGTTGGACACCCCTGCTTTAGAACATCGTTGAAAACCCACTTGTTTGGTAAATATTTTGATGAATTTATTATGATCATACTACTTATGGTTAGTATCTCTTAGCTGTTGACTGCACTGGTAGCTGCAGTATATAAGAATTTATGTTATGAATGGGTCAAAAAGCAAATAGGTTGAAAATATTAATAAAATGTAGTAATCCCAACAAGAGGGAGGGTTGTGGTATTTCAATTCCTTTCATTTGGTGACAGAGAAAAAAAGTCTTTCAGAACACAAGACAGAATTATGAATCCCTTTAACTCTCTTTTTCTAGAAACAAGAACAGAAAATGCTGGCTACCGCATGAGGATAAGTAGACAATAGTGTGGGGAAAGTGATGGAGAATGCTGAATTCAGTACTAGGGTATATAAGCTGAGGTAGAAGTTTGACATAAAAGGGGCAGGAGAAGGCCAGGTTAAGAACAAGAAACTCTGCTGTCTTTCCGGCATTCTGAACTCGAGAACACGGGCTGCATTTTTTTTACCAAAGCAACCTGAGCCTTGAGTCTGAGAAACCGTTTCTTGCATTAGGTACTCCCTGGAGGTATCAGAGAAAAAAATCACGTCCCCACATGAAATGTGAATGTGAAATCTACCAGAAAAAAATATTTATGATCATTTTATGCTTGATTAGACGTGGACGACATCTGTTAGAGGACCAGGGACTGGACAGGAAAAGAGACGCTCGGTGGCAAATGTTAACAGAATTGCTTAGATGGGGCTGGGGCAGGAGTGTCCACTTACTGCCGGGCGAAAACATCGGAATTGTGTTAGTGAAAGCGCAGCTGACAAGAATTCGCTGTGATGGAGTCTGTGTAAAGTGGCTGGTCTAGATAGTGAAATGCAGCTGTTACTTGTTGGGCGTACGGCGTCAATTTATGATCAGGTATTGAGGATAAACTCAGATACTGTTAACATTCAAGGAAAAAGGGCATTAAATTAAAATGCAATATAGTTCTGTTATAAAAAGGGGAGGGGGACAGCTTCAGTTGGTTTATGGTTGCATGTCAGCGTGAAATGAGCTTGGACGTATTTTCAGTGTTGCTTGTCGTCAGAAACTATAGAAGAAAGAAATCTTTCTTCTAATTTTATTGGTTTGGTAAAACTTGGTTGGAAATCCATTTCAGCTTTCTTAGCTTTCTGCTGTGGTTGGAAATTATACGCAGACCCCCCCCCCCCCCCAATACCACTTGCCCACCCAAAATGAGAGGGCCGAGGTTGTTAACATCCTTGTCTATGGGAAGGCATGAAGACAGCGGAGAGAAAAAGAACTGCTTTACGGTCTGATATCTGATCTTCCAGATCCATTACAATGACAGAGGTTCAGCTTTAAGAAAAACTATTCTTGGGCTGTATCCAGTGACAACCCCTCCTGATACTTGTTTGGGAGATTTTATTTCAAATCTCTTTTGTTAGTCAAACAGAAAATACAAAACAATCTAATCTAATGCTTGACTTTATATACCGAGTCATCATTCAAGGAAAGCTCAACTCGGTTTACAATAGTTAAGTTATTGAATAAAAAACCAGAAAAGAATAAGACTAAGTTTGGTAAAGTTAATTTTCAAAGTGTTTAGCAAGTAAAGTAAGTTTTTAAGGATTTGCGAAAAGGTTGAAGTGAGCCGGAACTCCTTAAAAGAAGTGGAAGGTCATTTCACAGTTGAGATAGCTTAAAAATCAGAGTGACTGAAAAATTTAACTCCCTTAATCCCTTTTTTGGAAGGAAGAGATAATTTGAATTGTTGATCAGCTCTTGCAAAAGAAAATCTATAAACATTCCAGGATAGAGGAAGGAGAAGAGTAAACCCCAGGTAAAGAGCTGTCTGAGCAAGAACAATTTCAACCTGTTAACCCCCCCGAAAAAAAAAAAACAACCCACACACCCCATCACAAAACAAGGAGGGGAGAGGGAAGTAAAGCAATGCAAAAATCAATTATTTTTGGGGAGATTTTATAAGGAATTTGGGTCCGGCCTTATCTGTCCTTTTTTTGTGATTTTATTTTTATGCTTGTTTATTAAAGACTTGGCATCCTGTACACCATCACTGCAGGTCTCGATAAGGAATTTGAGCACATATAACTGTTACAATTGCTCCAGGATATATATGTATGCAAAGTTGGGGCCTGATTCTGAAAACGGTGCCTGCCAAGGCAGATGTCTGAAAAACGGACACCTACTGCGTGTCACACTGGGAGCACCGTGTCCAGAATCATGCCTATGCTCATCTACAAATGCCTTAAATATAGGCTAGCTTTTTACAGGCCTACATTTAAGGCATCTGACGCCCAAGGCGGTGTAAACTGCGCCGGCCTTAGGCATCCATAGGTGTACCTAGACATCTCTGTATGCACGCAAACAACATCTACATTGTAGGCGTCCTTCGCCCCATTGATTGGTCCATTAGACAGCGGTAGGTTGCCTATCGCCACCTACAGTCGGGACAACATTTTTAGAATCAGGCCCTTGGTGCATAGAAACATATAATACATTTAATGTCATATATGTAAGGCATTTCCATGTGTGGAGGAGAGTGGACAAAATATGGGTTTTTTAAAAATTATAGTCTACATTATTCTGTCATTTTAGGCAGGTTATGAGACATACCAAGGGCTGATGCATAAGTCATTGCAACTCATTTTTTTTCTCTTGAAAATGCGTCAACACTGGAAATCTAATATATACGTTTGAAAGTGTGTGACTGTTCTTCTTAAAGTTGCAACCCGATGAGATGAGTGCAGCGGTCTCTGGTAGGCGAAAAGGAAGAAGCATGACATTTGGACTCATCGCTTTATTATGACATACAGTGTAGAACATGAACAATTTAAAAGCACTAGGAACAGGGACTCCTTTACAGAAGCTTGCTTATTGCAGCCAAAAATTGCTTACCAAGGTGCGTACTGTGGCATCCCGCGATAACTGTGGGATGTGTGTGCGCTACCAGCACTAGAGGCAGATCTGGGGATGGAAAGTGGATGTGTTCTGTGCTCATCGGTACACCATCAAAAGCGCGGAGGGACACCGGGACGCTGACAATCCCATGCCAACATTTGAGCGCAGGATAAATGTGTGCTGCCGCTTTGAGGGCTTCTGTTTTACGCTCTGAGGGTGTGTGGGTGAACCCCCCCCCCAGTACACTGAAAACTGCCGTTCTCCTTCTCATTTTTTTGCTCTTCGGGAAGTAAGTGGGACAGATTGAGGCCCCGGATGTCTCAATCCGTCCTCCTTTTTCTGGAGCCAAATGGTAACCCTACCCCTGATAAAATTTGACCACTCAGAAACGGCCAAAATTCCTACTATTCAGCAATTTGAAAATAAATATCCAGTGGGAATTGTCTTTAGTAACATCCATTGGCATGCCATCATCCTGCTAAAAGTGATATTGCTATTCCTTTTCCAGAATTCCTCCCCACCCTTGGTGTAGGCCTACCAGATCCGATCCTCACTTTTGTTGTGCTCATACCTCTAGCTGGCCCTAATACGGGGCCTGCCATAGTATCTGAGACCACTGGGACTGCGAGAGGTCTCATCCCTCTATTAGTGGAAGAGTTCAGGACAAGACATTACACCAAGTTCTAAGAAAATAGGTTCTAGGTGTGTTCCGTGACAGCCTGGACACCCTGTTATAATTTTACCCTCTTGAGAACACTCCAAATGAATGATGCAGACTCATGGCAGGGTACAAGTTTGGCATAAATTCTTTTCTCCCGTTGTTATAGTTGCGATATCTGATGGAAAGGGTCTTTTTGTCAACCTCTATCCAAGCTTCTCTTTGAGATAACAGTGTTTCCTTGCCCGCTCCTTGCTAAGTTACAAAGGACTGTATTCTTCATCTGCCATAAAGCAAAAACATGTGACCTCTAAGACAGGCAGAAAATACAGAGCAAGTTCATGTCGGATGTATTTTGCTATATGACGTCCAACATTTTAATAGTGGTAGAAGGAAGAGAATACTGCTCGGAGATAAAGCGATAATGGTTACTGCGGATGGGCAGACTAGATGGGCCATTTGGCCTTTATCTGCCGTCATGCTTATTGACTGACTAGTTTTCCCTGAGACGGGAAATAAAAAGGTTTCTCTGGAATTCCTATGATAAAATGTTATTTTGTTTGCAACATTTCTCTTGTTTTGATTTTGTCTAGATGGTATGGAAAACAATATGTCACATGGGGTGGGTGTTTTGTCTACTGGCCATTTGGTTATTGCAGATATATGTATATTTTTTTTTCCTCAATTCTTTTTGCATGACGACGGGGAAACCAAAACGACCCAGTTTTTTCCAGCTGACTTTTCTTTACTGTGCATTCCAATTCAATAATAATGAAAAAGAAAACAAACTGGGTTGAAAGTAGGCATTTTGACGGGTGATTGTAGGGGTTTTTTTTCCCCCTAGTGGGCATAGAACTGTTACAAAAGTCAGATTAATGCTTAGATCGCTTTCTGTAATAAACTAAACAAGCATTAACTTACACATTTTCCATACAGTTGTGAAAACCTGTAATTTAAGAAGTAAAATTCATAGAATGGTAATAAACAATTTTAATATCACTGAAATGCATGGTTTATAGTGCTTAAACCCTGGCGTTCAAAGCAGTGCAGCGCACAAGCCCAACCATTAAATGTCTCTTAATTAAAAAAATGATTTAAAATACATTTTTTTGGTCTTGAAAATAGAATACGGCATTCAGAGTTCTACTTGGCAAATTTAAATGCATGGTGTGCCATAATTCATGCTTAAGCGTCACCATGTTAGGCAACCACATTGAAGTTGCACAGAATTCAAAGCTGCCTCCCTTTTGGGCAGTGTAGAAATAAAGAGCCACTTTTACAAAGCCACAGTAGCAATTCTTCTGCGGCAAATATGGCACAGCCCATTCAGTTCATTTGGACTGGGTCGCATTTGCCGCATCGGGACTCACTGCTGCGGCTTTGCAAAAGGAAGCCCAAAGGGATTTATTTTTGTTCTGCTTCCTTATGGCTAAAAATTGCTCCCTTGATATTTAAATCCCACGACCGTTGTGTCTCTTAAACAGCAGCCCTGGCATTTAAAGAGAGAGCTAGATTGATAGTGCCGGCCATTATCTGAACTGAAAATCCAGATATAGAGACTTCCGGCTGGATACGAACAATATTGGATCAAATCTGGTTCCGTCCCCAGGCGGCCCCTGCACCACTCGGGTTTTCGGCAACGTTACCTCTATTATAAGCAGTCACTGGCATTGAATTTTGCTGGCATAGGTTCTGAAATTGACCTGGTACTGCCAGACTGTGCCACGGCAGTCGGTGGCACTTTGCAATTGAACAGGGTTTGAGTCTTTCCTGCCCAATTAAATTGTCTTATCAGATCCTAAGGTCCAGATTAGAGAATGACACGGGAACAAATTTCTCCCCATCCCCACAGGAACTTAATTTCCCCGTCCCGTCCTTGAGAGTTTCGTCACTGTCCCTGACCCATTCCTGTAAGCTCTGCCTTAACCGCACAAGCCTCGAACACTTTGAGGTTTGTGCAGATGAGGACGGAGCTTAGGCATTGGTGGAATGAAGCATTATGACATCACAATCTGAGCTCTAGAATGTTGCTACTTAGGATTTTAAAGTGTCTGAGGCTTGTGCAGATGAGGACGGAGCTTAGGCATTATGACATCACAATCTGAGCTCTAGAATGTTGCTATTTAGGATTTGAAAGTGTTTGAGGCTTGTGCAGGAGCTTGCAGGAACGTGGCAGTGACAGGAAAAGAACTCGGGATGGGACGGGAAAATGAGTTTCTGCGGGGATGGGAGAAAATTTTTCCCTGTGTCATTCTCTAGTCCAGATTCTTAAATGGCGCTGGAGGTTAGGCCCTAATGGGCTCACAATCTAATATTTTATTTTTGTTTGTAGTTGGAGCAATGGAGGGTAAAATGACTTGCCCAGGGTCACAAGGAAATCAACCCCTGTTTCCCAGGTTCTTGAGCTGCTGCACACTAGTCTATGCCTCTACTTCTGAAGGTGTTGAAGGAAGGGAAGTCTTAGCCAGCAAATAATCAAGACACATGGGGTAGGTAGAACCGACGTTTCAGCCTTCATGCGCTATGCTGTGAGGGTCTACAGTTTGTCCTTATATATAGTGGGTCCTCAAATCTGATTGGCTGGGACTTGAGGTGAGCGAGGCAGGAAAGCTCATTGGTCAACAAATTTGAAATTTTGGTGAGAAAATCGGTTGGTTTCTTTTCCCATAGGGTGGAGAATTCTCTGCTGAATTTAAGGATGTTCTCCCGTAAAGCTGAGTTACTGTATATATTCCACCAGCCACGGAAGCCTAAGAGAACTATAGATCTACATTGTTTAGTGCATAAGTTAATAATATATAATTGTGCATGTGTGTGTTTCATACACATATGTATTTGTATGTGCATGTGTATATATTTGTAATTAATTCTGATATATTTCTCTCTCTCTTCTTTTTATAAACTACACCTAGCATTTTACCAACCTTTTAAAAAGCAGTATTGCATCGCTAGTCTATTCAAGCTGTCAGAAGTGTTCAGGTGGACTTATCCTTTTCTGTACTGTCTTTATCACTTTGCTCAGTTCCACATAATAACATCTTCATCCGAGATTGCAGTGGCACAGGGGAACTGCATTTGTTGATCAAATTTGGCTGGATAACACTGTGATCTCGTATCCTGAAGTGCAGAACCATGCCTAGAATACAGAAGTGTGTGACTGGCCTCCTTGATTGATTCTGCCTGTCACCGAACAAGATAACTGGATCAGTAAATACTCCTTGCACTTCAACGTCACCTACAGAATCAAAAGTGAGGGCATTGTATAGCCGGGAAGCGGTGAGGAATGATGGGGACGGCACGTTTGTCAGAGTGTTAGCCTAGAATGCAAAAAATCGAAAACCCTTTCAAAGCCTATAAATTCTTTTGTCTATGGTTTTATGTCTTGGAAGACCCAACCAACAATTCTTTGGTAACTAATTATTTGGCTGCTACTCTTTTAAGCTGCACGTTTTCTCTTCTCTAGAGCTGTCTTGGCTTTAGATTCCTTTTTGGAACTGGTGCCAAAAGAGGATTCGGTACATTTGTAGAGATATTGTGTGTGTGTGTGTGTGTATACAGTCAGATTAAAACACTTGAAATCTAAAAAAAAATGAATCGGTACTTTGAGAGAGGTGCATTGTTGTATCGTATCATTTTGTTTTGTGGTAGAGTGCCCTGTTTTTGTGTTTTCTGACATTCTGTGGGATTCTTCAGCAGTCTGATTTATCTCCCCTGCTATATAACAATTTCTTGTGACCTTTGTGGGAGTTCAGCATGAGTTTGCGCATGCAGGGATTTCTCTATGCAGATGGTGTTCAATTGCTCGTTCCTACGGGTTGGGATGAGGATGTCTCTACTTTTTCATGAAGAGATTCACCCAAAGCATTGTATAGTAATCAGGTACTCTTAAGTATTTTCTCTATCTGTCCTGGCCTTGGTACCTGGGGCAATGAAGTGTTAAGTGACTTGCCCAGAGTCACAAGGAGCAGGCTGGGATCAAATTCACAACCTCAGGGTGCTGAGGCAGCAGCTTTATCCACTAGGCCACTTCTCCCCTCAACCTGACTAGGTTGAGTGAGGATTTAAGGGCCATGGAGGAATGGTTGATGAAGAAGTGCTTAGTGGTCCTGGCAAGAACCCAATGTCCACAGAGGGGTGGGATGGTACCTGAAGGTATCTATTCTGGAAGTCAGATAGTTTTTGTCTTGTTCACTGGCTCTCATGAGGGGCATCCTCCAAACCAATTATTTCTAGATGGGTAGACAGGCTATTGCCACAGCTTATCTTGGAAATGGGTAACAGGAGCTGGAAGGATTTGGGCACATTCAGTTAGAGTACAGGCAGCTTTGTGGACTGCCATTAATGTATGTAGAGCAGCAGTGTGGTCCTTCTTGAATTCCTTTTCCAGAGACTGAATCATCTTGTCAAACCAATTCAAGATATACCCTGGAAGGCAGAAGCTGCAAGAAGCTCGGAAGGTCATGTAAGAGTAGAGTACTCCAGGTAAGTAAGCATAAGGGCACAGGTCTGGTCTGCACAAGAGTACTATTACTATGTGCCTGCTTAAGAAAGGGGGCGGGTGTGCAGAGTCCACAGACTCCACAAGTCTGGAATTCCTGAAGAAGGCTGAAGATAACACACATGTTGCCAACAGCAGTAACATATGTGTATTTTGCATCACAGTAATGCCAGCCTGATTCCCCTTAACTTCAGCAGATGAACTCTCCATAGCCTGATGTCCTCCAAGCCTTAATGTCTCTCCCCCTATTTCTTTGTCATCCTTGAGGACTGCATTTCCAGGTCTATCCCATACCATCTACCCCATTTGCTAGCAAGGATAGAGTCTTGGGAGCAGGAAAGATCCCCTTCACAGTGACACACTGCTCTCTCCAGTGATGACTTTCTGGTTTGCCCTTGGGGGTTAGCGCCCCCCCCCCTCAAAAAAAAAAAAAATAGACCCGGGTGTCATTGTAGACAATACGATGAAACCTTCTGTCCAATGTGCAGCGGCAGCCAAACAAGCAAGCAAGATGCTAGGAATTATTTTTAAAAGGGGATGGTTAACAAGACTAAGGATGTTATAATGCCTCTGTATTGCTCCATGGTGTAACCTCACCTGGAGTATTGCAATCAATTCTGGTCTCCTTATCTCAAGAAAGATATAGCAGCACCAGGAAAGGTTCAAAGAAGAGCAACCAAGATGATAATGGGGATGGAACTCCTCTCATATGATGATAGACTAAAAAGGTTAGGGCTCTTCAGCTTGGAAAAGAGACGGCTGAGGGGAGATATGATTAAAGTCTACAAAATCCTGAGTGGAGTAGAATAGGTACAAGTGGATCGATTTTTCACTCTGTCAGAAATTACAAAGACTACGGGACACTCAATGAAGTTACAGGGAAATACTTTTAAAACCAATTTGCTGGAAATATTTTTTCACTCTGAGAACAGTCAAGCTCTGGAACGCATTGCCAGAGGTTGTGGTAAGATTGGATAGCGTAGCTGGTTTTAAGAAGGTTTTGGACAAGTTCCTGGAGGAAAAGTCCATAGTCTGTTATTGCCCTAGATCGGTAGCATGGATTGTTGCTACTCTTTGTGTTTTTGCTTGGTACTAGTGACCTGGATTGGCCACTGTGAGAACGGGCTACCGGGCTTGATGGACCTTTGGTCTGACCCAGTAAAACTAGTCTTATGTTCTTATGAGTTAAAGAAATAAGAAGTTTTTGCTTATTAATAGTTGTGTGCCCCTCACTGGGTGGAGCGTGATGGGAGAGAAATGTTTTCCTTGCAGAATCCTTTCATCAAGACTGACATGTTTTTGTATAAAGCTGGTATTTAGCTCAGACTTTTACACATACAAGTAATGAGTTAAACAGAGCTTGTTTTATGTTTTCCTGCCCTCGATAGCTCTTTGAAATGTGAGGTTACATATTGCAGACAAGTCTCAGCTTGGCCACTTGAATTCATAAATATCCTAGTTTCTCTAATGGTTCTATGGGAATTAGAAGCCGGGCAACAGAGACGACTGAACAGAGTTAATACAACGTTGTTTTTTTCTGAAGTTTTATATACAGTGGGGTATTTGTCCTATATTTCAAACACCAGAATCAGAGCCAAGAAAGCAATTGTCTACTGCATATTTCATACATGAGGGGTAACATCGGCGAGTAGAGTTTGGAGTAATAAGACATTGAAGCAAAGCCAGTAAAAATGTTGCTATTCACCTATTCAGTGCTTTCGAATGAAGTATTTAACACTAATTTAGGTGATGAAATCATTATCCGTCAATTTTTTTTCCTTGATCAGTGCATGTAGCAGGGACCAGTGCTCGAAGTTATGCGATTACTGGCTGCTGGTAAAAATATAACTTCCCTTTCTGTAGACTTTGAAACACTCGACCTTTTATTCTATAAACTTATGTGCCCATTTTTACACTTAGGCCCCAATTTAGGCCTAACTTCTAGGAGCCAAGGAGCGCAATTTCCCCCACTAGGCGGCCACCTTCCCCTCTTATTGTACCCACCAAACCAATCAACTTCAATGACCGGTATTTTCCCCTGTAAATAAAATTTTACCTTCCTATTGCACACTCTTGTATATTCCTGTCAACTTCAATGACTTGTACACTCCAAAAATTGTTAATTCCAATGTTATCTTCGTTTCTAATCTTAATTAATTGCTGTGAACCACCTAGAACTCTCTGGGTATGGCGATATACAAAACAAAGTTGTTATTATTATTATTTATGGAGTCAAACTTAGTGGCGTCTAAGCAAGCTAAGACATCGGTAGGCGCTGAAACCTTAGGTGCACTGCCGTTTAGGCTAGGGTTTTCTTGGCCTAAATGAGTGCGCCATACCTCAAAAATCTGCCCCTAGACACGCCTACTTTCTACTAGGAGCCTCAGAGTGGACGCCTACCACAAAGCGGTAGGTGTCTACTGAGTTAGAGGCCTACCAGCAAATTTTTAAAAATTGGTTTTTAATGGCACCTACATTGCCATTGAGGAATTAGGCACCTACATTGGCTAGGTGCGTTAATCTAGGCGCTGTGTAGAGAATCTGGGTCTTATTTTTCAATGTTGCAAGCGCAAATTATAGAACAGTGCCGGTTACATGTGTAATGGTAATACTGACCAATTGGCTATGATTGGGGACGGAGCTATTTGGCACTAATTAGCAGTTATATGCATGACTGCACTTAGTCGGTATTCTGCATATTGCACGTGCAAAATCCATAGCGCACAATTGCAAGAGGGGGTGGAACTGGGTCAAAGTGTACCTAGCACTTAACGAGCGTATCTTATAGAATACGGGCAGTTACATGCCCAGCTGCCTACTTAGACGTGAGCATTTATGCCAGACGTTGCGCTAACGTAAGTACTTGTGCCTCAAGTTATTGTGGACTTGTGCTACACAAACCCTCTCAAAGGAAGAAGTCCGCCGGTAGAGTGTTCCATAGTTTAAGATGAATTTTAAGAAGATGTTAAAGACACACCTTGTTATTCAGGCCTTTATTAATTAGATTATATTTTTAGACGTTTGATGAAGTTTTGTAGAAAAGGATATTGATAATGTAAAGTCTGTTTACTAGATGCTCAGGTGCTTTCTGTGATGTGTGTTACACTTGAATTTATATGTTTTATTGTAATCCATTTTGATTTAAAGTGGAATAGAAATTTTTAAAATAAAAAAAATGTATATATATATTAAGAAACAAAACATAAATAACTTGATTGCTTTAGCAAGGCGACTCATTCAGCAGCCATTCCCTTGGAAAGGCTCACGCCTATTCTTGTACACAAGCATATGTTTACAATATAAGGTGTCCACCCAACAAAGCAGGTTTTTCATGTTTGTGCTTATAGTAATTATCAGAGATGTTGACTGTTTTTCTTTTTTTTTATTAATGTTTCATCCTTCCCGACGTTCCCAGCTTGCTTCATGTTCTGTCCCTGTCCTTTTGACAGCCATAACATCTTCAGTTCAGCTCTCTTAATTTCCTGGACATTTTTGATGGTTGGATTTTGCAGTGGGGAGCGTTATTCAAAGCTTCTCGTCTTATGGCAATGGCCATAATGGCAGTGCGAGGCTTTTCTCTGCGCAGCTTATGAGTGTCTTGAACAGATGTTTTGTACAACTGGTCCCCTTTCCAAAGGGATATCCTTTGGCCACAGTTTCCATGGCCAACGCATGGGGTACCTTTGTTATTGATGTTGTTGACTTGCTGCACATGGGGGTCCTTTTACTAAGGCGCGCTAGACGATTTAGCATGTGCTAAATGCTAAAGTGTCCTTTGAGCGCCCGCTAGTTAGCGTGCCTTAGTAAAAGAGGGGGTGGTTATTATACTTGAAAAAAATTTAAGCAATTGGAAATTTTAGTGGTCTATTGCTTTCCTAATTACAGTGGTGCCTCGCATAACGAACGCCTCGCACAGCGAACGCTGCGCACAACGAACTTTATGTCTTGCTCCCTACAACAAACTTCGTTTCACACAACGAAGTCGCCCGAGCTGCATCCTTCCGCGCAGGCACTGCGCTTAACTGCCCTCTCTCCGCCTGGCTCCCTCTTGCCCCCCCGACTCCCCGACACGATCGGGGCAAAAAGGAGCCCAAGCCCTCTTGCCCCGCCGATTCCCCAACTCCCCGACAATATCGGGCCAGGAGGGAGCCCAAGTCCTCCTGGCCACGGCGACCCCCTAACCCCACCCTGCACTACATTACGGGCAGGAGGGATCCCAGGCCCTCCTGCCCTCGACGCAAACCCCCCCTCCCCCCAACGACCGCCCCCCCCCCAAGAACCTCCGACCGCCCCCCCAGCCGACCCGCGACCCCCCTGGCCGACCCCCACGACACCCCCAACCCCCTTCCCCGTACCTTTCTGTAGTTGGCCGGACAGACGGGAGCCAAACCCGCCTGTCCGGCAGGCAGCCAACGACGGAATGAGGCCGGATTGGCCCATCCGTCCCAAAGCTCCGCCTACTGGTGGGGCCTAAGGCGCCTGGGCCAATCAGAATAGGCCCGGGAGCCTTAGGTCCCTCCTGGGGGCAGGGCCTGAGGCACATGGGCCCAACCCGACCATGTGCCTCAGGCCCTGCCCCCAGGAGGGACCTAAGGCTCCCGGGCCTATTCTGATTGGCCCAGGCGCCTTAGGCCCCACCAGTAGGCGGAGCTTTGGGACGGATGGGCCAATCCGGCCTCATTCCGTCGTTGGCTGCCTGCCGGACAGGCGGGTTTGGCTCCCGTCTGTCCGGCCAACTACAGAAAGGTACGGGGAAGGGGGTTGGGGGTGTCGTGGGGGTCGGCCAGGGGGGTCGCGGGTCGGCTGGGGGGGCGGTCGGAGGTTCTTGGGGGGGGGGCTGTCGTTGGGGGGAGGGGGGGTTTGCGTCGAGGGCAGGAGGGCCTGGGATCCCTCCTGCCCGTAATGTAGTGCAGGGTGGGGTTAGGGGGTCGCCGTGGCCAGGAGGACTTGGGCTCCCTCCTGGCCCGATATTGTCGGGGAGTTGGGGAATCGGCGGGGCAAGAGGGCTTGGGCTCCCTTTTGCCCCGATCGTGTCGGGGAGTCGGGGGGGCAAGAGGGCTTGAGCTCCCTTTTGCCCCGATCGTGTCGGGGAGTCAGGGGGGCAAGAGGGCTTGAGCTCCCTCTTGCCCCGATCGTGTCGGGGAGTCGGGGGGGCAAGAGGGCTTGAGCTCCCTCTTGCCCCGATCGTGTCGGGGGTGCCAGGGACCACACGGAGTCACCCACCGTACCACCCGATTCGGGTAAGCGCAGGTATCGGTGGGTGGCTTATTTACGGGGGGGGGTGCCTTATTTTACATTTTTTTCTAAAAAGGGGGGGCTGTCTTATTTGATGGCCCTGCCTTATCATCGGGGAAACACGGTAGAAAAAAAAAAAAATGAACAGTTAAGTCCCAGTTTTTGCCGCTGAGACTCTGCCCTCTCTCACTGTAAAATTAGACTCTACTTAGTCTGTCTTTAAATTTAAAAAATGTGTGTTGTTTTAAAAAACAATTATGTTTTTAGATGTATCTAAATAAAAATAGTAACCAAAAATTTATCTTTTTTTATGTCACCTTAGCATATTTTATGCTACAGAACGAATTATTTTGTTTTACATGTATTCTTATGGGAAAACGCGTTTCACACAACGAACGTTTCACATAACAAACTTGCTCCTGGAACGGATTAAGTTCGTTGTGTGAGGCACCACTGTAGAGCTGTTATTTGCAACATGAGACACAAAAAATTTTCTTGTTCTGTTTTATTGAGCTCATTTACTCATATCTCTTGGTACAAGATATAGATTTCATATGATATTTTAAACTGTATGATAGCCTGATTGATGCACTATTCATGTCTACCGATCAGAATAGAGCAAGGGTTCTCAACCCAATCCTCAGGACACATCCGGCCAGTCAGGTTTTCAGGCTATCCACAATGAAATGAGTTGCTATGAGGTGGATTTTGCATGCTCTTTGTGAGTAGCCCGAAAATCTGAGGGTGTCCCAAGGGTTCCTCAGCGCTTATGTTTTATGCACCATTTATAGAATCGGGGCCTAAGGTCTCCCGTGTTAACTGTTTGCCAGTACTGTGCATTAATGCGACCATTGGCACAAGACCGGAAAAGAAAATATTAAAATGGCTGCAATTATGGCGTGCTGAATCTAGCGCGGTTTAATAAGAGCCCCAATATTTCTTAATTTGCACATGAACTTGTAGGAAATACATGCTAGCATTTGCATTAGCTCTTCTGCACATAAACAAGTATTATATAAAGTCAGAGACACATTGGCCCATACTCTACAAATGACATCTATAAAGCCATTTAAAGATGATTTAAAATTATAACCTTAAGACATTCCAAGGCCGCCTCCATAGACGTGATTCTCATCAAAGGTAGGCACCGGAAATGTAGGCCTTTAAAACCCTGGCCTACGTTTCTGGTGCCTACTTTTCACTAAAGCTGTGATTCTGTAAATGGCGTCGTTGGGTGATACGTGATCGGCAGCCATTTATTAGGCAGCCGCTGATAACGGTGCTGTTTCTATAAATGGTACCTAGGATAGGTGATACTAGGTGCCTTAATCACGGATGCCTAGCAATGCCTTACTTACTCCCGTCCATAGAATTGCTATGAGCGTTGGAGCTGTTACCACCAAGGCCGGCACTAAAAACCATGCTATGGTTTTGTAAAGGGGGGGGGGGTAGTTCTGCGTGCCACTTAATTGTTTTTAATTGGTTTAAATGGCAAGGTAATTGACCATGACGTTAAAAGCCGATTTAAAAAAAAAAATTATTTTAATTGTCAATGTAGGTTGTGCACGGATATCGGTGCAGCACCTAGCGACGTCTAAGTCAAGGTGCCCTCTGACACCTAATAATGCCTACCTGAAAATTAGGCTTGGTTAGGGGTGGAGAATAGACGTGGGTGACTTAGGCATCGCTAGGCATTGTAGTTAGGCCTGGAACTTACCACATGGATGTCTAGCAACGTACAAGCATAATTCTGTAAAGGACACCTAGCGGTTGATTGACACCTGCATGGAATGGAGCCTACAAGTTAGGCAAGTTTCTGCTGAACCAGAATGTACGCAGGTAATGCTAGACTCAGGGCACTGGTCTTTGACCTAAGGGCTGCCGCGGGAGCGGACTACTGGGCACAATGGACCACTGGTCTGACCCATCAGCGGTAATTCTTATGTTCGTAACCAAAAATGACAAACTCCACTAACTGTGATCCAAAGGGTGAACATCCAAAAAGTGAAGCGAATACACAATTATTCTTCAAAATTTTCTCGATCCCCAAATTATATTTTTTAAACATTTTATAAATATTTCATGAAAATGCATACAGCATGAGCTGATGGTGAAACATTAAAAAAAGGAGAGAAGGCATCCGACTCCCCTCAACCCATTTCAACAGCATGGGCTGATCAACTGAGTGGGCTGTCCCTTCAATCATCGGTCTGAATTGCCCCTGTAAATATTATGAAAGTGCTTTTAAAAATCAAAACAAAAATAAAATAACAGAAACTTAGCTTAATCAATGAAATTCTGATCCCAACGGGACCCTTTTCACCCCAGGCTTCTTCAGGAGATCAGAAAGCAAAAGAGTACATGGGAGACGGCATTCATGCCCTTGTCTCATTATGTAAACCTTGTTCCAGTTCAATCCTGTAACATATCACACACAATCAGCTGACAATTACAACACAAAATGAACTTACCAACATAAAATGTTAGGCACCATTTATAGAATCAGGCCCATACATTATTATATAAGCATAGAATAACTCTCCACAAGAAATGATTCACATCCATACACTTTCACAGTTGCAGCTGATGTTTTCCTAAAATGTTCTCTGCCACTTATTTTATTTATTTATTTTTTTGCATCTATTCCATTCCGCGTCTATGGACAGCCCTTTTAGAAAGAAATTAAGAGAATGCCAGTTTTCATCTGAAGTTTGTGGCTGATTACTCAAGTGATTATGTTATTCAGCAGAAGACATTTTAGCTAGAGGCTGTCTGTGATACGATTCTCTCCTCCCTGAGAAACAAAACCTGTGTTAATTGTTTTCTGTCACTGTGTTTGCTGTAACAAGAGAAAATTGAGCAGGAAACCTAAAATGAATTCCGGTAATTGTACATACCTTGTATCAACACTTGTAGTTGAATACAGATTTTTTTTAAAATAACCGTTTCTTAGCGTTCTTTCTGCTACATATGTACAGCATAGTGAGTTAAATTGATCATTAAAATTGGATATAAAATATGGGTTTTACTCAGAATTTCTGAAGGGTAAAGTCCAGTTGTGGTCTGTGACCCTCTGTAGAGGAAAATAACTCCTCTTCCCCCATATAAGAACAAACAAATCTGCTCAATGGACAGAACACAGCTTCGGTAATGGGACATAAGGCAAAATAGTACCCATCAGACCTTCCAGTGCCAGACCAAGCACACACAAATAAACCACCACCAACAATCTATAGTGTAAACGATCTTTCAATTTTAAGCAGCATAACTTTACTGTCACATGTTCAGTCCTCCCTAACTGAAATAGCGTCCTGACAACCGAATTTTGCGTAACCTGCAACGCACTCAACGTGGCTGCTGGCAAGGCCAAGAGAACAAGATTGCAGTAGTCAAGGCATGCTAACACCGTAGACTGTAGAATGTACCATCTCGCAAATATGGTCTAAGTTTATTCAAGAGGCGCAACCTGAAAAAAGTTGTTAGTATCTGCTCCTGAACATGGCCTTTAAGTGTCAATCTCGAGTCCACCAGCACACCCAAATGCTTAACCTCCTCAGAAAGCCAAGTAAATAAGAATATAAGTGGGTCAGACTAATGGTCCATCTAGCTCAGTTTCCAACAGTGACCAACCCAGGTCCCAAGTACCTGGCAGAAACCCAAAAAGTAGCAACATTCCAGAGCTCCTATTGTGATGTCATAATGCCTCATTCCACCAATGCCTAAGAGCCAAACTCAGCTGTGAAGTCGCAATGACTTGATTGTCCTAGACTTGGCTCTCACATAAGAATAGCCATACTGGGTCAGACCAATGGTCCATCTTGCCCAGTATCCTGATTCCACAAGCACCTGGCAGAAACCCAAATAGTAGAAACTAAGTCACTAGTTCTAATAGCATTCCATTTTACATCTGGGTCCCTGAAAAACTCGGGTATTTTCAGCAAGCGAATGTATCACTAGATTAATTTCCAAGGTCAGAGATAAAAATATAGTAGCTTAGGTTAAAATGGTGCTTGTTTTATTACCATATAAAAATGTAATGCAGATTTTGAATTCCAGACAGTACCTTTGCCCATGCAGAGGATTTATTTTTTTTATTGTTTCGTAAACCTTGCATCCACTGAATTGGGCTTTCTTGGTGATCTTTGCAGCTTACAGAGCTCAGTGATGTATTATCTTAGCATTTCTATTAATACTTCCAGGTCTGTGAGTTAGTCAGAAGAAGGTTGCACTCCATAGACCTTTGGTCGTCTTTCACCCTAACCAGCTAAGAAGCTCTGCAGGAAAGAGTTATTCAAGATTACTCATCCAAGAAGTCTAAATAGGCATCTTCAGCTCTCTAGAACCGTATTGAATCTGATTCAGGAGCATGGATTAATGGCAGCCTCCCACGGAGGAAAGCTGTAGCAAATCGACCATGCTGTTCACTCACCCTGCTAGTATGGACCTGCTGTCTCTTTCTTGTCAAGTCACCATTAATGGTGCAGTTGCCAGTGAGGATGGAATATTCTAGAGACTATCTTTTTTTTTTTTTTTTTAGCTGTGGCCTTGATCTCTGGGTTTCTTTATCTGTACTACTCAGCCATTCCATTTGAAGTTAATTATATCGTGCAACTTTTGGGGGGAATTAAATATTTGGCTCTAAAATTCCAGAGGAAAACAATTATTGATCAAATGGGTTTCATTCTTAAAAATAGACTACAAAGAAGAAAATTCTTGGGAGTTTTTCTGTGCAAGAATGATTGAGTCAGAATACTAGGTATTATCAAGAAAGGTATTACAACCAGAACGAAAGAAGTTATCCTGCCGTTGTATCGGACGATGGTGCGCCCGCATCTGGAGTACTGTGTCCAATATTGGTCGCTGTACCTTAAGAAGGATATGGCGATACTTGAGAGGGTTCAGAAAAGAGTGACACGATTGATAAAAGATATGGAAAACCTTTCATATGCTGAAAGATTAGAGAAACTGGGGCTCTTTTCCATGGAGAAGCGGAGACTTAGAGGGGATATAATAGAGACTTACAAAATCATGAAGGGCATAGATTAAGTGGAGAGGGACAGATTCTTCAAAGTTTCGAAAACTACAATAATGAGAAGGCATTCGGCAAAATTAAAAGGGGACAGATTCAGAACCAATGCTAGGAAGTTCTTCTTCACCCAAAGGGTGGTGGAGACCTGGAATACGCTTCGAGAGGGCGTGATAGGACAGAGTACGGTATTGGGGTTCAAGAAGGGATTGGATAATTTCCTGAAGGAAAAGGGGATAGAAGGGTATAGATAGAGGATTACTATACAATGTAACATGCAGAAAGTGAAGTTTAGATAGTTTTTCACTTTCTGCATGTTGTACTGCTTTCAGCTGTGTAAAGCAGAAATGATCAGAAGCAATTAAGGAAAGATTTATAAATTATAACGAGTTTTACCTCATGCAAAGTATCAACTGCAAGAGACTAGATTTGGGTGTAGTCCTCTAAGGGAGAATCAATATCTGACTTGTGCCTGGAAAACTTGTGCCTTAAGTGTCTGGTGGTCGCGTCCGCAACCGCCTTCACCACCGGACACAGCTGCCATCTTGCATCAAGCAGTCACCGCCAGGAGAGGTGCTAAATTTCACGAGAGTTCACAAGATTCCGTACACACGCACAAGCTGCCCTGCCTCCAATGGTTACCTTATAACTCATCGGCACCGAAAAACCAGACACTAAAAAACTTTTCGACATCGTAAGAAACCTCACCGACACCAAACCATGTCTCGCCACCCAAGGAAACCAAACTCCCACAGCCACCCAATTAGCGGACCATTTCAAACACAAAATCATCACAACAAGATCCACATTCAACAATTCACGAATCAACTTAGAAGAAATACAATTCAACCCCACAATAGATGAAGCAATCCCAGCAGACAGGATCTGGACAACCTTCCCAAAGATACAATGGTCAGACGTAGACAGACTTTACAAAAAATACAGCAAATCATCATGTGACCTGAACAATTGTCCCCCATACTTACTAACTACAGCCTCCACCAAATTTAAAGCCATCCTCACACTATGGCTTCAAACTACACTAAGGGAAGGTCATTACCCACCGGAACTAGGAGAAATCATAATTACTCCTATCCTAAAAGATCCCAAAGGTCCTATAGACAATCCCACAAACTACAGACCAATCGCCTCAATCCCTCTATATATCAAACTAACAGAAGGCCTAGTCGCACAATATCTCTCCAATTTCCTTGAAAACCATCATATACTACATCCATCCCAATCTGGATTCAGATCTAACCATAGCACAGAAACCCTACTGATATCACTACTAGACACAGCCCGACAACACCTTAGCAAAGGAAACAAACTACTTCTCATTCAACTCGATCTCTCTGCTGCATTTGACCTAGTTGACCACCCCACACTACTCCAGACACTAGATGCAATTGGAATCTCGGGTAATGTTTACAACTGGTTCCAAGGCTTCCTCAAAACACGAACATACAGAGTCAAGTCAAAAGAGCATCTATCCGACCCATGGTCAAACCCATGCGGAGTACCACAAGGATCACCATTATCTCCTATATTATTCAACCTCTTCATAGCATCCCTCGGCAACACCCTAGATGCCCTAAACACAATATCATTTAGCTATGCGGATGATATAACAATCCTCATCCCCTTCAACATACAAGACCCCCTATCCACAAACCACCTGAATATAATAATGGAAACGGTAGAAAAATGGATGTCAAGTCATAAACTGAAACTGAACTCGGAAAAAACTAAATTCCTACTATTAGAGAAGGAAAAAAAACCATCATGCACAGAACTGGAATTAAACACAATCAAGTACCCAATGCAAAGCACACTCAAGATCCTAGGAATTCAACTAGACAGAAATTGCACAATGCAGTCCCAAATCCACAAAATCATCCAAAGAGCATTTTTCACAATGCGTAACCTAAGAAAAATAAGAAAATTCTTCATCAAAGATCAATACAAGATAGTAGTACAATCCCTAGTACTAAGCATAGTAGACTACTGCAACAGCCTATACCTATCATGCCCAAACTACATGATAAAACAATTACAAACTGTTCAGAACACGGCCCTCAGACTCATCTACTCCCTCAGCAAATTTGACCACATCACCAACGCTTACCTTGAATCACACTGGCTACCAATAAAAGCAAGATCCCAGTTCAAATTCTACTGTCTACTATACAAAGTAACACACGGAACAGCACCCAGCTACCTAAACAAAAGTCTACACCGTAATCTCTCACACAGAATAAGGAGAACTCAAAAACTATTCGCTTACCCTCCTCTCAAAGGTATAAGACGCAAGAAAATATATGACAGCCTTTTAGCTACACAGGCAGCAAAAATTGACACAACCATCTCCAATCTACTGATCAATTCAATAGACATAAAGGAATTCCGAAAAGAAATCAAAACTCATCTCTTCAAAAAATACTTTCCTTCATCTTAACCTCTACATAGCACTAGAAAATACACACACGAACACCACCACCATAACTATACCTAAACATTGTACAACTCACTTCAACAACCTACTATCTATCTACTATATGCTCTAAATGCTTCCTGGAAACGTCCAGACTAATCAATTGTAACTTGATACTTTCCTGATTCTATATACTGTATTATTCCAGAAATTATACAGTCTCTTAATTTGTAATCCGCTTAGAACCGCAAGGCACAAGCGGAATAGAAATCTGTAATGTAATGTAATGTAATGTAATGTTCTGGAACGTTGCCCACTTCACTGTACCTCCCGCAAGCACTTTCCTGCGTCTGTACTCGATTGTCCTCTCTACTCCACCTCACAATTGCGTACAGATGCAGGAAAGTGCTTGCGTGAGGTTACAGCAGTGAGGCGGGCAATGTTCCAGAACAATGGTAACATATTGAGAGCCACATGCGGGCCGCAAGTTTGAGACCACTGATCTATGTACTTTATTTTTATAGTCTGTACTTTGCTTGTCTGCTCAGTTTATTCTTTTTATATCCTGATTCATCCTGCAGTTTTTCTGGTACCCTTCTTACTTGTAATTGATTAGTGCAAAAATATTGTCAGGTTCTCTGTTTATCCTGAATATTTTTGAGTGGGGGGAAAAATCTTTGAAAGAAAGTTAGAGAGTTTCTGACTTACATTTTCCTGTGTCATAATTAATTTGTGTTATGCTAATAGATCAAATTAAAAAAGAACCATGTGTGTGGAAAAATAGCCCAGTTTACGCACAATGGGATAGCAGGCATGGGAAAAAATACGTAGATATGTTTCCAAATTGGCAGACATAAATTTGTAGATTTCAGCAATTGCATGTGTGTGCTGCTGTTTCAGAACATTCATGTGTATGTGCGCTCACTGCGTGTTACTGGTGCATTCATGCATGTAACTGGCACATAAATGTCCGTTCCCCAATGTGTTTTGGAACAAGGTCTAGTTCAACAGATCCGTGTTCTAAAATATTAGCAGAGTTTGAGTCATTCCGACATGGACGTCGCAGTTCTGATTTGTACGTGCTTTCTAAAATCCACCTCCCTAAGTAATAAATAACTTTTTTTTTTTTTTTGATTATCGCAGAGGCTGTTTTTTCCCCTGTTAATGGGGGTAATTTGACTTGCTCGAAGGATTGCAGTTCTTAAGAATTAATGCAGCAATCCAATTCAGAGATTTAAGAAGATCTTGGATTTTTCACAGGTCGTGTGCCGTAGTGAATGTGCTTCTCTGTCACGTTGCAGCTAATGGACTCGAACAGCAGCAGGCTGTCATTCACTGCTACCTCACTGTATAGCAGCTTTGCCCTTGATAGCAAATCGTCTTTCCCAGCAGAGCAGCTTCTTAGTGCAGTGTGGTGTATTTGTGGCACTTCTGAGTGAAAGTATCTTATTTCTAAAAGCACTAATTACTGTATAGAGTGAAGTTATCATACTGATCTGCTTAATTGCATGTTGGAATCCTAATCTTCCATTTTCTAAAATATTTCATGCTGGATTTAACCATAAGTCTATTTAGTAACATATAATACAGTAGATGCCATCTAATTTTCCTCCTTATAGAAAAGATGCCACTTTTTTGTGTGAAACATAAAGGCAGTAGCCAACGGATACCTCCAGTATCATAACTTTGCACCCACATTGTACCTTTAAGGGGTTTTTCTGCTGAAGAGGGTTGTGTAGAGGCTTTACAACAAAATTTTTTTTTCAACATGAGTAGTTACTAGGCATGGCAATTTGTAAGTATTGTTGCTATCTTAAAAAAAAAAGAGAATACATTTTACAATACATTGATGAATTCAGGGCTGCCCAAGTCCAGTCCTTGAGATCTACTGGCAGCCCAGGTTTTCAGGATATCCACAATGAATATGCATGAGAGAGATTTGCCTGCACTGCCTTCTTGATATGCAAATCTATTTGTGCATTTGAAATCAATTGGACCCCTGAGGAAGGCATGTTCACCGAAACACGGACTGTGTTGGCTCCAGTTGGACTTTTTCTGTTTTTTTGTTGTTGGATTGATTCTTCTGTGGATTTTGGGGTCTTCTTTTTTTCTCTTGTGTGATTTATCACAGCACACATACTGTAACCGACATTCCGCAAAAGCACTCTGGGGACCAGGTGCCGAGTTTTGCATTTTAGAAAGATTATGCATTGTTTTGATGGAAAAAAATGCATCTTATAAAAGCAGCTGCAGAGCTGTGTGGAAGTAGTTGGCACAACACGTAGAGCAGAAAAAGCACCACCGCCAATCTCCGGAAGGCGCCGCCGATTAAGGCAACTGGGGTATCTTGGCTGGGGCTGGTTGCGGGGAAACCTCGAGGGTCAGCCCTCAGCACCATGCTCAAGCGCAAACTGTGGTGTCTTCTGTGGCCTGATAAGGCGCATGAGAAGGGAGGTAGAAGGCAATTTTTTTTATTTTTTTTAAATTGGGGACGAAGCAAGAGAGGAGGGAAGATTACAGTACTCTTCCGATATTCACGGTTTTTCAACATTCGCGGTCACTCCATGAACGTTCCCCCCCCCCCCGAATTTCAGGAGAGTACTGCATACCCAATACACTGTATACTTTCAGTGTTAAAGAACAATTATAGAGACTTCAAAATATGATGGAGAATAAGAAACCTCAAAGTCCTGATTGCACAAGTCCTTTTGTCACAGTGAATCAAAATTAGCTGTTTCTAAAAAATATTACCTCCGCAAGTCAATATTAAGCTGTTTTTGTTGTATGAAGTGAATTTGAAACAAATTTCTAAACATGCTGAAAACGGAGCTGCCCAGAGAACTCCATTGTGAAGCTATTGAAAAATAGAAAGTGGGGAAGGCTACAAGAAGTTACCAGCCAGCATTGAACACCCCATGTCTTAGGTAAACTCATAGAACACTCTGCAGTCAGCACAGTGATTGGCTAGAAGAGAGAAACTGCTTAGATCCGTGTCATTCTGGATTCTGACGTGGAAACGTGGAACGAAAATGGTCCCGGGAACCACGTAACCTGCCAGTGCTTATGCCATTTCCTGTTTTCATCATTCACATCCTCCTTCCTTGTTTTGAAAACATGTTTTTGGCTCTAGTCGCCTTTTTCACATCACCTTTTTAACAACACAACTTGTTACGTTTCTTGGATACACGGGATACGGTTCAAGTTGAGCCAGTGTGGGTTGCTTACCTTTGGGAACTGCCACGGTGTTAGGTGGCCCTTGACTCGTGTGTGCGTGCTAAACTAGCCCCTGTGGTTTGACACAGTGTGGAATATTAAAAATGGAGGGTATTATGTGAAAAGTTCCTCCTGTTGACATTGTTCTCAATTTTTTTTTTTTTCTGGCTGTTATGTGATCTTGGAATGGCTCTTCTTTACAGAGTACTTTTCTCTGGTTGTACTTGTTTTGAAGGAACTGAATAAACATCTATTAAAAAAAAAAAAAAAGGAAAATGAATAGGCTCTGGAGAAAACAAGACTCTTTGTAGGACATGATAACCCTTCATTTCTTCTTGCATTCTTTTTTTTCCCCCTATCCTCCTGTTCTCACCCTATTTGTACTTACCTCTTGATATTGTAAACTTTTCCTGCCCTTGATTGTCACTTTGTGCCTATCATTTTATTGTTTAAAAATTATTTCCCTTTGATTTTTTTATCTATTGTTAACCTCTTTGATTTGACTTTTTTTTTTTTTGTTAATAATCGTGATATATCAAAAAACTGTAATTGCATAAAGAAAAGACCAGTAAAGTCTTGAAAGCTTAGACAGTGCAATATTTATTTGTTTGGTCCTTTAAAATGCAACAGAAAACCTACGAAGACTTCTATGAAATTCAAAATGAAAATGTCTCCATTACAATGTATGATAGAATCCAACATGGATGAGACTGATTTATCAGGATTGCTCTTGAGGAATAGGAACTGACAAATCTATGATTAAACTCTGGAATTTGTTGCCAGAGAATGCGGTAAAAAAAACAACAGAAAAAAAGGGTAGCATAGCAGGGTTTAAAAAAGGTTTGGATAATTTCCTAAAAGAAAAGTCCACAAGCCATTAAGATGGATTTGGGGAAATCCCCTGTTTATTCATGGGATAAACACCATAAAATTTGTTTTACTCTTTTGGAATGTTGCCAGGTGCTTATGCCCTGGATTGTCCACTGTTGGAAACAGGATACTGGGCTTGATGGGCCTTTGGTGTTTCCCAAAATGGCACTGCTTATGTACTTACGTTCATACGTAAAACATTCTGCTTCTCCTGTCGCTGACATTAGCATAGGCTGTTCTTGGCCTTTTGGGCTAAGATGAAATGTCTGAGGTGAGGACACTCTTCTCGATTCTTTGGCTAAGAATGAGAGTTCACATAACATGGAAGGTGGTTTACACCATGCCACTGAGAACAAAAAAAAAACATTCTGGAACCTGGCCAAACTGGAGAGAATTAAGCCTCCTATAAAAATAATCAAGCTTATTCAATAAATGGAATGATCAGATTGGTTGAACATTTTTCCTGTATGAATTGAGCTCCTTGTCGTCTCCAAGGGATCTAATCAAATATAACAACCTGATATACTGATGTGTTTATGAGATGTGAATTTGTTCTGATTACAAATGGAATTTTTGAACTGCATGTAAAAAAATAAAAAATTGTAAAGTACCCTGTTTTGCTGGGATATTTCAGACGGAAGAGAAAAGCAATAAAAGCATTACTATACTCAGAGAAGACATGGTAAAGCTTTGGGATCAGGTGTTAAATTGTTGGTTTTTTAAAAAGGTACAGCCACACACAGCAGTAATTTAGCATCCAGTGAAGTCTTCAAGTTGAGCTTCTCTGTTTGGCTGCTTGTGGGGAAAAGTATTTCAAAATGATGGCCTGTGAACGTCAAAATGCCAAAACATGTGAATTATTCTAACATCAGAGAGGAAGTTTCAGGCCAGCCAGCAGCGATTGGTTGGCCCGGAACTTCCTCTCCGATGTCAGAATTGACGTCGGGTGAGGAAGGCTACTCGGCTCGGCGCTTCTGCATCCTCTTTACCGCGTCGGGAAGCAGGTAAAACATGAGGGCAACACGAGTCTATCACAGAGCCCGGGATGAGTTCTGCGATTGACTCGTGTTGCCTTCACAATCTACTGGTCGATCATGATTGACCTTTTGGGTACCCCTGCCTTATACCTACTACTGCTACTGTTCATAATTTCTAAAGCACTGCAAGGCGTACGCAGCGCTGTACATGTGCATTTAACAAGTAATAGATGGTCCTTGCTTAGAAGAGCTTACAATCTAATTTAGAAAGACAAATAGGACATTTAGGAGTTGGAGAGTTTCTCACACAGAGAATGGTAAGATGGACATAAGTAATTTTACAGTGGGTGGGAGTTAGGAGTTAAAAGCAACCTCATGAAAGTGAGCTTTTAGCTTGGATTTGAATACTGCTAGAGATGGAGCTTGACGTAATGACTCAGGCAGTCTGTTCCAGGCATACACTACAGCAAGATAGAAGGGACGGAGTCTGGAGTTGGCAGTGGGGGAGAAGGGTATGGATAGGAGAGACTTACCCAAGGAATGGAGCTTGCTTGGGTGAGAGATCTTGAGGGGCTACCGAGTGAATGCACTTGTTAGGTCAGTAAGAGAAGTTTGAACTGCATTCAGAAATGGGATGGGTAGCCAAAGAAGTGATTTGAGGAGAGGGGTCATGTGAGTATGGTGGCTCTCGCAGAATATAAGTTGTGCAGCGGAATATGGTGATTGTACATTCTACTTCTGAAAATGACGGGCTCGATGTTTAAATCCACTTATTAGCGGCACTATACAGAGTCAAAAGAGTATGCAAACAGCATTCCAGGGGTGCCACTGATTATATCTGAGCACCAGCTCCCCTTGGAGGGTACGTATAGTTTATAAAGTTTTAACCTTAGCTCATAAGATCTGTACGTCGGGCCAAACCAAGATTCTTTCCTGATTCTGTCCGTCAGTAGACGTGCTTTTCATTCTTAACAAAACGGGTTGACAATTCCTTCATTTCGCCAGACTTCTTTGAATGTTTTAAGGTCGTCTGCATTCAATACCTTAGGGAATGCCCTCCCAGTTAGTCTGCTTATGTGATCATGGCATCAAGAATTTAAGGCAGCACTCAAGACTCACCTGTTGAGGTAGACATATGCGCAGTCTAGTTGACACTACTCCAGTTTCTGCTACTGGGGTCCATGTTAGGGCACTGAGCCTACCCTCTGTGTTCCCTGTTGTAATCTCTCTTTTGCCCCTGTTCCCCCTACATTAGAACTGTACTGTTTGTTCACTTTTCTGCTATACTATCAGATTTGTAATTCTTTTCTCGCTTTGGTTATTGAATTATTGCACACCACCGAGATGGTATGTTCCTTCAGCAGTATATCAAATAAAGATAAAACTTGAGCTTAGGAGTCAATATTCAGCTGACGATGGTGATCGTTTTTTAGCTGCCAGCGGCTTTTTGCCCTGATATTCAATTCCAGGCCATTGAATATCTAGGTTTGTGCAGCCGGCTTTCTCTTCTGCAGTTAAGTGCGATATTCAGCACTTAACTGCCTAAGCAAAACTGGATAAAGACAGGATTGAGTTTTCTGTGATCTGGTTTGTCTTCTTAACTTAGGTAGGTGCTGAATTTTGGCTCTTAACTGCATAAGTTCCCTTGTATCGCTCCATGGTATGGCTAAACCTCAAGTACTGTGAGCAACTCTGGTCATCACATCTCAAAAAAGATATAGCGGGATTAGAAGATGTACAGAGAAGGGCGAAAGTGATTAAAAGGGATGAGATGTAATTAAATTCTGAAATTTGTTGCCAGAGAATGTAGCACTTAGCTTAGCAGGGTTTCAGAAAGGTTTGGATAGTTTCCTAAAAGAAAAATCCATAAGCTATTGGGAAAATCCACATCTTATTCCTAGGATAAGCAGTATAAAATGTTTTCCTCTTTGGGATCTTGCCAGGTACTTATGACCTGGGTTGGTCACTGTTGGAAACAGGATGCTGGACTTGATGGACCTTCAATCTGTTCCAGTATGGCAACTCTTTTATGTGAGCCCAAGTTTAGGATAATTAAGCCATTGTGACATCACTGACAGTGTGGCTCTAGGCATTGGTGGAATCAATGAGGCATTATGACATCACAATATCAGCTCTGGAAAGTTGCTGCTCTTTGGGTTATTGCTAGGTACTTGTGACCTGGGTTGGCCAATGTTGGAAACAGGATGCTGGACTTGATGGACCTTCAATCTGATCCAGTATGGCAACTCTTATGTTCTTATGCCCCCTGACCTGCTTACAAAATTGCAGGCTTTCTTTAGGTGTTCCTGCTGATATTCAGCAGCATTAACCAGTTAAGAGCCACTGACTATACGCAGATGATCCTGCGTAGCTAATTTATCTGACCAAGAGCCTTTCAGGCCTGTTTAAATCACTTTTAATATTGACCCAATAATTTATCTGTATAAATGATATTTGGCCATTATCTGTACAGTTCATGCATTTAGCTAAGCTGCTGAAAAGGCAGAGTAAAACTGGGGCTCCATAGCTTGGTACATCCACATAATACATTGGAATGTGGTAAATGACGCCAGAGAAAGCCAGCATGGCTCATCTAGTCCGCCCGGTAAGGAGGGTTAGGATTGTAACTGCGTAGGCTGCTGTATTCAGTGGCACTTTACTAACATGTATAGTGCCGCTGCGTATATGAATAATTTGAGACATTTTAAATGATTCCCTGGCTGTTCTGCTAGGTTATCAGCTCCATTGTGTTTTGAAAATCCTAATCTTGCCGGGAAATATAGCCTGAATCATCTGGCCCCTTCCTTGTTCTCAAGGAAGGATGAGTTGTTTGTAAAATGTAAGAAGACATTTCTCAGTTGTATATGCAAAAAATCTTATTGCGGTATTTATTCCAAACCTGCGCACATAATGTTCAGTGAAGGAGAAAACAGCAAAAAACAGTTGTGATGGACTTAGCACAGAACTGGATTAAATAAGCATTAGTCTACTGAAGCTGATTACAGGAATATGAAAATGCAGTATCTTAATGGTACATATTTTCATGTGGCAGCTCAGTTGCCTTTGATTTTGCAGCTAATATGTCTATTCTTATGAGTCATTTACTTCTTTAATTACCTTTTGCAGGCTGGGCTCCATGGTATATTAATGTGAATGATTTTTACTGCCAGTTTATCATACAATGCCCCAGAACTTGAAAGGTGTAATTGACTTGGAAGAGAAGCACATGAAAGAAACAATACACAGTTGACAGTTTTCCTTGTACTCTCTGTTGACGTTTATGAGTTTACACTATGCTAAAGGAGTAATAAACACAATTTTCTTTCAATAACAGGGAAGTGCAGCTTCTGCAACACAATTGTGAAAAAAAAAACAGATCATCTTTTTTTCGGTAATTTGAAATAATGTGCTGCCGGTGATGGGATATATGTGGCTTTTCCAGCTGGATTCAAAGGGCATCCTAGTTCATTTCTCACCCACCGTAGAACAGAGCAAAGGGTTGGAGAGAGAGGTTCTAAAGGGTCCTAATTAGTTGAATGATTATGTAATTTACATGAGTTATGTTTACCCCAGTCCTGGAATATTTAGGTGCTACAATATTTTTGGACTGGCTAAGAGTGAATAAAGCCCACAAGGTCAGTGCAGGGCCATTAAGCGTCGAACATGAACTTTGAGTCTTACGCCCTTTCTCAATTTTCCTTCCAGATTCTAATCTGTTCCCCCCAATGTATATCAATCTACTATAATCATATCCTGTCTATCTTAACTATCTATCCATCCGAATCAAAAATTAAAGGCAAGTGTTAATGCGTCAACTGGAACAAAATGCAGCATATGTACTCATACATTGCTTGTTGGATGGTTCATCCATACACAGTGCAGTGTTCAGCCTATAGTCTTGTGGCAGCCAAGAGGTCAGAAACATGGATGCCCATTGCACAATCAAAGAACATGCAGTAGTGCAATTTCTTTGGGCAGAGAAATGAAACCTGTGGAAATTCACCATTGGATACTGACTCAGTATATCCAATATCCATAGCACCACAAATCAATGAAAAGTTTGAGTAGTTAAAAAGGTTTAAAGCGGGAATGACAGACGGTCGTTCTGATCACCCATCAACATCGCACACACAAGAGCACACTGACAGGGCGTATGCCTTGATTAGAGAAGACCGATGGATAACAGCGTCTCAATTGGCTGCAGATTTGGATATCAGCTATGGATCTGCATTTGCCATAATGCATGATGACTTGGGATGCACGATGGGCTCCCAAACAGCTTACTGATCTGCACAAACAGCAGCATGTGGAAGTTGCCACCCAGTTCCTGAGAAGGTATGAAGGAGATCCGAGTATTTTGGAGAGAATCGTCACCGGTGACGAGACGTGGCTGCATCACTGCCACCCAGAGAGCAAAAGACAAAGCTGGCTTCGGGAATAGCTGAAAAACTTCTCTACAGGAATGCAGAAACTAGTTGAATGATACAACAAATATGTCATCTTGCATGAGGACTATATTCAATTACTCAGTTACTTCTATTAAAGCCGATAAATGTATTTTGCCTTTACTTTTTGATTTACCCTCGTGCGGGTACACACAAATGCATATGATTGGGGGGAGGAGCACATTAGGGTCCAGAAGGAAAATTTAAAAGGGGCATAAGGCTCAAGGATAATTTTAGGCACTCAATATAAACACAACACCCTTCCCCCCCCCCCCCCCCATAATGAGGGCACGTTCCAAGTACGTATGCAGGTAAATGAGCTTTTTTTTTTTTAGAAAATTGCTCACACTTGCTGCAGGCAAAAATATCTATCGAAGCTTCTTCAAGCTTTTATTTTGGCTTCATCTGCTCTTCTCTGTCCCCTGCCCTCTACCCCCCCCCCCCCGGAGATCTTCTGCCCTTAGCAACTGTCTCGTTTTGTTTAATGTTTGGCCGTTCCTGAGAGCTCGAGCCTTGGAGCGGATGAAACTCCCAGGGTAAGAAAATCTATTAAAATGGAATCGGAATCGCATTCATCTGTTTTGTTTCCGAAATGATACCTTTATTGACCTGACTTTCCCAGGCATTTGCTTCCCCCTTTTCACACATCATAGGCTCCTAAATCTGATTGATCATCACAGCTAGGTTGCCGGTCACTGACGAGCTCTGTTCCACATCCCCAGCGCTCGCTCTTTGTTGAACACCACTTTTTCTCTCTCTCTCTGGCCATGAGGGGGTTAAGTTCTCATGGTTGCTTGAGATTGTTTGCAGTTCACTCTGTGCAACATATTGGAAGTTTTCGTGCCATCTGTTGTTAAGCCAGTGGTGGGCAAGGCCAGAAAATCCAAACAAAGTGCTGGCCTGCTGTAAACCCAACCTGTCAATTTAGCATAGCTTCGCTGACCTCCCCAACTTGTGGGGCAGCGTGTGGTGCCAGGCACAGACTGTGTAGAAAGCATAATAAGGGAACAACTTGGTGGACAGTGTTTACTTTTCCCCTGGCTGTTCCTCCCGCTGGCTTGAACTAGTTTACACTAAATCTTCAAATTGACACGACTTTATTAAAAAAAAAAAAAAAAAAAAGTGCTGCTTTTGGAAATTAAGCCCAACTTTAAAAGGTTTGTATGTAAAAAATAAATAAAACACTTTGATAATGAATGAACAAATGTTAAGATATATTGAAATGTGCTTCTTCCTTCATATTGACTTCTTGACTTATAATACTAGCTATTTCTGTAGCAGGGCTAGATGTACACAGTGCTGTACACAAACATTTAAGAGTCCCTGCTCTACAGAGCTTACAATCTATTCAAGACAGTTAAATGGGACAAATAAGGGATTAAAAGATTTAAATTCTATTGGTCATCGGAGGGGGTGGAGGATAGCAGTGCTGGACATTGGGAGGGATGGAAAATAGCAGCATTGGTCATCGGGTGGGGGGGGGAGGAAAAAAAACAGTCACTGAAAGGAGGCTCAAATCTAAACCGAGCCTAAAAATTTTTTTGGCCTAAAAATCTGTTTATATTCGAGTATATACAGCATGCCCCTGATAGTAAATACTGTAGGCCTCTGTACAGACTCCATTCTGCTAGGAGACCTTTAGGAGGCTAATGTTCAAGAGTTCACAGTACTCAAAATATTAAGCATGCAAATTCATGCCATATTAAAATTGCGGCAGTGCAAAATATGTCAACTTTTCTGTCGGTGTCTGAGCGGTGATTGGCTCAGGCAAAGTTCAAGGTTTATTGAATTGACTGACTGCCTAGGGCAGAGCCATCAAAATGGTTTATATTATGGCACTGAGAGGAAAGTTGCCATAAAAGGAAAGCATAGACACTAGAAAATCTCCCAAAATAAACTGCTATAGGAACTTCAAACGGCACTAAATAAGCAGGGATGGTCAATAGGTTCTCCTGGTAGGCACTCTGCTTGCACTCAGGGCAATAAACATTACCAAAATTTAACCTTTAATTAAATTTATAATGTGAGCGCAGTGCCCTCAGTGTGAGGAGTTAGCAATATGGAGAAAATTCCCCAGCGCTTAACTGAACTGGGAAGTGAGCACAAATGACTCACTGCACCTTCACACTGTAACCGGGCACCCCAAGTGTGCATCAAAATAATTAGTGAGCAGTGTTAAACTCAAGCGTGATATTCAATAGTTTTTAATCTTGAAAAAAACCCAAAACACTGTAGTGCATTAAAGAAAGCAGAGAAACCTGCTAAGAGAACCCCCCAACCGTACCCAAAACAGAAGCGACTCGACACTTAGCTTTAAATCTTCATCCTGGAGCCTTGTTTCAGTCAAGGTGTTGTATATCATAACATCCCCATTTGTAATGGAAAGCATGGCATGGCAAACCAGCCCCCATTACCCCAAATGACCTCGGCTCCCTTATATGTTAGCTAGGCCCTGCCTAATGCGTAACTAAATAATTTTATCCCCAGTTGGGACAATTGTGCACCTAGCGATGACATGTAAACATCCACACTGCTTTTCAATGTTTACATGTCTTCACTAGGTGCGCAATTGCCCCAACTGGGGATAAAATTATTTAGTTACGCAGATGACTTACGATCATTATCCCATTCACGACCTCTCTCTCGGAAGTCACTCCTATGGCAACAGAAGTACTAAATGTGATGGAACAATGGATGACTGAATTTACATTGAAACTAAACTCAGAAAAAAAAAAATTCTTCGTAGCCTCACCACACCCAGTTGACACTAAAACATCGCTGCGTATCAACAACTTCAGTTACCCTATCCAATCTACTATTAAAGTACTGGGTGTAATACTAGACCAGGGTCTAACCATGAAAGACCAGGTGGACTCTTTGGTCAGAAAGGGTTTTTTTACTCTCTGGAAGCTTTGGTCCATTAGAGCATATTTTGATGCTTCATCATTCAGAATTCTGGTACAATCCCTTATACTGAGCCAACTTGACTATTATAATATAGCCTAACTGGCAATTTCCCAGAAGAACTTGCAACGATTACAACTGTGCAGAATGCGACGATCAGGATGATTTTGGGTCTGAAGAAGTTCGACCATGTAACTCCTTCCTATTGACTCCTGCATTGGCTGCCGATGGAGGCATGTGTGAAGTTTAAATTTGAATGTTTCTGCTTTAAGGTACTTTTCGGCCTAGTCCCCAGATATATAACTGACCTTTTCTCTTTCTCAACCAATCGACTTAAGAGAAGCTCAAACTTGAATTTTGTTTCTCCACCGGTTAAAGGATGTAAATTTAAAAGACATCATCAACATCTCTTCTCTTATCAGGCAGCTTTATGGGGTAAAGACCTGAAACAATTACTCATGCTTGCGAATACATATGGGGAATTTAGGAAACACCTAAAAACATATTTGTTCCTAAAGTACTTAGGCAGCTACACTGAACAATCTTTTCCAATAACTGACCGCTAAATCTTAACTCTGTTAGTACTACTAAATCTCTAACTTTTTAATCATTGTAAACCGCATAGAACTTCACGGTCCTGCGGTATATAAACTGTTATTATTATTAATGCATCCCAGGATGCACTTTGTGGAGCAGGGCACCTATAAGAGTTACATAGGATTGGGGTGGGTCTCCACTAGAACACCAAGGAGTGGCATGGAGGAGAGGGGGGCACTGGACCATTAGACTATTTTGGAAGGGGGAGGGGGCCTCTTGACCACTGGGGTGTTTATTTAAGGATTGTAGGAGCAACGTTTCTGCTTGGGAGGTGGGCTTATTATACCACTAGGCATTTTTTAGGGAAAGCCTGTGAGGAACTGGGTAGTCAGATTGGAGGGAGAGAGAAGGGGTACCACTAGACACCTATTCTCTCAAACCACTCTTCTAACACTGCATTGGAGGAAAGTTTGTCGTAAAACACACCAGAGAAACCTTTTTTTTTTTTTTTTTAAATGCACATTGGTGCGGGGTAATTGTCTGCATTTAAATGTGGTGCATGCTAATGATTTCAACGCCCACACTGAAACTAAAGTGTTCAGCACGCAATAGCATGTGTGCAAAGCCAGCCACAAATATTCTGAACTAGCTAGTCTTAACCAGAGAGATCATTTTACCACTGAATGAGTGTGGTGCAGTGGTTAAATCTACTGCTTCAGCACCCTGAGGTTGTGGGTTCAAACCCCACACTGCTCCTTGTGGCCCTGGGCAAGTCACTTAATCCCCCAAATTGCCCCAGGTACACTAGATAGATTGTGAGTCCATTGGGATAGACAGGGGAAAATGTTTCATTACCTGAATAAATTAATGTAAAACTGTTCTGAGCTCCCGTGGGACAACACTATAGAAAATTCAATAAATAAATAGTGGCAAATTAATGTGTGTCAATGTAATTTGGAAGGCCTACTCCAGGATTAAGTTTGAATATAAATGCATTGCATGGAACTAGGTAATCTATCTGATTTTTAACCTTAAACAGTGTAAACTTCATTTTTTGTGTGTGTGTATATGGCATGATTTTCCAACTTAGAGCTAGATTTACTAAAAGGTCATGCTAATGTTTTTTTATTTATGCAATGGGACTGTTTACTAAAAAGCGTTAAGCACACTTTAGTAAATGTACTCCATGGGATGTAGAGTGTAAAGTATGTGAAAAAGCTATCGTTTGCCTTCTGATACTTGGGGCAATTCTGCTGTATAGGGTTAAACGGCTAAACGGCATAATAATCTGTTTAAGATGGAAAACAGCGGTTCTTGTTAGAAAATGCTGTGCGTGAGTGATCTGTTTATAAGGTGCCTTGACACTTGAAATGCTTTTTTGTTTTAGAGTTTAAAAAAAAAAAATGCAGTGGATATAGAATTTCTGGTGCAAATGTCAGGTGCATTGTGTACTCGCTCCCAAAGTCAGCCTGATAACCTTGTCATTCAAGGTCCTGCCTTTCAGTTCTCAAAATTGCATTTTGTTTTAAAAAGGAGGACTACATTAAGAGGTCACCTATTAGGAGATGTTTTTGCTAGCTGTCTGAAACTCAGCTCTACTCTCTATTAAAGTGGAGGCACTGTGTAAACATTCCTGTGTTGTTCCTGGTCTCTACAATGGCCAAGGGGATCAGGTTTCACCTGCCTTCACATCTTCAAGCAATTAAGGCCGTTAGCTGGAAGACATTTCACATTCAAGGTCTAGTGTGACATTCAAGTCTACATCAAGCCTGCAAAGAAGAATATGGAACAGCCAGTGTCAGAAACTGCAAGAGAGCAAATAGACCGGGATATGGATAAGAGTATCATTTTGGTGTAAATAAGGAACCTCTATTTCTGATTGAAAGAGGAGTCCTTTAACTGAGCAGTCCGGACGGGCCGGTTGGTCTTTATCTGCCTTTAGTCACTGTTATTGCTTGTTTGCGTTTTGGCATTTTATGTAGCTCTGTCTATCAAATCACGAAGAGATGCAAGAAACCCTGCCTCGAAGTGACTTGGCCAAGGTCAACGCGGGAGAAGCAAGATTTTAAGTTCGCTAATTTCCTGGTTCCCACGAGGCCCATGACGTTAACTGGCTTCAAAGAAGGTTTGGATAGATTCCTAGAAGACAAAGGGATTGAGGGGTATAGATAGGTTTTGACCACTATTCAGGCAGTGGGCCTGATGGGCCACCGCGGGAGTGGACCGCTGGGCGAGATGGACCTCTGGTCTGCCTCAGCGGAGGCAACTTCTTATGTTCTTATGTTCTCCTGAGCTTAAATATCCATGTTGCCCCCATGTCTGTGACACGGTGCCCATGGAGTTTTGTTTCTTCTTAAATGGGATTGAGTTTTATTTGTCTTAATGCAGTATTTGTTAGGGATGGGCTGGCATTCATGCTGAAACGTCTTGCCAATAATAGTGGAGATTCTTAGAGAGTGCACTCTTTTGCCGACTCTCATTCCAGAACAAAAATACAAAACAAAATACCCTAGAAAGAAAGCGAACAAACAAAAAAATGTTTTGGCTGCCCATCCTTAGGGCTCCTTTTACTAAGGAGCGCCAGCGTTTTTAGCGCACGCAGGAAATTACCGCGCGCTACGCTTCTAGAACTAACGCCGGCTCAATGCTGGCGTTAAGGTCTAGCACGCGCGGCAAAGTAGCGTGCGTTATTCCGCGCGTTAAATCCCTAGCACACCTTAGTAAAAGGAGCCCTTAATGCTTGTGAGTTTTATATTCGGTTTTAACGTTGGGTAAGTGTAGTGGTTAAAGAGGCTTTCATCTATGGTTTATATCAATTGTTTCAAACTCGCGGCCCGCCAGGTACTATTTTGAGGCCCTCAGTATGTTTATCATAATCACAAAAGTAAAATAAAAAAGTTTCACGATCATATGTCTCTTTAGCTATAAATGACAATATTATTATTATTAACACTTAGCCAAAAGGAAAAATTTACAAATTATAGAGTTTTACCTCATGCAAAATTGTCATTATTTTAAGACATTAACTCTTTTTTCTGAGGCCCTTCAAGTATTGACAAATCCAAAATGTGGCCCTGCAAAGGGTTGGAGTTTGAGACCACTGGTTTATACGATCTTGCCAGTAGTTTCAAAAAACTATTGTGTATTTAAAAAGTTGAGGTGTTTTAGTTGTGATCTTAACAGAATAAACTAGCACAGGTTTGGGTTTTTTTTTCCTACAGTTTTAATAGCATTAAATAGGTGTAAAATTATTTTTTTTAAAAAGTGACTGTCTAAAACATTTTTACACACCAGCCATCTTAGCTTCTATTTTGCATTTTATTGTCTTACAGAAAGCACAATCATGCTAGGATAAATTGATTAAAATTATTTCTAAATCCACATTTTCCTGTTGATTTATTATGCAGAAAAGGCTAATTTTAAAAGCCAAGCCTGCCGCTAAAGAAGATCTTGCTTTTTTGTGTCCCAGAGGGTGTCCTTAATCAAAAATAACCACAGGCTAAATTATAATGTGGAATTCTGCTACACTTTAACCTAGCGCTGTTGGTTCATTTTGTGTTTGTTAACAAACAGCTGTAAGTAGAAAATTGTTTAAGCAAATTACCTGCCTTACGTCAGATGAAATAAGGACCTTAATCTTAAAAACAAGGTATTGTACAACAACTTCTGGGGGTTTCTTTCAACTCCTTGTACAGGTGGTATTTCCAACCCTGCAGTTTCTGCAAAACGTGCAGTTCAACTTTACAATGAGATTAACCAAGAAACATGGAAACGTAAAAGCATTCCTAGATGCAGGATGACTTGATAATAAAAGAGACGGTTAAGGGGAGATAGCATTGAAGTTTACAAAATCCTGAGTGAAGTAGAACAGATACAAGTGGATCGATTTTTCACTCTGTCAAAAAATACAAAGACTAGGGAACACTTGATGAAGTTACAGGGAAATACTTTTAAAACCAATAGGTGGAAATCTTTTTTCACTCATAGTTCAGCTTTGCTACGCATTGCCAGAGGTCGTGGTAAGAGAGGATAGCGTAGCTGGTTTTAAGAAAGGTTTGGACAAGTTCCTGGAGGAAAAGGCCATAGTCTGTTATTGACAAGGATGGGGGGGAGCCACTGCTTTCCTTGGATCGGTAGCATGGAATATTGCTACTCCTTGGGTTTTGGCCAAGTACTAGTGACCTGGATTGGCCACTGTGAGAATAGGCTACTGGGCTTGATGGACCATTGGTCTATCCCAGTAAGGCTATTCTTATGTTCTAATTCCGCTATATCTTTTTTGAGATATGGCGGGCTTTCTAAGGAAAGATTTGGCAAGTCCTTCAAGAAACTGAACAACTTGAACACATTGAACTAATAGATGGTTCAAAAAAATTAATATACCCCTGTGTCTGGATCCCCTTGAACCTCCCGACATGTACTGAGATCTGGTATTACTTGTCTCTAACACAAAAGTTATTAGGGAATTTTCTTCTTCCTGTGCAATGTAGGCTAGAAAGGAGATTAAACTAGGAGTGAAACACAAGACAATGTACTTGCAACCAAACTGGAAGCATCAAGCAGCTCTATGGCTATTAGACGTGTGCATTTGTTAGGATAAATTTGATTAGTTAATTCTACATTCTTGAGGTGCATTAAATTGACTTTATGTAAAATCTGTGAATTAGTAAAGTAAAGTTGATGAACGCATGTACCTTTAATTTTACACATGATCATCAAATTTTACTTGTACTAATGAATAAAAATAAAAAAAGTTACTGACAATTCTTGGTGTGCATGTCCATAACATCTATTTATGCTTAAGCAACATTACTGTGGTGGTAATGTTTTGAAGCACGTGGTGGTAGTCCGTGGGAGAAGCAGCAAACAGAGATACCTTTTCATGGGATATCATTTTCACTCACTTTATAGTATGTCCTTAACTGAGAAAACGGGAACAAGAGAGCAAACGTATCATCGAATGAACAGTCAAGTTATTCGACAGTGCTATAAAAGTGAAGACAAAAAGGCTACTAAAATGGTGCGTGATCTTCGTCATAAGGCGTATGGGGACAGACTTAAAGATCTCAAGCTGTATACATTGGAGGAAAGGCAAGAGATATGATAGAGACATTTAAATATCTACATGATGTAAATGCTCATGAGTTGAGTCTTTCATTTGAAAGGAAGCTCTGGAGTAATCTAAGGAAATACTTTTTTACAGAAAGGGTGGTAGATGCGTGGAACAGTCTCCCAGAAGAAGTGGTGGAGACAGAGACTGTCTGATTTCAAGAAAGCCTGGGACAGGCACGTGGGATCTCTTAGAGAGAGGAAGAGATAATAGTTAGTGCAGATGGGCAAACTGGATGAGCCATTTGGCCTTTATCTGCCATCATGTTACTATGTTTCAATAACCATAAAATTCTATGACATCACAATGCAGATGTAAAGAGCCTTAGCCAATAGGGAGAGGTGGAGACAATGGATACTGCGGATGGGTAGACTGGATGGGCCATTTGGCCTTTATCTGCCATCACATTACAATGTTTCTATAACTATAAAGTTCTATGACATCACAATGCAGGTGTAAAGAGCCTTAGCTTACAGGAAGAGGAGATGCAAATGTTAAAGAGCTTTAGCCAATAGGGAGAGGAGGAGATAGTGGATGTTGCAGACTGGATGGGCCATTTGGCCTTTATCTATCATCATGTTTCTGTGTTTCTATTTAAAAAAAAACTTTGAAAAATAGACAATAACATTATTTTAGTTTATTTATTAGGATTTATTTACCACCCTTTAAACATAACATGGCCAACAAGTACGGTCCACACCTCAACACTTCATATGCTTAAACAGGAATTATGAGTAATTTCAATTACAGGTCATTATGGAGTCTATTTTTGTGACCTGTTTTTCAGCGTTCTGTTTTCTAATTATGCCACAGTTCGACTGCATAATTGTGAATACAGTTAGGGAACTGGAAGCAAACAGGCGTTCATTGCCATCCGCTCTAAGCCGAGGCAAGATTAGGTATTGATCATCGCCAATGAAATTGTGGGTTGTGCCAACAGTTCATGCATTTTCAAAATGCATAGCTCTGTAGCGGTTAAAATATTAGATGGTGATATTCAGCCCATGGTGGTCAGTGTTATTTATTTATTTATACACTGGCTATTTTTGGCTTTTTATACTTAGATATAGCTGCAAATGATCCTCTCCAATGCCTACCTCTTGCTGCCTCCCCTAGTGACCACTGCCCCTCACCATAAAAATCAGAATAAAAACGTACATACCTGCCTCCAGAACATCAGCACCTGGCTTAGGAAAGCCTAGTAGAGCTGCACAGTGGTGGCTTAAGTAGTCTGGGGGGTGGGCTAGTGAACCATAGAGAGGAGGACCCAGCCCATTACTCTAACCAGTACATTCATGGTAAAAAATGTGAGTCCACCAAAAAGCTCCAAAACCCTACTCTACTGCTATATAGGTGGTACCTGCAGCCATAAGTGCTATTGGGGTTGTAGACAAGTGGGTATAGTGGGTTTGGGGGGTGTTTGGGGGGGCTCACCATGACCTGCAAGGCAGTTGTGAGAAGTTTATGTGGTACCCTTTTTGTGAAGTTCACAGCAGTGCCCTGTAAGGTGCCCCATTACTCTGTTGCCATGTCTGGGCGGCCAGCCCATCACTTTGCTGGCCCCTCCCATGTCCAAAAGGTCTTGTTCTAGGCATATGGGACTTGGGACGATTTTTTCGAATGACAATGTAATATAAATATAGACATTAGTGCTCTGGACGATCAAATTGCTGGACGTAGAAGTAGACGATTTTCGGGAAAAAAGAAATTTGGATGTATTTTTCGAGCATGGACTTTGGACGACTAGCATCCTAGGCCCAAAACGGACTTAGACGTTTGTTTTGATTATGCCCCTCCATGTGTTGTTGAATAGAACTGTGCAGGAATATCAAAGTGGGACCTATTCTCTCCTTGAAGGCTGAGATCCTGGGACTTCTAAGTTTCTTTTGAATTATTTGATATGCGACAAAAGTGGAGGGTTTTTTTTAACCCATGAAGATTAACTGAGGTTTTTTAGCTCCACTTTGGTATTTTTGCTTGGGTTTTGTCTTTCTGTCCCTGCAGGATGTGCTTGGGAGAGTGGGGTTCCAGTGAATATACGAGTGTGTGCAGTTATAGTGATTAATTATTCAATGATTTATCATATTCTCTGCTATAAATTTTGGTGGCTACCACTTTTCCTGTACACCTTGCCCCACTGGTTGAGGTGAAGGTGTCTGGCTTCTTCTTTCTCTTTCTTGCAGATTTCAACCTCTTCCCCCTCCCCAATTGCACCGCTTTTCTTCATTTGAAGTCCATTCTGTCCTCCTATTCACTCCTCTACCTCTCCAGATAGCAGTCATTTATCGTACCCCTTCCTCCTGTCTTCCTTAATTCATTTTTTCCCTCCCTCCTTCTCGTGGATTTTAATATTCATGCTGATGATCCCTTTTAACATTTATGCCTCTAAGTTTCTTGCCTTAACCTCATTTGAGCTTCAATTTTGCTCCCTACTCACCAGCCCGGCCACTCCCTTGATCTTGTCGTCTAACTGCTCCCTCTCCAACTTCTCCACCTCACTGCTCCCCCCCATCTCTGATCGCCATCTGATACTCTTCACAATTATTCACTTCCCCTTGGCCACGCCCAGTCGTCACCAACAGGTTTCAAAATCTTCAAACCCTTGATCCTTCCACACTTTCCACTGCTGTCTCGCCTCCACCACAAGTTATCAAAGTCTGTCCATGAGGGGGAAGGGAATGAGGACTTGTATACCGCCTTTTTGTGGCTTTGGCAATTCAAAGTGGTGGGCACTGGAGCATTAAGTGACTTGCCCAGGGTCACAAGGAGCAGCATTGGAATTTGATATCACATCCTCTGCGTACAGAGGCAGCAGCTCAACTAGCGAGCCACAGCCCTTCCTCACTGTACAACTCTATTCTCTCCTCTGCACTGGACACCTTTGCTCCCCCTGTTCTCCACTTTTTGCCAGGTATACCAAACCTCAACTTTGGCTCACTCCCATTACTCATTCCTACTTACATTCCTGTACCCACTCTGCCGACGACCTTTGGCTTAAATCTCACACACATGCTGACTTATTTCACTTTAAATTTATGCTGACCTCCTTTAATTTTGCTCTTACGTTGGTCAAGCAAGACTACTGCATCCAGTTAACGAACTCCATTTCTGCCAACCCCAGCCCCTCCTCCGAACCCCCCCTTCTCTCTCTTCCCAGACAAATGGCTGAATACTTCATACTTCTATGACAAGATTCACGAGATTACCCTCAAATTCACTGCAAAGTCAACGTCCTTCTCCCCTTTCCCCTATCCATTCTCCTGACCTTCCTGCCCCCCACCATCCCTTCTTCCTTTGCCCAATCAACTTAGGAGGGACCCACACATTATCCCCCTCCTGACCACCTCCTCTTGCCCAGTTCCACCCTTTCTCACCCCTTCTTCAACTTCCGCCGACTCTTCTGCCTTCTCTGAAATCATGCACAACTTCTGTCCTCTGCCAAGCCTACTGCATGCCCCTCTGACCCTAGTCCTGCCCCTCTACTTAACCCCATCTCAATACTGTTATCCCTGGTATCTGTCATATCCTCAACATATCCATTTCCACTGTAACTGTTCCCAATGCCTTCAAACATGTGGTGGTGAAATTGCTTCTCAAAATCCCTCGCTGGACTCCATATGCACCCCCTCCCCAAGTATCGCCCTGTCTCCCTTCTGTTCCTATCCAAGCTACTCGAGCATATTGTCCCCTGTCACTGTCTTGACTTCCTTTCATCTCAACAGGCTCTTGATCCTCTGCAATCTGGCTTTTGCCCTCTGCATTTCACAGAGAATGCTCTTGCCAATGTCAGCCGTGACCTGTTCCTGGCCAGATTTAAGGGCCTTTACTCGATCCTCATCCTTCTTGGCCTGCCTGCTGCCTTTGATACTGTTAATCACTGCTTGCTCCTTAACACGCTGTCCTTGCTTTGATTTCACAAATCTGTCGTCTCCTGGTTTGCCTCCTATCTCTCCCCATCGCACCTTTAGTGTATGCGCTGGTGGATCCTTCTCTGCTGCTATCCTACTAGTGGTTGGCGGACCCCAGGGCTCTGTCTTAGGACCTCTTCTTTTCTTTTTCTATATCTCTTCCCTTGGTGCCCTGATCTCCTCCCACAGCTTCCTATATCACCTATATGCTGATGATTCTCCGATCTACCACTCTGCACCTGAAACTTCACCTAAAATCCAAGAAAAAGTCTCAACTCGCTTGGCTGGCATTGCTGCCTGGACACCCTGCCACCACCTGAAACTAAACATGTCCAAGACTGAGCTGCTTATCTCCTCCAGTTTTCATCTCTGTACATAATACTGTTACTGCTCCCATTTCCTCTGCTCGTAACCTTGGTGTCATCTTCAACTTCGACCTGTCATTTCTATCTCTACAACATCATCAAAATTCACCCCTTCCTCTCTGAGCACACTACCTGGACCCTTGTCCACACTCTCGTAACCTCTCGCTGAGGCTACTGCAATGTACTTCTAACAGGTCTTCCGCCAAACTGCCTCTCCCCCCTCCTGCAATCTGTACAAAACTCTGCTGCACAACTTATCTCCTCAAATCACTTCACTGGCTTCCTATTCGCCTATGCAAACAGTTCAAACTCCTTCTACTAACCTACAAGTGTGCTTATTCTGCTGCCCCTCAATATCTTTCCTCTCTTGTCTCTCCTTATACGCCTCCTAGAGAACTCCGTTTCTCAGATCAGTTGCTTTTATCTGTACCCGTCTCCTCTACTTCCAATTCCAGACTTACTGCTTACTGCACCATATGCCTGGAATACAGTACCTAAATCTATCCACCCCTTCCCTTATTCAAAAGTAGACAGAAAACTCACCTTTTTGAGACAGCCTTCAACTCTTAACCCTACTCCCCTCTGTGCTCTGTTCACCACCCTAGCCAGCAGTTTAACCCCTGCCCCTAGCTAACTGTAACCCTTACCCTGGCATCCTGTTTCTCTGTCTTGATTTTTTAGATTGTAAGCTCACTTGAGCAGGGACTGTGTCCGTCATAACTCTGTACAGCACTGCATATGTTTGGCAGTGCTTCAGAAATAATTGATAGTAGTAGATGTAGTAGATACTGGCATTGGATGTCCAGATGTTCATAGCTAGTCCTCAAAATAATAAGTCAAAGACCAATAACCCTCCTATTATGATTATGATGTATGGAAGAAGGAATTCTTTTCAAAATCTTCTTAACTGTAAATACTTATTCACAGCTGCCGGCACTTGTCTGAGTACTGGGAATATTTTTGCTATCCTAACTTTACCCAGGTGGTTCTCCAGTTAGCAGACTGAATATTACCATTAATAGGTTGCCAGAATGCCAAGATGCTGTGCTCATAGATCAAAAATTACACTTGACAACAAGGCTTGGGGATGTCTTGTTTGGCAGCATTCTTATGAAAACAACCATAGATGTCCTTGCTGAACAGGGGACCAGCCTAGTAGTTAATGCACTGGATTGCAAACCAAAGGACATAGGTTCAAATCTTTTTTTTGCACAAGTGATCCCTCTAGGAACAAAAAATACTGTACCTGGATGTACAACACTTCAGGCTTGCAGGTGTTTATATCTTTAGGTACAGAAAGTATTTTGTGTTCCCGGAGGGAGCCCCAGGGAGGGGGGAAAACCCAAAAACCATAAGAGAGATAAGGTGGAATTTGAACCTGTATCCCTTGGTTTATAGTCCATTGCATTAACCACTAGGCTACTTCTCTGACCTTTGTTCAGAATGGCCATAATACAGCCCAGTTTTCCTTTCTGGTTTCACTTTTTCAAGGGAGGGGAAGAGAAACCCTGAGGAATTAAGGAGGGGTCATGCCTTAATCCTTCCAGTGGACAGCTGCTAAATCAGAGCACCTTTTTGTGACTTGTATGTAATTGAAACAGGTCTAGGTAAAAAGTCCTTGTTTTTTAAGCACGGACATGTCTTTCCGTTCAAAAATCGCTGTGGACGTCCTAGTTTTAGGTCGTCCCTAGTTCTGCCCAAAACATGGCCAGACATTCCCCTTTGCTATTTGGCAAACTGCAGTATGAAATGTCCAAATTCAGTCTTTCCAAAAACGCGATTTGGATGGGGTTTTTTAGGCACTGACAGATGTCTGTCTGTTTTGAAAATGAGCACCTTATATGCACAGCTTAACATTTTCTATAAATTATATGGCTCATCCATGCCTCTCCCCATGAACACCCATTGCGTTGCTTACGCCAAGCGATATGCATGCTTAAATTAGTTACAGTTCAAATCTTTTTCTTGAATTTTATAAAATTATAATATAATTGTACAACAAAATGATGTATAAAAATGAATATGTTTATTTATCCCTGCCTTCAAATAAAATGTTGAAATGAAAAAGAAAGATGCTATATAAGTTAGTAGCAGAATATGTTATTATCATTTATAGATCCTTCTAAGGTGCACTAGTGCGTCTTAGTACGCGATAATTTTTACCATGCGCTAAGACGCACTAAAAGGACCCGTTAATGTTAGAAGGTGGAAAAAATAAGATCACTTTTGGGCTCATTTTCCAAAAAGAAAAATGTTCAAACTGTGGCATATAGATGCAGATAAACGTTTTACGAACCAACTAGAACCTTTTATGGGCTGAAGCTCAAAACTTATCATAGGTGCGAGAGGCGATTCGCGTCGGACTAGCATTGGCATTAATGCATGCAGAAGGCTCTAGTACAGGAAACAGGATGAGCGCAAATGGCATTTAGATGTAGGCAAACGGATGTAGATGAGGTCGTTAGCTGTTCCCTCCAAATGTTCGGAGAAACCACACAAGAACCCCACGCCCTAATGCCGGAAACCACAACCAACTCCAAGGTTGCGTTGAGGGGGTTCAAAGAGGATTTCTCACAATTTTCCTTTTAAAATCTGGTGGTTCTGATTTTATTTCAAAAAGGATTGAAGCCCGTGCCAAGCCTCTGAATGCCGGTGATGAGGAAGTAGAAACGCAGGTTGGTACTGTTTTTCTGCAGTTTTCAGTACCGTTCTCTCCAGAGAGCTCAGAGCGGTTTTACATGAATTTATTCAAGTACTCAAGCATTCTTCCCTGTCTGTCCCTATGGGCTCACAATCTATCTACTGTACCTGGAACCATAGGGGGGATTAAGTGACTTGCCCAGGGTCACAAGGAGCAGCGTGGGTTTGAACCCACAACCTTAGGGTGCTGTAACTTTAACCACTGCAACGCACGCTCCCCTTCACAAGAACTGTGGCTGTCAGTAGCCTGCTTACAATACTGTATAAATCTTTTATTACTGCTTAGAATAAAGATGCTTCTCTCTATACGAAATATGGACTAGAAGACAAAGTAAGCTGTAAAGTAGCCTAACTAATGATGTGTTTATCACATAAGTGTACCCCCAAAGAAAGCAGTTTCTACCACCAGGGGGTGCCTTCATAGCAAGCTGGGTCTCTTATAACAGCTTGCAAACACAGGAGTTTGGACGTAACAGGAGCAGGAATTAATCGGAAAGTCTGGCCTACCGTTTCATCATTAGGAGCCCTATTTGCCAAGGGCTTTTGCCACAGGCAATAAAACAAGTCCTTTCCCCTTAGTGAACAGGACGGTTACCAAAGAGCGTCTTGGTGCTTTATTTAGGCATCCCAGAGCCTAAGCACTGTGGTCTCAGACAGCAGCCAATTCTCTCTAAAGCAAAGAATATTTTTCCAGCCCAGTCATCTGTTTCTATGATCTGCCCTTTTTTTTTTTTTTTTTTTGGTGACTGATCAGTTCCACCTAATATGTCTCTTGATTTCAGCTATTGTAATACTCAGACGACATGCTGTTCAATTCGCTCTTATAAGCTTTAGATGGTTCTGCCTGTCACACTGTGGCGGGTTATCGTCAGCGTCTGGATTTCGCTTTAAGTCTTGCACGTCTATCAAGCTGCTGTTGCTTTGAATGCCAGATGAAAAGGAGATGAATTCCAGTTAGAAAAAAAAAAAAAAAACCCCACAAACCCTTGTATGAAGAAAAAGATTGGGGCCTATGCAAACTTCCCACTGACAGCTCCCAATGAGATATTCTAACAGAGTATTAGCACCCAGGATGACAGGCGGCCAGAAACTCCTAGTCTAAATTTCAATATTAAATAAAGGGTCGTAGATGTGTGGAATAGTCTTCCAGTAGAAGTGGTGGAGACAGATCGTGGGCTGGAAGCTCTAAAATCGTTGTTAAAATCCTGTAGGCCGCTGTGGTGCCGGTAAATGGTCCGATTTGAAAACGGCAATCAGTGTTTCCCAGCGGTTTGCCATGATCCCATCTGATCAGCCGGAGAAAGCAACTAACACGTGCGCAGAGCCGGTGGGGGAAGCCCTGAAGAAGCACCTGCCACTCAACTGTTCGAGGCAGGAAGAGTAGGGTTTTTGTTTAATGGTCACAGATATGCATGTTACACACGCACATCTGTGCCCGTTTATTAAAAAAAAAAAAATGACCCACATCCTTGAACTTTAAAAAATATATGTATCTATCGGCAGGAGGGAAGGCCACTCCCTCCTGCCTCGGCCTCACGGACTCCCCACACTTCTGACCCCCCCACCTTTGAACTGAAGATAGGTAGGAGGAATACCCATGCCCTCCTACTGCCGTTGCAGGCCCCCTACCCCCATGCCCCCACCCCCACCTTTAAATGGAAGATTGTCAGGAGGGATGCTCACTCTCTCCTGCTATTGCCCCCCAACTCCATACCTTTTTGATGAAAATCTGGCAGGAGGGAAGCCTACTGCCTCTTGCTGTTAGGGCCCCTCCCCCAAAGCCCCCCACTTTAAATGGAAGCGCAAGAATGATGCCCACTCTCTCTGCTGCCGGCCCCCCCGCCCCCCGCAAACCCCTGACAACACTCCTACAACCCTGTTATTTTTTTAATGAAAATCCGTCAGGAGGGATGTCCATTTCAAACTGGTGGGCCTTCCCCTTCCTGGTGCATCCTGTGATGCACTGGAATGGAACCTAAGACTCTGATTGGCCCAGGCGCCTAAGGCCCGTCACATAGAATGGTGCCTGAACCAGACAGGACCCTGATGAGTGGGGCAAGAGGGGCACATCCTCTCCAGTTCAGGGAGTTGTTCTTTTTTCAAGATTGCAGATACAATTTTTTTTGAGGGAGGAGGAGGGAAAAAAGTACACCATCCTCCTTTGTCTCCCTTAACAGCAACTCCCCCCCCCAAAAAAAAAAAAAAAAAAGAAGTGTAAATGATAGAGAAGGACATAACAGAAATATGTAAAATAGTGAAAATCCAAGGCACTTCCTTTGTTTCCTTTAATGTGTGGAAGAGAAGTTTTTATTTATTTATTTTTAAAAAATCTTTAATAATTAATTATTAATTTTCAAATATTAACAGTGCATTGCAAAAATTTCAAATATACAAACATTCTGAAAACAATCATTTTTCCCCCCTTTCCTCCTATTCATCCATAAAAGTATAACCACATATAGAATTTCAATAAACTAAATACAAGAAATAATGATGCCTTCCCGCCTCCCTCTCTCCCACCCTGGATGTGTAAGGAAATTAACTAAAAAAAAGGTACATGACAACTAATGTGATTCAACAAATGATGTCAACGGGCTATATCCCAAAAATTCAGCGTTCATTCTTTCATATTTGTAACTGCAACAAAAGTTTGCCCACCAAAAAGTATAATTAAATCTATCATAACTCTTCCAATTGCATGTAATCATCTGCATTGCTATTCCCATCATTATTAAGAAAAGCCGGCTTTTATAACGATCCAAAGAAGGTTTAACATGTAGTAAAGTACCACAAATTATGTCTTCATAAGTCAATGGTATCGATGACCCAAGTACAACATTAATTTGGCCCCCATATCGACTTCCAAAAGAAGAGAAGTTTTGTTTTTCTTTCTATGCTATGGAAAAGCAAAGGTTTGCTGGAACACAGCATTGAGTGGTTGCTCCTGCACGTTTAGGAGCTGTCATTAGTTGAGCCTGCTATTTTGGGGGGTGCACAGCACCGATCACGACCTGCCAGTGCTTTCTTGGGCGATTCCTTGTTCAGTGATCGCAGACCTTGCTGCTACCGTGCAGCAGGTCTCCTGCTTTTTGCCAGTGTGTGTTCACTGCCGCACAGCACTTCCTGTTGATTGCAACATCTTTCTTTTTTTCCTTGCCATTCTCCAACCCCCGCTTCGCAGAAACAGCCAGAGCAGAAGAGCAGCAGAGAGACGGAAATGTAAAGAGAGAGAGAAGCCGGCGAGCTTTTGTCAGTAAGTGTGTTCAAGGGAACCGAACTTTCAGCGTGACACTAGAATTTCGGCAGAGAAGCACCGAAACCAGCTTCACTCACTTATGGTTTCTGCCCTGAGACGTTCCGATCTGCGGCTCCTCAGATTCTTTAGCTGCGAAAGTTTCTTTGGGGAACTTGCCTGGCGTTAATCTGGAGGCATCTCTGACTGCTTTAGTCTGTAGGTAAAGTGGAGTCGAGCCAGAGTTCTTTGACTTTCTGTGTTGTTTTTTTGTAAGCCTCCTTGGCATTTGCAATCTGAAGTTTCACAACTTAAAGAGGACCAATTCTTGCCTCTATCATTGAGCTTTTTGATCAGTAAGAGTTTCATGCTGTCGGGAAATCCCAGGCGGAGAGAGTTTTGGATTTTCCTGCGCCTTTTCATTTCTTTTGAATGCTGGCTTCATGTTAAAGAGAAATTTCTGCCATGCAAAAATCATTGCTTAATAAGTGGTGTCGGTGTGCTTGAGGTAGATTGCTTTATTCAAAACAATAATCTGCATTTGTCTGTCTGATGTGGTGATAAATGCGCTTTTATCATTTAAAGGCTACATTTAATAAGTAGTTTGGAAATTATATGAAAACCCACAAAATCATAACAAAATAGAAACAACATTTCGTTACTTTTTTTTTTAAGGCCGCAGAGGAGGAGTTATGCATATCTGTGTGTGCTAGGGAAAATAAAATTCTCAAAAGTTGCTTACCAAGAGAAATAGAGAGAGAGAGGTTGAAGATTTGGGGGAGGTTTAATCTTATTTATCTGATGTTCCATTGCATATAGAATTCAGACCTTCATCTTAGGAGCGGGGTCAGAGAGTGAATTCCCTTAGTTGCTACTACTATTTATTATTTCTATAGCGCTGAAAAGGAATACGCAGCGCTGTACATTTTAACATACAATAGACAGTCCCTGCTCAGAAGAGCTTACAATCTAATTTAGGCAGCACATTACAGGGTTGGGGGGATTATGATAAAGTGTTTGTGCATTCACATGTAGTCTTGCATATACCCTGACACAGTGTCGTACACACATGTGTCCACCCACGATGGAAAGAGAGGCAGCTCTGGCAAGAGGCTCTGAAATTGTTCTGCTGCAGAGGGGAGGGGGAGAGGGGGGAAACAAGAAACAGTGTTTGACTGCCTTCACGACAATTTGTTTAACAGTAGGAGTAATTGCACAGGCAAGCTGGAAAGAATGACTGAAGCTATTTACTCAGATGTTGGTGTAGGTGTGGGGCCGAAAACTCAGTGTGGGAACAGTGGGCTGCTTTTCTTGGTGCCGTTGATGGCCATCGGATTTCCCAGCTCACTGGGTTTTGTTTTTTCTGGATGTTGTCTTTGATTATTTATCTGAAGGGGAAGGGAGTAGCTGAAAGACATAAACACGTGAACTGGCTCTGTTTTGTTTTCCACTTCGTAGGCCGTGCCCTTTTAACAGATACACACAGAAATAATAAATGCATTGTTTTATGATGAAAGGAAATTAAATGTGAGGTTGTTTTCTTTAGTGCGATACCAGTACATTAACTCTTAAGTCTGCAGTTCTTTGCTTCATGTGAAATCCTTTGAAAGCTGGTGGGGATTAATCTGATGTGTTATATATTTATTCTCCCAGAGAAAGGGGCTTCCACAGTTACTGAATGTCTGTGTTGGGTTCCTTCTGAAAGACACTTGCCTTGGGTTTAAGAGGTCATGGAATAAGCCCAACACAGGTTGGCATTGATTTCTTTAACTGATAACACTGCACAACAAAGTTTTTGCTTCCTGAACACTGCTGGGTGTTTCTTATAGAATTTTGGGTGCTGATCATGAATATTACATCAAAAATTACCCATCACGTACCATTTCAGAGAAATCTTCAATTTTGTCGTGATTTTTTCTTATATTTGGATGCAAACAATTTTTTCTCCCATAAGTGTCTTATCAACAACGGTTTGTGCCGCCTGGGTATGTCCATGCATAAAATCTAGCCAGGTTGGAAGCTGTTTTATGGAAGATGACATCCTGGGCATGTCTGGGCAGGTCTGAACGAGCTTGCGCTGTCTCACCATGCTATAATGGTGGCTTCCATACACCGATCCTGCTCATTTGGTTAATATAGATAGTCCGTGTGTGTATATAGTATCAGTATAGTAAAGTATAGTAGTATAGTAGCTGTAGCAATATAACAGTAAGTAAGCTTGATGCTATAGACGTTTTGGTGTCGGGCAATATGTCTCGTCGGTGTCGTAACAGCCGCGACACATTCTGCTATATCTGTGGGGAATATACACTTACGCCTCAGAGACGTTCGATGACTGCCCTTGTAAAGAAAGCCTATCATCTGTATTTTGGCTGCAAAATAGGTGATCAAGACAAGCAATGGGCGCCTCACATTTGCTGTGCGACATGTGCTGTTAGTCTGAGAGCCTGGCTCAGAGGTACTCGAAAGACGATGCCATTTGCTGTTCCGATGATATGGCGAGAACAGAAAGACCATGTGACGGACTGTTATTTCTGTTTGACTAATGTGTCTGGTTTCTCTGCCAAAAACAAGAAGTCAATTGAATATCCTAATCTGCCTTCAGCAATGAGACCCATGCCACATGATGACAGTCTTCCAGTTCCGAAACCACCAGAGGATTGGACCTTAGACGAACCAGATGAAGAAACTGCAGTGCAGGGTTCTAACAGTGACATTGACCCGGATTTTGAACCATCCTCATCAGGCGATCCACATCTGATAACACAGTCCGAATTGAACGATTTGGTCAGAGATTTGGGTCTGTCAAAAGCAAAAGCTGAGCTGCTAGGTTCGAGACTGCAGGAATGGTGTTTGCTATCACCAGGTACGAAAATTTCTGTGTTTCGAGACCGGCATCATGATATAACCAAATTTTTTGCACAAGTCGACAGTCTCTGTTTCTGTTGTGACATTGAAGGATTGTTCTCGGTCTTTGGTTGTGATCACAACCCGGAAGAGTGGCGTCTTTTCATTGATTCGTCAATGTTAAGCCTGAAAGCTGTTCTGTTGCACAATGGCAACGTTTATCCTTCAGTACCTGTTGGCTATGCAGCACATATGAAAGAAACATATGAGAATATGGAAATGTTACTAAAGTATGTCCAGTATACCAGGTATAACTGGAATATCTGTGGAGACCTCAAAGTCGTTGCTCTGTTACTAGGACTGCAGCTTGGCTATACAAAGTACTGCTGTTTCATCTGCGAATGGGACAGCCGAGACAGAGAGTCGCACTATTCTAGAAAGAACTGGCCACTCCGTAAAAAGTTAGTTCCAGGACAGAAAAATGTAGCACATGAATCGCTTGTTGACCCGACAAAGATATTTTTGCCTCCTCTTCACATTAAACTGGGACTCATGAAGAATTTTGTGAAAGCAATGAACAAGGAAGGGGAAGGTTTTCGTTATTTAAGACAGATGTTCCCAAGAATAACTGATGCCAAGATCAAAGAGGGTATTTTTGTTGGCCCCCAGATCAGACATGTTATGAGTGACAAGCGATTTGAAGATCTGTTAGTTGGGCCGGAAAAAATTGGCTGGAAAGCCTTGAAAGACGTTGTTGACAATTTTCTGGGCAATTACAGAGCCCCAAACTACATTCAGCTGGTAGACAAACTTCTCAAAGCATACAAGAGAATGAAGTGCAATATGTCACTCAAGATTCATTTCCTCCATTCACACTTGGACTTCTTCCCCGCAAATCTCGGTGCTGTGAGTGACGAGCACGGTGAAAGGTTTCATCAAGACATAGCTACGATGGAGAAACGATACCAGGGCAATTGGAATCCGTCAATGCTTGCCGACTATTGTTGGATGCTACAACGTGATGCACCAGACACTGAATATAAAAGAAACTCGGGAGCAAAACACTTTTAATTCTGTTTCATTTAGTCGCTTGTGCGAAACGTAAACTTGACTATATATTTTATTGTCAGTAAACATAAAAATGTCTATTTCTCATAGTTCTTACGTGATGCAGTAAAACCAAAACCATATTTGAGCATACCAAGTTGGTACCTGTCATAATCACCAAAAACTTTTCAGGAATCAAGACTTAACCAAAAAATTGTTGTGCAGTGTAATATAAGCAGCATAATAACAATTTGCCTCCATTTCACTTGTATTATCTTTGTTCTCGTTTGCTGTAGGGGGGTTCCTCTTACTAAGGCAAATGTAAATGCCAAACCAATGGTGGATTTAGTCCATTGCATGCAGGGAGATGCAGTTCATATTCCCCTATTCTGTTCCCCAAGGAAAAATAGAAATCACACCTCTGTGGGTTTACACCAAGCGGTTCAACTTCTTCCCATAAATATGAAGCAATATGTTCAACTAGTTACTCTTTCTGACACAGTTCTTCCTTGTGGCTTTATATAGATCTCTATGGCTTTACTCTGTTAGTTTCACCAACACAGTTATTATATAATACACTTGACGTGATCCTTTCAGGGTATCAAGTAGTGTGGCTGCTGTATTAGTAAACTTGGATAAGTAGATTATTGGTCATGCCTTTTTATTGGACTTACCAGATGCATTTTTGGCTAGCTTTTGAGAGCTAAGTGCCCTTTATCAAGTCATCATACCACTGTGGAGTGGTAGTAATTTTCAGGTACAGCCAATGTCCTGTTGGTGGTATTTTTTTTTTTTACAATACATCACTGTAGTCAACTTATGGAAGAAGATGGGACGAGGAGGTGGAGGGGAAATGCCTTCAGGTACTAATGGGGTTGTTTTTCTTTGGGATTGCTGCAGTCATAACACTGAATGCCTTCAATACCCGCATTAGCAAAGAAAAAAAACAAACCCAACAACCCTGTTTTTAATGACAATAATATTGCTTCGGCATAAACTGATACTCGGCCTAGCTCTCTTAAATTGTGGATATGTTGGCCAAACAGAGATTGCGAATGCATCTCTTAGGAAGATGCTAAGTTTGGCGGTAATTTGTGTGCGAGTTGTGCATCGTAGATACATGATTTTAAGCCACTGACTCAATACCGGTGAGAATCAGCTTAAAACTTGAGTAGTACGGGGTCTATTTAGGAGCTTTCAAATCTCCAAATTCTTTCAGAATGCACAGATTATTCAAATTAGAAGAAGGCGGCACTAAATCTCATGCTTCTAAGTCATTTGATTTTTTTTTCGGGGGGAGGGATGTTTAATAGTATCTTCAACAACCAAAACCAAAAATTCCACAAACCTTGCAAGACAGGATGGAGATGGCTTCTTTACTACAGCCGGATATCTATTGGGTATCTATCTATGAGTGATTCTTTATCCCGTGGGCAGGTGAGGGGTGTGTATGAGGTGGTCCTGGCCTAAGAGAGACCCTGAAGTCAAGGTGGTTGAACGTAGAGCAGCTAACAAAGACCATTAAGTTTATTAATAATTTCTAGTTCTTCAGAGCTTGCAGAACTACAAATTCTGTCGGTTAAGGATCTTAGATTGAAAGGGCCCAGGGACAGGTCGTTTCTTTTATACGGGCCCTAGAGAGTGGAATTCATATGCCAGCAGCAAAATTTGTGGAATTTTAAACGACTATTAAAAAGGCACCTCTTTTCTCAGATGAAATATGGAGCTTGACAGAAGATTGAGGGGTGCTGGTAGCCCATTTCATTTTACTGTTTGTCATTTGTGATGCATTGTTAGATTTGGAGTAATGATGTGTATACGGATGTAATTTTGTAACCACTTTGGGAAAAGATGGGATATAAATAAATAAACCATTAACACTTTCCAGTACCACCTACATTAGGGGTGCACAACTTCGGCCCTTGCCAGGCCAGGTTTGCAGGATTTCCCAAATGAATATGCATGAGAATCAATATGCATACAATGGAAGCAGTGCAGGCAAATAGATCTCATGCAAATTCACTGGGGAAATCCTGAAAACCTGACTGGATTCGGCCCTCAAGGGCCGGAGGTATGCACTCCAGATCTACATCTTAACACCACTCTATTGGTTCAGAAGTCAGGGGAAGTTTTAAATTAGTTTTAAGTATTTGTTTTTTGTAAGGACTGTGAAGAACGCGCAGAAATAACTCAAGTAAAAGATCTTTGACTTGCTGTGTTCTCTGCAAAGCAAAAGCCCCGTAGCACAATGATTCACCAAATAGGCTAATACAGAGTGTTGGGGATTATTAAAAGAGGATTTGGAAACTAAACAGAAATTGTGATCATGCTACTATTTAAAGGCATGCTGTGCCCACTTGAGCCCTTCTCGTGGGTCTGGTTATCCCATTTGAAAAAGGACATATGACGTCTAGGAAAGGCGCATTCAAGGAGAATTTACAGTTTAAGTAGAATCTCCAAATAGACTCTTCATCTTAGAAAAGGATGATAGCTGAGATATGATGGACGTACAGAAAGTTGTGAAACGTGAAGCAAAAATAAATAAGGGTCTGTTAGACAGTGGTTAGAGCCTGAGGTTGCAGGTTCAAGCCCCAGCTGCTTCTGGTGACTGGGCAAATCACTTAACACTCCATTGAAATAAGAACCTGTCTAAAATATGTAAAACACTTTGTAACCACCAAATCCCATCCCCCCCCTCACTACCGCCCCTAATTCTAGAATGTTGTGTGCCCAAATTTTCAGCTACCATGCAAATTTGTGCACACAACTTCTAGAATAAGATCACTTGTGCACATAGCTTGGAATTAGCTGCTAATTGGGCTTTAATCAGTTAATTGGCTATAATTGGTGTTAATTGGCATTACTTGGCAATTAACATGCTTAACTGCCCTTATATGGCACTGTGCATGAAAATGTCATAATGCCCTCGTATTGCTCTATGGTACAGCTGTACCTCAGATATTGTGTGTGCAATTCTGGTCGCCATCTCTCAAAACAGATATAGCGGAATTAGAAAAGGTATGGAGAAGGGTGATGAAAATGATAAAAGGTTTGGGACGCCTTTCCTATTAGGAGAGGCTAAAGCAGCTAGGGCTCTTCAGCTTGGAGAAGAGACGGCTCAGTGGGGGATATGATAGAGGTCTAAAAAATACAGAGTGGAGTGGAAAGGGTAGATGCTTGTTCACTCTTTCCAAAATTCGTTGCCAGAGAATGTGGTGAAATCAGTTAGCTTGGTAGGGTTTAGAAAAGGCTTGGATAATTTTCTAAAAGAGAAGTCCATAGCTCATTATTGAGATGGCTTGAGAAAATCCACAAAACAGCAAAAGGAATTGACACTATTTACTCCACAAAAAAACCACAAACAAAAACACTTTTGGAGAATTGATGTCCAAGTTGATGGCTGTATTAAAAACAAATAATTAATCCACATAAATGCATCTAGGGCCAGAACCTCTAGAAACATTTGGACCCAGCACAGTCCCTGTTTCGACAAAATTGTCTTCTTCAGGGGGTCCCCCTACTGGTCCTAAAAATGAACTTGTAGATTAAAACAACAGTTTCTGCACGAGACCGACGTGCTCAGACAGACAGAAAATTGCGCCTGTTGACCTTGGAGTGCAATTTTATTTCATTTTGAGGGAGTTGGTCTCGCACAGAAACTATTGCTTTAATCCTCGAACACTTATGATAACACTAGTGCAGATGAGGACGGAGCTTAGGCATTGGTGGAATGAGGCATTATGACATCACAATCTGAGCTCTAGAATGTTGGTACTTAGGATTTTAAAGTGTTTGAGGCTTGTGCAGATGGGTAAGGAACAAAAAAAGAACTCAGCGGGACAGGAAAATGAGTTCCTGCAGAGACAGGGAAAAATTTGTCCCCGTGTCATTTTCTAATTGAGATCTTTTGCCAGAGTAAACAATCTGTCAGTTTCAAACACCTTTTCAAAATCTAAGCATTTAGAGAAATGAATATGGAGCTCATTTTTAAAGTTCTTAGACACGTAAAGTACCATAGTAACCTATGATACTTTGTATGTCTAAGTGCTTTGAAAATGAGCCCCTGTATTTTTTTTTCCCATATACGAGTATACAAAAGCAGCACCACCTGCATTTAAAATAATGTTTCATTGCTTGGCTCTGTGTTTGTAATCCAGTTTACAAATGTTGGATATCAAATAGCCTGACTGAAGATGCAATCTCCACCATGAGATACTGATGATGTGTTAAATCACAGAGGAAGAGTGAACGGAAGCCTCTAGTGGCTTATGAAAGGTCATTAATAGCAGTTTGAAATAACTGATGTGTTGTCAGGTACGCCTGGTCCTATTTGGGGGCGATTTTCAAAGCCATTTACCAGGGTAAGTAGCCATTTACCTAAGCAAAGCGGCCCATCTGAAAATTGCTTTGCTCTTCCCAGTGAAAACTAGGCATAATTGTCCACAGCGTGCGGACTGTGGCCAGGTACAAAGAGGCACTGCCAGGGCTTTCTTAGGTAAGGGGAGGGAAAAGCCCAGGCAGTCTCGTTTTCATAAGTGTGCGCACTGGTTTCTCCATCACCCCCACTGCTCGCGCAGGTGTAACCTGTGGTCACTTTCAGCACATGCTTTTTGGGGTTGGGGTTTTTCTTTCAACCAGATATGTTTCAAAGAAAAATTGCCTACGTTTTCTGCTCCCCCTTTCATGTATTGCCAAGTTGCTTCTGTGACCAAAGGATGCAGCTTTATACAGAGCCACGTGACCCTTCTTTACAGCTCCTGCATCATGATTATGCTTATTAAAAACTTTATATACCGCAACCAATTTATTCAAAGCACTCCTTAGACATTTGCTAGTATCTTGACAATTCTCTTGTAATCCACCGAATATTTCGTAACATCATGACAATTCTTGTGTGATCCGCCTTCAACCATAAGGTAACGGCGGAATAGAAATCACTAATGTAATGTAATAATAGCCAAGCGGTTTACAATTTATATTTCAAAACAATTTAGAAAAGAAGTCCAAGAATAGAAAAGAAAAGAGAAAAAAAGAACTATTTTTTTTTTTAAATATATAAAATTCTATAACAATCAAATATCATTAATAAAAACTAATTAATACAAACTGAAAAATATTCTTTAAAAAATCAATAACTACAAGAACAGATTGCAATCCCAAATTCGTTTCTTCAATTTGAAAAAGCCAATTGAAAAAACATGTGCGTTTAGATGTCTTTTAAAGTTTATATACGATTCTTCTTTTCTCAAGTCTATAGGCAAATTATTCCATGACCTGGATACAGAAACTGAAGGCATCAAACCCCACTTCTGCCAGCCTGACAACGTGAGAGAGAGCAATTGTTTTCTGGTTTCCAGACGTTTTCATTTATTTAAAAATATTGTAACCTGCTTTATTCCATAGCAATTCACGTAATAGATACATAATAATTAATAATGAATAAGCACGCTCAAAACAATAGCGAAAACAAGTCCTGAGGTCCATCGTGGATGAATAAGAACATAAGAAAAGCCATTCTAGGTCAGACCAATGGTTCATGAAGCCCAGTAGCCCGTTCTCACGGTGGCCAATCCAGGTCACCCAAGGAGTAGCAACATTCCATGCTACTGATCCAAGGCAAGCAGTAGCTTCCCCCATGTCTTAATAACATCTATGGACTTTTCCTCCAGGAATTTATCCAAACCTTTCTTAAAACCAGCTACGCTATCTGCTTTTACCACAACCTCTGGCAGGGCGTTCCAGAGCTTAACTATTCTCTGAATGAAAAACTATTTCCTACTATTAGTTTTAAATGTATTTCCCTGTAACTTCATCGAGTGTCCCCCAGTCTTTGTAATTTTTGACAGAGTGAAAAATCAATCCACTTGTACCCGATCTACTCCACTCAGGATTTCATAGACTTCAATCATATCTCTCTTCATCCGCCTCTTTTCCAAGCTGAAGAGCCCTAACCTTTTCAGTCTTTCCTCATGCAAGAAGAGTTCTATCTCCTTTATCATCTTGTAAATCCTGCATATATACAGGAGCCAAACCAGGAAGAATTTTTAAAAACAAAATATATAGCTTGAAATGTAATGGGCCCTCCCACAGGTAGTCAGTGCAAACAAATAAAAAAAATGGGGATACTGTATCATTTCTGTGCTCTTACAGATCAAACATGCAGCTGAATTCTGTGAAGTTGGTAGCTTTTCTTTCTAATTAATTAAGCAACCGATTTATAAAATGTTACAGTAGTCAAAGTATATCACTGAGAGCTTGCTTCAGTGACTTGGGACTTAATCCTGGTAGGAGCGATTCCTATCAAATCCTGCTGAATATCTGTCTGAGTGTGTTTGACATGCGAGGCTAGTTGTGGTGTTTGTAAATCCTGTGCATCTCAAGGGAAGAGTGGAAAAGTTTTAAGACAGAATTTAGTGGGTAAAATGTTGCATTAATCATGTGTTGATAGCGTGTGTGTGACCAGTTGTAGGATGGGGCTTTATACAGAGCCACATGACCCTTCCTTTCAGCTTCTAGTACCACGTATCGTCTCTATAGCACTGCCAGACGGGAACTGCGCTATGTAAACATGCAAGAGGCATGATTCAGCTATTGTACCGTTCATAATAATAAAACCACTTTATGGATTATTAGTTTAGTATTGCGGTATTATGTTCAAAGAGGACATCTTAAGTAACCGCCTTGACAAATTCAAGGACAATCTCAAAACATTCCTGTTCAAGGATGCTTATCAAATATGAGAAGTTCTTTCCTCCCCCCAATACCAAATAAGATCAAAGATGAAAGAGACAAGCTCTTAAGAAGAAAGCCCCCCTCCCTTCTTGTCTCCTCCTTCCCCACTCTTCCCTCCTTTCAATTTTTTTCTTTACTTCGATGTTTTGACTTCCCTAACCTTAGTTCCTCCTGTATCAAGTGTCTGTGCCTCATCTTCCACTCATGTCTTAATTAAGTAATGTCCCCATTCTTTTAGAACTGTCCCTTAATGTTATTTATAATATTGTAAACTGACCAGATATTTGTTGATGGTCGGTATATCAATCAAATAATGAATAAACTTGGAAACTGTATGCTTTTTGCTTGGTGGAGAATTGCTGACTGTCGTCTTTATGATGCCAGCGTTTAATAACGAAGAACTGTAATCTTCATGAAGGGCCAGATAACGATTTCAGTTGCCTTGTTGAACAGACCTGATGGATCATCATTAATGTACTATGTTACTATATAGAGTCCACAGAATGTAGGCTAGGAAACTTGAGTCTGCCTTCAAATCTTGTAGGTCTTGCAATGGTCAAACCAACGTGCTAGCAACGTTCAAACCTTGTTTTATTTGGTACAAAACAGGATAGGCTTATAGAGAAAATCACAACAAGAACCAGCCTTATTGGAGGTTTGCTTGGTGAATATGTTATTATTTGTACTGTAAAATGAAGTGCTGGGAGTCACGTTCTCATTGCTAATTTGCCATGTATTGTGCTTCAAAAAATATTTTGATATGCAAGTCAAAAGCAAATGATTCTTTCTCATTGTCTTCCCAGGCTTTCCAGGTTGCACGACAGCTTCTATATCAACAGCAACAGGCTAGTGGATTAAAGTCACCCAAGAGGAATGACAAACCAGCAGCTCTCCAGGTACGGAAAAATTATATGCCTTGATTCCAAATATCTATCTAAGGAAATAAACAAAATTAATTAAATAGCAGTGAAAAAAACAAAATCAAAAAGCTTCCATATGTGCCCATAATATTTTTGAAGGATATGCATATTTATTAAAGGATGCAAATATGTATTTGCTTTCTCATTAGGTCTTCATCTTTCATCTGTGTGAAATAAGAGTTAGATGCCACTTTGATGGGTCGTGTATGAGTTTTCTTAACGCCATAAGAACATAAGAATAGCCTTACTGGGGGTCAGACCAAAGGTCCATCAAGCCCAGTAGCCCATTCTCACGGTGGCCAATCCAGGTCACTAGTACCTGGCCAAAACCCAATGTATGAATGACTTATATGTACCTCTGAATGTAAAGAGATACCTACTAGGCACATGCACTGATGAATCTCATCACCTACAGATTTGTAAGGCCTTAATGTAATTAATCATTACCCTAAGCTGTGTATCGCAAATTGTGTGCCCCAACGAGACGCCAGAAGGGAGGAGAGGCGCAGGCACGGGCTGACTGCTTATAGGACATGCTTCTCGCAGTAAGAGGCACGTCCTACAAGGCAGTCAGCCGACGACGACGACTCTTCCCTTGCCAGCATCTCTCCTCCTCTCCCTGCACCTCCCCTCCTTCAAGATCCCCCACCGAAGTGACAGGTTCAGGGTTGCGGCCAGATGGGCCCCTGCGCTTGTGCAGACACTGGCTTATCTGATAAGATCCAAGAGAGGACATTTTCTAAGACTTTAGCGACCAGGAGTGATGATGTCTGAGGAATGAGTTGGTTATTTAGAGAGCGTGAAACCAACACCGCTGTTATGCCATCGTTCCACCAGGATTCTAAGATAAAAAGGCATCTTGAGAACTGGCAGAAGTGAGTTCCAGTGCACCTTCTCTTGTAGGGCAAGGAAAGCAGCCCTAGAGTTTTGACAAAGTGCCCAGACAATAGGACACATTTGGATTTTTGGCACGGGCAGGGCAGAAATGGAATCTTTAGGGTCCTAAACCAAAGCACTTCCTTTGCGGCTTTGAAGGCTCAGTTTAGAGCGCTTGGCAAGAAGCCACTTTGGGAGAGACGAGATATCTAATCAGCTGGGATAGACAGTGAGGCCCAGATTCTCTAAAAGTGCGTCCCGATTTTAGGCAGCTGTAGGCGTCCTACAGCTGTCTAATCAGCCAATCGGGATGCACGTTTTTAAAAAAAAAAAATGCTCCCCAGGCAGGCCGCCTATATTGAAGGCGATAGGCCCTGATTCTGTATAGGACGCCCGGGAGAGGCGTCCTATTCAGAATCGGCCTAAACTAAACCCCGATTCTGTAACCGGCGTCCATGTTACAGACGCGGGTTAGAGAATCGGGTTAGATTAGACACGGCCCACTACACTTATCGCGGCAAGGGATCTCTCTGCCGCTATAAGTATAGCGGGCCGCGGCCTGTCCGATCGGGGCCCTGATTCTGTATAGGACGCCCGGGAGAGGCGTCCTATTCAGAATCGGCCTAAACTAAACCCCGATTCTGTAACCGGCGTCCATGTTACAGACGCGGGTTAGAGAATCGGGTTAGATTAGACACGGCCCGCTACACTTATCGCGGCAAGGGATCTCTCTGCCGCTATAAGTATAGCGGGCCGCGGCCTGTACGATCGGATGCCCCCCCCCCCGACAATACCGACCGCCCCCCCCGACACTACCAACCGCCCCCCCCCCCGACATTACCGATCTCCCTCCCACCCCGACACTACCGATGCTGGCAGGAGAGTGCCCAATCCCTCCTGCCCGAAGACAGCGCACCCCCCTCCTGCCCGAAGACGGCGCACCCCTCCTGCCCGAAGACTGCACACCACCCCCCCGGCGCTAACAACCCCCAAACTAACCTGTTCTTCAGGCCAGACGGTTCTTTCCCGTCTAGCCGGTAAGCCCGCCTCGTCGAAATGAGGCGGGCTCGCCCCTTCCCGGCCCATCCCACCGAAGCCTAAGGCCTGATTGGCCCAGGCTCTAGAAGCCTGGACCAATCAGGCCTTAGGCATAGCGGGTCCGCCCATCCCCACTAAGTCTAAGGTCTGATTGGCCAAGTGGGGATGGGCGGACCCGCTATGCCTAAGGCCTGATTGGTCCAGGCTTCTAGAACCTGGGCCAATCAGGCCTTAGGCTTCGGCGGGATGGGCCGGGAAGGGGCGAGCCCGCCTCATTTCGACGAGGCGGGCTTACCGGCTAGACGGGAAAGAACCGTCTGGCCTGAAGAACAGGTTAGTTTGGGGGTTGTTAGCGCCGGGGGGGTGGTGTGCAGTCTTCGGGCAGGAGGGGTGCGCCGTCTTCGGGCAGGAGGGGTGCGCCGTCTTCGGGCAGGAGGGGGGTGCGCTGTCTTCGGGCAGGAGGGATTGGGCACTCTCCTGCCAGCATCGGTAGTGTCGGGGTGGGAGGGAGATCGGTAATGTCGGGGGGGGGGGGCATCCGATCGGACAGGCCGTGGCCCGCTATACTTATAGCGGCAGAGAGATCCCTTGCCGCGATAAGTATAGCAGCTGCGTCTACTTACAATGTAGACCAGCATTTTGCTGGCCTACATTTTTAAGGTTTCTTCCTCTACTAGGGAGACGCGTAGGGCCACCTAGGTTCGCCTAAGGCCCTTAGGCGAGCTTAGGCGTCTTGCGGGTCTCCCTAGGCTCCCGGAGGTGCCTTCAGGCCTGCCTGGGGAGCATTTTTTTTTTTAAAACGTGCATCCCGATTGGCTGATTAGACAGCTGTAAGACGCCTACAGCTGCCTAAAATCGGGACGCACTTTTTGAGAATCAGGGCCTGACTGTCCAGAGACTGGTTTCCCCTTGATTATAAATGCCTACAACTGTTCTTTTTCAACCATTAACGCAAACTCTTGGGAACATGGATGCTTGTACTGCCATTCTGTGTTCCTCACCATCGAGGGCTCCTTGAATAGGACTCTTGCTCTCTCTGTACTTTTAACCTGGACATGTTTGGCCACATACGTATTTATAAAGTTCTGTAAGCAATCTCTGTAATAACATACTTGTGTGTGTCTTGTTTTGAAAACCAGAATTAGTTTTGCATGATATTACTCATTTAAGTTTGTGCAGTCATTGTAAAACTGAGCTATGCAAGGTAATTCAGCTACCTTAGAATTCTTCGGAAACTGGTTTCAAAATGCATATGTGGGAAAAGTGAAATGAGTGGCACTGTTGCTAAAACTTGAGTTCTCTGTGCAATGCATTAAATGGGTTATGTGTGCGCTACAAATATTCATGGAGATTTCTTTAACATTTATGACGGGCTGAATTCAGGAACTACCATGTTAAGCTCAACCATATCTCAAGTATTAAAGTGGCTTGAGACTAGTGTAACTGCAGAGTACTTTCAAGCTGAAAGATTTTATATAAACCCTCTTGATCTGGTGTTTAAACTAAGGGGGAAAGTTATTAAGGGAGAGTAAAATGTGGGCTTGGTTTAGCACAGAAGTCATTTGTAAGCTTTGGATCTCGCTACTATTTAGCACGGTACGACTTTGTTAAGGAGCAAATAACAAAGAGTTAGCGTCCTAACTCAGCTTGATAACTTCCCTTCCCTCTCTCCTAAATAAAGAAAATCAAAATCAGTCTGCCAATTTCTCTTGTTCTCATTATGCATCCAATGGTGGTTATAGGGACTGAGCGTGGAGCGACAAAGGTGGTCTGTAATTCTGTGCTTGTGGTTCAGTCTTCTGTACCCCGCTCTCCTTCCCTCCCACAGTTCAGGATGGATAAGACATTTTAAAATCTATTCATACGAGAAGGCACTGTAATATTGCAAGGAAGAAAATGCAAATATCATTAAGAAAATTAAAGTGTACATTCAAACTTTTAACTTGGGGGAAACCAAGAGCCATCCCGGCCGTTGTGTAAATAGTTTGTTTTATGAAAGGCAGTGAGTGGTGTCCTTACGTGTATATTAATAGTTCTGAAAAATATCTTATTTGGTAAATCCATGAGTGATCCATATGTCTTATAATAGACTGTACCACTGGGGACATTTTTAATGAGGTGTTCTGCTAGCCAGGTCCAGTGTCAGGTACTAAAAGGAGTGCTTTGTTGTGCTGGTGTCTTAAGAATAGCTCTAGAGGATGAAATATGACTGTGTTGACCTTTCAGCTGTGAGCTTATTTGTCACGATTCAAATAAGTTGAAAGGATCAAACTAAACAGTTTCTGAAGTCAGACTGGGAATTGTGTTGCAGAGGTCAACAAAGGAGGCCACATTGCCGATTCTCTAACATTGCCAATTGTTGGTAGGTATTAAAGTGCTGGGAGCATCTCCTGCAGTCAGAGACACAATTAAAATTCTAATTTATTAATGTATACAGAGAGCTAGCCCAGTCTGTCACTCAGTGATTCAAATGGTTGCCCATTCTTTTCCTTCCCCCCCACCCCCACCCCCTCAACCCCTTCACTCCTGGTGCTCTTACAGCTTTGAAAACGATGCAGGTCCTCTTAGAAATAACAGACCCCCAAGTGCATTGGCAAAATGGCAATGTTTTAGTTTTTTTTTTTTTTAAAAACAGGAGGATTTAGTGTCTTGGTTAAAGAAAACAAAGAACAAAGTGTGACTGCTTCGCTTAAATTCTAAGGGACCTAAATTGGCAGCCGCCTACAAAAAAAAAAATGGCGCCGGCTGCGTGTCAATTACGCTTAGGCGATGTTCAAAGAATCGTGGCTAACGGCGCCTACCACAGAACTTAGGTGTCTACAGTGTAGGCTGGGGTTTTACTGGCCTATGTTGCAGACACGTAAGTTCTTTCTTTGGAGAAACGAACCTAACAGTGCCTAAGGTCAACTCCGCCCCCTAACCATGTCCACTTTGACCTTAGGCGCCATTGGACATTTCTTAGATGCGATTATGATGCCCACCTTCGTAGCTCTCTACTGGCGCATACTTTGTTTTTTTACGAGTTTTTAATCGGTTTTTAACAGCGCGATCAATTACAGCAGTGATCAAAACTAATTAAAGCAATTAAGTTAGTTGTATGGCATTGTTTCTAGAATCGGGCCCTAAATGCCATTCAGGTAAGAGGCTAGTTTTCATTTTCAGGTTATTACGAGTCATAGTAACACTATATTTTTTTCTTGACACTGTTTGCTGTAGAGTCTGGCATTAATCTTGCATAATGCGACCTCACCCTTTGAGGTTATGCCTGTTTGATAGTAATACGTATTCTACCACAGAAAAGTCATTCCAGGATTCATACCTAGCAGTGAGGTCATTTAGCCATTTTCAAAAGTTAACAGCTCTTTGCTGGGTGCATTTACTTTGTGACTTTAGCAGTGATGGTGTTCTTTATAGGTGAAATTTGTGACGTTTCCATTTTTTTATTGGATTTATTGAAGAATGGTTTAGGGTGGTGAATTGCCTGAAATTTTGCATGGAAACTGGCCCAGGCTGTTGGTTCTACCGTTAAGACACTTTGGGCCTCTTTTACAAAGCTGTGGTAGCAATTTCTGTGTGGCAAATGCAACAGAGCCCATTTAATTCCTATGGGCTGCATCACATTTGTTGCACCGGGGCATGCTACTGCAGCTTTAAAAAGGGGCCCTTTGACGCTTATCCCACTAAAGAGCTCCACAGCTGAGAACAGACATGTTACTCTAGGGTAGTGTTCTTCAACTGCAGGTCCGTGGACCGGTGCCGGTCCACAGAAATTTTCTGCCAGTCCGCAGGGCTGGTACGTCCAGAGGGCCCAAGACAGTGTTCTTCAGCCGCTGGTCCATGGTGCGATCAATGTGGCATCTTTGGGCTGGCTTCAGTGCACAAAGCCATGGGAAAAGGCTCCTACGCGCATACTACACCTGAACCGGAAGCCTTCTCTCTGATGTCGCAACGTCAAGAGGGAAGGCTTCCAGATGAGGCACGGGATGCGCGCGAGGAGCCACTGTCCACAGTTTTGTGCACTGCAGCACTCAGGGAGCTGGCCCAAAGACGCCGCATTGATCGCACCGTGGACCGGCCCAAAGATAACACTGGGGGTAGGCCAGAAGGCAAGTCAAAGCATGGAGGGAGAGAGACAACAACGGTATGGGGAATGAAAGCATTTGTTTCTTTTCCTCTGGGGTTGTACTGCTTGCAGAGTCTTGCATCTTAGGGTTTGTTTGTAAATATTAGTACTTTTAGTTTTTGGTCCCATATTTGCATGGGGTTATCTGTTTTCTGGTAGGAATGAATGTTGTGTGTGTATATATGAAAAATGAATGGAAAAAATGGTGTTATAATTAGTACTATTATGGGGGTGGGTTCTGGGGTGGAGATTGGGTGGAGATGGGCACGACTTATCCCGGTGCTGGTCCACAAAATAATAATTTTATTTACGCCAGTCCATAGGTGTCAAAAGGTTGAAGAACACTGCTATAGGGGACTTTGGATTTACCAAATTGACTTGTGAAACAACCACCAAAATGATGCCTTTTATGTACAATTTGTGGTTCCTGCATAGAGTCACTGAAAATATTAGCTGGCAAGCTTGTTTCAGATTACACGGTATTGGCACAAACACATACAGAACTAGCCTGGTGAAGTCCCATGAAGAATATTCTCTCGCCACCTTTCTCCATTAGCTCTCTTTATGACTCACTGGTGCAATAACCATAGGCTTTAAATGTATCCTGTTATCTCATGTCCTCCTCTGTAGAACATCACTATCTAAATAGGTTTGAGAAGGAAAGTTTTATCTGTCGGAGCAATTGTTGGTTAACTCTGTGGTGAATTTTATTTTACCAGATTGCTGAGCATACATGGAATGTGCTAAAGAAGAGTGAATTGTTTGTTCTGTGGACCGGAGGCCCCCTAGAGCCTTGGGGTCCAGGGCAACTCCCCTGTTTGCACCCCACTGTTTGCAGCCCACCCCTGCTGGTCACCCACTCAAAGAAATTAATCCAATTTCTCTGATAATATCTATCTCTAGTAAAATCATGCTGCCTCGGGTCCTGCAATCTATTGGGTTTCAGAAACCACACTGTCCTCTGTTTTTAAGAGTATTTTCATTAATTTAGCTACCTCAGAGGACAGACTAACGGGCCTGTAGCTCCCAGCCTCCTCCCTATTTCCACTTCATTGTTTGCAAGACCTCCGGGACCACTTCTGATTCCAAATGCACATTGAAAGGGTCAGACAGCGGAGCTGCCAGAATTTTTTCAGTTCCTTCGGGTATCGCCAAAATTGCAGTCTTCTGAGCAGGGAGTAACCACAAAATTATAAGTATGGGGTGCCACCTAGTTGTTTTCCAGGATATCTTCTTCTGATTCTCTGCACTCCTTGGCAAATTGGCCTACTTCTCCACAGTCGAAGCATACCAAGGCTTCCAAATTCTGCAGCTGATGGAGAGGCATAAACCATCCTTTCTCAAAGGTCTGAGCAAGCTGCTTGGATCAGTGTCTGGGTCCCATCCCTCTTGTTTCCTGGTACCCACTGGGTTAAGAATGGAAGGCATCGGCCACTTCCAAGACTTTCTTTAAGGCACAACAGTGGGTATCTCAACAACTGAATCTTGCCTTAAAGAAAGTCTTGGAAGTGGCAAATGCCTTCCATTCTTAACCCAATGGGATTAAGCAGAGGGGAGACTTCTGGGTTATCAGCAGGCACCATGTGAGAGTCGCCAATATCGTGACCCGAAGAAGCAAGCCTTAGAGTACAGGGGTTAAGAGGAAGGAAAGTTGGTGGCACAGGGGGAGGGAAGGGGTGAGAGGAAGGAAAGATATTGGCACAGGGGGAAGAGAGGGAGACATGCATGGTGAGGAGAGAGGAAGAAATTGCACATAATGGAAGGGAGAGAATGGTGCATGAAGGGGGATAGAGAGATTTGACATGGCACAAGGAAGGGAGTGAGAGAGGTGTTGTAAATAGAGGTAGATGAGAGGGTAGAAGAGATACACAGGAAGTGGAGGGGGAGAAGGAGGGAGGTGTTGGAAATGGGAGTGAGGGAAGAGTGGGAGAAATGCTGGACCATGGGGGAGAGTGAAGCAGAGAAGAGATAGGGAGATGTCAGGCTATGAGCGTAGGGAGGTAAGGAAGAGAGAGCAGATGCTGGGCTATAAGGGTGGAGGAGGGAAGATGCTTATAAGGGTAGAACCTGGAGAGGGTAGCAAGGAAACAGAGGATAGATATAACAGAGGGTAAAAATAAGGTAATGGGGGTACAATGAAGATGAAAAGGAATAGAGGGGCTGAGGAAGGAATGAGATGAGGAATAGGAGAAAAGATGAAAATTTGATAGGTAACTGAAAAGTGAAAAAGAGGAGAATGGTAAGAGAGGCAGAAAAGAGATAAAAATTAATGATCACTATGTCAGAAGCAGGTGTGAGGGAATAGATAGGAGAGAGAAGACAAATGGATAGCAACCACTTGAAGGAGAATTAGTAGGCAACAGGAAAGCAGAAAAAAGAAACTGAAACCAACACGATGGAAAAATAAAACATTCAGACAATAAAGGTAGAAGAAAAACATTTTAAATGGAATATGGATAGTAATTAGCAAAATATTGTTGAAATTTTGACAAACTTGCAAAATTTGCTAATTTTGTGCATGAATGTTTTTGCACAGCATATTGAATTTTTTTTTTTGTGCAGAATTTCGCCATTAGTGGTAGCCATCTGAGTAGTTCACAAGCAATCTAATCAGATACTCTAGGTATTTTCCTTATCTGTCCCGGTGAGCTCACAATCTAACTGTGGTACCTGGGATATTGGAGGATTAGGTGACACAAAGAGTAGTTCTGGGATAAAACCTACAACCTCAGGGTGCAGAGGCAGCAGTTCCAACCACTAGGCCACTCCTATGCTGTTTTAGTTTGAAATATATAAAAAAAGGAGCGGGGAGATCATATACTAAGAGCATGCCTCCTCTCCCAGAACTTTTCATTTCTATGGGCCCAGTATGTGCTATCTGTTAGGGGAGTGTGGGGCACAGTGGTTAGAGCTACAGCCTCAGTACCCTGAGGTTGTGGGTTCAAATCCCATGCTGCTCCTTGTGACCCTTAGCAAGTCACTTAGCCCCTCTTCTATTAAACTGCGCTAGCAGTTTTTAGCGCAGAGTGCCAAGCTGAATGGCCCGCGCTGCTCCCAACGCTCAGAGGAACTCTATGAGCGTCGAGAGCAGCACGAGCCATTCAGCGCAGCTCACTGCGCTAAAAACTGCTAGCACAGTTTAATAGAAGAGGGGGTTAATCCCCCATTCCCCCAGGTACATTAGATGAAGTGTGAGCCCACCGGGACAGATAGGGAAAAATGCTTGAGTACCTGAATATAAACCACTTAGGCTATAAGTAGTAAAATAATACATGACTGTTTAGAGTGGCAAGTCCTATATTTTTTTAAGTAGTGAAATGTGAGATCTTAGCTCAGAAGACTGCAGTGCGGTGGCAGAAAGTGTCTTTCTGTATTTCAACTGTACTTAACTGCACACGTTATCTCATTTTAAATCTTGCTTGACCACTTCACAGCCTGATGACGCAAACTTGCCAAGAGACATAATTTAACATGACAGTGGATTAATAGCTTCTAGAAAGAAACCATAAAAGTGCAATCAAAGTCATGAGTTTAGATGATGACTGGTTTAACAAATATTTACCATATGTATGTATAGCTTTAAAAGTTGCCTTAAATTAATGTGAAAGGAGTTTGTAGCAGTGTAGGTGTGTTTACAGCCCTGAATGTCCTTTCTTTACAAGTTCCGATTCATTTATTTGTACATTAAGAGTTTTATTGATCATTATTTTGCAGCTTTGACCATTGTTTCTCGGTGGTAATTCATTTTAGATCTTTGGGCATTTTTGTCGCCAGCATGAATACATTAATTAGAAACAAATGAGGTGACACATTTTCTCATAAGAGAAAGTACCGTGCAGCTCTATTCCAGTGGTAATAAAGTGAAAAAGAGTTAATTTTTGCATACAGTGGGTACCTGAACAGAATACCTGGCTGACCACAGAGTCAAATAGTAGAACCCTGATCACCAAAGTCACTGATACTGACAGAGTATGCTAGGATGCTTTGCATGGTAAATAAATCAAATTTTATAGCATTCGTCATTCATACATCTATCTGTTCCACATGCTCATATATTGGACACAGTTTAGCAGCAAAAGAAGGTGTTGCATTGTCACAGTCCTATGCTGATCAGTGCTGCCTGACTCAAGGAAAAATTATTCGATTCGATTTGGCCCATTGAATTGATTTTTCGATTCAATTCATTTTTCTCGCCCAATTGGGTGTTGTTTTTTTCAAAAGTCCTGACGGGTTTATTTTGTAGCCTTTTCACCCACCCTCCTTTACCCTCTCCAAAACCCATGCCAGCGCTGTGGTATAAACAAAATAAACAAAAAAATACTTTTCCTCTCTCTGTTAGACAGAGAGCATGAGCTAGGACCTAACACCAGCTCTGGCAGGATACACATTACAAATCTGACATATTGTAATCACAAAATAGAAAATAAAATTATTTTTTCTACCTTTTTGTTGTCTGTTCATTTTATTATTCAAATCATGTTGGTCCCAGGCTCTGGTTTGTTTGGCTTGAGTTAACTCATTCACCAGGGTCTCCTGCTCATTTGACATTTTCTTCTTTTTCCTTGCCATCCATCTTCTATCTCTGTGTCTTCCCTTTCACTGCCATAGTCAACATCTCTTTCCCACTGTCTACCATCTCTCTTCTTTCTCTCTCTCCCCCTGCCTTGTGCCCTGGGCCAAACCTCTCTATTCTCCTTCATGCAGCATCTCTCCCTTCCTTCCCTGCATCATCATGTGCACCATTTCTTTCTCTGTCCACATGGACTATCTCTCCCTGCCCTCCACCCTGTGTCCAACATGTCTCCCTCCCTGCCACCATATACAGGATTTCTACTTTTCACCCCTTTCTACCTCTTTGTTACATCTCTCCCTTCCTCTCCCCCACCCCATGTCCAACAATTGTTTCTCTCTCCTCCCCATGCAGTAGCTTTCCATCCTTCTCTCCCATCCATCTGTTCAGTGGCTTTCCATTCCTCCCATCTCCCTGAGCAGCACCTCCCGACTGCCCCCTGCCATGTAATCTGACATACAGGCCTCCCAAAGCAGCAGTGGCTGGCAAGAAGAGACAGTGCTTGGAACAGGTTGTTTCTGGCCTGCCCCACCAGGGCTTCCCTCTGCCATGTCATCAGTGAAGGAAGGCCCCGGCAGATTGGCACAGGAGCAGCCTATTCCGATTGCTGCCTCCTCCCGCCAGCCACCGCCACTGCTGCTTTGCTATCGGAGACATGCTCAGGACTCAATGAATCAGTGAGTCCGATTTTTTTAAGAAAGTGAATCGATTTGAATCGATTCGCCGATGTGAATCAGTGAATCGATTTAAATTGATGAATCAGGCAGCACCAATGCTGATGCCACTTCAGATCCTTTTTAGTCCTTTCCTAGAAAATTGGTTCTGACAAGAACCATCTGTAATTTCAATTAATGTTCCTGATTGGTGAGAGGCAATTTAGTTTACATTGAAATGGCCTCCCAGAGGTGTCCTCTGCTAAAGCACAGCACTTATATGCCTCCAACAAGGAACACAGATTTTTAATTTAAAAAGAAGCTATTTTTCTCATTGAGTGCAGTACAAGACATATTATGAGATGATCACCCGTACTTTTGTTATGAGGCTAGAAGATAGTTGTGTGGGCCTGACATATTTCCGATAGATTTAGGGTGGAACTAGAGGGCAAGCAGGTGCTATTGCCCAGATTCTATAAACTTTACCAGTGAGGATTGTTCAATTGAAGAAGAAAAGTCAAGGATTGGATACATTGACATATTGACTGAATGAATTTTAGATGAAATTTGAACGCCATTGTTGAGCTAAGTACTATTGAATATGAACGTCGAGGAGACATTTAGTAATTTATTAACTTTGGATTAGATTCATTAGAGAGACTTTTTAATGACTTATCACTCGAAGCACTTTTGTGTTATATCACACGTGTATGCCAATGATGGTGTGGGTGCGGCTTGCAATAGAGCCTGCCGATTTATTTAAACTGAGATTTCGCAGTGGCAGAATCCCTATAGCTTAACAATCACACTGAGTCTACACATACACTCATTATTAATATTAAGAATAGACAAGTATTTATTCATTGGATATAGGAGTGTTGTCTCTAGTGACTCTTATCCTTTCACAAGTACTATTCATTATTTGCAGAGTCTATAAACGGCACCTGAAGTTAAGCATCCTAGCCAATTCAGGCACCTAATTTACTAAGCCATGGTAGAGGTTTCTACTGCGGCTTGGGGCGCTAAATGCTCCGACGCTGCCCTGACGCTCATAGGGGGGGTGGTAATTTTTTTAATTGGCTTAATCATCACCATTAATTGAAGGCATAATTAAAAAATTAATAAAATCCATTAAAAAAATTAATTAGCCAGTGGACACCTAACTCGGTAGGCACCTACCACTTCAAAGTAGGTATCTACTCTGAGGTTCCTTCCAGCAAGTAGGTATGGTTAGGGGCGGATTTGTGCAGATTTTGGCCATGGTTTTACTTGGTGCACTCATTTAGGCCAAGATAACCTGGCAGTGTTTTTTAAGGATTCCGCACCTACTGCTTAGGCACCAATAGGCGTAATTCTATAAATGGCGCCTAGTGGATGATTGCCAGTTGCGCTCAACAGCGCCTGATTCTATAAATGGCACCTATATGCCCATACTCCTAAGAAAAAGAACCAGTTTATGGAGAAATGAATGTATCAATAGACAGGACAGGAGAATGGACTGGTTTAGAGAAACAGAAGACCAGGGTTATCAAGAGGTTGATATTCAAAGTGATTTAAGTGGCCAGAAATGGCTCCAGGCAGGTTAAATCACTTGTTCGGGGCTTAATGAGCTAGTGCCACTGAAAGTGTCTGGCTATTTTGGAGGTGTTTCGGGGGCAGGGTCAACAATTAATAGGCCACATTAATTGTAGAAATAGGGCCATATAAAGGGGTCCTTTTACTAAGGCAAGATTTAGCGCACGCTAAATGCTAATGCGTCCATTATATTCTATGAACGCGTTGGCGTTTTAGCACGTGCGCTAAATCGGCTAGCACACCTTAGTAAAACAGGGGGGAAAGTCATTCCTGTTTCTTTATGCAGTTCACCAAAGCTATGTTCTTACTATCTCTATATACCCGGGAATTTGATGCTGGAGCCTGGACATAGCCCGGCATTGAATTTCTGGGGATCATGCCAGCAGCGTTCAGGAAAAACACTGATCCTTGCCAGCTGAATATCAGATCCCAAGTGAAGGTCATGAGCCCAGTCCCAAGGCTTGCTAACCAAATGCATCCTAGAATAGATGAGTTTTTAGACCAGAACTGACTTTGCTTAAAAGTTAAGTCCTCCCCTTTCATGTGCTTTTGAATTGAGTATGGCGAAATAAAGTTTTAATTGGGTGAAAAATATTGAAATTTAGGCACTTTTTCTTTTTAAACCTGATGCCTTAATTTTAAGTTGTGGTAAAAGATTTGGTTTCTGTTCTTGACTTCCAACTAGAGAATGACACAGCAACAGAATGCATTACTGTTCCCATCCCCATGGATAACAGCGGGAATCCATCCTGTGTCATTCTTAAATGTCTATCTCAACCTCAGTCCTTCTACATCAGCCCATTCATACTCTGATTCTTCCTTCTCTCCTTAAAGAATGACATGGGGATGGTTTCCCAGTTATCCGCGGGGATGGGAATAGTGATGAATTCTGTCGCCGTGTCTTTCTCTACTTCCAATCACTGTTGGCCTTGGTATTTTTCATAGACGTGGTACAAAAATGTTGAAAAGACCCTAAGATCTGAAACTAGGCGCGAATTACACAAGTGACAAGTTTCCTGGGCAACTGAGCAGCTTCTAGAGAATTTCATCCTGTGGTGGTTATCAGCCAATTGGTTATAAAATTTGGCAGAAATCTGGTTTCTGTTACCTATCCATTCCCCATAAGACTTAATTAAAATGTATTAATGTAGCACTTCAGTAATCAAAGCTAATTATGTAACTGAAGTGTGATATCAGTTATGCAAAATGATCTTCTTCCAATGACACATCCTTGTTTTGAGTTTCAGGAGAGGTCATAAGGCTTAATATGGGTTTAGTAAGGTTTGGAGATTGGCTTTTTTAAAAATTTCTTATGACAATTATAACACTAATGAAACAGACTTCACTGGTCAAAAATGTGCAATTGCTGACAAAATGACACATGTAATTAAGAGCGTTCTTACCATTTTACCTTGTGGTTTACACCTACAGTGTTGAGAGAGAGAGAGAGCGACTCCCACCTCGCTAATTACCATTATCACTGAAATGGTTGGGTTTGAGTCATTAGTTCCATGTGCATTTAATTAGAGGAAGGCTGAAATTGGATTTAACTTATTACTTTTTCATGGATCACTTTCTTGTCATCGCTTCAAATTGGAATGCAGCCCCAGGTAACTAATTATGAGAGCCACAGGATCAAAAGTGAAAAAATAAGGTAATTAGGAATAATACTGTCGGACTCTCACTGATAGGGCATTTGTGCTTTGAGAGAGAGAGAAAAAAAAACCCCACAAAGTATTTTGTAGTATTCTAGATTAAGTAGTTAAAGGTATGCAGTTTTGCAAGGCATTGTTGGAAACTGCCAGTACCTATAGGGTTCATGTGGCATGCAGCTGTGTTGAAGATGTTGTATCAACATGAGACCACAAGTGACTCATTAATACTTAAGATTAAACTCAAGAAAGTAACAGATGGGATGACGGTTTGCAGCACTTCAACAAGTGCTTCTGTGAAGATTCTTCATCTACATGATTGCATCGGAATTATCAGGAAGATTTTGAATTGAGGGAGCTATGCCTCAAATATAATGACTTAGAATTTACCGGAGATATTAAATGTTCCAAAAACATTAATCTCCAACTTGGAAGTTGCGTAAGTTGGTGTGTTCAGTGTATGAGTTGCTTCCAAATATTTTGAAGAATGTTGGAATTTTGTTGTGATTTTGGAAAACAGATTTCTCAGATGGTACAAAGTTATAACATTTATAGCGTATGGGGAGGAAAGGGAAAGGGATTGGGATGTATGTAGCACCTTTTTGTAGTTTTACAACCACATTCAAAGTTTACATACAGGTACTTCAAGCGTTTTCCCTATTAAGTGACTTGCTCAGGATCACAAGGAAAAGAGCAGGGTCTGAACCCACAACCTGAAGGCTGGAGCTCTGACCACTGCACCACGTTCTCCTCCAATACAATATCAGAAGTGAGCCAAGTATAGAACAACAAAGTCATTGTGACATCACTGATGAGGCTGGCCCTAAGACATTGGTGGAATGAGGCATTATGACATCACAATAGGAGCTCTGGAATGTTGCTACTATTTGGGTTTCTGCCAGGGATTGGGACTTGTATACTGCCTTTTCGTAGTTTTGCAATCACACTCAAAGCGGTTTACATACAAGTTCCCTATCTATCCCGGTGGGATCACAATCTATTTAATGTACCTGTGGCGATGGAGAATTGAGTGGCTTGCCCAGGGTCACTCACAAGGAGCAGTGTACACCACACTCTTCCTCAAGACATAAGAACATAAGAAATGCCTCCGCTGGGTCAGACCTGAGGTCCATCGTGCCCAGCAGTCCGCTCACGCGGCGGCCCAACAGGTCCAGGACCTGTGCAGTAATCCTCTATTTATACCCTTCTATCCCCTTTTCCAGCAGGAAATTGTCCAATCCTTTCTTAAACCCGACTACCGTACTCTGCCCTATTACGTCCTCTGGAAGCACATTTCAGGTGTCCACCACACGCTGGGTAAAGAAGAACTTCCTAGCATTTATTTTGAATCTGTCCCCTTTCAACTTTTCCGAATGCCCTCTTGTTCTCTTATTTTTTTGAAAGTTAGAAGAATCTGTCCATCTCTACTCTCAATATGCCCCTCATGATCTTGTAAGTCTCTATCATATCCCCTCTGAGCCTCCTCTTCTCCAGGGAAAAGAGACCCAGTTTCTCTAATCTCTCAGCATATGAAAGGTTTTCCATCCCTTTATCAGACGTGTCGCTCTCCTCTGAACCCTCTCAAGTAAAGCCATGTCCTTCTTAAGGTACGGTGACCAATATTGGACGCAGTATTCCAGATGCGGGCGCACCATCGCCTGATACAACGGCAGGATAACTTCTTTCGTTCTGGTTGTAATACCCTTCTTGATTATACCTAGCATTCTATTCGCTCTTTTAGTGGTCGCTGCGCACTGTGCCGTCGGCTTCATTGTCATGTCCACCATTACTCCCAAGTCCCTTTCTTGGGTACTCTCATTCAATAACATCCCTCCCATCGTATAGTTGTACCTCGGGTTTCTGCTTCCCACATGCAATACTTTACATTTCTCAACGCTGAACTTCATCTGCCATCTCGTCGCCCATTCCCCTAGTTTGTTCAAGTCCCTTTGCAGTTCTTCGCAGTCCTCTTTAGTCCAAGCTCCACTAAATAGTTTGGTGTCGTCTGCAAATTTTATTATCTCACACTTCGTCCCTGTTTCTAGATCATTTATGAATATATTAAATAGCAGCGGCCCGAGACCAACCAATCCATCCAGTCTGCCTAGTTTTTTGGGTTTTTTTTGGGGGGGAGGAGTTTCTGTCCACACTGCTTAAGGATATAAGATTGTTAAGAAGTTTCTTTCTTAACAATCCACCATCTCGATTAAATAGTACAAGTAATCAATTTTATCAACAGTTAAAGAAAAAGTGGATCAGTTTATGCACATGTAAAACTTTTTTAGCTTTCTGATTAAAAAGAAGTTCAATTAGCATGTTATTACACACACAATAATATGATGTGTAAACTGTTTAATACGGAGCCATATGCTTTTTGCTGTGTTCTGATGTATCCAAGGCATACCTTTTTTGACTTGAGAGAAATGGAAACTCTCAGCTTCCAGAGTTACCATTCCAGTGAACTGTTGGGACCTGAAGCTCACTATTCTCGTAAGATAAACAAATATTTTTTTGCAGTTTGACCTGCAGTTGCTTGCTCATTTCCTGATTGCTAAGTGTAAAATGTAGGCAGTGTGAACCCCGTAGCAAGGAAGCCGATGTGCGACCAGCCTTAGGAATCATACAGCCCTGCCTGCAGAAATTAATATTTTTCTATGTGATCGCATTGTGAAAGAATTCTATAGACCCATTTTCATATAAGAAAATGTATATCATGTGTAATGTTTACAATGGGTTGTCTTTTTTTTTACATTTTCAGTTGATTTACAATTTTTATACATAATATTCATCTGTGGTTGAGAAGAGGGCATGCAAAGGTCAAGTGATGTAGTGTTTTCCATTTTTCCATATGAGGCTCAGTGTGGGTGATAAAAGCAACGCCGTTATTTTGTAAGTCTGCAGGAATTTCTGATGAAGTGCAGAGGTCGCTTTTCTGTCAATTCGAGTAGATGAAGCATTTTTTGAACTACTGGGTTCTTTTATTCCCTTTCTTTTCTCCCCCCCCCCTCCCCTCCTTCACTGCTGCTAGCCACACGCTCTTGTGACATCTCCACACCACACAGTGTGCTCTGCAAATTTGTAGCACACAACAACAGGCTGGTTCTTTGCTTAGAAAATGTCCCGAAGCCCAGAATAATGGCAGTTGGGTGTAAGCGCCATACCACAGAAGTGACAGTGATGAGACAGACCAGTCCACTTGGCACGACGCCCAGACAGGAGAGCCAGCTGAGTTAAAACTAGAACAATTGCAGCTGGACATATGGGGATAATACCTAGTGACTCTATTCCTTGAAGAAATTGCCTTCTGTGATCATAAGCTCTGTTTTCCCCTCTAGTATTATTTAGGCAGATTTTCAAGTGCTTGCTGTGTAACTGAGAATGAAAGAGATACGGTGGGTGGGGTGGGGGGGGGAAGAGAGGTCAGTTTTATAATCACAGCATTACCCTTGTATGTTTACGGGGATTTGGACAGTTTGAGCACTAAATGTGAACATTTGAGCAATAATTTACAGCAACAGATCAAAATAATCAACCAGAAAGTCAGCTATGTTGAATACCTTCATGGTTGTATTGAACTAGGTGTACTTTTTTTTTTATGAAAAATAAACTTGAGAAGATGTGAAAAAATTTTTTTCTATTTGGACCAGCCGTTTTCTGCTCCCCTTTCTGGTTTCTGGCTAAAAATGGAACTAGGCGGTAAGGAAGTTGTGACTGTGTGTCTTTGTTCTCAGCTGCTGTGAGGAGAGAGGTCCCCATTTTTAACTGTCTCCCCTTCCAAATGGCCTAGGCTAGACTGGAGTAGCCATGCGCCCCCAGAGAATGTCTTGCTCTGGAACTCCACAGCGCCACCTGTCCCTAGCAACTTGAAGAGCAGAAGCTGAGTTAGGAATCGAAACGAGGCAATTTGTAAGCACCTTTAAGATCAGCCGGGGTCTATGTAATTGAGCCAGGAATGAAATTAGGCAGAGTAAGTTCTGTTTTTAAAGTTGTGCTTTTGAAACTTTAATAGTACATACTGAAAAGATAACTGGAGAAGCAAGGCATCACCCAGCTATTGGTCCTGATCATGTTAAATAAACTTTTAAACACACTGGTTGAAACTGAGATGTTTGGAAAATGTGCTGTTTAGAACTGTATAATTGTAATCATGACCCTTTGAGGTGATGTAGTTCTTAGTAACTGTATTTGTGTTGCTGGGCATTTGTTACTTAGCTGTGATGTCACAGCTCAAAAATGATAAACACTTCATGCCAATAGTGTGCTCGTGTAACAGAAGATTGGGAATTTTCATTGAGTTTATTTTTCTTGTCATATTGTAAAAATTTATTATGTGTACAGTGGATATTAGAAACAGATTTGGATAATATGTAAACGAAGCCAGCCCTGCTATTTGCAAACTGCCTCTCTTTGCTTTTGAATAATTTTTATATACCGGATAGATGTATTTATCAGTTTCTTCTTCTTTTTTCTTTTTTTTTAAGATGGCATATCTTATTTTGAACATTCGTTTGCTCACTAGTTTTGTTTCCTAGAGATAGTTTGGAGGATTTTAAAAATAATCCACAGAAAACAGAAACTCAGAACAGCTTCCAGGTTTTGATATCAGTGGCAGGGGTGACATCTGGAATTCGTTGCTGGAGAATGTGGTGAAAGCAGTTAGCTTAGCAGAATTTAAAAAGGTTTCAATAACGTCCTAAAAGAAAAATCCATAAGTCATTATTAAGATGGATGTGAGGAAATCCGTGGCTTATTCCTAGCATATGCATCATAAAATATATTTTACTCTGGGATATTGCCAGGTACTCGTGACCTAGGTTGGCCAGTGTTGGAAACAGGATACTGGGCTTGATGGACCTGCGATCTCCCAGTATGGCAGTGAGTACATAAGAACATAAGAAGTTGCCTCCGCTGGGTCAGACCAGGGGTCTATCACGCCCAGCAGTCCGCTCCCACGGCAGCCCATCAGGTCCATGACCTGTAAGTGATCCTTTGTCTAAGACCCTTTAATCCCCATGTTTCTTCTGTCTATACCCTTCATGATCCTATCTCTACCTCTATCTATATCCCTCGATCCCCGTATCCTTCAGGAACTTGTCCAATCCCTCTTTGAATCCCCTTAATGTACTCTGTCCTATCACATCCTCCAGAAGTGCATTCCAGGTGTCCACCACCCTCTGAGTGAAGAAAAATTTCCTAGCATTGGTTCTAAACCTGTCCCCTTTCAGTTTCTCCGAGTGCCCCCTCGTTCTTTTAGTTCCCAATAGGATGAAGAATCTGTCCCTTTCCTCCTTCTCTATGCCTTTCATGATCTTGTATGTCTCTATCATGTCTCCTCTGAGTCTTCGCTCAGGGTGAAGAGCTCCAGCCTTTCTAGCCTCTCTGCGTATGAAAGGTTTCCATACCTTTTATCATTTTTTGTCGCTCTTCTCTGACCAATATTGAACACAGTACTCCAGTTGTGGTCGTACCATGGCGCAGTACAGCGGCATGATCACTTCCTTCGTTCTGGTCATAATACCCTTCTTAATAATACCCAACATTCTGTTTGCCTTCTTCGAGGCTGCTGCGCATTGTGCCGTTTACTTCATTGTTGTGTCCACCAGTACACCCAAGTCTCTTTCAAGGTTACTTCCCTCTAATACTAATCCCCCCATTTGGTAGCTGAACATCGGGTTCTTTTTCCCTATATGCATGACCTTGCATTTCCCTACATTGAAGTCCATCTGCCATTTATTCGCCCACTCCTCCAGTTTGTTTAGGTACAATACAAGCAAGAAGAGAGCGTTTTGCTTCAAAGTTGATGGCCGAATTATAAACAGCCTGCGCTATGCAGATGATAACGCTCATCTCCAACAGCAAAGAAGAGATGCTCTATCTACTGAGAAAAGTCAAAGCCAAAAGTCATAACGTGAGATTAGAACTGAACATAAACAAGAAGAAGATCATGAAAACGGAAAATGGTGACGATTTTGAACTTGAAGGTGATAGAAGTTGTAAAGGATTTCAATCTCCTGGTCTGCTTTGTAAACAAAGCAACTAGCAGGGAAAAAATACTACGCAGATTAGCACTCGGTCACTCTTCAATGAAGGCTCGACAAAGTATTCAAAAGCAAAGAAATAACATTCCAAACGAAGATCAGACTTGTCCAAGCACTCATTTTCTCAGAGGTCAATTATACATGCGAAAGCTGGACGCTACGGAAACAAGACAGAAAGAAGATTAGCTCATCTGAGCTTTGGTGTTGGAGAAGGATTTTTTATGCGGCTGTGGACCCCCAGAAGGACTAACAAATTGATTCTGGAAGAGATCAAACCAGCTATGTCATTCGAAGCCCAAATGATGAAGTTACGACTGTCTTATTTTGGTCATACCATCAGAAGAGAGATCATTGGAGGAGGATATCATGTTTGGGAAGAATCAAAGGAACCAGGCAAAGAGGGTGACTTGCAATCAGATGGCTGCACATGTTGAAGACAGCCATGGGGATGATTCTGGACCTTACCGGACTTGCACAAAGCCGATTTCGTTTTAAATCTGTAATTCATCAAGTTGCTAGGACTCGAGCACAAATCGATGGCACCTAACTAACCGGGGGCAGAGTCAGCGCTTGGTTGGTTAAGTGCCAATATTCAACGTTTAACTGGCCATGGTAACCACTTAATTAGGAATACCCAAAAGTCAATCTTAACTTTATGCAGTTTCCCATAGCTGGTTAAGTGCTGAACACCACACTTAACAGCTATGTTTTTGCCAGCTCCATAAACCTGGAATTTTCATGCTGGAGCCTGGACATGGCCCGGCATCGAATTTCTGGGGATAATGCCGACGGCGGTCAGCAAAATGCTGATCACCGGCTGAACATCAGGCCCGTAAAACCTAACGAGGTTTTGGAACCTCATAGGTTCTCTCTTCAGATGTCAGACAGAATGCAGATGTTAGCATAACAGACAAACTTCACTTTATCCATCGCCCTACGTGGATTAAACTCTTGGCAAACAACCGTAACAAGTCCAGTAAAATGTTTAAGAAACTGTATAGAAAAGCAGATGCACTGTTGCAGTGTTTCCTATTCTGAGAATATATGTTGGCTGCCATGTTTACGTGGCTAATGAGTTTAAGATGTGGCACTAATGGGGCACATTCTTTGTTCAGTGAAAGTGTAAAAAAAATTAAAGTGGCCTGAAGGTAAAATAAAACTCTGTATTTAATTTCAGCTTCTAGGGCTGGCATAACATCGGAGATGGAACAGATTATTAAATACATTTCAAGAAGTCTGGAAAGTATACCTGTGTCTCTGAAATTTATGGGCGTTAGTTTACTTGGGTATAAGGAACTGTATCGCACACGGGAAAGTCTTAAGACAAATGAAAGCAAAACAAAATGTAATGGTTCTTTTATTTTGCAGACTTTGGCTGTGTTTCAGACAGCCCTAATCAAACTGTTCTTTTCTCATATAACTAATGTTAAATGCAGTCTACCAGCAGATGTTTATATAGAGAGTAATTGAAAAATCTACATCCTGGATTTAAACTGTCTAGTGAGAAAGTCAAAATTATAAGCCAAAAAAAAAAGATAGAAGTAATATATTGTGACCAGTTGTAGAAACATATTGGAGATGAACAAGTTCCAGGAGGTTCTCGACACGTAGAAATAAAAAATGTAAGGTTTCCCTAATGAAGGGCATTTCATATTTCCCTTATGACAGTCGTGGTAGCGGGAGAGTGCCTCGAAAGGGTACACCCTATGGATGAGCATTCAGTAGGGGTTTCTGTGGGCACCTAGAGTTTTAGTGTGGTTTAATCAACTGTACACGTGAATACCTATAAATTAATAGACATGCGTGTATACCAATGAATTGACAGGCGTGTAATTGATTTGAGGTCATGAGGAGCTAGGTTTTTTTGTTTGGTGGCAAAACTCATGGTTGTGACTGTATGAATTTGATATTCTCTGTTAAGAGGATTTGTAAGTTTACGACCCCCTGATGCAGGCATTTGCCGAATCAGGTCTTCCAATATCCGAGTGTCTCCCTAGCCAAGTGTCTTCTGCTTTATTGCCCTTTTACACTCTCCCTGTATTGGGGCCCCCCAGTCCAGGACAGATGGAAGGAGGCACCAAAGCCCATTAGGCTGTGCCAGTGCCACTTTTAGCTTCAGACAGGCTTAGTGCCCTCTCTGGCCCAGAGCAATTGCTCTGGTTGCATGCCTTCAAATCACTATGATGAGGATCTATATTCCATGTGTATGACCAAGGCCTGGTATTCTGTTAAAATGAGTTTTGTACATAGTGATCTATAGTAATCAGTTTTTCTTATAGGTGTAGTGAATATCTGTGGTAGTACCTTTTACTTGGTACTTTTGTGATTTGGGGGAGTTAGTGCCAGCATGGCAATTTGCTCTAGATACTGAGTGACTTTTTTTTGTTGAGTTTTTGTATTTCTGAAACTGAGAGGTTTTATATTGTGTTTCACTAGAACCTTTTCTTTTTTCCGCATGGTACGTTCTGTAGAAAAATGTCTCAGCTTTGCTCTGCATTCTTTTTGGGTGGGGAGGAGCCAGGGTGAGGTTCTCTGGATGCAGATTATATGTCTGGTTTTAATTGGGAGGAGCATATGATGTTTGGGAACAGAGGAAAAGACTATAGCTCAGTGGGTTCTAACCTGGTATATTCTTCCTCCAGTCTGATGTAACTTGCAGCAGGAGCATAACCATGGCACATGGTAATGCCCTCTCAGTTTGGGTTCAGCCCACCCCCAACAGAATCGGTTTCTACACACTGTCGGTGACTAACCTGGAAGCCTTCCCTCTGATGCATCAAAGGGAAGGGTTCCGGGTCAGCCACCGGAAGCATGCAGGAACTGCTGCTAGTGACCTGAAAAAGAAATAGAAATGCTGCATGGGCTGGGGGTGGGTAGGGAGGGAAAGAGATGCCCGCTCGCTCACTCTGGGATCAGGCCGCCCAAAATTGGCTGGCTACACTGCTTGCCTGCAGGTGCGAAAGCCTTTATGACTGCCTTCAGTGCAGTTATTTGTTGGGGGCAAGGTGGAGCATGGGAAGCAGCAAGTGGTAGGTTTTTCTCTTCCAAAAAGTTGGCGGCCCTACCTACGTATATAGATCTACTGTGATTTTAATTTTGTTGCCGTGTTGATATTTAGTAGATATGTAATAATTGAAATATAATACAAGGCTGCAGGCATTGCTTTCTTCTCAGTATCAGACAGCTATGAGCTCAGAACAAGAAGTAAACCTCCATCAAGCCAAGGGTTTTAACTCATCCCTGCCTCACCTGCTTTAGCCTCCCCAAACAGCTGGCAGAGCCACAAAGGCGAATACAGTTCTATCATAAGTTCATGGTCAGTTTGAGCTATAGACTGCCAGTTGAAGTTTATCGTAGGTTATCTTTGATATTGTGAGTACAGAATCAGATGATGTCATCAACTGTTATGAGAGACAGTCTGCCTCCACTGAGCACACCCAGCTCTTCCATCTGTTTTCAGAGTCATCCAGCTGATGAGTCACACAAAGTTTATTCTCATAAAATTGTTGTTTTCTTCTTTGAGTTCCCCTTAAAAATACCTCTTCCAGTTCTTTTTGGTCAACAGTGGAAAGTGCCTGCATGGATGGGACACTGATGTTTCGATTCTAGTCATTGTTCAACCAACTCATTTTGATGAAAAGGGTTCTGTTGCTGCTAGGAGTATCCATGTACCTTAAGTGGCAACAGACTTATGGATTTAGTTCATCTTATCCCTGGTGAAAGGAAAGAGACACTTTAACCCCACTCAGTACTCTTCAGTCTTATGATGCAACTAGTGACTAAGTGGCCAAGTTTATACTAGATTTGATATATCGACCATCAACAAGTATCTGGTCGGTTTACAGTACTAAAATTAAGGTACAATTTTAAAAGAAAAGGGTCATTTTATAAATATAAGTGACTGATGAGACATAGACAAATTTGGTACATGAGGTACTGGGGTTGGGGGAATGAAAAATACATTGAAGTAAAAAAATTTTTAAGAGGGAGAAGGGAGAAAAAACAAGGGAGGGGGGAGTCACTTCTTAAAAGCAGTTCTCTTTCATCATTGATCTTAGGTGGAGTTGGCAGGAAATATCATCCTATCTCATATTTGATATGCATCTCAGAATAAAAATGTTTAAAGTTTGCTCTTAAATTTATCCTAAGAATCTCTTAAATCCAAAAGCTCACTGTCCAACCAAATGGTTGGTCAGGCCATAAGCCCTAGTACCAGGATTACTTATAGGAGAGAGTAGGGCCTGGTGCTTGAATGAAATGTGCTTTTTGTGGGTCCCTTCATTTCTGGCACTCTTGCTTTCCTGGTCTCTAGGCTAGTGAACAAATGCAGCAGCTTCCCTTAACCAGGTCCTTCCTCCTCAGCTGCATTACAGGGCCATTTGTAACTTCCATTGGGCCTCTTAGTTGCCTAAAGAAGATCTCTATCTTTTACCCATATTTGTAGACTTCAGAGGTTGGAACTGGAGTAATGTTTAATAACACACAGGGTTGTGCATTATCACAACATTCTTATTTCATACATTCCAGCACTCCGGTATTTCTGTTATGTCATAGAAGGCCCTGTCAGTGTTCTATTTTGCAACATAGCAAGTATTGATCGGTCTCTCCTCAGGTCTTTAGAAAATGAATGGAAGTACAAATACAATTCTGTAGTTTAAATCAAAGAAATTGATCTTGCGTTACACAAACACCTGTAAATTACACCTCTGACCTGTTTGGTTCAATACCTTCAGATGCAACGTGCAGACGTGGCCTGTTGCGTTGTAAATAACAGATATGCATTGTTTTGCACAGTTGTTGCAAATGCGGGCTCTGGTTGTGCATCCTTGCAGAACTGCTTCTTTTGCTTGGCTGGCTGCGTAATCTTAAGGATGAAGAAACGTTTGTGTTTGCAGCAAATGGTTTATGTTTGCGAGTTGAAATTTAAGTTGAGTTAGTAAAATCTGCTGGTAGACTAATTCATAGAAAGTGATAGTCATCTTGCTTTAGACAGTGGTTCTGTGACAGATCTAAATTTAGCTCCTGCCCAGACCTGTGAACAGCGCCAAAAAAACAGATTCCTAAGTTTCCCCACCCACCCATAGGAAGTCAGTATGGTTTTTATATGCTCTGGTCGCATATGTTAAATTCAAGTTGTGTTTCTGTTTTGACTAACTCCTTAACCATAGTTTTGAACGAAAAGTACAAAATCCCCCACATTAATAGCTGCAGGCAGGAAGGTTTGGGCACCCTAGGTGACGCACGGTGTCCTCTTGACAGATTCGGTGACGAGGAATTTGTGACCTTATTCGTAAGGTCCGGGCAGTGATCAAAATAGTGAGGGACGCCTATGAGGAATGTGTGTTTACATGAATACGTTGGACTGCAAAGTCTTCTAGACAGAAGAGGCATTGTTTCTTTCATTGCATTTATTATTTTGGTTCCCCCAGGCCTTTGTAAGCGCACACTTTTACACTCGGGAGGCTATATGTCGCCTTAAAGCAGCAAGCCCCCGACGGAATCTATGTAAACTGTAATTGAAACAGAGCTGCAGGCTTTGGAAAGTTATTTGCACTGTGAACAACTACCTGTAAAATGAATTGAGCAATAACTCTACTGGGAAGTTGAAGGGGAAGAGAAATTACAGCTTAGAAAGTAATAACTGTATCCTTGGCTAAATGAAGGCCGGGCTCCTTTGTTGTTAACATTACGATTAATTTTCTGAAGCGCTGATGGTGCATGCGGTGTTCTACAAGGTATGAATTAATGTGCAACTATAGGGATAGCCCGAGTGCGTGTGATGAGCAGTACAGGAATGGGGAAAGGGAAAGAGGGGGTCTGTGACTTGGAGAGCACACCGTGCTGGATGTGTAGAAAGAGATACAAAAAGACAGCGGTTATAGAAATGGTTTAGCGGTGAATCACAGATGGCTTGATTGGAACACTAGCAGAACAAGTTCCCTGAGGAAGTGAATCAGAATTATCGTAATAATAATATTATTTGTACTCTCATTTGAATCAAAAGTGATGCTCTGTAAATCTGTTTACGTACCACAGCAAATGTTGGAAGAACAATAAGGAAAACAGCTTAACTCTCCAAAAGACATGTCGTTTTACGGGATGAGCCCAAAGTGCGTGACATTTGATTAGAAGACATAAAGGGCTAATGGTGGTAAGTAGCTGGTAGGAAACTTCTAACTGCAGGCTGATCACGTTGACAATCCGGGTATGTCTGCCGACGTGGAAGTTAACCATGTACTGGCCAGTTTTCAGACCAACTGAGCACAAAAAAGTTGGGACAGCTATATACATCTACATACCAACCCTGCCTGGTCATCCTTTTATAAAATTACCCTCCCTATGGGGCTCATAATCAAAACATCCAGATGTCTAAAAATCCACCTAAGTCGGCAGTTGGACATCCTAATCGACTGGACGGACAAGTACCAATTTTTGAAACCAACTTTCTGGACGTCCAGTAGGGACTTCTAAGCCGCTGTGCGTCCAGAGCTCAATGGGGTGTTTGGGGAGGAATGTTATGGACAGCGTTTGGGCGGGCTCTGGGCAGGCTTAGACTTGGATGTCCCACAGGGATATAATCGAATGTTGAATTAGACCTGTTTTAAAAGGGTATAAAGTGTTTAAAAATGGCCACATAACCACTGCAGAGATAAAGTAAAGACCCCAACTCACTCCCCTAAAGCTCACTGACCACCCCCCATCATGCTCCACAAAGATCTGAATGCAAACGTACATACCTTTATCCAGAACAGCAGTACCTAGTATAGCAAAGCCTAGTAGACCTACACACAGGTGTCTTAAGTGGGCTAGTGGACCATAGAGAGGAGTAGCAAGTCTTGTAAGCCACTCTAACCACTACATTTATGGTGGAAAGTGTGATCCCACCAAAACACACTCAAAACCTACTGTACTGCCATATAGATGATGCCTGCAGTCATAAGGGCTATTGGGGTGGTGGACAGCTGGATGCTATAGGTTTTGAGGGAGTTTAGGAGGGCTCACCATTCACTAAAAGGGGGTTCTGGTGAAATATATACCTGACACACTTTAAGTGAAGGTCACACCAATGCCCTATATGGTGCTGGTCCTTCTCATGTCCAAATGGGCTTGATTTGGACGTTTTGAACATGAATGTGTTTGAATTTGAAAATGGCTAAAAAAAGTTGGACATCCTAAGGACCAAATAGGTCATTTTCCCCCCCCCCCCAAAAACATTTGGATGTTTTTTGAAAATGGGTGTTTCCCCACCCCTAACCTTTGGACAACTAGCAGGAAATATCCAAAGTCGGACTTAGACCCACTGTCGAAATTGCCCCTCTATGTGTAAGTCGTATGGAGTAGGAAAAACCTGCTGTTTAGGTGGACTTGGATGGAGGATGAGAAGTTTCAAGTTCAACTAAAAGTTTGATTAAATCGCAGTTTCATATCTCAAAGCAATGTACATACAGTATAAAAAATAGGGGAAACGGACTGTATTTATTATAAGACGTGGACCAGACAAGTACAAAAGGGAAAAAGGGTGGAATTACAAACTAATTTAAAGAAAAGAAAGAGAGAAAAAAAAGTTAAAATAAGAAGGGAAGGGGTAACTTTATCTATTAAAATTAAGCTAGCCTCATAAAAAATTGAAGTTTTGAATGCATCTATTATAGAGCCAACATTTTTGTGCTCCCTTGAATTTAAGGATCCTTTCTTCTCTAATATTACCTGGTAATGAATTCCATATTTGTGGTGCTGTGACCGAAAAAATAGTATCCCGTTGTGTATAAACGATTCTCAAAGATGGAATAGAAAGAAAATTTTGTCCTCTGATCTTAAAGTTCATATTTATTTATTTAAAATTGTGTATAACCCACCTATCCACAAATCTAAGCATACAAAATATGGTTAAAAAGCACACACACAAGAAAAAAACTGCATTACATACAAAATATAAAACAAAAGAATATAAACATTCATATGGTCCTATTTTCCAGTACCACAGAACTTAGGTACATAAAGAATACACTTCTCCCTTTGTTTTCATGGTTTCAGCAATCGCGGTTTCGATTATTCACAGTTTTTAGCTTGCTGGCTCCTCCCCCCTAAATTATATCAGCTTGCATAGAGAAATCGCCGATTCCAAGCGTCCTGCGCTTGAACCGGCCTTCTCTCTGACGTTGCAATGTCAGAGGGAAGGCTTCCAGAAGAGACGTGCGAGGAGCCGCTGCCCATGGCTTTGTGCACTGTAGCACTGAGGAAGAGGGAGCCAGCCTGAAGATAACACTGGTGGGGGGGGGGAAGACCAGAAGTCAAGGCACAGCACGGAGGGAGGGAGACAACGGTAGGGGGAATGATTTTATTTTTTAATTTAGTAATTGATTTACATCTGTTGTCTGTTCAGGAAGAAATGCATTTGTTTCTTTTCCTCTGGGATTGTACTGCATGCAGAGTCTTGCATCTTAGGATCTGTTTGTATATTTATTTTAAAAATTTATATACCGTTTAAAACTAAACGGATTACAAAATTTACATACACAGTATTTAAAATGAACACATAATAAAAACAAATGCAAAGTTAAAAAACATATAGTAAAATAAACATAAAAACAATCTTCAAAAAGATACAATAATGTGGCTAAAAAGATCACAGATAGTTCATCAACTTTGTCAAGAATATTAGTAGTTTTTGTTTTTGGTCCCATATTTGCATAGTGGTTATCTGTGTTCTGGTAGGAATGAATATTGAGAAGCATACAGTCTGCTTTGTCTAGTTTAATTTTGTGGTTAACCATTATGGGCTCATTTTACTAAGCTGTGATAGCGTTTTTAGCGTGCGCAGAATTGCCCCACGCGCTAAACCCGTGCTACGCAGCTAGAACTAACGCCAGCTCAATGCTATCGCAGCTTAGTAAAAGGAGCCCTATGTGTTAATACGATTATATTGTGTGTGTGTCTATATGAAAAATGAATGGAAAAAATGGTGTTACAATTAGTACTATTATGGGGGCGGAGATTGGGTGGAGATGGGCGTGGTCTGGCCCACGCCTTAGCCCAGTGTTCTTCAACTGCCGGTCTGCGGACCGGTGCCGGTCCACAAAATAATTATTTTATTTCCGCCAGTCCATAGGTGTCAAAAGGTTGAATAGCACTTCCTGTAAAGAACCACCTGTGAAAGGGAGAGGGGCAGGGTGTTTTTTCTTGCCCTCATCCTGAATTGTTACGGTTTTTCTTTTTGCTTAGTGCTTCAGGAAATCCTGAACTGTGAGCTAGCTAAATAGATCATAGAGCTGAGGGACCATTCAAATAAAAAACAGTTGCTCATTATTTCTGCTAAGGAGGTGCTTTATTGAAAATGTGCCGATATCCTCTGCCGGGAGAAGGCAAGTTGCCCAGTGGTAACAGAGGTTATTTATGTAGGAGAGCTGAAATACTGGACACATTTTATCAATTGCACACAGTGCAAGCAAGTTATATAAAGGATAAATGTATTTATAGATATATGTAAAATTAAAGGCACCGTATTTTACTAAGCTTTAGCTTGTTATCTTTTTGATTTAAAAGTATTGTAGTTTTTGCTTTTCAGGTAACTGGTGGGTGAATGTATTATTTCCTTGAAGTGGTTACAGCATCTTGCTTTCAACTAATTAGCCTTAAGTAATGTTTAGAAGAGGGTTTCTCAGACCTGAAGGTTCACATATGACATTTCAAATCACCGAGCAGCTCAGATGGGGACAGATCCCTCTCAAAGAAGAATTTGCTAAGCAGGCAGAGGGGAGGGTGAGAAAAAGGGCAATTTCTAACCATTTCTGTGACTTCAAATGCTGGGGAAGGAAGGGCGGAGTAGGGTGCATGTGGCAGATAACCCTAACCTTCTTTCCCTTCTCCAGTGCGGGCTGGGTGGCTAATCGGGTGATGTGTGTGTGTGTTCCAGACTATCTCCGACTCTCACAGCCCCTGAAGTCCAGAAGCTCAGTTGCAGGGAGACACATACATAGGAGCCCCCTTGTGAGTGCAGTGGTTGCTCTTCTACACACACACCGCCTGTCAGTATTGAGCAAGGTTTTTCCTTGTATCCATTTATTTTGTGTTTGACTCTTCCAGTCGTTAGGAAATGTTGATGCATATGTACATACACTCCCAGCATCCTCCAGTAGCAGTGGTACCCAGTCTGAGCCTGGTGCAGACCCAAGATTGAAAGCACCGGGATGGACTTAGTTTTTGGCAGAGCCAGCAGTCTGGGATGCAAAGGCAGTGGGCACTCCCACCCTGTTGCTCTCTCACAGTATTCCTGGAACCATAGCCACTTTCCTGGCAGAGGGAAGGAAGAGCAGGATTTGTGAACAGCAGAAAATTTTGGCAGAGAGGGGTTAGAGGAGGACTGTAGAGAGTTCAGACGGGCTGCTCAAAATCTGCTGAATGAAATCTACAAGCTGCAGGAGGGAGGAAGGGAGAGGGAGAGAGGCAGGATGGAGCACATAGTCAAAAAGAAAAGGCAAATAATTGTTTCACATGTGAGACAAGAAAGTCACAGAGAGCTGGAAAACTTGCTCCAAGAGCTACATGTGGCCCACAGGGCATAATTTGCAGACTTCTGATTTAGAAGAGAAACAGCACATGTTTGTAAAATAGTCCCTGTTTTTAAAAGAACATTTTGAAGTGCGGTTTCCATTTAGCAGTCTTGGGAATGAGAACATGATACATGGGGAGAGGGGAGGATGACCCTGTGCCTTTATTCCTGTCGCATCATGACACCAGTGAAACACATCTGATTGGAGGCCTGGAAAGTGAGGAAGAAGAGTGATACTATTTCATGGTTTCTGGCTAAACAAATGGAAAAAGAGCACCTATTTATTTAAGTGGGCTGCCTTAGGTTGTCTTTTCCATGTCCTTTGCAGTTCTAGTCGCAACCAGTCTTGCATCTTGGCCAGTTGCATTCTCTGCTTGAGACATGGCATTGATCCATCTTTGATATTATGTCCAAATTACAGTTGAAGGGGGTCTAGATGGGACTATTCCAGGGGCTCACATCTTACACTGACTGGCAAGGCTAGGGCAAAAGGTATTGTGAACACTTGTTAAGGGAGCGCATCTTAGTTATGGTGACACCTAGAGGCTGGAGACTACAGGTTTGAGGAAATAGCTCTGATGCATGACTCCCAGTCAAGGACTGTCAAATAGCTGCAGCATTTCTTTGCACTCTATTTCATTTTTTTCCTCTTGTAAATGGCCAAAAAGAAGAGGAAGTTGATGATTTACCCTTCAGAAACCCCAACAACATCCTGTAACCAGTCTAGTGGACTAATTTTTCCTGCACACAGGGTCCTTAGCTGAATTTGGGGTAACTACAGTTGTGTTGACCCCAGGTGGTTCAGTGTTGGACTTTGGGACTGAATTATCTTTAAGCTCCAATATGTGATGTCCTCCTTGCCAACCATCTGCAGTGAGCTCCTTATGACATCAGCGCAGCGTGGACAGCTTCAGACAGGCGAAGATAGAAGGGAGGTTTCCGGTTTGAAATGCAAAGCTGGTATCTTGGCTGCAGGTCATACCGAGAGTATGAACGACCATGAAGGAGTTAAAATTCAAAAATCTGGAATGGCAGAATGTCTTGTTGCAGTGGAGGCAGTAACAGTAAAAGCTGGTGAAGGTTTCCCTTATTTCTCTTCTTCAGCGACTGAATTTTCTTCGGTCCACCCTGCTATTTTCATCCTCGAATCAATCCGACAAGCAATTTTAGAACTTGGTAAGGTTTTGACTTCTCAGTTTGTGACTTTTTATGCCACAAAGATATAATGGGGCCAATATTCATACCATAGGAGGCAGCATAGCTATCTCCCGTGTTTGGCAGCCAACCCAGGGTTTCTTCGGCTGACCAGCTAAGGTGTAGCGCAGTGTCCTGCAAACTTTTTTTTGCTCTGGCACTCTAAGAGCAAATGTTTTTCTATGTCCCTGTCCCATTCCTGCAAGTTCCGTCATCTGCAAAAGCCTCGAACACTTTAAAATAATGTGTTCGAGGCATCTGCTTGAGGAATGGGATGGGGCTATTGAGATCTCACGGGGACAAATTTGTCGCCGTGTCATTCTCTACTTTCCTGATGCAAGCGTCGATGCCAAATTCTGCACCATATCGAGTCCTGTTTTTGAGTATTTTGTTCAGTGGAAGCTTGTAGCATAGGTCCCTAAGGTTCCATTTTTATCTGTGATGATAAACTCTTTAGAGGAGAAATTGATCTCTGTTATTTTTTAAATTAGGTTTCCCCCATGTTGTGTCTATTGGTCTACCCCTGCGTTTTGTGCTTCTGAGATCAGGTGTGCTCCAACCTAGAATTATTTTCTTTTTAAAATATTCCTGTAAATATGGTCTTTAATATACTACTATGAAATACATGGTTTTGTGTTGGGTTTTTTAAAGCTGTCTCAGCTGACCACATTCTTCAAAAGCAAGAGATTGATTTCTGAATTGTGACTGATATTGTGGGATCTAATTCACAAGTCTTATTTCATTTTATTTATGGCTGTTTAAGAATTTTGAATTTTCCTTTTGTTCTACCAATATTGTGGACCTGATATTATTTTTTATCTTCTGTAGAAGTGTTAATTGCTTGGTTTGTTAAATTAAAATTCTATAATAAAAAGATAATTAAAAAAAAGATATAGGAGAAAAATTCCCAGGTAGCTGTTAATGAAAACTTTTGGCACCGGATCCTGCTCCAGTTTTGATTGAATGGGAAGCCGAAAGGCAGCAGGAGGTAACTGTCCATCTCTCACCAACAAGAAGATCTTTCTTGCTTGTATTATTAATATTATTATTGTTGTTATTTTTTAAAGGATCTGTATTTCATAAAAGATCTGTATTTCATGGTTTTCTGTACCCAATATAAAAATAATCTTTTCACTTCAAGCATCAGCTCTAAGCAAGGCATGGATTGATCTTCTGCCCTGGGGCTAATTAGCCAACCAGTTTTATCACTGCATTTTCTCAGTTTTAAGAAAAATTTTTAAATACTTTAAGCAATCATTTTTGAGGCTCTCCAAATGTAAAGAAGAGTAAAGAACATTTAAGGATACTGTAGATACCTAGACAGGAACAGAAAAAAAAGTGGGGCAGATTCAGGCAATAAATAGCAGATCTCTGGGAAAAAATAATTTTTTAATTTTAGTATAAATTACAAGAAAATTTTAGTATAAATTACAAGAAAATTTTATTACAGGAAAAACAGGTTACTACTTGAGAGAGAACAGAATCATTACAATAAGCCTAGTAATAAAAATAAATTAGAATGACGGTCTTCCTAATTTATGGAACCTTTTACTAAAGTGTGTAAGGCAGTAATGCACACCTAGGGCTCCTTTTACGAAGGTGCGCTAGCGTTTTTAGCACGCGCACAAGATTAGTGCGTGCTATAGCAAGCGCTAGTCAAAAAACTACCGCATGCTTAAAAGAAGGCAGTAGTGGCTAGTGCGCGCAGCTGTATAGAACATAGAAACATAGAAACATAGAAAGGTGACGGCAGAAAAGGGCCTCAGCCCATCAAGTCTGCCCACTCTACTGACCCACCCCATTAAGTCTGAGTGCTGATGACTTAGTTCCTTAGCTCGACCCTCGTAGGGATCCCACGTGGATATCCCATCTATTCTTAAAGTCGAGCACGTTGGCGGCCTTGACCACCTGCATCGGAAGTTTGTTCCAATGATCCACCACCCTTTCCGTGAAGAAGTACTTCCTGGCGTCACCACTAAATTTCCCTCCTCTGAGTTTAAGCGGGTGCCCCCTTGTGACCGAGGGTCCCATGGGAAAGAATATGTCATTTTCCATCTCGACACGACCTGTGACGTATTTAAATGTCTCAATCATGTCACCCCTTTCCCTGCGCTCCTCTAGAGTATAGAGCTGCAATTTGCCCAGTCTTTCTTCGTATGAGAGACCCTTGAGTCCGGAGACCATTCTAGTGGCCATACGCTGGACCGACTCGGCTCGAAGCACATCTTTACGGTAATGCGGCCTCCAGAATTGCACACAGTATTCCAGATGAGGTCTCACCAATGATCTGTAAAGTGGCATGATGACTTCAGGTTTGCGGCTGACGAAGCTTCTCTTGATACATCCCATCATTTGCCTTGCCCTGGATGAGGCCTTCTCTACTTGTTTGGCAGCCTTCATGTCTGCACTGATGATAACTCCCAAGTCCCGTTCTTCTGAAGTCCTAGCTAGTGCTTCTCCATTCAAGGTGTATGTTCTGCATGGATTTCTACTGCCAAGATGCATGACCTTACACTTCTTAGCGTTGAAGCCCAGCTGCCATGTCGAGGACCAGTTTTCTAATGTGATCAGATCTTGCGTCATACTATCCACGAGATTGCTTTCACTTACTATATTACACAGTTTGGCGTCGTCAGCGAACAGTGTTACTTTACCCTGAAGCCCCCGGGTCAAGTCCCCTATGAATATGTTGAAAAGGGATGGTCCCAGGACTGATCCCTGCGGCACTCCGCTAGTCACCTCCGATGTCTCAGAGAGGGTGCCGTTGACCACCACTCTCTGAAGTCTTCCACTCAGCCAATCAGTGACCCATGCAGTTAGTTTCTCACCCAACCCCATCGATTTCATCTTGTTTAATAATCTGCGGTGCGGGACACTGTCAAAAGCTTTACTGAAATCCAAGTACACTATGTCTAGAGACTCTCCCGAGTCCAGCTTTCCTGTCACCCAGTTAAAGAAGCTGATAAGATTGGATTGGCATGACCTGCCCCTAGTGAATCCATGTTGACAGGGATCCCTCAGATTTCCCTCATCCAATATTGTGTCTAATTTACCTTTAAGCAGGGTTTCCATGAGTTTACACACTATTGATGTGAGACTCACTGGCCTGTAATTCGCAGCCTCTGCTTTGCAGCCCTTTTTGTGCAGAGGAACAACGTTGGCTGTTTTCCAGTCTAGGGGGACTCTTCCCGTACCTAGGGAGAGATTGAAGAGCGTGGCTAACGGTTTCGCCAGAACATCGCATAGCTCTCTGAGCACTCTTGGTGCAAATTATCCGGTCCCATAGCTTTGTTCACCTTAAGTCTTGACAGTTCTCTGTAAACATCAGTTGGTGTGAACTCAAAATTCTGAAATGGGTCTTCCATGCTTTGCTTTGCTTCCAGCCGTGGCCCGTGCCCTGATGCCTCGCAGGTGAAGACTGAACAGAAGTAATCATTCAGTAGTTTGGCCTTATCAGAATCTGTATCCACATAGTTACCTTCTGGCGTTCTAAGGCGTACTATCCCGTTTGTGTTCTTTTTCCTGTCGCTAATGTACCTGAAGAAGGATTTGTCCCCTTTTTTAATGTTCTTCGCTAGAGTTTCTTCCATTCGAAGTTTGGCCTCTCTGACTGCTGTTTTGACCGCTGCAGACCTTGTCCTGTATTCAATGTTTGCTTCTTTTTTCCCCGTGCGTTTGTATGAGAGAAATGCTTTTTTCTTTTCTTTGACGAGGTAAGAGACCTCTTTAGTGAACCATTGGGGTTTCTTTTTTCTTTGCTGTTTGGTTACCGATTTTATGTAGCGTTCAGTTGCCTCATGAAGGGTCAACTTCAAGGTTGACCACATAGCTTCCACATTATCAGTTACTTCTTGAACCTGCAACGTCTAATGGACGAAATCACCCATGCGTGCGAAGTCGGTGCCTCGGAAATTGAGTACCCTTGTTTTTGTTTGTGACCTGGGAAAGCCTTTCTTAAGGTTAAACCATACCATGTTATGGTCACTGGTGGCTAGCGTTTCTCCCACCGAGACCTCCGAGACGCTTTCCCCGTTCGTAAGTACCAGGTCCAGGATGGCCTGGGCCCTAGTGGGCTCTAGTACCATTTGTTTGAGCCGTGCTCCCTTCATGGATGTTAATATCCTCATGCTATCACAAGTTTTCGTTGAGAGTGTGTTCCAGTCTACATCAGGCATGTTAAAGTCTCCCATCAGAACGCACCTTTGTAAAAGAAGCCCCTAATGTAGCAATATACGGAATGCCAAGGGACCTTCTACAGCATCATGCATTTTCAAATGCCCTTGTGAAATGTTTTTAGGGGGATTTTTTGTTTGTTTTTAGGGGGCATATTGGGTTGAGAGTGGTCTTTCCTACACTAACCACTTAGCGCATCTATATTATTGCATTCTAACTGGTTAGCACATGGATAATGTTTCAAGTTTCTTAGGTTTTTATATACCGCCTATCAAGGTTATCTAAGCGGTTTTACAATCAGGTATTCAGAAGCCCTTACCATTTATAAAAGTGCTACTACAGTAATTTAAAAAAATTTGCCACACACTAATTGCAACATTAACTCGTGATGTGATACCAGCTATTATTGCACAGGATAATTTTGAGTGATTCAATCAAGTTCACTTAGCATAGCACTCAAAAAATAAAAACCTTCAAAACACAAGAAGGAGCAGCCTAATTTTCAAAAATTCCAAAATATGGTGGAGAAAGTTTTTTCTGAGGTCATTTTCTGCACCATATTTTGGAATGTTTGAAAATTAGGCTGCTCCCTCTTGCATTTTGAAAGGTTTTTTTTAGTGTTATGCTAAGTGAACATTAGCTCATGGCCATTAATCTAAAATAAACAGAAAATTCTGTTTTTATAGCTGTGATATCAGTGGGTTTAGTACATGGGGAAGACCCGCTTAAGGGCTTGCTAAGGCGTATTTTTGCTGCAGCTTAGTTATAGGACCTCTTTGACTCCAAACTTTTGCTTGATATTTAAATAGAAATATGGTTGACGTGACTGCCGACTGCCCATTGCAGGCTATATCAGTGGTCTCAAACTCAAACCCTTTGCAGGGCCACATTTGGGATTTGTAGGTACTTGGAGGGCCTCAGAAAAAAGAGTTAATGTCTTATTAAAGAAATGACAATTTTGCATGAGGTAAAACTCTTTATAGTTTGTAAATCTTTCCTTTTGGCTAAGTCTTAATAATAATATTGTTATTTATAGCTAAAGAGACATACGATCAAGAAACTGTTTTAATTTTATTTTTTGATTAGGATAAACATACCAAGGGCCTCAAAATAGTACCTGGCGGGCCACATGTGACCCCCGGGCCGCGAGTTTGAGACCACTGGGCTATATGAATAAAACGTGGGTGTGTCAAGAGACAGGTTTACAAGCAGATCAGGGACCAGTACAAAAATGTACAAGTCAGCAGAATTCAGCCGTGGTGATTTGTTAGAAGCTTTTCCAAACCCAAAGTGCCGGGTTTTGAAAAGCCATCCGGACCTCCGGATATGTCCTCAAAAGGAGGACTTCTAATGTAATCTTCCATTTGTGTGTTACACAAACCTATGCAGGCTCTAGGCAACTTACAGTGGAAAGAAAAGAGAGAGGGAGGAGGGGTCGGGGAAGGAAAGGAAGGGACAGGGGAAGGAAAGGAAGGGAGAGACCTCAAATAGTGGGAGGAGAGATGGAAAGAAGTTAATAGCATCAATTGTCGAAGAGAAGAGTTTTCAGCTTCTTCCGTGGAAAACTTATACATGTTCTGATTGAGTATTGGCCAAGGCCTACATAAAAAATTATTGCCCACCCCCACAACAGAAAACATAATCCCTATCCCTCAAAGACACCAAAAGGTAGGCCTGGGTCCATGCCACCCCCCTTCTCCCTTGGGCCTACCTTTATGAATTCCTGGCAATTAAGTGGTAAATGAGCAGGAGCAATGCCTACTTGCTCCTGCCTACATTGGAAGCCTCTTCAAAATGGCTGCCACAACCTCTAGCAGCAGCTTTGTGAAAAAACTTCCAAGTATCGCATATACTTCAAGGCTGATTTGATTTACTTAAAAAATGTATCTCGTATTATCTAAAAATTCTGAGCGGTTTAGAAATGGAAACTTCTGAATGGCCTGTGGAAGTTTGTTTTCGTTTTTTGTCTGGGTTTTGCTTCTATTGCTTTCAATCGTAGTAAAACCCAGATGTTTCAATCTCTCCTCCTTGCTTCCATTGCTTTCAATGGAAGTAAAACCCAGACATCTCAATTCGTCCTCCTTTTTCTGGAACCATGTGGTAACCCTAGGTTTATCAACACAAGAGGTCCCCAATATACAAATGGAAAAAAAAAAATATATCAAAATATATTTGATTGCTGCTGTGGTAAAGAAGACCCAGGTTCCCTCAGAGTTTGAATTATATTTTCATAGATCAACAAGGCATTGTGATTTTACTGTTTGCTGTAACTGATAACACAGTTGTATCTCTTTTGCATACTGGTTTGTCCAGCCTTAGGTGCACAGAAGAAGCAGTAGCATGAACTTTGTTTAAAATTAGAGTATGGCACATGAGGGTGTGAATTAGAGAATGACACAGGGACAAATGTTTCCCCGTCCCTGCAGGAACTCAATTTCCCCCCCCCCCCCCCCCCCATTCCCGTGAGTTTTGTCACTGTCTCTGCCCCATTCCTGTAAGCTCTGCCTTAACTGCATAAGCCTTGAACACTTATAATTTTAAAGTGTTTGAGGCTTGGGCACATGAGGACAGAGCTTAGGCATTGGTGGAATGAGACATGATGACATCACAATCTTTCTACAATGTTACTACTTATGGTTTTAAAGCATTTGAGGCTTGTGCAGATGAGGACAGAGCTTAGGCATTGGTGGAATGAAGCCTTATGACATCATAATCTGAGCTCTACAATGTTGCTACTTATGATTTGAAAGTGTTTGAGGCTTAGGCAGATGAGGATGGAGCTTGCAGGAATGGGGCAGGGACAGGAAAAGAACTTGCAGGGACGGGACAGGAAAAATTTGTCCCCATATCATTCTGTAGCATGAATATCAGTACTGAAACCCATCATAACAATGGGAATCTATTTGTTTGAAGAAAATTATTTTTTTTGGTCCTCATTTATTCTGGTTTTGGTTAAATAAGATATACAGTAGCACCAGAGAAAATATTGACATCAACTTAATATCAATATTTGCATATATTTTTTAATAATGTCAGTATGCTTTTTAGGTATTAAGCAGCAGAAATGAATAATTAGGCTTATTATTCATTACCTCTGCACTTGTTAGGCCTTTCGTATGCTACTTCATATAACTTACTCTCTTAATGCCACTTTCTGCAAGGGTTGCCTCTGATTAATTATCTGAATCATGATCAGCACCTTTCTAGTTTGTAATTATCACAAATTATCATGATTCCTACCAAATTTTAATAATTAATCTGAAGCAGACACCTAAGGAAAAATGCATCACTTTTCAACAAAAAAAGAAAAAGAGGAACCCTCAAATGATGAATTACCAGCATTTTAATGTTTTTAGTAAGAAGTGAGGCTACTGTCCTTTGACTGGGTTGTGGGATTTGTTTGCAGTGATTACATAACGGCTGCATGTTGTATTTGGTGAAAGGGACGCAGCTGCGACAGGATCCAAAAATCTCAGATTGGTTGCCAGATTCTCAAATTTGCTGAGCTATAATAATCTCTGCTGTAGTTTTTATCTGTGGGCAGTGCTCTGTAGCCTGGCACTTCGCCCCTGCTCAATCTCTGTTCATTTGTATGTTAAAATAAATCTAAGCAGATGTTTTGTTTGTGGGTGGAGGGGAAGAGGGAGGATGTTACACCCTTAAGGGAGGCCCCAGGAAGAGACGGGCCTTGCGTTTGTGAGTTGTGTCAGTCCATTCTCTACTCCACTGGCTCTGCCTGTTACTCTGCAGCTTTTGTCGTCAAAACCCAAAATAGTGCTGCAGTCATACTAGTTGTTACCCAACTTTGATGGAAGTTGGGGTTGGCCCTACCATCAGGCTAGACTAGGCACTTGCTTAGGTCATCAAGCTTTGGGGGGTGGGCAGAGGCAAAGAACAGTTGCAGTCACAGTAAAACAATAGGTTGACAGTCACACAAATTCTAAGAACCAACATCACATCCCTTTGCCTTCAGGAAAGATGATTAATTTTCAAATTCACATTTATCTGGGTAAATGAGTTTTGGGAAATTGCCCTCAGTATTTGTGTTTACTATTTAAAAGCACGATGCCTTGGGAGTCTGATTAGGGGCAGGGGGGAAGGTAGGCTAAGGATGGAAGTTCCCCTAGGGCTCCTGAACCCTTGCACAGGCCTGATGGGAAGGTTTGCTTATATAGTTCTGGAAGTTTGGAAGGATTTTATGCTATAAGTTAAGGATACAGTTAATTACTCTTTCAGAAGGATAGTGCAAGGTAAAAACCAGTGCTTATACATAGGCCAGGACTAATATATCGGGGGGAGGAAAAAGCCTCAGACGACAGACTCTCCCACCATCCACAGATAGAATTTAAGTTCCGATCGATTATTTTAGAACGGGACTCTTCATAGTGGTTTTTTTAATGCATGGAGACACTTTGAAGAGTCCCGTTCTAAAGTAATCGATCGGAATTGTTACACCCTGAGGCAGCAGTAATGTGAAACGCTGGCCATCGTTGGTGTACCGGTCGGTTTTGTAAGATAAGTTGATTTTTTTTCATCTATCTTTAATGCTTTAACTCTATTTTGCACCGCACAGTTTTGAAATTTCAGGGGTGGGTTTTTTTATGCCTATGAGGTATAGCCTGAACACCTTAAATCCTATCTGTGGATGGTGGGAAGGTCCTGTTGTCTGAGGCTTTTCCTCCCCTGATATATATTAGTCCTGGCCTGTGTATAAGCATTGTTTTTTTTACCTTGCACTGTCCTTGTGAAAGAGTGATTAACTGATACTATTGGATTTTAACTATATCTGTGTTATTTTTTCTTTATGTTAAGGTTATACCAGGTGAAAAAAAAAAAAGAAAAAATTTTTTGGCCTCTTTCAAAAATTCAGGAGCTGCTAACTGAATCTTTTGATGTCTGCTATTGGATTCTCCCCAAATCCACCGTGGAGCTGCAGATTCCAGAAAAGCTCTTAGACCTGTGGCTAAATTGATGCCATGATTTTCCTCTCAAATCTTGCACACACAAATCTGACTGAATTTTGCCTGCTTCAGCTTCCAAATCTTCATTAGTTCTTCACATTCATTCATGCTGGCACTGTCCTACCGGGGATCTGCTGTGTTAGCTGTGGGGTCCTTCCTTTCCTATGCAGTCCTTCTAATCATGTCGCCATTTCTGCAAATGATGGTGCATCGTGCTTGTTGGGGGGTCTGTTCCATTTTCATGTTTAACCTTTCTTTTTTTTTTTAACGCTCTTTTGATTTCTCTTATGTTCTTTTAAAACTCAGTGAGGATAAAAGCATTGCCCGAAAAAAAAAAAAAAATAAAACTTCTGATGAAATGGCGGTATAGATAAATCTACTGTCTGGCTCTTTGCCCCTCTATTCTGGGTCACACGGCATTCTTTCTCAGACCATTCTCTTCAGGGTTTGACAGATATGGTATCTGTTCATACATTATAAGAACTTTTAAAAATCATCAGGTCAGGACCCAAATGCCGCAATCGACATTCTTTTTAAGCTTTGACAGTAGCATTTAAATCTATTTCCTATGTTCAGTGACGCTCTTCCAATAGCATACATGCAATGCCGATTGCTGTTGGCTATATGGGTAGCAATGGCACTCAATTACTACCTGTATAGTTGTACGATTTAAGTTAGGGCAGCCCAAAATTATCCCCATAGATATAGTTTTAATAGCTGAATATCGCTGTCAATTTGTACTCTTAGGTGTGCACGCTCCTTCCTGGCACTGCCCGGATAGTGCCACAGAAAACGGATTGATAAGGTATTTCTCTGTATAATAGCTTTGCTCTTTAGATAATCCCTGGAGTAAATTCACAGAGGAAATCCAATACAATAGCATTTAATTTACAAAAAAGAAGACTATGATAACATAAGGAGAACGGTAAAAAAGAAACTTAGAGGAACAGCTTCAAAGGTCAAAAATTTAGATAAGGTGTGAACGCTATTCAAAAATACCATCCTGGAAGCCCAGACTAGATAAATTCTATGTATACAAGCGGCTAATTCATATTTTTAAATTGGCACTGATAATTGAAGTGCCATTGAAAACCAAGTAAAAATGATTTAAAAACTATGTTGCTGGTAGGCATACTATGGGGCAGATTCAGGATGGAATTTGGGTGTAGATTTACTTAGGCGCACTCATTTAGACCAAGAAAACCCTGGCCTAAATAGCAGTGCTCCTAAATCAATCCACTGGTATCTAAGAATGCTTAGGTGCCGCTAGGTGTAATTCTATAAATGGCGCCTAGCGGTTGATTGTCAACCGCGCCAAACAGTGCCTAGGAGTTAGACGCCATTTATAGAATCAGGACCTGAGTGCTCCTGTGACCAGATACCACATGCTAATTGCCACTGTAACACAGGGCCAGCATTAGAAATGACTAGTTCCACCCCAACTGGTTGCCACATAAAATTTGCAGCTACTGTGTAGTATATTCCCATGTTTAGCTGCAGTAACTACAGATTTTAGTATTATAAAAGGACCTTTAAGGGGAGAGTTCATGAAGGGGAGCTAATGGTTGGGGCTAGTTACCAGACCTCCGGATTTCCCTTTTGAAGACATATCCGGTGGTCCAGACGGCTTTTCAAAACCCGGCACTATGGGTTTTGAAAAGCTTTCCTTCACGCAGGAGGGCATCCGCACATGCGAGGATACGATGCAATGAGATGTGCTGCCCGATGAGAACTGGGGCGGGTGTGGCAGTAATGGGTGGGACTGGGCGGGTCTAGGGGGGTCCGGATTTTCCAGACGAAAAATCTGGTACCCCTAGGTTGGGGCACTAAATGCTAAGACACCCATAAGAATATAGAGAGAGTGTTAACAGTTGGCGGTTCATAGACAAAATCGCGCGAGACAACGGTGCGCCAACAACTGAGCGCAAGGTTGACGGCGCGCCGAAGAAAAGCACTATTTTAAAGGGTTCCGACGGGGGGGTGTTGGTGGGGAACCCCCCTATTTTACTTAACAGACATCGCGCTGGCGTTGTGGGGGGTTTGGGGGTTGTAACCCCCCTCATTATACTTGAAATCGAACTTTTTTCCTGTTTTTTAGGGAAAAAGTTCAGTTTTAAGTATAATGTGGGGGGTTACAACCCTCCAAACCCCCCACAACGGCAGCGCAATGTCTGTTAAGTAAAGTGGGGGGGTTCCCCCCCACACCCCCCATCGGAGCCCTTTAAAATAGTGCTTTTCTTCGGCGCGCCATCAACCTTGCGCTCAGTTGTCGGCACGCCGTTGTCTCGCGCAATTTAGTCCCGTCACCCATTTGGCACATGCGAATCAGTTAGTGCTCTCTGTTGAATTCCCCGCCCCCCCCCCAAGTTACAACAATGCCATAAATTTAAAAACACTGAAACATTATACAAGTTTAACAATGACCTTAAATATAACTCCTAGTGTTGTCGTACACAGCAGCACTCAACATTAGTCTTGGGGCTGAAGGAGGAATAGGCCTATTTAACAGCATCGACAGATCCGAACACGCCAAAAGCGCTGAAGCGTGAGAGCGGGTGTCGGGAACCTACTTCTGTCGTTAGAAAGGCCTCAAAATGTGGCATATTCTATCAAAGAAATTTCCGGTTGGGGGGAAAAAAATGATGAAAAACATGGGAGTGCCGAGGATCATCAGTTACTGAACAACAAGGCAAAAACAGCAAACAATATGTCAATAATTAACTTACCCTGGGCAGTGTACAGATTACCAAATAAATAGCAGTGAGCAAACAACCATGGAAACCTTTAGAGTAGAGTAAGGAAGTATGTAAAAAGACCCAAAACCCTTTACTAATGTTTTAAAGAACTAAGTTTTAAGTTTACATGTTATTTTTGTTAATACAGACAAACTTTAATGCTCTAATGCAGTGGTTCCCAACCCTGTCCTGGAGGACCACCAGGCCAATCGGGTTTTCAGTGCATGCCTGTCACTTCTATTATATGCAAAACTCTCTCATGCATATTCATTAGGGCTAGCATGAAAACCCCATTAAAAAGAAAAAAGCATCCCCTCCCCCTGCTCTCCCTGATGCACTAGCATCTGACCCCCGCAGCAGCAAAAACGGCAGGAAGAATGGCCACTCCTTCCTCCCATGCTGACCCCCACTCCTATGCGAGTAAAAATGGCAGAAGAGACGCCCACTCCCTCCTGCCATGGTGACTCCCTCCCAAGAGATAATTGGCAGGAAGGAAGCCCACTCCCACCTGCCAACAGAGGTACCCCCAAACCTTCCTCCCCCAGTATCTTTTTCCATGGGAAGCAGAAGGGAAGCAAGGGGAAGGGCCTTGTGTCAGAGCCAATCAGGGCCTTGGACCTCTCCCCATTCATCACATGATGCAACGAGGAGGGAAGGCATGCCATTTTGAATCAGCAGGCTTTGAAGGTGGAGGGACCATGCTTCCATCCTGCTTCCAGCAGAAAAAGGAACCGGGGGGAGGGGTGGGGGGGGAGCATCCAGTGGCGATAGCTATCCTCCAAGTTCCCTCCACACACACCTACAGTTCCCTCCACACACACCTACCTTGCTCTAAAAATCCTTGATGTCTAGTGGTTAAGATAGGAGCGATCTCCAGTCGCTCCTGCCCTTGCAGACTCCATAATACAACCCTACCAGTAGTCTTGTGGTACTACTGCTGGCAGCCATGTTTCCATATAAGAGTGCACACACCAAAAGCTGTTGTTGTAGTATTCACATACATTTGCATGTCTGGCATCCCAGGCATGGGAGAAACCACTGCTTGCCCTATATCGGTGGCATGAAATGCTGCTACTATGTGGCATTCCGGAATCTTGCTACTCTTTGAGATTCTGCATGGAATCTTGATACTCTTTGGGGTTCTAGAATCTTTTGTTACTCTTTGGGATTCTGGAATGTTGCTAGTTTTTGGGGTTCCGAAATCTTGCCCATTCTCTGAGATTCTGCCTGGAATCTTGATACTCTTTCGGATTCTAGAATCTTTTGTTACTCTTTGGGATTCTGGAATGTTGCTACTCTTTGGGTTTTGGCCAGGTACTAGGGAACTGGATTGGCCAGCATGAGAATGGGCTACTGGGCATGATGGACCATTGGTCTGACCCAGTAAGGCTATTCTTATGTTCTTATGAAAAGGTCACATTCTGAAGGCCAACGCACAGACTCTGCTCAACACCTCAAAGGAAGAAAAGATACCAGTGGAAATTCTACAGAGAGTACAGTAGACTCTCAGTTAACCAGCACCCATGGGGTTTGATAGATGCCAGATAAATGAAGCGGTTGCTTGAGAGTTACTATTAAAAGCAGGCCCAACTAATACTATTATGCCATATCAAACTGTTCTAGACAAACTACTGGACAAGTGGTAGGCAAAGAATGGGCATACTCAGGTGTGGCATGCCAAATTTACACATACATTTCCGCCAGAAAGGACAATCGCGTACAGATGCAGGAAAGCGCTTGCGTGAGGTTACAGCAGTGAGGCGGGCAACGTTCCAGAATGCGACCGCCGGACACTTAAGGCACAAGTTTTCCCTAAAGAATCATTCTTTATAATACTGAGGGCCTCAAAAGAGTACCTGGCGGGCCGTGAGTTTGACACCACTGATATAGGGCATGATTAGCTGGAGAGCCAGCCCTGCTTTGTATAGAGCACACATTACACACAGCTTTAGCTACGTCTCTCTCAAGTCATATTATTTTTCTCCCATGTCCACACTGCCCGCTCTGTGCATTGGACTTGCAAAAGTTGGGGAAACACTGATCTGCTTTTGTATGCTGTGAATTTTACAGGGGCTTTGGTCGCTTTAAGTAGGGAGGGAATCTGCCTGGTTGACGTTCAGCCCCAGCATCTTGTGAAAAGATGCTCCTAGTCCCCTATTGCACAGGCCTGATGGGAAGGTTTGCTTATATAGTTCTGGAAGTTTGGAAGGATTTTACGCTATATGTTAAGGATACAGTTAATTACTCTTTCAGAAGGATAGTGCAAGGTAAAAACCAGTGCTTATACATAGGCCAGGACTAATATATTGGGGGGGAGGGGGGGAGGAAAAAGCCTCTTCTGCAGTCTTGAGAAATACAGGGCCTCTTTTGCAAAGCTGAGGTAGCAATGCTGCCGCAGGAAATGCACCAAAGCCTATTCAATTCCTGTGGGCTTTGGTGCATTTACTGCTTTGTTAAATGAGGCCACAATTAATTAATATTTACCTGGAGAGAAACACTTCACTGGAGAACTGGAAGCTAGATCACAAACTGGACAGTGATGTTTATTGACCGGGTACAAGATAAAATAGTGTTGTCTTAGGAGCGGTACCAACTCAACTTCTTTATATACATATTAGAGAGAGAGAGATGAGAATAAATATATCTCTGGTATTTTGATGTCCATTATTGATTGAGATGAAGCATCAAAGATTAATCTAAGATTAAAGAGATTTTAAAAACAGATTTAAAAAAAAAAATCTTCAAGGGCATAAAAGTGCTTTCTGAACAATCTGTCAGCGCTAGTGTTGACAGATAACCCACTTGAAAGATTCTGGGATTTGCTGGTGCACTTTTCTGCCGAATAACCTTTTTTTGTTTCCCCTCACCCTCAAAATATTGGGAATTGCACATAATGCAGTACTTTGCCTCCCCTCCCCCCCAAAAAAAAATACTACATAGCAAATTTTGTGTTGAAAACAGCAGCATGACGGGTTGCAAATTAATGTGTTTTATGAAGTATTAAGTGTGTTTGTTAGCAATCCTGCCTGGATGTGTACGATTCGTTTATGGGCTGCTGTTGCTTTTGCTGGAGAAGGTGAGGACTGCGCAGAAATTGTTTGCAGTATATACTTTTTCTGATATTGTTTACTGTGTATGAGCTTACGGAAAGTGTTTACTGTCAATACTGTTCTGTTATTGTTTACTGTGTATGAGGCTTTTTGAAATCGTTTACAGTATATAGGATTACTAATGTGTTGACTGGGGCAATGTTTTTAAGCTGGCTGTCTAGATCCTAGTCGGCTAATCGCAAAGGTCAGGTCTCAAGAATGAGGAGTCTCCATTGCTTAGGTTATGCTGTCTCACTTCTTTTTATGTATCTGCGTGCTTTATCTGGAAGATGTAATTTGTAAGGATTATTTTGAAATACTATATTGATTGAACTACAGAATAGCACAGTCTATACATATTTTTTTCTTAAATACAATTAAAAAAACCCTCTCTTCCCTTGTATTCCAAAGGTCGCAGAGTGCTAAGCTATTTGTTTGTTACTGGGATAAGGGGGCTAGCGCTTAACAGCTGTTTGATTAAAGGTAAGAAGAGTGTCATTCACCATTCTTTGCAAAGAGCAGTCCTAAGCAGAGGCAGGTCAAAGGGTTAACAGCAATTAACTGTAGTTGCTTTAGAGACACATGCATTATTTCACAAATGCTTTATTTCACCTGCTGACAGTAGGAGGACGGGGAGGAGGAGGAGGAGGGGGCCCATTGTGTAGGGGTGTTTGGAATGATTATGTTTAGAGGCGGGTTGTGATTGGTGGAGAAGGGCGTGGCTGACTGGGTAGTTTTGCTTCTTGTCAGTCCAGGAACACCCTTCCATGTGCAATCTGTCTGTAACCTGAGAACCCTAAAGACTGTACAAGAGCTTAAGAGAGCTTCATGGCCCAGCGCTCGGTTTGCGGTGGCAGCTAAATGGAGTTTGTCAGGTTTGTCAATAAGATTGATTTTGTGATCTTTTTTTTTTTTTGCTATCGTCCTTCTGTGCGACTTTGACAGCTTAATTTTGTGCAAGTGAGAGAAAACGGGGGCTAGTTGTGTAAAATGTAATATTAAATCATCTTTGTTTACCAAACTATTTGAACGGTAACGGCACCAGGAGGGTTAAAGGGGAAAGGCATTTTAGGGGCCTACTGTCCTCCCTCAGCTGTAAAGGGAAATTCCAAAGGTGTATTATTGTTATTGTGGCTTTTGTTGTTAGTGCACTTTAATACTTTCTCCCCACATATTTTAGAGGAGTGAGAGATGCTTGTGGGATCCCTTGCAACCAGCTGGCAAAATGTTCAATGACTCTACCCCTGATCTGGCTTGTGCTTCTTTGCATTTCACTCGTGCTGGGACTCATTTGCAGCTTTTAACCTTCTGGGTTTTGTGTGTTCTGAAGAAACACAGGCAGGTATACTTTTCTGCTAGGTTAAAATGTCAGGGCGGTGCAGTTGTTAAATTTATTTGCCTGCCATGTGACATTCAGCCAACGGATTTTGCCTTTGACATTGAATTGTGTTATGGTAGGTGTAACAGGATCTGAATGTAACTAATTTGACTGCCAACCTCGCACTGTTCAGTGCAAGTGAGAGAACTAGCCTTTTTATTGTTTTCCTAATGAAAGGGGGTTTTTTTTTACTCTTTTTGGAAGGGCAAGAAACCTCTAGGAAGTAGGAGGTAAACCGACATTAGAAACTATTTTTTTTCTCCTCTTTTAAAATTAACTCTCTTGTACGATTGACTTTTTTTCTGAAACAGATTAGTAGAAATATTGAAATTTATTTTTCAGTATAATTTTTTTATTTTTTTATATTGGCCATTGACATTCGGAAAACAATATGATACTTATATTAATAAACTTGTTACAGTGTCTTATTGGAAATGAAAACCGTGACAGGAGTTTTGTGTATAAAAATCACCATTGAATTTCCTACCGATATAGGTTTTGGTATGCAGAAGAAATTTTATTTTTTTTCCAAAGAACTCGTGATTCATGTGAACTTTTCTGTTCCATGGTATAAACCTAGCTGGCATACAGTGACTCTTACATTTCTGTAGTGACTGCAAAATTTCCTCCCTGGCTAATGTTTTGGACTTGTATGAAAAGTAGTTTATTTTTAATTTCAGGGGGGGAAAGTGAAAAAACATAACCTCCACTGTGATTTTAATTTCTTTTTTACAAAGCCCCAACACATTGCTGCTGGGGTGGCCTCAAAGTGTTAGCGGCCAACTGAAAACTGCTGTGGCACTTCGATTCCAGTTAATGTGCTCCTCATTAGGAAGTGCATTAGGCCTTTTAAGGCCAAGGCAGTTAGTTATTTGTGGAAGTGGCCTGTAAGGCCCCAGACTACTCGCACGGTCCTTCCCAAACCACCAAGGTGATCGTCCAGACATCACGGTGGTGTAAAGAAATGGAACGTCCCGGGCTGAAAAAAGGGTTTGCAACTTTTCTTCAGTGGTTGCGATTTAACCCTCTCAGGACAGATAAAGCATACACCAAACTAGAAAGAGCATGTTTACTTTATATAAAAGGCAACTTTTAAGATGCCTCCTAATTTTTTATTAGCCAATAAAAATAAAAAACAAGAAAAGAGAATAAGGTCATACTTTTTTTTTTTTTTTTTAACTAGGTTTCAGAAGCCAAAGCCGCTGCCTCAGTTCAGGACAGTTTGTCAGTCCTGGATCTTTGTAAGCCATGCCTTTATATCTTGATTCGCTACAATTCTATAAACTCAGGTTTTGGTTATTATATGCGCACTTAGAAATTTATTTCCATTTCTCTTAATTGGAGTTGTGTGTCTGGGGAAGGGGGCTACAGGAGTGGCAGAAATCTCTCTCCCAGTACAGGCTGGTAGTTTATTCAAGAATGTGACATCAGGTTTGAAATTGGAGACCAGGACCCTTACCTCCACCCCCACCCCCCCTTGCTGCTTTGCACCCTGAAACTCCTCCCCTTCTCCCTCCCCCTTCCCCTGCTTTCTAGGCCATGGGGAGTTCATACCCTCATACAGAGAAAACACCACAGTTTGTGAACCTGGCATCTGCCATCATGGAAAAGCCAGATTATTAACATGTGTTATCCCAAATCAGAGAATGAAAACAGGCTGCACGAGGGTGCATTGTGCATTGTCTTCCGCGGATTTTTATTTGACAGGGATTTCAGAGGTAGTGATCTTTAATTAAATCTCCTGCGGCTCAAATAACACATCTGAAGGTATGCAGTGTTGCGTAACCTCACTGAGCTGTAAACCATAAATCATGAAAAGCTTATCGCAAGAAGGGGTTAGGCTGAATTTTTGGCTTATAGTTGTTTTTATTTATCCACCTTTCAGCAATCTGCTCTAATAATTGAGATGCGGCTTTCATTTACAAAACAAACATTAATATTCCATTGAAAGAGAGAAACTCCAGTTTACCTGAAAAGAAACCCTGTTAAGAGTGGAGCTTTTGATACAAGTTTAATTTATTTTAAAATATGTAGATAAAATAATCCCCACTCTATCTGTATTAATTCAATTCAATTCAAGTCATTGATATTGCACTAAAGTTACTATTAAATAAGCCTGTGGCCCCTCAATGCTTTGTACCTCTGAAACACTGTTTTTTGGGATGGGCCATATTCAATTCAGTGTTTATCTGACTATGTCATAGTTAATTGGTAGCAACAAAGACAAGATAGAAAAAGTTGTGGGTTGGGTTTTTTTTTTTTAAAGTCCTATTGTCCAGTATCTCTAAGGCATCTGCAATTCTAGAATTTATTGCTGGGGAAAGAGACATCCTGTATTGGAGATTGCGGGATAGTCAAATGCATGTCTCGATTCATTTTGATACGCACTGTTCTGTTTTTACTGTATACACCAGTGTCAAAACAGGGAAACTTGCATTCCAAAGTTTTCAGAGCTAGCAAACACACAAAAAAAAGATTTTTGGCTGTGGTAGGCTAGTAAAAAGTATGTTTATAATAGTCTTTTTTTATTTTTTTACTTGTTCTTGAAATGTGTTTATTTTGAGGCGCTGTGACAGTTGCATTTAGACATTCTGGTGTGCGAGAGAAGGCTGTTGACTTTCGGCTAGTTTGTTTTGGAAAATAAAATGGCTGAGAAGAAGGCGGGGGGGGGGGGGCAGAAATTCTCAGCACCTGCAAATCGCCGATTGTGGGAAAGTCCTGACACCATCAGCTAAAGTTGTTATTGTTTGGGCAAAGCCCAGCTAGTTTCTGTGCTGTTACATTTTGTCGAAAGCAGACGTGAGTTACTGGAAAACAGTGTTACTGTAGTTTTAGAGTTTAGTTAAATTGAAATACACTTTTTCATTGTGTCTGCACGCAAACTTATTTATTATCACTGTGCATGGGAAAAGGATGGGGCTAGCACATAAATCTGGTCTAACGGGTTAGCTGAGACTTTGGACCACACTCAAGGCATGTAACAGAGGAGGGTAGATCTCATTCAGACATCTGCCAGGCTGCATCTTTTATGGGGTGCCTGGTCTTCCCTCCAACAAGTATACCTTTCCAGCCATTGTTTCTCACGGACAGTGACTGCTCTCGCAAAAAAAGAACAGCGAGCTTCCAGCATAACTGCAAATGTGCTTTTTTTTTTTTTTTGTACCGTGGGTTGAAATTGGCAATGGGCATTCTCATTGATTAGGCAAGGCGCTTAGGGCAGCATCTTTTACAAGCCCTGATACGAACATTATTCTCCAAATCTATCTTGCCTTTAAATTTGAACCATCATTCTCCAGATAACCGAGAACAAGGTAAAGCAAGAACATCAAAAAGGTCGACTCTGTGATTTCTCAAGGGCTTGTTATTTTGTACTTCCCAATTCTATTTGATGTCTTGACAAAACAAGATGACACGAGGGAGAATACATTAAATTTTGATTTTCATCTAACCTGTTACACTGGTGGCAGCTTAATTTCTTCTCTTTTTCTACTGAGGATGGCTCTTTGTACAATTACTTTAATTGCCACGCCACTTTACGAGAAGGTTTCTTTATGGGCTTCCCATTTGCCTTGATTTTGCTAGGCATTTCTGAACGTGTTTTGACCTTTAACACACTGAGAGCTCACTGGTTGGAGTGTTTCTTCATTAGGAATAAACCAGTGAATAGAGAGATTGTCAAAGAAGAACCTGATGGTTTCTCATTAGAATCTAATTTGCACCCCCGTGCTTAGCTGTGATGTACAGATGAAGGTGTCTGGCATAGGTGCAAAAAGCTGCACATTTTAAGCAAATAAAGTTTGCAAGTATTTTTTAAGATTGTAATTCCGAAATAAAGTGCGAAAGCCAAAATTAACATTTAAGAAGACAACCGAACAAGAAGTTGATCTACAGCTGAGATACTATGAGCTAAGGTGGTCAGTGCTTGCAACTTACTGCTTCACGTCTTAAGTATTTAAAGCAGTCAGCCACCAAATTGCACCTGCAAAAAAAAAAAAAAAAAGGCAGCAAGAAATTTAACCTGGAAGCACGGTAATTGTCATTTCTATTAATATTGCTGGCTCCTTAGATCTTGCCACCTTTTAAAATACTCCCGACTTTAATAGTCTGTCGTTTCACAGATAAAAGCAAGTATTAAATGATGCTAAGGCAGTTGCCACATTTTATGACTTAATTAAACCAAACTCTGGTAATGAATTGCCACAGATGTAAATCTTAAGAATGAGGGGAAAAGGTTCTGTTTGTTTTGGGTGTTTTTTTTTTTAGTTCATTTTAGTTTGTTTTTGTTTAGCTCTTTGGGGGAGGGGGGCTGTCGAAAGATAATTAACAATGGAATCTTTTTACTAAAGTGTGTTAATGGATTTAGCACGCATTAGGAATTAGAGCGTGCTAAGCGCTAAGAAGTCCATTTTATTCCTATGAGCATCTTAGCATTTAGCATGCACTAATTATTAGCATGTGCTAAATCCCTTAGTACACCCTCTAATAAAAGGAGTTCCTGTCTGTAGGACCTTTTACCTCTTCAGCTAAATGTAAACAGAAATTTGTTTTTCTTTTCTTGTGTATCTTCTTTACTTTCTCGATCCATAGAGGGAACTTTCTCCTCTCTGATTTTCTGGTGGTTCTTGCAAAAGAACATCATAGTTTTAATCATGCACTTAATATAAAATCGCATTGTTTTCCTTTTCCAAATACATCTAGGAAAATAAGTCCCTGGACTTGACAAAAAATAAATTAAAAAATTGCATGGCTGAAAAGTCATGTATTTAGCTTTACTTTCATGCTAAAGATTTAATTAGTGCAAAATTCGGGGGGAGGGGGGGTTGGGATGAAATTTATATGGCTGTTCTATTGCAATCGAGCCAGTTAACCTTGTGAGTGATTAGAAATCTCAAGCAGCCCTCCGGAGAGGAGGCGGTCAACTTCTGCTAGCTAGATATCACATTTTGTAAGCAAACAAGGGGTATTTAGCTTAATAAAAGAATACAAATAAAGTTTTAGATGTTAAAGAGTTACAGTGTTAGGATTAGTGAAGTGCCCAACACAAATAATAATAATAACAATAATCAATTTATATACCGCAGGGCCGTAAAGTTCTATGCGGTCTAAAATTACAACTAAGAGAAGAAATTAGATAACCAAATAGAAATAATACCATAATGATCTATATGGTTCATTACAATGTCCATGCCAGTTAGTTGCCTAAAAAAGGAATGAATAATGTGAACAATAGATAGATAGATATCCATATACCAAGAACCCTTTGTTGCCTTTGTTAGTCCTCTGTGGGAAATAAAGGTTAACAAACAAGCTGTCAGCGAGACCTTTTTTTATGGCATGCTTTCCAGTGATCCAATAAAAAGGTCTCAGCTTGTTTATTGACCCTTATTTCTACATACGCCAGGAGAAATGTTTGCGTGTGTTTATAGCTCAGCGGTTGGAGCAGAGGCTGGGAACTGAAGGGTAGAATCTCACCGCAGCTCCTTGTTGCCTTGGGTTTGGGGCTGGAGAAGATACCAGCAGCAATGCCTGTCCAGGTCAGGCCCTCCTAGAGTGGGGCGGCAGTGACATCATGGCTATTCACACTGCTGTATCAATGCCTGGGAAACGACGAGGGAGACAGGAACCCTCACTGTGTAGTCATCAGGAGTTATTCAACTTAAGGAGCATATCTAGATCTGCTGTGTTTTATATCAGATCCTAATTCACTTTTTATATTCATAGTTAAGTGTTAGCTGAGGCCTTCCCAATGGTGGCACAAGGTGAGCTAAATACAGGAACAGTAGGCGTTTCCCTATCCCAAGAGAGCTTACCAAGTGTCAGCTAAAGTTAATAATTTGTGCTACCGGGTGTATTACAGCAGGATTTAATTGGCAGTAGTACATGTTAGCAGCTCCGGCTATACCTGAAGCAACGGAGAGTTAAGTGACTTGCCAAGGTCACAAGTGAGAACCGAGTCCTGGCTTCCCTGGTTCTTAGCTCGCTGCTCTAACCCATTAGGCTTCTGAGTTGATGCCTTGATCTTGAGAGGATCTCCGGTGACCTGGTAACCGTTATCTGTCTTAACTGGATATGGTTTGGCGAACGAGCTGTGTCTCCAGAGGGGCGGTGCAGTTAAAGCGAATTGCTCGTCTCCTGCTGAGGTAGATGACTGGCTGCCGCCTGAATGGGTCTGGCTGTCAGCTGTGGCTCTTCTGGTACCAGTGTTCCTAAATTTTCTTTATTTTTCAGTGGGTTGAGATCTGCCATTCTGTTCAATATGTCCATTTTATCTATTACTTGGCGTGTCCCGTTGAGACAGAGTGTCTGCTCCTAAAATATCTCTTCTAGGATGTCACTCTTTTAATAATAAATTAAGGCATTTTTAAACACTTTCATTTGCATTATTATTTTTTTTTTAATTTGGACTCCAGTTGTTTCCGCTTGTACAGGCTAATTTGTACCATACACCCAACTCTAATAAATAGCTTTTTGTCCCCATGCATTTTTAATAACAGTAACAGATTTACCACCTCTGGAACAAATGTTTACATTATGCCAGAATAATAATATTTTTTTTTTTGGGGGGGTGCTAGTTATATCATGTTTTATAAACATAATAATCAGTAGGGAAGACGGCAATTCAGAGTATAAAAATGCACAAAAACAGACCCATTGCAAATGTTTATGCATGGAAAAAGCCAGACATTTTAGCTGAACAGTTTTTTTGGTGTGTGTGTATTTTTTAAGGAAATATGCTTGTAACACACCCACAAGTATATGCGCGTTTCAATAAATATTTAGTACAGCAGGCTAGACGAATGCAAAATGGGAGATAATTAAATGGGAGGATTGAGTCATTAATTTGAAATAATTACCGTACTTAATATTGGATAGAGCCATGGTAGTGAGTTTCCAGTCCATGCTACAGATAAGCTGTCCTTGTGTCCTAATACGTCAGACAGATTTTTCAAAAGCCTTTTTTGGTGGGTTTGTTTTTTTTTTTTTAATTTATTTGTGCCAACAGGTAACTAACAAAAGGCTCCAAGCCTGAAGACTCTGCCATTATGGAAAGTAATGCTGGCATTAAGAATTGTTTGTTTTGAGTAGCTGGTATTAGGATGGTGGCAGGTTGAAACTAGCAGAGTTCCCCTAACCAAATCACAGCTGTATTTTTAGCTGGAGTGATGGAGTTGAATACACTTCGGTGTCTTACCACACCCCTATCCGTGCACTCTAAAATGTTGCAATCCATTATGCACGTAACACTGGATAGGAGAGAGAAAAAAAAAATAATGGGAAGTCGTGTGTTGTTATGAAAATTGAAATAAATGGCGGTGTTTAGGGTTGTGCTGTTTTCTATTTTATCATTCCCCTTAATTTGTCTGCCAACAGTTTAATTTGAATTGCAGATCCCTGTAGGCAGCTAAGCAAAAAGAATTATCCGAGTTCTTCATAAACCGGTGCCTGATATGATTCATTCTTAACTCATAAAACATAACTCGTTTTTATATGCTGAAACCAGGGAGCTGTGCGCAAGGGTAGGAATCGTATATTAGTTCCCATTGCCTCTCTCTCTCTTTTAATTGTCTTCGGTGGAGAATGTCTCAGCTGCCTTTAGTCGTAGCGGTCTTAGATTTCCAATGCAGAAATATCAGCGAGAAATGCGTTTTGTCTCCCAATCGTATGACAGTACCTAAACTTGAGTTTTGACGGAGCACACTCAAAAAGAGAGACCTATAAATATTAGAGACTATAGTTACGGTCTTAACATGACTGTTTTAAATACTATTGATTTAAACCACCGGCTAGGTTTTATGAATTAACGTGTAATTTCTGAACCCTGGCTGTATTTCTCGGCTCTAAAGCACTTCTCTGGTATGCCTTCAGCAGCTTTCCAGACATTCAACACAGGAGTAAATGATAGTAGTTACTTTGATCAATAGGTTAAGACCAGTACCATCACTCTTACCGCTAATGACCTCTCTAGTAATGGGTAATAACGTGTGGCTATAATAGCCTATTGCTGGAGCTGCATGCCCTTTGATTCTCACTATTACCGGGGACTAAGTACATGAAAAAGTTAGACACGGAGAGGAGAGGACGAGGCGAGAGCACATTACTATTTCAAGCATTAAGTTATGCTTGAGGATTTTCTCACTAAATTGTTTTATAAACAGGTTCTGATTCATATATAGATGTAGATATCTGTGTGTGTAAAATATAGATATAGTAAAATCTTGGTGAAAGTCAATTACATTTATAAGACAATAGAAGGACCATTTATCAGTATAGGGGACAAGGGATAGCAGAGGAGGGGAAAAAAATGTGATTTTTATTCCCCCCTCTTGATTTCATAGGGGGTCTTTTACTGAGGTGCACTTAGCCTGTCTAAATGCTAACGCGCATTTCACACGCATTAAATCAGCTAGCACGCCTTAGCAAAAGACCCCCCCATAGTGTCTTTTTCTGTTTCCCACCTTTATTTTAACAGGAATTTTTAGTGCATACAAAAATTGATTTAAAAGGCACAAAGGGGGAGGGGGGCTACCATTAAGAAATTATTTTACCACAGGTCACATTTTATGCAATAAGACCCTGTGCTAAAATAGTACAACTTATGGTTAAATACACCATCTTAATGGTATCCCACGCTGATAACTCCCCCCCTCCCCCAACTACCCCGATTACTGTGTACTGAACTTTTTAGGGGGTGTCAATGAAATGTGCTTCTGTTGAATACTGCCCATTACTTGCGATGCGCAGGGGCAGTTTTAATCTATTGGCATTGCATTCAGTTTTAAAAAAAAAGAAAATCTTGCATTTTGTTTCCATGTGAAGACCGCATGCACATTTGCACCTCCAGATTACGAGAATGACCGAGTGGGTGTCAAATACTGCGTCTCCATAAGAAAATTGAAAATACCATTACTATTTTGCTCTCCTGCTCTTTCAATGCCCACACGTTTCTTTAGCAGAGTCCAGAAGGCCAGTTTTCAGGATAGCAGCATTGCTCGAGTAGATAGCTATTTTTCCCGAGTAAGTGAAGGGAAGTGTGTGTCTCAGTGGTTAAAGCTACAGCCTCAGCACCCTGAGGTTGTGGGTTCAACTCCATTCTACTCCTTGTGACCCTGTGCAAGTCACTCAGTCCCCCCCCCATTTCCCCAGGTACATTAGATAAGATTGTGAGCCCACTGGGACAGACAGGGAAAAATGCTCAAGTATCTGAATAAATTCATGTAAACTGTTCTGAGCACCCCTGGGAGAATGGCATAGAAAATTGAATAAATAAGTAAATAAATTTGAAAATTGGCCTCATATATACACACATACATGCACGTACACTCTGGTGGATTTATTTTGCTGGCAGCCATTAGGCATATGGTTCACCAACTTTCGTCCTTCGTTATGATGGTTTGGTGCCACATCTAATGCTGTAAGCAAGTGGCTCACTCAGTAGGGTTCGTGCCCATAGGTAGTTCGCTGTGTTGATTTTTAATACAGCCATAGTGTGTAGACAAGTGAGTGCATGTTCATTTTGACATGGTTCACAATCTATTGATCCAATCAGGTACTCTGACCCGTCCTCCTCCCCTGAGGAACCATAGTAGAATTCCTTTGGACGTCAGAGCTTTAAGCGCTCCGGGCTGCGGTAGAACCCTCTACCATGGCTTAGTAAAAGAGGCAACACAAATAAGACTCCAAAAAAAGCTGCCAGAGCAACTTGCAAAAGACACAGATGTAAAGGCAGTGATAGTCAATAGGTTCTGAGAGTGGTTTTCTGAAGATTATAAAAAAGTGTGAACATAAGACAATAAATAAAATATTTTTTATATATATAAAATTTTGTGAAACGGCATATCCTCAGTGTAAAAGATCAGCGAAGGGAGGAGAACCTCCAGCGCTTTACACAGCAAGGCAAAGGCTAAACAAACCCCTACCAGCACACCATCATCGGATATCTCACGTGTGCCTGAACAGAAATTGTGATAAATAGTGTTATAAATAATTATAATGTTCACACATGTGTAATCAAACCAGAAAACCACTCTGAGAACCCCCCAGCCAATTTCCAAAATGAACTCAAACTTAGCTTGGATTAGATGAAAACAATATCCTTCAGTTTAAAAGAGGGCCTAAATATTTTCCATATCTTTCCTGGCGAGCTCACAATCTAACTATGGTACCTGGGGTAATGGAGGGTTAAGTGACTTTCCCAGCATCACAAGGAATGGAGCTGGGATCAAACCCATAACCTCAGTTGTGCTGAGGCAGCAGTTCTAACCACTAGGCCACTCATCCACTTTGGTGCTGAATCATGAGTTCAACTGAATAATACCGTAAAACTGTTTATCATCCCACACTCTCCGAGGGCTCCACTGTTGTCCAGATTTGTGACAGCCATGACAGATGGTGGTAGTAAATGTGTGACATGCATAAATGCAGCATAATGCACACGTAAATATAGACACCCAGTTTACAGAATTGCTGTTAATGGACCAGGTCAATGGAGCCCAGTGCTATTCCATAAAGGGCCCTCGGGTTTGAGCACCCTTCATAGAATATTTATTTATTAAAGTATTTTTTAAAATGTAAATACCCTGCTGATTCCTGTGCCCAAATTTGGGCATGCATTCATGGTATTTTATAACTGTATGCAAATATCTAGAACGCCCATAGACCCGCCTCATTTTGGATCGAGTACCATGGGTTCTGGATGCACAGTTAAATAGAGCGGTGCATGAATCCGAATTGGTGCCAGTTAACGTCATAATTGCAGGCGCCCAAATATTGGTGTTAATTGGCTCGTTACCCTGTTTAGTTGGGTGTGCATCTCAGGATCATACTCAAATTTGGGCACCCTTTATGGAATCCCCTAGAATGTGACTTGTTTTTCAGTTGCAGTTTATGTCCAAAAGTATCAAATCTGAAGATAAGGAGAGAGTTAAACGTTTTTGTCTTAGGCTGAACTTGACCGTGCTGTTTTACGTTTATGCACAAACATTTTCGGGGAGGGGGTTAACAAGCTAGAGAGGATAAAAGGGACAAAACAGGCAGGTTAAAGAAGGTAGAAATTCCCTGCTTAAGCCAACTCCTTTCATTAATTGTAAAGTCCTGAGGCCACAGCCTCATGGTTAGATCCAAAGAGTCTTTGTTTTATACGTTGACATGCATTAAACATGGAATCCATCAACTCAGCATTATCGTTGCTGTGAACGTACAACATCAGTTCAGTTGGAGTCGCTATTGTCACTGATGGCCTATTAGTCACTCGAGCGGCCAAACTAGACAACCAAATCGCCAATCTACTGATGGCATCCCTAGACTACAAAACTTTTAGAAAAGAAATAAAGACCATACTCTTCAAGAAATCCCTGAAAAAGAAATAACACCGCAAGTATCAAACACCACCTTTCACTAAAGCCAACTACCCTAAACAAATAGCCATACTCATTTCTTACTCTCTTTGAAAATGACCAAATTTCTTTTTGGTAAGATATTTTTATCTGCCTTGAACTGCAAGGTAATGGTGGAATAGAAATCCCTAATGGAATGGAATGTAATTTCCCCCTGTTAACTTCTGCCCATTTCTCAGCCGCACTGAACCAAATAGGCTTGCGACTAAAATTTCCCTAAATTGAGCCTGCAAAATTTTATCTGTCTAGATTCAGACCAACTGTTTTCGTGAGTGGAATCGTCCAGTTAAAAGTGTTTGGTAGCACTGAAAATTCACACTGACTGGGTAGATTAAAATTTGCCCTTGGAACGCCTCCAAAGCCACCCTTGTGTTTCTTTGGTACATTTGCACCTTGCTGTTTTAGGTGGATGAATTAATCAGTTGGGGAAGAGGTACTTTAAACCAATTAATTTCTAAATTAGCCAGGTAAATCTTATGAAATTTGAGCCACACCATATTTAAACCAACACATGAATATTTCTGAGCTGCACAGAAAAAAAAAGATCTTCAAGATACGTTTCCTTTCTGCCAC